>NC_066322.1:25483245-26083245 GCF_022539315.1 Serinus canaria | reverse complement strand
CCCCAAAGCCAAGGGAAAGGCTACATCAGACAGTGAGCAAGCACCCAGTGTGGTTCCTAGTGAGTGTTCCTTTAGGTGTTCCCCTCAGAGACCAAGACAGCTCTGCCCACAAGAAGCAGGGAGTCATGAGCTCAGGTCCTCTGGATCCAGGGAGGAGAGAGTGAGAGCTGTAAGTTTTGTTATGGATCATTTTGCTTTCTAATGAAATGAGTTGGAGGGCAATCCCTCCTGCTCCAAGGAAAGACAGGAAGGAAACACAGCTCTGTGTGTTTTCTCCAGGCTTTGAAGGGATAATCAGCACACCAGCTCTGCTGCTCACCTCACAGTGACTGCTCTCCCCGTGCTTCCCATTGAGCTTGGCCAGGTGGAGTTCTTGTACCACCATGCACTGTGGTGTGTCAGGGCACAGTTGCTGAGAGCCACATCACTGTCCCCTTCCCATGTTGTGAACTTCCAGCCATTGTGGTGGGTCCTTGCACCCCCTAAAAGAAGGATCAAAGACACAGATAGTTAAGTTACTACAGCTGCTCAGCCTGAGGGTTTAGCCACCCTTCAGGTGGGACACAGCAGGCCTGGCAGGGGAAGAGCCACAGCACAGGATAGGTGTGCACACAAATCTCTACAGCAGTGCTAACAGAGAGCATGTCCAAGGGGTAGATCCTTCCAGCTGAAGCTGGCAAGAGGCTATTAAAGGATAAATGGAAGACTATGGACACAGCAGGGATTTACCAGTGGCAGAAGCCAGCACTGCTATTGAACAAACTCCCATCGGAATAAAAGACACTTTTATTCCCTCTCAGCTGGGGAGCCCCAGAAATTCCTGCCCCATCACTTTCTTCATAGAAACTTCCCAGCTTGCCTTTTCAGGCATTTCCCTGGGTCACAGAGCCCTCTCTTCCCCATGAACAAGCAACTCTATCTCCTGTCTTCAGCATGAGACAGGCCCACGGGCACACTCCCCTCAGTCTCCCTAGGAAGCTTTTCTCCTCAAAGAAAACCACATCTGATCCATGCTGACCTAAGGAGCTCCACCTCTACTGGCAAGACAAACACACAGGTGCCAGCATTTGCTTCCCTGTGCAGAGACAGCACCAGTACCAGGCCCTCCTCACCAGCACTGCCTCTGTAATTCCCCACTGACAGCCTGGATCTGTCCCTGCTTGAGGCAACCTGGAGGAACTCATGGACAGCACAGACAGATTCTCTGTCTGCCCACAAATCCACACAGAGCTTATAGCAGATGGAGCTGCTGCTTGTGAGGTTGTGCAGCTTGTCAAGACCTAGAAATAAAAAACAATTACTCTTTAAAGTAGGAAGCCTGTTCTCCTCTGCAGTCTTAGACTCTCACCCCATGACCATTTTGGTAAAATCAGCTATTTCCTGCCTCCTCCTTCTCTGCTTGAGGCTTCATGACAATTTGCCAAGTTTATGCTGTCTTATCTCAGTTTCTGGCAAGAGACAGAAATATCAGAAGAAACAAACAATCTTAATCAGCACAAGACTGGCTGTACTGCAATATTATTTTTCCCAGAACATTTAAACTCTTGCTCCAAAACTTTGCCCTATTTAATGCTGGATTCTCTGATTCACACACTGCATTTTCTGGCTGCACATAAACACTGGGGCAAATACTTAATTTTACAAGTTTTACAATGTACTTTCCACAAATCTGAGCATGACCTGAACACTTGGACAAAACAAGCTTAGACAAGATCCACAATGCATTTGGGTTTCTAAACTTCACCAAGATCAGAGGGGCTTGACAGTAATACACAACAATTTATTTCAGTGGAGAAAATCGCTTATCACTGAGAAGTGAAAAAGCTAATATTTTTCTCTGGTTGTTTAGGGAGATTTCTATCAGAGAACTTCAGACCTCACTGCTCCACATTCACACACACTCCCCACCTCAAGGCATCTATCTGTGCTTCCTGTTGGGTACACCTGCAGCCACTGCCCTCCCTGAGGCATGCAGCTCCATTCAGGAAGGAGCTGAAACACAGGAGTGCAGCAGAGAGAAAGGAGCCTCAACTAACATTTGTATCATGTCCCTGTTATTACATTCATCAAAAAGCAGGAAGAGGAGCAGAGCCCCACTCAGCATCCTCCTGCCTCTGTCAGTGCTTATGTCACAGTACACCTGCAGCAGCCTGCTGCCATCCCTGCTCCGGTAAATGGTGTACATGTCACTGGAGGCATTTCTATTCTGCTGCACCTGGCAGCAGTCTGTCAACAGAGCAGGAAAAACTGTCCAGCAGCAGAGCAGGAGGAAGCACTTCACCTTGGGAAGCTGCTATGGACAAGGGCACTGGGAGAGAAGCACAGAAAACACAGCCCCTCTGTGCCCTCACAGGTAGCAGTTGTTGGCCTTCCCCACTGCCAGGGAGCTGGCACAAGGATGTGGTCCCCAAGGGCTGCAAGAGATGGAACTCAGCTTCCAGAAGAGTAACTCAGGGCCAGCATCCCAAACCTTGAGGAGAGGTCCCTACACATTTCCAATGAACGTGCAAAAGACTTCTCCTTTGTGAAAGTTTTGTGTAGCTTTTATCGTTTGTAAAGTGAAGGGTCTGTCAGTCAGAAATTCAAGGCTTATCTCCCTTCAATCTGCTCTCAAGGCAAGATGCTTATGGTCAGCTGGGAATTCCACCTCCCTAGCACCAGAGATAACTCACTACAGGACAGATATCTTGGGTTATCTCACCACTTAGCAGATTCCTGCAAGGGGGGGAAGATGACCTGAGCTGTTGCACCAGCTGATGGAACAGATAAGCTCTTCTGTGGCAGAGGGGGAAGTCCTGCTACACCACTGCATAAATGAAAGACACAAACTGCAGTGCAGGTTTTGGGCTGAACTGCAGTTGCCTGGAAGTCCACTGGTGGCCTTCACAGCTGGCAAGCAGCAGAAGCCTAGACCAAACACTGCAAGCCTTCTACAGATGTGGTTTGGGATGTTCTGAGAGCCCAGCAACTGGCTCAGCTGTGCAGTGCCCAGGAGCTCCTCACATGTCTGCCTAGGAGTGTCCACCAGGCTCATCTCTGAGGAGCACTCACACCTAGGACAGGTTTAGGCTCCATGCCCCAGTGCCTGGAGCACAGCTCTAATGTGCCCTGCTGAGAGCCTCTACCCTTTGTTCCCCTATTGCAGATGAAGAATGACTTCACAGGCTTTGTTGCTGTCATGGTTCAGTTTTCTTTAGTAAATGCAGGGACACAAAGAAACCTAGAGCTTTACAGTTCAGTCTGTGCTGGATATGGGGTACCAGCTCCTTCACTGGCATCAAAGAGTTTTCCAGTCAACAACAGTCATCAAAAAGTGTCTTATGAGGTGCCAACAAGGGGGCTTCAGTACTTCCCTCAAGATAAATGCAATTTTTAAATGTGTTGAAAACAGCAACACTAGAAAAAGCTTCTTCTCCCTAATCTTCATCCTGTGCTTACTGTATTCAATATGTTTTGGGAACATCTAAGGAAACAATTTCATGAGGTTTTACTGGCTTTCCAAGCTGTACAGGGGAGGTCCTTGGTGGGCAGTACTGGCCTTCAGGGAAGAGTGCTCCAGCCCTGAGGTACACCTGAGTTTATATCAAACTATAAATGAATAATTTATCTCAATTCCCTGCTCTTCCACAAATCTCCCTGGAGGACTGTGGGCACGTTGTTGTCTGTCTTTTCTGCACAAACCAGGCTACAAAAACCTGGCCCTGAAGAATGCTATGAGGATAATCATAACAAAAATTATAATGCATCAGTGAAATGATGCAGTCACAAAAATGCCACAGAAAAACACAAGGCCATGCTTTGTCTGTCTTAGATAAATGAGAAGAGTCGAGCAGGCTGGCTCCTCCCAGGAAATGCTGCACTCCTCATGCACAGTGTTACTGCTCAAAGCAGATGAAAAGGCAGAGAGGAAGAAATCAAAACACCAAATGTAAGAGCAGGGACAGTGGCACTGTAGTGCCCAGCCCGTGCTGTTTAAAATGCTGTAAATTCATGACAAATGAGGATCACCTTACACCAGGCTCATGAGTTAAGGGTATTCCATTATCTAATGAACTTGGGCTTCATTTGGGAGAGCAATAAACAACTGCTTTAAGTGAAACAACCCAGAAACCTCCTCAGACGAGTTCACTACATACGTATCTGCATCTGGACAGGAGAGGGAGCTAAGAGGTACCAAATCCACCCTAAGAAGCAAGGGCTGGGAAGGGCAGCCTCAGAGGCTGCAGTCTCACAGCATTGCCCTTAAAGGCAACTGGCAGCTCCCGTGGGTGCAGGGGCCCACCACAGGCCACCACTGTTTTATCAGAGTATCAAATACATTTAGAAAAACAAATGAAATTTGGGAAATGATTCTATGTCTAAAGATCTAAAGGAGGTTTTGTGTATTCAAAACTGAATTCACAAAACCCCTTGCTTGTTTTTTCTCCCCAGCCCAAACTGGTAAATCTAACAGAAGTTTTACCTTTAGCTGTAAACCGTGTTTTGACCACGCAGTGTAAGTAACAGCTACTTCAGCGAGTCACTATTTTGATATTTGTGGAGCCAAATTTGTGCTGCTGGATACAGTGCAAGGAAAATAAAACAGGTGTGCTGACTGCTTCTATGTCCTGCCATTCCTGGTACATTGGTAACCATAGCTGCACATCAGAGCCAGGGTGGCTGAGCTCTGGCAGGGTCAGTCATCCTCTGCCCTGCACTGGGTGAGATGGGCTGCTGGTTTCTGTGGAACAGCTGAGTGAAAAGCATGGGTGTCCAAACAGGGCTGCTCTTACTCCATCTCCTCATGGGCCCTGCTCATTTCTTCCACATCTCATCCTTTATTTCTTGCTAAGGGTGAGCCTGAACTAGCAAGTTGAGGGGTGCCCAATTCTGAGTATTTCAGCTGGGGTTTAGGTCTCCTCCTCACAGCTAGGAGAGCAAGGCTCTTTCTTTGGGACCAACAAAAGCACAGCCACTGCCCAGGCAGTGACAGAGCTCAGGCAGCATATGCTGCTACTGGCTTTTGGTTTCTGAGGATCACAACAACATCTTGCCTGAGTTGTTTTGGGAATTAACAAAAAAAAAAAAAAAACCCAAATCACCTGTTCAGAATCTGTGAAATGCAGGTCTCTGCCACTTTCAAATCCCTCCCACTGTTCCAATCTTTTCCCTGCCCAATTCTCAGATGGAAACACAACACTAGAGTTCAGGAGTCCTGATTTCATATCACAAGACAGCAGCCTGCAGTAATGTGGCCCTTTGAGGACAGACCTTGACAGAGAACAACTTCTTTGTTTGGTTTATTAGGATTTTTTAATTCACTGAACTACTAAATACATCTTAGCAGCCTGAGCAGCGAAGGTCTTGCAGATGCCTCTCAAATTATTGGAACAGCATTTCTTATCCTTGTGGAGCCTCTAAATTCCAGGGCACAAATGCACAACAGCCACAGTGTAATTTACCACATACCAGCTTAGCTGCACTGTGATTTACCACACATTAGCTATGGTAAAAGTTGTGATGTACTAATGTGATGTACCACCTGCATGTACAAATCTCAGCTCTTTTGTGAGATGAAAATACATTACTTTTCACTTTAATGAAAGATGCTGAGGCTTGTTTGTACCACCCTAGAGCAGCACACGCTGGGAATTGGGAATTTGAATAAATCACAGCTCAGCTCGTTAGCAGTATGAGATGCTCACCTGTGGCAAGAAAAAACAAGCAAATTATTTTCTTGTGTGATATGAAAATCAAGTTTGCTCTTTAGGTCTAATTGCACTGCAGCTGAGTACAGACTGTGCTGCTCTGCTCTTCACTACTGAACTCCCTGTGTGCTCCAGGAGCTGCCAAGACATCTGCACCAGTGAGAACATGGGCTGGCTCGAGACAAGGAACCAGCTTGAAAGTAGGGGATTGACTGAGCTCCATCCCTGTTTGACTGATCCCCCCATGTGAGAGCTTCAGACAGTTCCACAAATTCCCCTGAGGCATCTCCTGTTATGTCTAGTCTAATTTATATGCTTAAATGTGTTGGTTAACATCCTGAGTTGAGCACCCCAAATATTCCTCCAGGTCATTTTTGTGAAGAAGTGCACATTGCACATATATAAGACTATTTGTCAATAGGCAGTAGAAACTGCTTCTGCACTCATAGTCACAGATGGACTGGTGGAAATAGAGGCAAAATTCATAAGCCAGTGGTTCAAGAAGTTTTCCCATCTAGCTGCAGACTCAGCTGCAAACATCCTTCCAATGGAGACTCCTTGTCACCAAAGAAGAGCAAGCAAATATACTGCTTGGGAGATTTGATTTCCCATGTTTCTTTATATTATTATCCAAATAAACACGTTTTTTTCTTTCTAACAAACACTCTGCCATGATTATCTGTCTGAAATGTGTATGAGTCCCCTGTCCTGTTGGGAAATGCCACAACAGTCACCCAAAGAAATGCCTGGATATGGATTATAGCATTTTAAGGGCAAGGCATGAATAAGACATTGCAGGTGGTCATGAGGTGAGTTTTGGCTGTGGTTCCCTGTACTAACAGTAACTGGTCCCTTGCCATAGAGCTTGTCCACAACAGGACTCAAGAGTCTTCATCTGAGCTGGAGACCTGTTCAGCCACACTAGTAAGAATTACATGGATTTTTTAGCTCACTAAAAATGCATGCAAAGCAGGAGAAGCTTTACCAAAACAAGTAAAATTGATGAAGGATTTTGACAAACTCAGCTCCCTCCAGTGCTGCTACAGCTGAGCTGTCACAGCTCTGGTGCTTGCCTTCTTGCTCCTCTGCCAGATGTCTGACATTCCATGTCTGGCTTCAGATCCAGTAAGGTGATCATGTCATTTTCACTGCCCACCTGTATTTCCTTGGTGTTTCCACCAGCTGAGGTGTATCTCCCCATGTATCTCTCTGTTGCAGTAAAGTGGAAAAATGATAAAAAAAGGCTTCTTAAAATCAAACCTGCTCTCCTGGAATCAGCTGCTGGCCTTGTCGAGCTAGCACTTGGCAAGCTCCCATGTGAGGGCAATCCTGGTGGGAGCAGCTCATTAGCATAACAAACTATTCCTGGGTGAAAAAAACAACTAGCACCTGTATAAACTGTTTTTACAGTGTTAGAAAAATGAAAACTGTCTCTCACAAACAACTGTCCGTGCACATAGACACCAAGAATTTGAGTGACCCATCAATACAGAATAACAACTTGTTATTAACCAATGATAGTAATTGACAAGAAAGCTACTGACCAATTGGAGTTACACACAAGGTCTGTAAAATTGTATAAAAAGGAGTTATGTGAATAAAAAATGGGCTTTTTCCACCATGAAGAATAGAGTCTGCATGATTTATTCCCATACCTGTCTAAGGGAGCCTCCACCTTATTCCATGAGACAGTGGTGGTAACTTTTGTCACTCGGTTGTCACATTGGTTGGGATTTTGATTCGTGAGACAGCATTTCAAAGTGCAGGATTAGCTATCTCCACTTGAATTAAACCCCTAAAACACCTGTCATGGCATGTTAGGAAGACATTCTTCCCTGGGAGTGGGGGGAAGCACTGGCACAGGGTGCCCAGAGAAGCTATGGTTGCCCCTGGATCCCTGGAAGTGTCCAAGGCCAGGTTGGATGGTGCTTGGAGCACCCTGGGACTGTGGGAGGTGTCCCTGACCATGGCAGGGGGTTGGTCATCACTTTAGATGATGTCTAAGGTCCCTTCAAACTCAAACTATTCCATGTACACATTTCCTTTATTTTTGCCTTACTGCTCTGGCCAGCAAAAACACTCACTTAGGTTTCCCCAACAGCCTTTGAAGAAAAGCATCCATGGGAAACCAGGAGAAAGAAGGAACGTTCTATCATTTAAATGAAACTCTCCATTTCTTTCTGCAGGCAGAGCTTGCAGGCTACCTGTCTCACCTTCCATAGGTACCAACTTGAGGATTACCGAGATGCCTTAGAGATCTAGAAATAAAACAACACACTTTTGAGACAGTGTTAATATAGGAGGCAACATAAAAGCTGGTCTTTAATTGGAGACCCCCAGGGCCAAGTATGGAAAAATGCCCACCTCACAAAGGGTGAATATAGTTTTGCAAGTTTAGTAAATTAGCATAATTACAAGAAACACCAACTAGAAACACAGGTGATAACGCAGTTCACCCCCTTGGCTCAAACTCTCCTGGAGCCCCTCTTCTTCCAGTTGTTTATAGGAAAGTGTTTTGGGAGAATAGCTCATCCTTGGTTCCCAGAGGAAGCAAGATTAGGATTGAGGCCTCTGGAATTTTGTCTGTCTGTTGGAGTAGGAAAAATGCTGCAGGGAGCCAGGAGCTGTTACTATACAGCAATAATCTACAGAGCTACAAATAAATGAAGAATATATAAAAGCAAAAATCATTTTGGCACCAACCTTCTGGCTTTCCCCCTCCCAGCTCCAAGTACAGTGTCTACCCTTTCTCTGCCTCCACTGCCAGCCATCTGCTGCTCCTCCCTTTCTGCCTTTCCTGCAGACCTGTCTCAGACTCCCTCAGGTTTTGCTATTTTAGCTGATGAATCAGAGCTTGGTGGCAGCTCTTAAAGTAGCTGGTATTTGCTTATTTGCATCTCCTAAATTCCAGGGGTTACATAAGAATATGAGCATGGGGGTTATTATTTTCCTTTTTTAAGAACCTTTGCATCCCCCATGTCTGTCAAGAACAGCTTGAAAACACAAGTCAAATGTGTTCCAAAAAATCAAAGTCTACAAAGTCTACATTAAAATGACAATGTGGAGGTTGTAGGTTCTGTTGTTTTTTAAAAATTTTGTTTTAATGGAGTAATTTACACAACAACCTCAGGAATGTCAGGCCTGATATGGAATTTTTCAGTCTTTGGAAGCAGAATGCCTGCCCTTTTGTAAGAGATGAATTTCAGAAATTCCATAATCTTGTAAGTAGAATGAGAGTTTAAAATTCTTCAAGGTCTCTTTTGCAAGAGAGTAGCTAAAAAATATTTTGCCATTTTTCTTTAAGACAGTCAATTAGCCAACAGAGTTGTTATTCCATACAGAGGCTAACTCACTACATGTAGCCGTGTCTGGATGGAGCTATAAGTCAAGTTAAGGGTGAAGTTACTGTAAAAAAGTAAAACACTGAGCTAGGCCTAGGGTTGTTTAGTGTTTAGTGTTTAATATGGAATGCAGGCAAGCTCAAATAAGGTATAAGCAGACCTAGCTGCAGGTCATGAATGAAGAAGCAGTCAATTATGAACCTTTTGTGTTGGAATTTTGAAAGATCTGTCCCCAAACCCTGTAATAACATCACTGTAGCAAAAGCAACTTTCCACATAGCAGTCCTGCCAGTCACTGAGGATGGTTTCCTTTCTGTGTTGTCTTTCACAGGTATGACAGTGGCATCATGTCTGTTCCAGGTTCGAGGCCTATAAAGAGAAAAAGCACTACCAACAATTAGGGAAGATGGCATTTTTTCTTGAAGAAAGCTGTTTTGTTTAGTTTATCCAGCTCCAGGTTTGTCATAGAGGGGAACTTAAAGTTTAGATTTCTATCCAACTTGCTTTTTGTCTTTTCAGTGCTTTCATCTAGGCTTGCCCTTAGGGCAGGCACATGGACTGCTGCAGGTGGGGATTTTCAGGTCTTTTGCTGATATTATGAATGCCCTTTTTTCCTAACAAGGACAGAATTAAGTGCATGAATATGCCTGGAAACTTGCTATCGAGAAAGCATAGCTTTCTCCCTGGGGAGACACCGCTCCTTATGTGACAGGGGAGCCCAAACAGATCTCACTGGACATTCACACATGAGAAAAGAATTGTCTTTATTTAAGTCTGATTGTTAATCATTCATTCCTGCCACTTCACCCACGAATCCTCACCAGTGAGGATGTATCTGCTCTTAGGGTCACTGCTTTTGGGCACCATGACCTGCTTCTCATCCATCTCCACCACGGATCTGAACTTCAGCTTGTAATAATGCACATCTGGTTTAGGGCTCTCCCACCCCACTTGCAAGGAGTACTCCACCTCCTCTGTCACTCAGATGGCATTGGCTGCAGACCACACTGGGAAACACAGCAGAGAGATGTAGGGAAGCAGCAAAAGCACAAAATGGTAAATAGAAGACAGAAAAGTCACTAAACAATGCTCCTTCCCTGCCCAGATTCCTGCTCTAACATTTTCCTTAGCCAAACTGAGGAGTCAAGCAAGGACAGCACAACAGTTACTTCAACAGGTTTAGTTTTATCCATGGTAACAGTCCAGCTCTGGTGTTTGCTGGCTCTCAGTTCCCACCTGCTGTGCTGGAAGCAGGAAAAATGCCAAAATCACCAAGCTTTCACTGTCTTGGCCCAGTACAAGCAGATAGCATAGTATCAGCTGCTAACCAAAGAACATTTCAGCTCTCAAGAGGCTGCTTCAAATGCACAGCTTTTGCATACTCAACCTCTTAGCCTCAGCAGGATCATGCTCATTCACTCCTGGGAAGAGCCTATGAGGAGAAATAGAAATGCTGCAGACATTTTTGGACAGTAAGTACCTAGGAATGACATCCTGCCTACTTTAAAGTTCTTTCTGCATTATTCGTAGTAACATGCTGTCTTTATCCTGCATGCTTCCATTCCTGCTTCTTGCAGCAGGCAGCACTACAAATTCCCTAGAATTCATAGGTGTCAACACATGTAGGATTTGGACATGAAAAATGGAAACAGATGAAATATGCAATACATTCAGCCCCAATGATCCAAATCTGGGAACAGATTCTCCAGAGAATGACATGAAAAACAATGACATAACTCTAGGCTGGGAAGAGAAAGTGCTTTCCCTGAAATCTAACTTTAAAGATTTAAAACATCTGACTCTTCAAATGATATTACCTGCTCCTACCTGTACTGGCTTCTAGATGCTTGGGCTCAGTGGCAATCCCTTTCACATGTGATGGAAGTGTGACATTGTGAGATTGCATGGTGCCAGGATGCAATCTCATAGCTGAGCTGCTCTTTGGGCACATGGATTTGTTTCACCAACATTCATACCCAGCTGGATAGTCAGGAGGTAATTATTCACATCAGTCACTGGATCCCAGCTGACAGCCAGGGAGTTCTCCATGGAGTTCAGCACCTGTATATTCTGGGGAGAAAGGACTAAAAGACAAACAAAGAAAAACATGGCAGTGAGGATCACAACTTGCCAAATGGCCAAGCATGAAATTTTTTCAAACTTATTCTGACTAAGAAAATGCAGAACTAGTGTTCCCAGCCTGTAGTAATCTTGGATTTATCCATTTCTTTCTGCTCAACAGCACATCATTAGATAAAAATAAATAATGCAGCCAGTAATAAATATAATTTCCTGGATGACTCTTTGCACCCACACTGGCATGAGGAAAACTCTCTCATAAAGCTCTCTCTTACCAATGCATCTAGGAAGAGGAAGACAAGCCTAACCCCTCTTTTCCTATAACTGTCAGAGTTAATTAAAAATGTCAATTGGTCCCCAAAACTGGGGAGTGCAACTTCTCCACAGCAGAGACAGAAAGCTGAGCTTTTCTGACTGAGTACTGATGGAAACTTACATTTGGTGCCTGGAGGAGACCTGGGCAAATCTGCTGCACATAAGGCATTTCAGGACACCAACAATACCTCAACTGTTTTGTCACAAGACAGACAGCTCCTTGGTGTCTTGAAAGCAGTCCATATAGAATATCTGTTTACCATCCAATTTACCTGATTTTAATTACAAGTGAGCTCATCCTAAGCTGATCAAAAATCTATCAGCTGTATTTCATTAGAAAGTTTGTGGTTTGACACAGGCACCCAAGAAAGCTGCTCACTCGTCTTCTCCTGCTACATCTGGGCAGAGGAGAGAAAAAATTTAACCAAAGGGTTCATGAGTTGAAAGAAGGACCAGAAGAAAACACTCCAAGGGCAAAACAGGCTCATCTTAGAGGTACAGAGTGACTTTTTTACTAACAAGATCAGAGGAGGAGAATGAGAAGTAAAATAAGCCCTTAAAACATCTTTTCTTCCCCCAACCTCTCCCTCCTTCCCACTGACAGCACAGGAAGACAGAGCATAGGGGTTTTGGTCAGTTTGTCACACAAGGGTTTCTTCTGCTGCTCAGGGAGAGAAGCTGTTTCCAGCTATGCTTTCCCACCCCAACCCATCCTCTCCCTCCAAGGGACACAGAAACTAACTCCACCTTTCTTTTTCTCCTGTGCAGACTTCTGAAACAAATAAAATATAAGAGATTGCTTCAAAGGTCTGAACAAATTTATGTCTAAATTCTGCAGATTCTCATCCCAGTCCATTGCAGGAAACCCCAAAGCTTTGTTTTGTGTGGTTTACTTCCAAACCTCTGGAGATGAGGTCCCCAAACACACAGACACAGGCACAAAATCCCTTTGCTCGGCACCTAGTGATTAATAGCATTCTGGGCTGTAACATGATCTTGTGACTAATTAGGGCTTCATGGGAATCACAAACTGAGTTCAACATTTTCCTGGGCTTAGAGATCATTTCAGAGAAAAAACCCTGGACACGAGCATTTCTGTCAAGTATAATGAAAGCAAACAACTTTTTTTGCTTCCTCATCAAATAACAAAGAGATTTTTTTCCCCCTGCTGTTAAAAAGAGTGGGTTTAGCTGACTTTTTGTGGAGAATATAATGTCATACATATAACTGGCAATAACACCATATTAGGGAAGAATGCCTAACAGTCAGATCTGCCAGGCACAGAATATTCTCCTAAGGGAAAGGATAAAAGAAATCCTGTTCACACCTTTTCAATTATTGCAGAGGAAAACACAGGACAATGAAAGCTGGGGAGAATGTGAAATGTTTGTGTGAAAGTTTCCAACAATCTAACTCTGCAAGTCTTTTTCCATCCTACTGCCCAGTGCTTGAGGATTTAGGGTATCTGCCTAATATCATGTATTAGGAACAAGCATGCTAAAAAGAAACCCTTCTAGGTTAAACCCTAGCTCCATTAGACCCAAAGGCAAAACTCCCATTTATAGCAGCAGATATGTAGTTTTATATGGTTGGAGGAGAAAACCTGGGAGGGCTTAAGCCCTCCAAATAGGCTTAAAAAACCCATTAAATACTACTGAACCTTTTGTAGTAAGAATACATGCCCATAATACAGGATTACATGTTTGTGTAAAGCTTCAAAATCCTTGGAGGGCATCTGCTCTAAGAAGTCAGAGACAAACTGAGGTTTTCCCTCAAAACAAACAATAGGAATGTCAAAGAAATTAAAAATTCTTTTCTCTTACCTATCACCTGTCTGGTTCAGAGCCCTTCTGATGCAGGCACCACTTGCAAAGGTAATTTGAGCAAACCAAAAAGTGACCAAATTCTCTCCCCACTCCAGCTGCAAAGCAGCAGCAGTCCCTGCAGGGAGTTTAAGAGCCCATGGACCAGATGAAAGGAACCAATAGAGGTCTCGGGGCGTTTCCCTCTTCCAAACCACCTAAGGAGCAGGCTGCCTTTGGGAGTGATTCCCCTGCTCAGCATTCCTCTTGCCCATCAGCAGGGAGAAACATTTCCCACTTGTTTTATGCTCTGCTACTAGTCAAAAGCCAGAAAGCCTCTCCAGCTCTGTACATGTCTGCAAGAATCACAGGATGGTTACTGAGACTGCCATACCAGCAAGCACATTTGTAATATTAATGATGAGGAATTCAGGCAGAGTACATCAGAAAATAAAAATTAAAAAAAAAAATTAAACTCAGCAGCAGTTAAACATTACATTTATTCAGCACAATACTTTCAAAAATCCCTCAAGAACTACCCACACAGTTATTTAACCAGGTGCATTACTGAGCCCAGTTTTTAGCTGACAAACCCTCAGATTCTGAACAGTTCCTTTGATTTACAGCAACCAGAAGCTGTGCTGAGGGAGCAGAAGATTGTAGCAGCCTGAGGAATGCTAACATGCATCATTAATCCTTGCCAGTCTCAGCTGGGAAAATGCCAATCACACAGGTGATGCTGCTGAGCAAGTGAGGGAGTCAGCCCTGGATGAAGAAATAGCTCTCCTTGGCATCCTCACCCATTCCTCCTGCATCTGGACCATCTAAAAAACACAAAAGGGGAAGTCATACACTAAATATTGTAGAAAAGAATGCATGCTGTAACATCCAAACCCCCTTTGATCATATCTATTTTATCTGCTCTGCTGATATATATACAAATTAATTTTACCATCTGGAAAAATAGCAAGTTATAGAGAATTACAAAGCTTGAAATTCTCCCCTTGCAAACAGCAGAAAGCTACCACAGTAAGCACCTAGGAAAGCTGCTGACTGCAGCATGGATAACAAAATTTGATTAGCCAGCCAACCTAGCCAATTCTTCCAGATTATTACATACTTCTGGACCAGTATAATATAGCAAACATCTGAGTAAAACAACTAGCACACACAGAGCAAGCAGCTTGACAAACTGAGAGAACCAGCTTCTCGAATGACTTTTTGAATGTAGCTAATGAGCTGATACAAACAGAAAACTATGAATTCAACATCAAAACTGTGATACATCTTCTCCCTGAAATCAGGAAATAGACATATTTTAAATGCTGCCTAAGCGTAGTCCCAGTCAGCGGACCAGGACAGTTTATCTCACTGAACAATAACGATGGAAGCAGAATTTCCGATTTGTTTTTGTCTGTTTGGGGTTGTGATTATTCAGGTTTGGATATTACCAAAAGTCTGGACAACACTCCAAGGCACGCAGTGGAATTCTTGGATTTGTCCCGTGCGGGGCCAGAAGCTGAACTCGATGATCCTTACGTGTCCCTTCCAATTCAGAATGGTCTACGATTCAAAACCCACCAGCAGAAAAATCCCCTGCAAGCCACAGGTATAAATCTAGGCATTCAGGAGTAGTCCTAGGGGATAAACAAGGAAAATACACCCCTAAGGAAGAGAACTAGCCCGGAGCTGCTTGTCCCGCAGCAGACAAGGGGTCGGGACGCTTACGGAGGATGGGCTCACAGACAGGGACCCACAACGGCGGGGATCAATTTTCCTGCTGGGACACCTTTCCCTGACATTTTCACAGCCACTCCCCCTCAGCCCGGGATAACTCTGCTGCACCCAAGGCCGGACTCCAAAGTTCCTGTGGCAGATCCAGCTGCGTCCAATGACAGGTGATGCTAGCGAGCCCTGACAGCACTGCTAAGATATACACAGCGCTGCCCTCAACTGCGGCCAGAGCTCTTACCGCAATCCCAGCCGCAGAGGGTTAAAAAACCGGGGGAATGCGCACTGGGGATGCAGCGTTGGGAACGCAGCACTGGGAGGAGGAGGGCGCGGCCCGAGGGGCGGCCTGAGGGCGGGCCCTGCCCTGGCTGCGCGCATGTGCGGCGCAGCGACAAGATGGCGGCGGCCGCGCTGTGCTGGGCGCTGAGGGCGGCTCGGCAGGTCAGACCGACTCCTTCCTCTCCATTCCTCTCACCCTGCTTCCCCGCCTCTCTCCGGGACCCCATCCGCCCGGCCGAGGCACCGGGGAGCGGAGATGCGGGTGGTGTTTGACCGCTGCGGGCTTGGCCCTGCCCCCGCGGCGTAGGAACATCGCTGGTCCGGTGTTATGGAGCGTTCGGTGTAGCTTCTGTCTCTCTGTGAAGAGAACTTGCTAACACTTTATATGACGTTCAGAGTTATATACTAATACAGTAGGGAATCTGGTATGAAAGCTAAAGCTCTCAAGGCATCACTGTTAGTCAGAGAGAGCAAAGATCGGTGGTGGACCTCGTGAGGAAGATGTAGACAGCGATGAGGTGTAAGAAGTGTAACGTGAGATCCAGGAGTTAAGCAATACCGGAGACACAGATCTGAGGGAACGGCTGGAGCCGTGTCAGGGGAGGGTGAGGCTGGATATTAGCAAAAGGTTTTCCCCATGCGGGTGTTCGGGCTCTGGAACAGGATCCCCAGGGAGTGGTGACGGCCCCAAGGCTGCCAGAGCTCAAAGGCTGTTTGGGTAACACTGAGGCACACGGTGGGATTGTGGGGGCCAGGCAGTGAACTCGGTACTTGTCGGTCCCTTCCAGCTCTGGATATTCCATGCTTTATGGAAATAACAATTCGTCCTTGACTAGGGTTGACTACATACAACAGGCAGGTATCACAAATTTTATTTTTTCAATCAGGTTCTCCCCTCGTCCTGCCCAAGGCAGGTGCGGAGCTACTATGTGGACTGGAGGATGCTGCGGGACGTCAAGAGAAGGAAGATGGCCTATGAGTATGCAGATGAGAGGCTGCGGATCAACGCCATCCGCAAGAACTCCATCCTCCCCAAGGAGCTGCAGGTACTGCCAGTTACCTGGACCCAGACAGGCCACGAACCACACGTGGCTCTTGCTGCTGTGGCGTGCTCAGGGCCACAGCAGTCACTGTAGAGATCCAAATGGCTGTCCCGAGTCACAGATGTTGTGTTTCCCCAGCTCACAAGCACAGAGTCATGTCATATTCCATAGCGACTTCAGCCTTTTGGGGGTGTTTACAACAACAGCATGTTCACCTGACTGGAGGTTGTGTGCATTCGGTTTGGGGTTTTTTGAAACCAGTGCTTGTGGAAGCAGCATATGTAACACTATGACAGTTACTGTGACTATGACAGTGAAGTCACATGCATACACTGCCCTTAACATACATTGACAAACCTATTTTCTTTACTTCCCATAATTCAGAATAATAAAATCTAGATTTTTTCTTATTTAAAAATCTAAATGCCTGATCTAGCCCAAACCACCAATCTGGGTGATTACAAATATTTAATTTTACTTCTTGCCTGAGCTACAAGCACGTGAACTTGCATCAGATGTGGGTGTTGAAACCGTTCTTAAAAATCAACCGCCCTGCTCTCAGCCTGCCTTACTAAGCACCAAAAACATTTGCACGTATCAGACTGTTCCTGTGTTTGATCTGGCCATGATACTTACACATCCTGGGAGAGAAAGTGTATGAATTTGCTTTTATATAGTGACTTTACCATTCTTGGGCAAGTCTGACTGGTGCTGGATGTCCTTATGAGGCAAAACTAATACAGAAAAAAGCCCCAAAATAAGATCCCGTAACACCTTCCAAAGAGCCCTATATGAGATCCCTTTTACTGATACCTTGGCAGGCAGTTAATAAATAACATATATTTAAATTCAGCTCATCTGAAAGGACTAGCCTACCCTGCAACAAGGAGAAAGCCAAATGCGTTTTTGACTAAATGTAATTCCTGGCTTGAAGTTATTCAGTCTGTAATAAGATTAAATCTTGGGTCTCTTAGAGGGCTAACCCACCCTGGAACAGGGACTAAAAATAATGGCTTGAGAGTGTTCTGTGTAATAGGATTAATCTGGGGGGTCTCCACGTGGATCAGTTTACATTCACTGTTGGAATGCCCAGAAAGGGTGGGCTGAGCAAGGTGAAAGCTTCCAATTAAAAAGCAGAGCTTATTCATGAGGTGGTAGAGAAACTTGTGACAGTACCTAGTAAACATCTGGATTTTGAGGTCTGGGAGTAAAGCCCCTCTAAATCCCAGGGAACACAGATAAACTTTAGTGTTCTGGTCTCATGTTTTAGGAAGTGGCTGATAAAGAGATCGCTGCCCTGCCCCGCGACAGCTGCCCTGTGAGGATCCGGAACCGCTGTGTGCTGACGTCCCGCCCTCGGGGGGTTAAGCGGCGTTGGAGGCTCAGCAGAATTGTTTTCCGCCACTTTGCTGACCACGCTCAGATGTCCGGTGTACAGAGAGCCATGTGGTAATAATCTCCAACTGCAGGTGCAGTCAGGCAGGTGAAACAAACCAGGCTCATTTGTGTGGGTAATTAAAGCAAGACTGTCCTGCCTCAGAGCCCAGCATCAATGTCAAACTACTAAGGGAAGGAGTTGTGCTGATTCATTAAACTCGCTGGATTAGAATTGGTAGCAGCTGACCAGCAGCAGCACAACTGCACTGAACTGATCTGTGTGAGAGGCAGTTTGATTGTGAGAAAAAAATCACTACGTGATGGTTGCAGAACTAAGCTGAGGTTTGTGGTATGGGCAGTATTAGAAATAAAGACATACAGCACAAGGCTTGTTTAAGCATTTTTTTTTTTTTGTTGCCATCATACGGTAAGTTCATCATGGTAATTTGGGTAAAAGCATCAGTAAAACTGCACAACAGGACAGAGTGGTATTCTGTGAACAAGGGCAAGCACAGAGTGGGAATAAAACGTGGCCTCAAGTTCAGATACACTTGCTATGCTAACTCAATATATACGTGTATTAACGAGCAGACAACTTGGCTATAGGACCTGTTACAAACTACACTGTGCTGGTATTTCTCCTGTTCGTAGCTTAGTCCCATGCTTCAAGAACAAGGTGGCAAGGAAGCCCTAGTCCAGACCCTAACAGGAGAGTAATGGCTTCCTTAATTCACAGGTAACAACAAATCTGTCCTTGGGAGACACATGAGAAGGAGGCAGGAAGGACACAATTAACAACAGGCTTGCTGCTAAGGTCATGTTTGCCCTGTACTCTTCTTCAAAGCACTGCAGTAAATGGGGAGCAGTGGCTGCTATGTCCCACTCCCCAGCAGGGGCTGAGAGGTGGCAATGAAAAGGCCAAATACCACTAGCAGGAAACTGACAGCAACCCATCACACCCAGCTGAGTTATATTTTGGTGTATAAGCTATCTTAATATATTTACTCTCTCCCCTTAAAACCCTTTCAAAGTTGTTGGAGAAAGTGGAGCTTATCCCTTGTTTCCTACTTTGCACTGCTGGAGCCAGGGCAAGCTCCCTGGCCCTGGTCTCCTGCTGATGACCACAGACTGCATCCTGGCTGATGCCATCTCAACGACCGGCTCACAGCTAGCCCAAGCACTTTGATTTCCAAAATTCATAGTAATAGTATTATTAGACAGGAATAGTTTCTGAGAGTAATCATTAAATTTGAATACCACAGGATCAACACCATATTGTTTCTGTTTAACTATCAAATGCTTAGATGTTCTGCTTTCTTCAGCAATTCTCCCTTTGTGACCTGCTTTATAGTTCAGCACTTTCCCATTTTTTAATCAGAAAGCTACACCCTGTGAAGTGAGCATGACACTAGCCCCAGCAACCACATGGGTCCAGCTGCCACTGGCAACAGAGGCTTTAACCCATCCTAGTTTAAGATTGCTTTACTTTTACATTCTTTTCTCAGTCTCACAGCACTCCCCACTCATCCAAGGGGCTTTGGATATATACCCTATGCTTCACTCCTCAGGAAATGCTGAACCACTTGACTGACAGAAATGCTTTAGAAGCTATTTTATTTAAATATTTTCTCCAACCTGAAATGGAAAATGACTGTCTTTGCTTGGAAGAAGGTTATGTAAACTATGATCTTTGCAGCACAGCGTGTCTCACATGGAAGATCAGTTTTAAGGCGGCCCTTAGAGTGCTTTCAGATATCCATTGGTATGTCCCCTTTGTACTGCTTTTCTCTGCTTTCAACCCAGGCCTTATTGATGGTGCGCTTCATCTCATCGTCCCCTTCCGCATACATCTTTTTTAAAATGTTCATAAGCCCTTCACTAGGATCTGTGGTGTCATAGGCAGCCTTCCTGCAAGACAGATAAGTGAGAAGGTCAGGAATACCCAACAAAAGGAAGTGCTAATGCTTGTTTGAAATGTCCTGGTAATGGGACTTTTGCTTTGGCAAAGTCTTTAGATCGTGGCAGTCTCAGTCAGCTTCCAAATAGGAAGAATCCTAAGAAACACCTTTAAACCAAGTGCAAGCTAAGTAGTATACTTAAAGATGTCCCATGGGGTGGGACAATATTTTGGTGTGAAGCATTTTGCAGTAAACATGACCCTGGACGCACTCCCAAAATTACCTGCAGGAAGCAAAAGTGAAATATAACAGACAGAGAAAGTGCCAATACCTGCCTTGTGTTACATGACAGGTGAATAAAAATGGAGAAATGAGCACATCAAGCACATTCACAACCCAAAAGGCTTTTTTCCTGCTTCCCATTTTTCAGATGATCTCCAGAGGTTAAGTGACTTCTTAGCACATTGCATCTCAAAGCAATTTTCTCAGGTGATGAACAGTGCCACCGGCAGTCAGCACCCATGGAGGACATGGCCTGTATGACCCGACTATAAATAATGCCCTCTCTATCCCATTTCCCAAAATCCTGGAGGTAGTCCTAGTGCAGTCTAGCTCAAAATCACAGCAGATGAAAACAGATCAGCAGAGGGAGCAATTTCCTCACGCTTAAGGCTAACCATCGGCTGCACAGACCCTGGCTGGGAGCAGCATTTCTGGAGCCGCTCGTTTGACAAACAGTAAATCTTCGGGAATTCTCTGCACACGATAAAGGTTTAACAAAGTGACCTCGTCCCTCCAGAAAACTGCATTGATTGTTAAGTCACTTCCTCTTAAATCTCCTGTGGTGCCATCTGAGTGGAGAAGGCTGTTTTGCCCTGAATTCCGGTACTTAACGCCTGATCACTTTTAGCAAATCACCCTAAAAACACAGACAAGATGAATTGTTGTTGGCAGGGATAAAATACTCCAAGGTGTCTGTACATGTAAAATAATATTTAATCATTATATGAGATACATATATATATATATATTTTATAAAGTCTCTTGTCCCCAGCTGTTTCCTGTTGTCATTTACCACCCACATACCTGTGTATGTCTAAACTGCCTGCTACTCCCAACCACTTTAAGTGTTACACACTGGTTTGAGACTTTGGAAAACCATCTAAGCAAACAAAGACCTGCTTTGCCAAAGGCATCCCGATGCTGGGATTTTTGTGCAGGCACTTCACACACAGGTGACAATAATGATTTTGACCAGTAGAGCTGCAGAGGATCTACCCACGTATTTCTATATAATACACACTTGATCTAAAAACAGTCACCTCACTAATGCAGCTTTTGCAATGAATGCAGCCATCAAAATGCAAATGAATCTTTCATTGGTTGATTCCCTTCAGAATTCTCACTGCAGCTCTTCCCCATCACATGTCCTACGATGCATCCTTCATCATAAGCAATAAAACAGTGGAGGAGTGGCAGCTACTCAAAGTAAATTTCTTCTAATTGCAGTTCTACAAGTATCCAAAGAAATCCTAACCTAACGATGCTCCAACAACTCAGAGCCTGTCCCCCAGACCACCAATCCTCAGAAGAGCTGCACAGTCAGCACAGATCTCTCCCAACAGTCCTAAGACAACACAGAACAGGAAATGGAAAACAAGATGGAGGGTTAAAAAGACACTTACTCTTTCTCTTTACTTTCTTTTTCCACTTGAGTGAGACAATCCCATTTTTCCTCCCGCTTCTTCTTACACATGACAAGGATCATGTCTGTCTTTATCTGTATGGTGAGCAACAGCAAGGCACGAATTCAGAATGCTTCACAAAGGGATGCCAGTCAAAATGAGTAAGGTTAGCTCGGAATATAAGCCTTTTCCATACGCACAAATTCCTGAGACATTTCTCTCAGCTATCCATCATTATGTAGCATACTAAAATTATAGCATGTACTCAGCCTCAGGGTACAAAGTATTAACTCCACTGTGGACAATTTATATATGTGGTTAATATAATACTGGTACAGACTTACAGTACCAATACAGAAGAACAGAACATGCTGCAGGAACACAGTCAGTGATTTGAAGGATGCTCAAGCACCCAGGACTTCCTGGTAAAGAGTGACTATATTTACTAGACTTCTCCAAGCATACCAAATTGAGATAGAGGCTCCTCCAATTTATTTCTCCAAGGACAAGAAACTAGTTTTAGGGTATTGCTTAATCTTGCAACATGTCTGCAAGTTACAAAGCCTGTTGACTTGCAACCCTGACCTAAATTTCACAAAGAACTCCTGCCTGCCACAGCAGACAAGGCTCTACTGCAGCTTTAGCTTGGCTTAAAAAGTACATGACCACTGCTCGGTTTCCTACTGTATTAAAAATCACCCGAGCATCACTCTCGTTTATTTCAGCTGGTTTAGTTTCACTGTGTACTCATTTTAGGCCAATTTCCAATTGACCCAGTAGTTCTTCACATCTGATGTCACCAAGCACAACAGAGAACTCACAGGAGGTATGTGACACATCTCAGCCTGGAAAGGTGCCATGAACAGCAGAGTACAGATATCAGCAGTCAGCAGCAGTACAATGTTACCAGTCGTCCTGGTTTTGGCAGGGATAGAGTTAATTTTTCCCTTATAAAATTAACATCCTGTAAGGGTTAAACCACCACACCAGTGTTCAGTTCTGGAGCAACACACCCTTACTAAGGCAGAGCAGGTTCCAGACTTGGCTTTGGGAATTAAGCCTATTTAAGCTTCCCAAGATTTCAGTCTGCTGACAAATCTCCTAAAATCACAAAGAATTTCTCAGAGGTATTTAAAAGCACAAAGATGCAACTGAATACTTGGTGGTATTTTCTGCTTAATTATTTCTGAAATCCTGCTGGTGAGCTATTAAATATCCAGACATGATCTCTTGAAATAGGATTCCAGAGACTAATTCTGCAGTTATGACAATCACAGATTAGTAAGACTCACGTTCACAGTGCAGAGACTTAGCAGCAGAAAGGACTGAACATTAGAAGGGAGTCTCCTGAACTAGCCAGGCAATGAACACGATCCTCTGGGAGGGCCCTCAGTAACCTCTAACAGACAAGGTGCACTGACCTTTCTAGAGCTGCCTTCCACTGAGATGGGCTTCAGGAGGTTGTTGAAGGTCATGGTGTAGTTCTTCCCATTCAGATTCTTCACTAGCAGATCAAATGACCTGGACCCAGAAAGTGGAGGGAGGAAAGGCAAAAATATCCCAATCATTACCCTGTGTGAAAACCCTTTAGCAGGCCTATTTCTTTGGAAAGCAGAGGAGTGAGTACTTCTTGGGAAAGCAGGCCAACAGGCTTGAATTACTTTATTCCCAGGCCTCTCAAAATGTTCAGTCCAATTTTAACAGAGAAATTAAAAGGACCAATCCAGACTCACAACAGATCAAGATCTTTCAGATCCTTTCTACCTACAAACTTGGAAAATGGAATTTTCTTAATGTACACCTCAGTTCTATCACCACAAATACCCAGGGCTGACACTGTATGCCTCCTCAAGCATGGTGAGGTCCACTTGTAAAATGAAAACACCCTGATACCCTCAAGTGCTACTAAAAGCTAATACAACTGAAGTTCAAAAAAAGAGAAAACGTGGAGAAAAAAAAGGCTAAAAAGAGAAAAAGTGCAGAAAAAAAAGGCTAATCCAACACTCCTGCATTTCAGTGTTCTTGTTGTGCTACAAGATCAACTCACCTCTCTGTGAAATTCACCTGCACATTCTCAGCGGGAAGCTTCTGGACGCCATTTAAAGAGATGTAAATCTTAACAAACTTATCTGACTGATCCCAACCTGGAAGTGAAAAAAAGGGATTAAGTACTACCTTTCCTCCATAAGCTTCATGCACTCCAACTTCCCCCACAAAGCCCCCTAGAACAACTAGGGTCTTTTCCTTACTGAAGCAATTTTCAGAGCGATAAAAGGAAAACGTGAATTATTCAGGAATAACTTGAGAGCAAAGGGAGCCCCCATGTAGCCCTATTCCCTAATCCCTGCAAAGTCTGAGAAAACCCATGTATTAGCTCAGGTCTAAAGAGAGCAACCCGGGCTGTGCAGGGGGAGTCAGAGCCAGCTGTTTGCTCCCACTGCAGTTTCCTTGACCCAATTCTTCCCCTACTCCCTGCATCTTGAGCAATTCCCTCTCCTCTCACCTACATGGGGAGCAGAGAAGCCAAAGTTTACTCTTACATTCCTGCTAAACACTAAGCAATGGAAAAATACCAGCTGGTACAGCAAGGATACTTCATGCATCCCACCAAAAGCTATCACACAAACATGATCAATACACACCAGGGTTTGGATTGTAAGTAAACATGTGGCAGCTTTTAAAGTGGGGTCTCCAGTGTGGAATAAACACTGGAGATGTGGAATAAACAATTAAGGCTTCACTATGATGCTAAGTGGCAACTCTAACTCCCAGTAATGCCACCCTGCCATCTCCTCAGAGAGGTGCTGGAGCTCTAGTAAAATAATCTTACCATAATTGTTTATTTTCACCGTGTACCCTCCCAGCGATGACTTTTCTTCTTCTGCCACATCTTTTGGCTTCGGCAGAGGCTGATTCTTGATTTCCAGCTCCAGCTTTTGTTTCTCTGCCACAAGGACATCACGCACCCGCTTCCTAGTGGCACTCGTGAGCAGCTCTTTAACCTCTTCCAAATCTTTCTGCAACTGGTTCAAAAACAAAGGATCACACGTATACATTACATACAGTCTTTGTGCTCAGGGCTCACAGCTTTTCATGACAATTTCACGTATTCCAGACGCTAAGATTTCAGCTTTATGAGGTCAGTAGTTTAGTTTCGCACTACAACCATTTAAGCATGGAATCATCCCTTCCGTACCCCTGTCCACTCCTGTGGATATGTACAACCACAAAATCCCAATTCACAGAATGGGTCGGGCTGGAAAGGTGCAACTCCCCTGCTCAACCACGGCCATCTCAGAGCACAACACTGGAAAAGACCTCCAAGACCACCAATTCAGACAAGGTTTAAGCTCTCAGTGCTTAACTCTTCATACATTAAAAACCAGCAGGAACCAACAGAAGCTGGGCGGATGGCACAGCTCCCTCAACACGCACCGCAGCACGGTGAGACCTCCACAGCCCTCAGCGAACGCGGGGACTGACGGCTCCCGCCTCCCGCCTCCCACCCGGGGCCCCACCGCTGCCACTCGCCCAGGACCCCGCCTGCGCCCGGGGAGCAAAGCCGGGAATCGCCTCACCTCCTCCCGCGCCACGGCCATGGCGGCTCCCCGTGGAACCTCTGGAACCTTCCGGCCGCGGGAAGTGACGCACGGCCCCGGCCCCGCCCGCTCCGGCCCTGAGGAGGCGGGACCGGGAGCTTCTCCACCCGCCGGGCTCTGACGGACGGGGGGGACCGAAAGCTTCTCCCCAGCCCTGCGCTCTGACGGACGGACGGACGGACGGACGGACGGACGGGCGGGCGGGACCAGGAGTTTTCCTGCCCGCCAGATTCTGAGGGGCGGGCGGCATCCAGAGCTTCTCCCCCGCCATAGGCTCTGACGGATGGGCGGGACCCGGAGCTTCTCCCTCCGCCGGGCTCTGACGGACGGGCGGGACCAGGAGCTTTCCTGCCCGCCAGATTCTGAGGGACTGGCGGGATCAGGATCTTCTCCGCCCCTCGGGCTCTGAGGGACGGCGGGAACCAGGAGCTTCCCTACCCCGAGGACTCTGAGGGACTGCCGGGACCAGGAGCCTCCCCGCCTCCCGAGCTCTGAGGGACGGGCGGGATCAGGAGCTTCCCCGCCTCCCGAGCTCTGAGGGTCGGGTGGGTCCAGGACCTTTCCTCCTCCCGAGCTCTGAGGGACGGGAGGGATCGGGGGCTCCCCTGCCTCCCGAACTCTGAGGGACGGGCGGGATCAGGAGTTTTCCCGGCCCCCGGGATCTGAGGGACGGGCGGGAGCCGAGGGTTTTCCCGACCCCCGCCCTGCTCAGTGTGAGGGGCAGCTTGAGGCGGACGTGGGTTAGGTTTTAGTTTGGCGATCGGAAATTTCCCCCTCATTTTACAGCAGGTGCCCCCGAGCTCGTGGCTGTCAAGGTCCTAGAATAATTTTGCAAAATAAAGTGTTGTTTTCCTTCTTCGGGAAAAGAGTATCAGGCTCATGTGGTGGAGGTAAATAGCGATCAAAGGGGGAGAAATCTCTGTTCCCGGTCTTTAAAGGAAGATGGGCTTACTACGACAAACCCAGTCCATTTCTCCAGAACAAGGGGCCAGTTATAACACCTGTTCTACCAAACTGAGGCATGTCAGCTCATTTGGTGATACATGGGCTTAGAGTCTGGGGTTTTGTCTCTTCTAAAGTGAATGCCCAGGAATTCACCTGTAAAGAGATCTGTAAAGGTAGGGAGGGAAGAAGAAATTTGACAAAAATGAATTCATAAAAGCCCTAAAGCCAAATATTTATGTTCAAGCTGGCATTCCCCAAAGTGGTTCTAACAGATGTTGCACTGAGGTGTTTCTTATAACCCTCTGCTGCAGTGCTTCAGGATCTGCTGTGGAGAAATTATTTGCAAAATGAACTGTGGTTATTCTAAATTTTCATAGGAGTAAGCATAAGCCTAACCATCTTCAGGAAGAAGAACTTGAAGACAAGATAGTTGATTTTATCCAGGAAATACAATATAGACAGCTGGAACATACTTTCATGGCATTTTTTTTAATTGGTTAAGGGCAGTTGCTTGTCCCAGAACATGTCACAGTTGAGATAGCCACAATGCACAGAGTATTACCACACAATTTCAGAGGGCTTCAAGCACCAACCTGTACAACCACACCACTTCAGAAGGCTGCAAGCAGCTGCTCTTCTTGTTCTTTAGCCCAGCCTTTTATATCCCTGATGCTCACACATTGCACCTGTGTGCCCTGTGTTCCCTTTGGTGGTTGCTCAGTGCCCCTGGGCACTCCATGGCTCATTGCTGGCAGTGCTGCTCACCTGCTGCTCACAGCTGTAACCCACTCCCAATTACCCCAAACTGGGTGCCTACAGTTGTTTATTCAAACTACTTCTTTATAATTTTTTTTTCTGTGTAGCAGCAACTGAGAGAAGGAAAAAATGTTTTGTTTTTAAATTTAGCTATTAGAGTTCCTCCACACTCAGTTGTGGTCTTATATGTAGTCAAGTGCTCTTATTTTTACAATTTAAATTGGTGTTGCTTTCTAATTTAAGTTCTGGCTAGAGGAAGAAGTGCTTTTGTTAACATAGAAATGCATTTGAAGTGAGTCTGTAATTTGTTTTTTTCTTAAGTTTTTGGGGGTTTTTTTTAAGTGTTTATTTAGTTTCCTGAAATGATGAGCATTTCTGTACACATGGCACTTCCCTTTGAGTGGCAGCTTCCATGTGGAAGAGTTGTCACTCTTGTCATGTAAAAACAAGCTCCACATAGCTCTCCTTTGCAGGAAGGTGCAGCAGCATCTGGATGCTGCCTGCTCTCCTGACAAACACTTTGGATATTGATGTGGAGGTAAATCCATACAAAATGTTATGGCTGGTAAATTTAATCTTCAGCTTTTGTCCCTCCTTGCCTTATCTTCCCCTGAAGTGCTGTGTGCTTTTGCTGTTATCTGGGAACAACGGCAGTTCTTCTCAGTTAATAGAAAATGAATCCTGGAGCAGTGGCTCACATGGAAAAATGGTTTTATAAAGCATTTGGATACTTTTGACTGCGGCACATTCTGCTCTATGCTGTTCTTGCTCAGCCCTTGCCTCTCTCTTAGTAAGTCACTTGCCAGTTTCTTGCTGTTTCCTTCTGCCCTCTGTGGCTCTTGCTGCAGGCACACTGCCTCAAGGCTTGAGCACTAGGGAAGCACAAAGTCCTTAACAACAACCCCACTGCTGTGTATCACTGCTTTAGGAAAAGCATTCTCTGTGCTGGACACCTCTCTGCTGGCATGTGGAGCAGAGGAGCAGGGTGAGCCCTCAGCTCTCAGGCACAGCTCCCTGTGAACAGGGACATGATCCTAAGGAACAGGCTGGAATTAGCATGCACCCCCTTCGGACAGCCAAGCTGCCAGGTCACCGTGCCCTGGTGCAGAAGAGCTGCTGGTGAGAACTGCGTCAGAAAACCTGACACAGCAGCTGCTTCTTCCTGCAAACACATTTAAGCTGCTTCTGAAGTAAATGGCTTAGGAAAATAAGCATCAGATCCCCAAGTTGTTTTCCATTTCCATTTATTTTACAAGGCATCGTTCACACAATGATAACAAGGTACTGATCTGAACAATTCTGTAACAATTAAAAAAGTAAACATTTGTTGTGACCAGGTACATTGAATTGCACTTTTAATAACAAGCATTACACTTATATTTTCCTGTTGTACTTTATATAATACATGGATGTGTTACCCAAGTAGTGGTAGTACTGAGTGGATCTCAATTGCAAGTGTGACCTCTCTGTGATGCTCTTTTTTCCCTAACTCTTCAGGATTTGTGAACTTGGGACACACCCAGATCACAAAGACAGCCCCAAATCTGGAAAACTTCATTGTCATGGAGTCAGAGCTTTGGAGCTGCTCTGTTTTCAGTGTGCTGCAGTGAATCTACCTTAATGGCAGACACAGAGGGAGATGGATTATGCTTGATTAAAAACTTTTCTGCATTCCTATGTCATCTTTTCCCAGTTCAAAGAAGCCAGAGCATCTTCTTCCATGGGAAAGCAAGAGTTTCCAAAGCTCAAGAGAGCTCCTGGCACAGCTTTCGAGAGTGGTATAGCAGAATGGCAAACCCAGGGATTACTGAAAGACAGGAATTGAGATTTTAAGAAAAATCTGGGAACATCTGCTGTGGTTTGCATTGGTAGTACCATCCATGTATTATATAAAACACAAAAATAAGAGAAACTGTAAGGAAATTAGTACAGCCCAGGATTCTGGTGGTATCAAAGGAAATTTATGATACCAAATCCTTTTGATGTATTTATCCCCTTGTCATTCTGTTTCTTATATATTATTCTATATGTAAGATATAGTTCTCCAAAGATACATATATATTCCTTTACAGGTTAAATAAAAGCAAGTCACACTGGAATAAGAAAATAATAAAAAGTTATATTCTAATTCTGTACCCATTTTTTGTTTTTCAGGTAAAAATAGGATGAAATACATTCAGTAGCAAAGCCACTGGGACCCAGGGGAAATGGAGAGCCCTGTATTCCTGGAGAATTGACCTGTGTTAAGTCACAATCCTGAAATAAATTGTGTAGACTTCTGACCTGGGAAGGATAAGGTCTTGATCAATGCTGAGCGTTATTTATCCAGTTGCAAATTCCTTGCATTTCCCAAAAGCCACCTGTGGATTAGCTCAGTTCTAAAGGCTGCTGTGACCTACACCTCTCTTAACACCTGACAGATCCAAACGTGAGTGTTTCATCATGTCTCCCCTTAGTGTTATTACCTGGAAGGAGCTAATGGCACAGTTCCCAGTAGGATATTAGCACAAGAGACAGACAAAGAAGTCAGTTTTAACCTCTGTGTTTGCACATCTGGTGCAGCCCCCTCAGCAGGGTCCAGCAGGGACAGGGAGTGCTTGTCAGCCACAGCAGTGCCTCACACCTGAGGGGAACATCTCTGCCCTCTCTTCACAATCAATCTGACGTGATACTTACTATGGTTTTCTCTCCAGCAGCTGGAAGAACACCAGCACTGTACGGTAAGAGTGCTTCTGGTATCAAAGCCAAGGGTGTTTAGGCTTAGGAGATGGGGCAGAAGTTGCCAATTATCCCTGAGTCTAACAGTAAATGAAAATCCTCTGAGTAAATGAAAATCACCTGATTATAGTTCCCCCACACATACAAGCAGTTTCATGGATTTCACTGCAGCTACTTAATAGAAGGAAGGGAACAGCCCCACCTTGATCCTGTGGAGAAAGCATGGCATGTGACTTCCAAATGTTGATACTTTAGTGCCAGTAAAGGCAGATTTTTATTTACTCCTAAACTACCACGTTTAGTCAATGAGTGGTATCACCACCCTGAAGTCAGTGAGGTACTTCATGCTTTGTGAAGGGGCTGAACTCTTGCAGTTCTTGACTTTTTATCTCCATCTCCCCTTGGAAATGGCTGGCTTTATTTCAACTTGTTCTTAATACAGTGGCAGAGATGATCATTTACCTTCAAAGAAATTTCAAAGGCCAACTAAGAGAAGTAACTTAAAACATCTAACAAAGAAAAAAAATACTGCTTACCTGTGTAAACACTTTAATTTAGCTGTAGCAATGTAACTCAGCTGTAGCAAATTAAATCCTCATTAATGTACAGGACAAGGGTGGGTTTGTCCACTGGCAGTACTGATTGCATGGCTGACAACCCTTCCTGAGACTGTTTCTGCCAAACCCTAATGCAGATGCACCTCAGGGATGTCACAGTTTCTTGGCTTCTCTACTCATGGTATTTTTTTTTTTTTAATTCCTTTCCAGGTACATTTAGAAATGTAAACTAAGTGGAGTAAGTCCTATTACTTTAGAATATTAAGTTTGGTTCACAAAGATAATACAAGACTAGTTCACAAATGTACCACATAACTAAATCAGCCTTGCTTCATTTAGCCTGTAAAGTGTTACAGTCAAAGGAAAACCAACATTTTAAAGTGAAAAGAAGGACTTGGTTTTTTTTGCCCCCTATATTGGGCATCTCAGGAAGAGATTATAGTCCAACAAGATAAAAGTTGTAGTAAAAATATTCTTTGGAGGTTTGTTCCTAATCAAAGTAAAGACTTTATTTCAGAATGGTGCATTCTTAATAAAATTTAAAAATAGGTTTTAGTTCCACATATATATTTATAAAATTCAAATTAATTTTAATAAAAGTTTGATCTGAACACATAGTTTACTACAGACTCAGGGAAAAAAGGTTGATCACTCCGGACTTAGGAGCTATGTTAGCTGTTCCAGTGCCAAATGGAAACAACAGTTTCAGTGAGACCTTGATGATGTTTCCTGCTGAAAAGCTGAGCAGTGAGCCAGCTATCCCTGACAAATCCACCAAGGATATGTGTGTAGGTAGTTCTGTCACTCAGAGATCTCTTTTCTTGCAGGAAACTAAATTTCCCAATAGCATCTATAGTCAGCAGATAGAATTTTAGCTTGCCTGGCTTAATCATGGAGTCCTGCTCCTTTCCTTCATTCTGAATATTCATCAAGGCAATGCCATAGAGCTATTTTCTTACTCTTTCAGTAATGCTGAGAAGATGCAGTTTCCACCTAAATATTAATCTTCCAAATGCCATTGCTACAAATGCTACCTTGTCTCTACAGCTGGAAGGCGGAACTTGTTTAGTGCCTTTAGGGTCATTGCTTTCTGAAACTTCCTTTGGGTGAGGTAAGCCAGCTTCCATCCGTACAAGGGTTTGAAATCATCATGGCTAGCAGGTAGGAAATGTGGTTTTGTTCCTGAAACTCAACTTCCAAAGTCAGAAAGCAGCCACACTGAGAAAACGTTTGTTGTGCCAAAGCTTGTTCTGTGAAACATGGTGTCCTTATTTACCAGTTCCTTTCTGATGAATTTGGGAAGTCCCACTCCCATGATCTACTCATTGGACCCTTTGAGGTGATTCAGCTCACTCACTTGACAGAACATGAACTGTAGGGGGATAAATCCACCCACATCTTCTTTTGTTGTTTTGATTATCTTCAGTACATACTACAACAAGGACAAGGGACAGGTCTGTACAATGGGGACCTGGAGGGCTGAGCTGGAGTGAGCTCTTAACTCATCTGCTCAGGGATTCACAGCCTAACTCATTTCTTTACTCATTCTTACTCAACTTTTCCAATCATGGTTTTAAATCCACTTGTGAGTATGATTTAAGATAAATGAAACAAGAAATTCAGACACTTGTCAAATATCCAGTTTCCCTCATGGGCACAGTACTCTCAAATGCAACAATCAGATGTTCACCAGGTATCCTTAAATGTCACTTCAGATTTATTATGAATTCAGATTCACATTCTGAATGTGAAGCAGAACTGGTAAGTGAATGACTAACACTGGGTTTAGTCAGTTGAGAGAATGGAAACATTTATGCAAATATTATGAGCAAGACAGTGACAAGGGAAAAAGACCTTTGATAACATTTGCAAAAGGAATACCTTTTGGTTTTCCCCCTTTTGTTCCTCACTATATTAATAATTCCAGATAATCACTGGTCTTGAAGGTACATTTTAAAATACTAAAGTTTTTAACTCCTTATTTTTAGAAGAGAGAATTGTGTCACGATGGTGATTATATTTCGAGCTCTACTTCTATCAGCTGACTGCCTTTTGGAATTTTTCCTTTGGCACTGGTAACATTAAATTTGTTGTTGCCTGTTGAAAATAATTCACAATTATGCTTGACAACAAAGCACAAGATGGGTATTATTAAATTTTATTGTACAAAAACTGACAATGTATGGTATTCCTTAGAATTAAAAAAAAAAAATAAAATAAAAAGATCGAAACAGAACTAGTGTCCTTGGAAAAATCTTGTAAATGAAACAATTAATACACAACATTTAGTCCAGAAATGACATTTACCTGCAAGACCATCTTCAGACATGACACGTGTAATTAAAAAAATATTCCATCAGTTCAAGCAATAGTTTAATTTTCCATGAAATAAGTATTTCTATGAACACTTTATGTTTAGTCAAAACAAATGCTTTTGAACTTTCTTACCTTAAGAGATATAAAACAACCAGACAGGTTTGGGAATCATCAGAGAAGTCTACCCCCTACAGGAAAGTCTAGGGCTTGTATTCCACTTGAAAATGCTTGTTTTTATAAAAATAAGTAATACCAACAAAGTGTTTCCTAACCAAACACTTCCAGCAAACAGATCTTGTTTCGATGGTATTTTATTCATCAGTGCAGCACAAGCCTCTTGGGTGTTTTATTTGATACCTCATTTCTGTGTCCAATTTGGAATCTGAATATAGACCCAGGGCAGGGTTTCCATTACTTTTATTCACAAAACCTACCCTTTATTGCACAGGATTTACAAAAGGTCAAAAACATGCAAGGTCTCCACTCTGCTTCTCAGCAAAAACATCAAATAAGTGTCAAAACACTTCTCCCTTTATCCCAGTGGAAGGAATTATTCCTTGGAGTTCTTAATATAAACATGAATTAAAAAAAGGGAACTAGGGAACTTTATGATAAATTCCAGTTGGGCTGTAAATAGCCTTTAAACGACAGCGTTACAAAAACTGCACTGCTTGTATTTCTGAAGAAAAACCAATCCAAACGAAGAAGGTGTAAGGGAAGCTCATAGCAATTGTGCCAGGAGAGCACAAGCCTACCTTTGCTATGGCCTAAGCTTTACAAAAAGTGCTTCTCTGCAGGATGCAGTTGCTGGGATAAACTTCTGAGATGGTCCCAGGGCCTAAGTTATCCTCAATGTCTTACACTGTGCTTTCTAGGGAGAGATTATGCTCTGTATTATGTACTGTACATTTTCCATTCTCTCTCTTCCTCCAGAAGAAGAAAAACCTTCTATGCAAGACAATAATAATTTCAAATTAGATGTATATTAAAGACCTAGTTTTGAAATATTTATTTAACATCTAGTCATATAAAATAAAGTGTAAAAGTATGAAGGTATCAGAACGTGGCTTTCAGCAAGGCAGTATGGGAAGTAGGAATTCAACATAAACCAGGACTTTTGTTTTTGTCGCCCCTTTGAAAAGGGTCACATCAGAAAATGAATGAAAAACACTGAAGAATTTCACTTCAAGCCTGCACTCCTGCCTCATTGTCCTTTGCCCAGGAGGAGAGACCAGTGGAAGAATCCTCCAAGGTTGCAGCCGTGTTGTTCTTTGTGCTCTGGAGCCGGCCGAGGCTGAGCTATGTGCTGCCCTCTCTGGGAGGCACGGGCGGCTGCGGCTGCGGCGGTGCCTGCGTGCCTGTGGCCGTTTTGATAGAGTTCAGGGTTTTGCTAAACCAAGAGTTTTTGGCAGCTTGGATTTCATTCATAAGGGCTCCTCTCTGGTGCTCCAGCTCCTAAGAAAGCAGAATAGTCAGAACTGATCAAAACCTAATTAATTAACAAAGAAGCATCTTCACACTCAGTCCCTGCAGTCCGGCACTTCCCTTGCAATCTCCCAGGCACTGGGGAGAGAAGACATTCAAACTGCTGAAACAGCACAAGGTATTTAAAGACAAATAAAATCACCCTCTTCTTTTTAAGACAGCTTTTTTCCCTGAAAGTTCAGATATACAGGCATGCAGGTATGTGCTCCCTTTTGGAACAATTTTTTGTATGATTCAAAATAATCTTGGACTAAGCATGAGGTTAAGGTGACCCCCTGCTGTACTTGGATTCCACGTACCTGAATTTTGCACTTGGCTTCCACAAGCTGCAGTTTGGTCTGTGCAAGCTCCAGCTCCATCTCTCTCAGCTGCTTTTTCAGTGCATCCTTCTCATCATCTGTTTCGATGCCTTTGTTGTCCGTGCTTACAGCAGGCACCTTCAGTGCCCCCTCCTTGCTGAAAATCTCACTGCAGTGTTTGCAGGCCATCACTTTACCCTGAAACACCCAGAAAGCTCATTCTTAATCCATGTTACAGGACTTGCTGTACTTCCTGGAAGAGCCATTTTACTTGTCAGACTGCCTCAATCTCAAACCATCTAGTACTGCAGCTTTTGTAATTGCCATGAAAAGAATCTGAGTAGTTCATGAACAATTTCCAGGCTATGTTAACCAGTATAAAAATTCCTAAAATCTACTTAGCATGCTCTAAGCACGCAGACTTTGCTCCTATATTAGAATCTTCTTGCTACCAAAGCTTTGTAATATTTATTTCAGCACAACTCAGAAGAGTAAATTATGTCTGAGTAGATGAAGCAGCTGGCCTGGCTTGCACAGACTAAAACAGGACATTGAGCTATTTCAGCAGAATATAGGAAAATCAATCCTAGAATTATTTTATGTTATTGTCAATAACATTAGAAAGTCACTAAAAAGGAACAAATCCAGTTCAGCTTGAGTACCAAAGAAGTATGTAGCAGCTATAGCAGAGGGTAAACAACTCTGCTTACTCAGAACTATTATTATTATTATTATTATTATTATTATTATTATTATTACCACCACCACCTTTCAGGAAATGTTTACCTCTTATGTAGGTGTTCCTGGTAAGGGGTTTAGAGAAGGGAGAGGAGCCCCTGTGGATATTCTGGGGATAGCTCCAGCTGTGCCACTTGGTTTAATTACTTAAACCAATTCTACTTAAATTACAGAAACCCAAATGTATAAACCTTGTCCAATCTGGCCAATTCCAATCCCTCTGCTGGGCACACTTGGGAAACAACATGTTTTGTCTTCTTTTTTTTCCCCAGTTAATCAAAACATCCAAGTAAACATTGTTTTCTCTACATTTTTTACCAGAAATATGTATTTTAACAGCAAAAAGAAAAGCCAAGTACTAAATGCAGTTCAGTTTGAGAGTTCCACAGTGTCTGATGCAAGAAAAAGAACCATGAAAGGAAATAAACCCTTTCCTTGTTTACATCTGCTGAAAAATGCATGTGGGGGTATTGATGTGCTTTACCTTCAGTTCACATCTCAGTTCTGTACCCCTGGAATTCAGCAAAACCTGTGTTAGAAACACCCCCTGTGCAGAGACATTGTTCTCACCTTCACAACTTCCAGTTCATCCTTACTGGCTGCTTGTTGTTTCTCCAGCCTGGTACTCAGCTGGGAACAAATCTGGAGCAGAGAAAGCAGTCTCTTAGCTCAAGTTTACAATGCTAAAGTAGAATCTGTGCTTTTTAACAATGTTTTTTTGCTAGAATCAACTTCTTAAATTCTGCCTCACTCAGTATATGCATTATTCCCCCCTTAACAACTCCACTGCTGCTGCTAATGATAAAAACCCAGCAGTATCCAATACAGAGACAGGGACATTTTATGGATGAGTTGGTTTATGATGTTTATACTGCATTATGTCACAAAGTACAGAAGCATTCACCCTACAGTACTAAAATTAGCTGAAAGACAGGTTATTCCTGACTGCCTGATTAGGAGACTATTAGGAAAGCCACAAGAAGATTTATGACAAATTACAACATTGCTCTCTGAAAGCCTGAAAGGTGGAGCTTCTTTGAAGGATGAGACCTGCGATGCTGAAAATTCAGCTCTTGTAACAGGTTGGAAGAAGAAATATCAGAGAGGGTCTCTGGAATGGTACCTGTTTATACTCTGCAATAATGGCTGTGGTTTTCTTGATCTCAGATTCTGCCTTCTCCAGCTGCTTCCTGAAGACTTCCTTCAGCTAGGAATTGAAGGAAGAAGTTACCCAGTACACTGACAGAACTTCTCAAAACGTGTCATCTGATTGTTTTCTTTGCATCTTGCTGTGTTTACAACAGCTCTACAGCTGCTGCTTATGAAATTCCAGTTCTCAGACAAGTGTCTGATTTGCTCAGTTTACAAATACTGATTATATCAGTGATAACCAAGAAGTCTGTACTGTGACCCTTTATCTCTGGTTAGAGAATTCTCCTGTAACTCAATTCCCATTCTCTGTGATAAGTGGTGGTACATCATGGCCCACAGAACACAAAGAAAAGCATTACTGTTAAGTGGGGTTTACTGATTTAGTTTTTGTTCTTCTGCACACTGTCACAGCAGGTTTGGCCAGATTGTTTGTTTGTTTGTAGATGGAACAAGAAGAATCTCTCAACACTGTCATCTCCATAACAGGAGAAAAAAATCTCTTTGGGTCTGTGGCACTGAGTGAAAACACCGCTAACTCATCCCTCCTTCAGAACCCACTCCACTTGGAGAGCCCTTTCAGTAGGAAAAAAGCCTCACTGCCTTCCTTATGGCAAACAGAGAGCTCCATTTCAGAGAGACACACTGAATTAACATTAATTGTTGCAGTCACTGTTGCCAAATAGCAAAAATAAAAATAAGGGTATCACTTTTGAAACCTACATGTTAGATATAGAGGATTACAGAACAAAGACTTGAGTATTTTGCAGCTGAGTAGAAACCAGGTCTAGTCAGCAAAATTCTCCCACCCCTGTTCTTCTGCTGTTGGGTCTGGCTTCAGGCAAGAATATTATTTAAGAGATCCAGCAGCTGAATCCAGAATGAGCTCTTGCAAGGCAACAACTCCTCCAACTCCTTCATTTAGATCTTTAAGAGGTCTGATCACATCTCCTTAGCTCAGACTGCTCACCACCAGTGACAACAATCATTACAGTACTTGGAAGAGGATAAGCTATGAAAAACTAAACATTCACAGCTCAAGTAAAAAAACCCACTGAAAAAATGTACTTTGGAAAAAAACATCACCCTGGCACTACAAACTTTTAATTGAAACTGCATTTTGAGGATAAAATAATTTTCACAACTGCAACACAACCACACTTTTCTGCACATCATTTTTCTTGCATTTACTAACTAAATGGGAAAAGCTGGAGAATACCTTACCTGAGCAGTTTCCTCCTCCTGCTTCCTTTTCTCTTCCTCAGTCTCCACTAGCTTCTGTTTGGTCAGGAGAAGCTCCTTGTTCAAAACATCTGCTTTGTCTTCAGCCTAGAGTCAGAGACACTTGTGTCAATCAGACATTCTCTGTGCCAGTACAAACACACTGGGATGTACAGCTCAGAAATACACCAGGTTCAGGTTTTAGCATTGCCTTTTTCTGCCCTCTAATGGCTCACATAACTCTTTGATACAAAATCCCCATTTACTGAATTATTTCACTGTGTTTCAACACCTGTGCAAAAGAACCCTTTGGCCAATTGCTTACCTGTGCCCAGGTGGCACATAAGCACAGATACTATGTCCTGGCACAAACAGTGATGCACAGAATATTTTTGTTAGGAGCAATATTAATCTAAGTGAGGGCAGCATGATTTCCCTCCTCTGTAACTTCAAATATCCCATTTTTAAATCTGAGCAGGGAAAACATAACTGTAAATTCTTAGGTGCATTGTACCCTACAAAGTGATCAGGCTGAGGCAAGTGTAAGAGACAGGACCACCAGGAAAAAATGGTTTATTGGTGCAAATAAGTATTACGTGAAGAAACCTGAAAATTGAGAATATAATTTTCTCTGGAAGGACCAAGCTTGTGGTGACACACACTGGGAATGCTTTGTTTTTGTGAGCACTGTCCTCACTTGATCATCAGGAGAGAAATTCCAATAAATCCAAACATTTCTCAAGGTTTGGATTTATTCTGTAGGCCTCCCCAGCTGGGAAACAAACATAGCAGTCACCACCCTTCCTGTTCAGTAATGAGGTCCAGGACAGGAAATGTTTGTGGCCAATTAACACTGACTTTGCTGAAATTACGGGAGGGAAAAGGACATTGGAAACAAGTAACCATATAGAACTTGTCTCTGAGCTGAAGTTTGGTTTTCTCCCACTGTGGTGGTCTCAGGTTATTTTTCTGCCACAGTAATAATGATTAATGAGGATATTGGTGGTGTCTGAGGGCAGCAGAACCAGCTCCTCTATGAGCTGGTTCTATGACTGAAAAGATGGTTTAAGGATTTCTTCATTGCTGTGTAAGGCTGTGTGGGAGCAGAAAGGAAAAAAAACGGTGCAAGAATGGAAAATTGATGAGATAAACATCTTAAAACAAAAGTATTTGTGGATTACAAGGATATATTTGATGGAAGGCCTGTTTAATATATGCTTTGAAGGAACTACAAATCTTTCCTCCTTTTTTTTTTTTTTGCTCATTCCAGTTTCTCCAAGCACCTGCAGTGTAGAAAGAGAGGGCTGAATGTGAGGTTCTCTGAAAACCACTGTGTGTGGGGCAAAGGGCTCTGAATGCTGCTGCCCTCCACATTCCAGCCTCCACAGGGAACACCAGCAGTTATCAGTGAACACCCAGGAACCCGTTGAATTTTTGGTGCTGTGCCACTTCATTATCTCTGAATTTTGTTGGCTGTACTGGAAGTGCTGTGAAAAACAGATCCACACAGACATTTTGCAATGCTTGAAACTGGTCTCCCAAGAACTATATGACACCTTTTCAAGGAAATGTTTGTTCTTTGCTATCTGCCTAAAGGTTATGGCCTGCATTTTCTAAACAATCCCCAACAGAGGAGATGCAATCAGTCTTGGCCAGACCCCACTGAATGCCTACATGGCACATGGAAATACAGCTGAGGGCAGCTAAGAGTGAGGCTGTCAGGAAAATAAAGGCAAAAAATAATTACACTTGGAATATGTTCATGCTTTCACTTGAGCACAAAGCAGGGCTCCTAAAACTGCTGCTGGGAGCCAGCTCTGTTCCCATTACCTGGTCCAGGTCATTCCTTAAGGCAATTTTGCTGGTTACAAGCTCATGGGCAAGGTCATCGTTCTCCTGCTCCAGCCTCATGCTTGCTTCTTGGAGCCTGCGGTTCTCCCTCTGTGGAAAGAGAGGAACAACCAGGAAAGGAAATTAATCCTCAGGAAGAGCAATGAGCAAGTGCATGGGGTGTGCCAAACACTGAGAAGGCAAGAGTGCACATTAAGACAGGACTGCTGCTCTGGGAAACAACAGTGAATTAAGCCAGCAGTGCAAATGCAGCTATTCCACTTACATCCCACTGGTTTGTGTTGTGAAGGGAACACGCTGACTGTAGTGTTTCCCTGTCAAAAAGAAACACTGACCTTTCCACAAAGCACTTGGTTTCTGCTTGCTCATCCTCTAAAGAACCCAGGAAGATAAATCCCACCCAGCAGCGGTGAACAGGGACCAATTAACAGTTACTTATCATAATGCTTCCAAGCAAAGTAGAAAGCTGTCCTGCTCCACTTTACAGAATCCTGTCTGCAGGGATCCATAAAAATAGCTCACTTTGTAGGTGATGCAGTGCCAGCTTCCCCTCTCCTGTGGGGCCAGCACACAGCAGCATTTAGCAGGGAACTCCCTACAGCTCCAGCATCCTGTATCACCATTTGTGCACTGCTCTGTGCCAGTGACACCAGATTGAACCTTACAGTGCCAGGTGGAGGGGAGCTCACCCCTGAGCAAGGCCCAGGACCTGCTGGGGGCACTGACAGGAACACAAAATGCACAACTTGGAGGCTGCAGGCTCTTGCTTCACTGCCCTCCCTACCCACTCCACAGAGGCAGAAATTACTATCTGGAGCATTAACCACAGGAGGTTAAGGAACAGGAGAATGAACAATCATTCCTGTTTTTTAGAAGTCTGTGACTGCTGCTCTAGAGTTGAGAAAAAGAACCATATTCAAAAGATGCCTGTGGGTCAGTGGACTTCTAGGAGTTCAACATCAAATACAACTCGTCATTTTCAGAAGAACACAGCCAGGTGGGACACACAGAGGTGCCTTCCTCCAAAAGGATTTTAAGACAAAAAAACTGTGCTGGCCTTCCATCACTGTACATCTTTTATACCAAAACAGGCTGCAAAGGGAATCTCTGCACTATGGAAATTCAAGGAAAAGCACCACGTTCATACCAAAACTCAGAGGTGGAAAAACAATAACCTATATGCTGAGATTTCAAAAAGCACTTATTCTCACCTAAAAGATAACTTATGTTCTCCAAAACAAAACAGTGACAGTCCAAATATATCAGAAAAAGTCAATCCTATATAATAATATATATATTAGCACTTGTAACATTTCTCAAGAGTTGGTCAGTGAATACATTCCTACAAAATGTGATTTCTTGCATAAGTTATTCACCTTCTTCCTACTCACCAGCTAAGAAATTGCAATTTTTATTTCTGTTGCGAGCAGATTTTTTGTGTTTGTCTTAAACAAAAACAGGAGCTCTAAGAGGATGCAAAAAAAGGTCCCTTCTGTGTGGGAACTTCCTCTGTGGCAGGAAGTGGAACCTCTACAAATTTTCTCTTGTTAATGTGACCCTATTGTGTAACTAGAATAGGCACTGCCCTGCACAGGGAAGTAAGATGGTTTCCCTTCCAAAAGATTGTACTTTGAATAACTTGTTTTGTACAGAAGCTAAATAAAATGCCTTTGACTTAACACAGTTAAAATAACCACTGCTAAAACACACACAGCTTTGGGGATCTTTCTTATTTTAAATGCACTTCAGTCTGTTTGGGACAAGGAATTTTAAAAATCAAAGTAAAATTTTTCTGTAAAGGTCATAAAAACTTTAAAGTGTAAAACCAAATTGCAGTCAATAATGATAATACTAACAACAATCTCTAACACATCTTTATTCCTGTATTTCATTCAGACCATCTTAGAAATGCTGTTTTTATAGACAAGGCTCTGCTGGTTGTCAGAACCTGAGTTCATCTAAAACTTGAGACCTGAGTCAGACCAGATTCTGCAGCACCAATACCTTTTCACAGGGATGCTGCTTAGAGAAAGAAAGCAGCAAATTCTTACGACTTCCACAAAATAACCAAGTTGGCTTTACCATTTTTGCTCTGTCTTTGCCAAAAGCTTCAGTGTCTGCCAAGCAAGGCACGCAGTGTGAGGCTGAGAGTTCCTGCTTTGCATTCGCAGACAAGTGGGTAAGCAAGCTCTGTGCTTGGAAATGCACTATCCTCCTCTTAAACCAGGGTTCACATGGCAGGCTGGCAGTGAGGTAAAGATCTCTTACCTTGGGCATCCAGTCAATAGCTACAAGATGTTTTCAGCTCATTCACCAAACTCTGAATGTGCAATGGAGAAGTTGAAAGGTTCTCACAGGACCACCTTTACTCTTCCTCCACCCAGAGCAGTATGCCCGATTAGCTGGTTTGTCTTTTGCAGCTCCTCCCCCCAGGTCCAGCAGGGTAAAACTGCCTCCCTTCTCAGGAGGAAACTCCTAAGTCTGCCTCAGTCTAAATAAAAACTAACAGGACACTAAAGACAGAAAGAGCAAACAGCGCTCTTCATATGTAGCAGGCTATTTCCATAGGCTGTGAAATATTGAGAGTTTTATGAAATATGCTCACAATGACAAAGTTCAGCAGATGGAGCTGGTCTGTCACAGCAGGACTCACATCAGAGGCAGCATTTTTAACTGGCATCAGCCAACTAGTCAGACCTGCTAGTTGTCTCTGGTGTAAACAGACAGCTTCCTGCCTCCTCTCCACAACACTGAATTGACTATGACAACCATTTCCTTCTCCTCAGTCTCAGAAACTGCTCAGTTTCTACAGTCAGTAAAATAAGAGATCCCTCTTCCCCAAATTCCTCCTCCTTGTTCCTCAAGGTGGCTGGTGAACTCAGGTTAGCTTTTAAAAGGAGGATACTGCATTTCCAAAGAGGACAAACAAAGCTGATACACACAAACACAAATCAACTTACCTCCTGTAAAGTCACAGACCAATTACTGCTTTCAACCATTGGTGTAAAGACAGTGAGAACAGGATATAAAGAAATTTCTAATACAAAAAAAAAAAGTTGCTTATTCTTCATTGGGTTTTTTGTTAAGAGTTTTAGAGAGAGATACTCCCACTTCCATCATACACTGGGTGGAAAGAAGATGACAAACTTGAAAGCAGTAGGCAAGCCTCAGTTCAGGATGACTGAAAGGCTGAACTCCACCCTCTGCTCCCTTCCAGGCTGCACCAAGGAGCAATTCCTGAGGAGATTAGTGGCCATGATGCATCCTCTCAGTGCTGTACCCAGCTGGGCTGTAATGAGTCACCAACCTCGTTAAGCAATTCTGTTTCTGTTCAGCAACACCCTGCGCTGCCCTTGGCTCAGGGAGGGTTAGTTTCCTTCATGGTGGTTAGTACATCTTGGGTTTGGGCTGGAAAAGGTGTTGGTAGGATAGAGATGGTTTGGTTATTGCTGAGCAGGGCTTGCACACAGCCAAGGCCTTTTCTGCTTCTTGTAGCTCCTCACCAGTGAGGGGGCTGTGGGCACACGCCGAGCTGGGAGGGGGCACAGCTGATCCCAACCTACCCCAAGGGACAGTCCAGCCCACATGGCACCATGCTGAGTGTGTAAAGCAGGGAGGAGGAGGAAGAAGAGGGACCTTTGGAGTGATGGCATTTGGCTTGTCAAGTCACTGACCTGTGTGATGGAGCCCTGCTCTCCTGGGGATGGCTGAACAACTCCTGCCCCTGGGAAGGGGTGGCTGAGTTCCTTGTTCAGCTTTATCTGCTGAACTGTCTTCATCTCAACCCACACTTTGTCACTCTTACTCTGGGGATTCTCTCCCCCACCCTTGTGGTGGAGTGAGCAAGCAGCTGCCTGAGTTGCTGGATGCTTTAAATCAAGACATCCAAACCCCAGCCCTCTGAGTGCAAACAGCTCCTCAATGATGGAATGAAAACACTGATTAAAATTCACTTTCTGGATGTGAGCAAACTGAGGTCTTCATAAACTCAATGGAAAGGGCTTTGATGTTGGAGGAGCTCCAAAGGAAAATCCTGTGAGCCTCCATCTAGAAACCCAAAAAGCTTTTAGAGCAAGCAGTCCAGGAAAGCCTCTCATGGTAAGCAACACAGAGAGTTGTGTTTGGTGACTCTGGAGAAGCATTCTCCAAAGTGCCCCAGCACATTTTTTTAAGAAACAACAGACAATGTCCCACAGCAAAAGTCACCATGACTTTCCTCATGATGGTTAACATTCAGTGGCCCTGACTGAATAAAAATGATCAGTGTATTAAGTTTTTGCTTCCCCTTCAAAACCCAGAGAAGGCTGTTACAGAGAAGGCTGTTATGTCCAAATTACACATTTATTCACACAACTTCTCCATTGCACAAGGAGGTCAACAGAGGAAAAGGAGAGAACAGCAGCATCTGCTTGCAAAACTCCAGCCCTTCTTTTTTACAACTACATCCTCTTTATTTTAAATCAGTTCCCAGGCTCACTTCTGGAATTTTCTCATCAAGTCAACCCAAATCTTGTTACATGAGGCATTCTCAAACACAGAAACAAAACTCCTTAATATTTAGAAAAACATCAACCTGAAACCTATTAATATTTTTTTTTACACATATGACTCACTTTTCTTCCTAGCTTCGATAGGGAATTTGTAATTTAACTAAAAGTTACAAGATTTGTGACAAACAACAATTTAGAACATATTTCACTTCTGCACCTTTTAAAAATCTGACAAAAATGTGATAATTTGTTATAAACAATGGAAAATAAAGTGAAAACATGTCCAGAAAAGCTTGCATTTTCCCTAAATAATACCTGTAAATACAGAACAAAACAAACAGCAAAAATAATGGCACTCTTTAATACTGTTCCTCTGGTAAATCAAATCCCAACATGTGGAATACGTGCTGGGCAGGAACTGCTGTGTGTTTGACACAGCTCATGGGAGCAGATGAATTGAACCTGTCAGGCAAACACAGCTGGTTCCTGGGCCAGACCCTGCAAAACCAGCCCATCTCCCTCTCTCTCAGGAGGCCATCAGGGCTGTCACAGGGAGGTGCCTCACTCAGACATCTCTCATCTCTGCAGCTCACTACAGCCTGTGGGCCTGACAAATTCCTGCTGGTAACAACAACTCTAAAAACTATCAATTGATTTAAAGCTCTTTTCCTTCTTGACCCGTATGAGGAACACTCTGCAGGGATCTCTACTCCAGTGATCCCTTCCTAGGCAGCAAAACCCTCGCTTTGTTTTGGGAAGAGAAACTGTGAAAATCACAAGGTTGTAGGGCAGTGGGGCACAGCCCACAGAGCAGGAGCTGACAGCAGTGCTGTGCTTGCAGGCAAGGCTGGCTTTTGTCCTTTCCCAAGCCAAGCCTGGCTGCTGGAAGCCCTGCAGAGGTGCTGCCCAAATGAAATGCATCTCTGACCATGCAGGCTGCTGAGTGCTCTCCTAAAGGACAAGCAAAAAGCAAGGCTGGCTCTCCACGTGCTGCCTGGGAGGATCCACACAATGACATTTTCTTGCTGCCCTTTGGAAACACTCCTGAAATGTCACTTCCTACAAAACCTCAACTTCACATATCAATAAAATCTAACAAGCAAGACAAGGAACAAAGAACATTTACAAGCATTTTTCCATGACACCCATCAACTGAAAAACGTGTCCAGACTTTGAAGTTAACCTATTACAGGGACTCTCTAATCACAGCATCCTTAAGGGGATCAGACCCAACACAGCTTAATAAAAAAACCCACAGTGAGTTTCAGAAGCACAAGCCAAAACCCTGGGCTGTGATCTTGACTGTGACAGTGACTCAGATCAACCCAAGAGTCACTTCCTATATCCTCATTTGTAGCTTGGATAATGTTCTTCACAGTGCATTGACCAGGATTAACTAGTTAATATGCTTCCACCAAGCTTTAAAAAAACCCTTGTTTGTTTCCTAAGCATTATTTTAATTCCACAGTACTATAAGTGAACCACTAGGAAAATACTTCAAAGTCAATCAGCAGCCAGTTGTGGTTTTTTCCAAATAGGTCACACTTGCTATTGGTTCTCAGCAGCTACAGCACTCCTAAGTCTCAGAAACAATAAAATCTCCACCCTTTGACAGAAAAAAAACCTACACTAAAATATAATTTTCTCACAGACAAATGCTTTTTAAAACAAAACAAACAAAAAAAGAGTCAGTTTGACTTCGTACCTGTAAGTTTTCCTTGTCACATTTATGAATTAAGGCACACTCTCTCACCACAGATCTTCACACCCTGGTTTTCTGAACATGGTGCACTTCTCTTATGTTTACAGGCCATGTCAAGCCTCTTGCACTCTGTGTGATTATTTGCCCCTCCACCCCTGGAAGACCCCACAACAACCACAATGGCACTAACATATTAAGGCACAATGAAGAACAGCAGGCAAACAGTACAAGGATGTGTAAGAAATGTCAGTTCCCAGCTATCCTGGGCAGCAGGCAGTGAAGTGCTTCACCCCTGGCAGCTTCACCTAGAGCAAACTGAATGAGGAATACCCAGAGTGAGGAATAACCAGATCCCAAACCCTCAGTTAAGTCTGTGCCCAGAGGCAGAGCCTCCAGCACACAAATCTATGGCAGCAGAATGTGGCTGTGACAATGAAAGCAAATACATTGTAAAGATAAGCAAAGCTGACCTGAAATTGAAGAACTGTTCTTTTTCAGTGAACTATCAAGCTATCATATTAACAACTGAACCTTATTTCTCTGCTCCTTTAAAGAGGAATAGCCATCACTATTAACTCTATTGCAGTAGTACCTCGGGACCCCAGAAGAGCTCTGGGTCCCACCACAATTGGTATTATCTTAACAAAAAAATTACTGAAGCTTGGTATAAACAGGAATGAATAATAAGGATCGTATCAGCCAAGGAAGAGTTCATCTTCCAAAGTCTCTGTGGATGCCACTGCACACAGCTTGCACTAGAACAATGTGTATTTTCTCCTTTCTGTGTCTGTAGCTGAATCACCCTTTGTTTCTGCGGCTCATGAAGATCTCCCGTAAAAGTGCAACAGCAGGAGAGTTACCTACAAACATATAAACTGAAAGAAGAAAAATATTATATGTGGCTACTTGCAGATGTCTTAAGAGTTACAAATTGTGATTGAAATATGCTTGGAAAAAAAGGCTAAGTGCAAAAGTTTCAAAATGCTTATTCAAGAAATGGGATGAGTTCGCCTTCACTTCCCTAAGGTCTACATCCCTGGCACATCCCAGGGAGGTGAGCATGGTACACACACCTCTACTTAACTGCTGGAGACAGCTCACTCCTCGTGGGATTCACCAAATTCCCCTAGAGCATCTCCCTACCTTGTATCTGTCCATAGGATCTTCCTGCTGCAGCTGGCTCTCTCGCATCGTTTGGTACTCTCTCTCATATTTCTTCAGCTTTTTCGTTGGCACCTGTGGAACAGATTTGGGAAACATGCATTTAAAAATGAGAGGAAGGCTGGAAAAGCTGACTGAAAGCTCTCCCTACCAACAGGAAAGTGAGGAAGTGCTGGAGAGCTGCTGCTGAATAAAGTCTCTCCCCACTGTCCCCCCTCCCCTAGTCATTAAGCCGTGTCAAACACTTACCAACACAGCTCACATCAGAAATCTTTCTGTGCCCACTGCTGCTAATTATTCAGACATTTAAAGGGAAACAGAACTGGAGACATTTTAGTAAGACTAACAAGAAGAAAAAAAGCACAGACAAGTGGGAGAACAGGAAAGAGGAAAACACATTTCGATACATATGATTCACCAAAACAATGCTTTAGCAAGACAACTGTTAAAAGTGAGATGAGAACAAAGGAGTGCTCATACAAAAGGACCAGACAATTCCCTGGGGGAGATCCAAGTAATGGTTTTATTGCTGAGAGAGTATTAATGTCTAAATTACAGCCTGTGACCAATGCCCTCATGAAGTCTGGCATCAGAGCCCTCCTAGGCACAGATGGAGATGCTGCAGTGCAAGCCAGCGGAGAGGTGGCTCAGAGAAATCACAAACAAATTTGGTGAACAGCCATGCAGAAAGGTCAAAACCCAGGCTGCTGGATCCTGGGAACACTTCCACTTCAAACACTGATCAGAAGGAGCCTGTGTTCTTTCCAACAAAGCACGGGGAGCCTCTGTTTTCCCTTCACCTTCTGGTTGGGTCTGCAGTGCTCCCATCTGTCCCTGGAGACCTCTGACAGCATTACTCAGGTCACCTGCTGGCAGCTGGAGAGATCCCTACTGCCATGTACCACCAGGAGTATAAACACGAGCTCTCCCTTGATCTGGCATGCAGATATTCCCATTGCCTGTATTGATCGTGCTCAGCTGCCTCCTGCTGTGAGGACATGCCACTGTCACCTTGCCTTAGGGCAAAAACTACTGCCAGTGAGCAGAGATGTGATTTTCTGTGCGGTTCTGGAGCTGTTTTCTCTTTGCTGGTTGTCAGCCCAATGCCTCTTTGCTCTGCAGCACCCAAAGGGACCAAGCAAGTGCTCCCTGCTGCTGCAGAGGGAGGTGCAAGTAGCAAACATGAAACCCATGATCTGCAGAGCATTAATAAAGCAGCACCAATTCCCACAATTACTGATGGAACCTGAAATCAGCCCCCTTAAAGCAAACAAAGAGAAAACAGTAAAGATAAAAACATGAACTAAATGGGGCAAACATACAAGAAAATTTCTCTTTGATGACACAAAACACCATGAAATGGAAGTGACTAAGAGATGCTTTTATACATTTCAACTGAATAATCCTCCTAACACAAACCCAGCCAGCTTTGGCTTGGCTGCAGCCTGAAACTGTTGAGGCTCTTTAATAGTCATAAGAATTAGAAATAATTTCAGTATAGTGTTTTAAATGAAATAAACCCATCACACATCCAAAGCCTGCTCCATCCCCTCCTTTCACACAATTACTGGACTTTCATTTAGAGAACCAGATCAAAACTCCCCAGCTGGGGTGTGATAAGGACACCCTCCAAACACAGTTCTCAGGTTCTGCTGTGGAGTTCTGTGCTCCACTATGCAACCACCAGGAAATAAAGATAAATATGGGGGAGATTTTGTGGTGCAGCATGGCAGAAAGGCACAACACAGCTGTAACTTAGATGATGATCTGTTCAACCAAAGATGTTCCTGATTCTTGATGCTTTTCATTGAAAACTTTAAAGTGCATATAAGAACTAAGTTTCACTACACAGACAGAGCCACGTGAGTGCTTCAGTAGGAATCCTGCCATCAGAAGGAACAAGAGATGTAAAACAGATTTTGTGTCTGTAAGTTTGTGTGTCTATAAATTGATTTTGTGTGTAATTGTGTAAGTAATACCTGAAACAAGCATCAGATCATGCAAGCATCAGGCCTGACAGAGGAAACAGCTTCCAGCTCTTTGAAAGGTGATAGTGACTGCTGCATGTTAGTGTCTATTTATGCTACAAATCTTAACTGTGAAGTACCTAAATACAGTGAAAATCTATCTTAAGGGGAACTCCTACCACAAACCAGTCCATACTAATCCATTCATCTTGTAAAATAGAAACTGGAGCAAGTATGCCCAAGAACTTTGGCAGGGACCACACTTCACTGCTGCTGTCTATTCAGCTACATTTCTCCAAGGAGTCTGATAATTTATTACAGCACTTTCTTCTTCTGAGTATACACTAATAAATGGAAAAAAGAAATTTAAAAGCCCATTTCCATATTTCCCAATTTAATTCCCTGAAACAGTTTGTGAATTCAACAAGGGATTTCTCAGTAAGCATTTCCATAAGTAAGTGCACAGTGCTAGCTATGCTTTAGTCTTCATGAACTGATCCTGAACAAAGTGCTCATAAATTCTCTCTAAAAGCTTCTGCAATATTGATTACTTTTTTCCTTCTTTAGCACCATGGGATATATTGGCTTGAACTGATGCTTATCAAATTTAGGAGACTCTTACAGTGTATAAACATTCCTCATAATTGTTTATCTCAATATCTCATCTCACTGAGTTGTTTTTATTTTACTGCCTTCAAGTATAAAATCATGTTGTAAGTAGTTATATGCAGGGAAACACCCATGCAGAGCATCTTAATAAAACATCCACACAGAAGAACTAGAATAAGTTTTTCCTGAAAAATCCCAATGGCACCAAATGCTTGAAGGACTCACTGCATGGTGGGAGAGAAGCTTTGGTTTGAGCTGCCCCTGTTCAGACAGGGCTGGGGAGATTTGCTTCACTCCTGGCAGTCCTGGGCATGGACAGTGTACACCAGCACCTGCTCAGCTTCAGGAGACCCTGCCCTCACTCTGTGATCTCCTCAGCTGTTTACAGGCAGCTCAGCCTGGCCTTGCTGGATCCATCAATCACACCTATGACTCCTTCCTCCCCCACAGAGTGTTTTATTGCTCTAATGCAGCTGCAGCACTCAGAGCAGGCAGTTGTGGCTCTGCTCACTGACAGCCAAGGAAATGGAAGCAGAGATGGGAAGTGATTTCCTGAGCACACTGCAGACAGCCAGAGGCTGATCCAGACAGTGAAATCCTATTACTTCATTTCTGATTTCCAGCACCACCACAATGCCAAACTGAGCAGGGGATCTGCTTCCCAGCTCCCCACTTCCTTTCTCAATCTAGCACTGCATTAACACTCAAAAAATACATTGTCCCACCACATTAACAATGTAGCCAGTATTCTCTAATCTCCTCACTCTTAACACTTAGTTCTCTCTCTCAGTGTAAAAGAAGAAAAAAAGAAAAGAAAAAAGCCAATTAAGAAAGTGTGCAGTGCCTTCCCTTCTCATTCTTGGAAGCAAGCGACATAATTTTCTGTTTCACTAGTGATGGATTTGCATGGTAGTTCCAGCTGAGGTGGGGATCCTGCACCCCTGCAAAGGGGAGCCTCCCCAGCCCTCTCTGGGTGAGCACAGACACTGGGGCAGCCCAGCCCAGGCTCCCATTTATCCATGCCCTGCTGTGAGCCCCAGCACAAGCCAGGCTCTCCCCACTGCTGCAAAGCAGGACCACTGCCAGCTGAGCCTCAGGAGCCTGCTGGGGCCACAAGAGGCTCACACAAACCACACCACAAATGCCTCTCTCTTGAGGAGATCTGAGCTACATCTGTGTGCACTTCATTTCCTTCACCTTATGATTTAAAACAGTATCAGAAGAAATTTCACAATGAGGCTTGGTTCTGGGAGCTTTAAACAGAAGCTCAGCAGATTACCAATAAAAAGTTTCCAATCACATGCAGCATCTTAGTTCCCACTCAAAACTGTGCCATTTTGTTCCAGTTAATACTTTATATTTGAAACACAACTACATCAAGTTCCAGGAAGCAAGCAGCTCTATTTTAAGGAATACAACTCTATTTAAGTGTTTATTAAGCCAAAAGAAGGTTGTAGTGTAACAAAATGAGATTAAAAAACTGACTTGGTGCTACTCATCTAATTTGTTATAACTGTGAGCAACTGCACCATCCTTTCCTTAAAATGTGGTTGGCAAAGCAACACAGAGTATCCTGTCTAGCAATAAGGCTCAAAAGCAGATAAAGCTATTTGTTTTTTGCCTGGGAAGAGGGAATAATGAAAAAGAAAGAACAAACCCCACAGTACTGTGCTGCCACAACAGACTTGTCTCCTGGATTGGACTTTAAAGGGGGGGAATGGAATATTGTACTTAGCTATTATTGCAGTATAATCTATACAACTCTATCTCCAATGAGATCTTAGCCACAAGCATGACATCTGAAAGGGAAAATTGTAATTTCTCTCTAAAAACCTCTATTTGGGGTGGGAATTCTGCACAGAAAACCTGCAACATTCATTTGTAACAGCAGGATTGACATCAGCTGCCTAAAAAGAAATTCCAGGCTGGAGCACAGCTGGAAGAATTCCCAACTCTCCTTTTGACACCATGCAGGAAAAGGCTCACTGGGAACAGGCTGTTTTACCAGCCTGAAAGCCCTGGCAGAGCCCTCCTCCAGTGTTTGCACCATGCCAGAGTATCCCATTCATCCTGCATCCAACCCCACTGTAAAGCTCCTCCAGCACCATCTGATCCCTGATTTTGGGGCACAACAAAGCCCTAGCTGTCAGATGCTACTTTACCATCTAAGCCAGAAGGAAGGAGCTGTTCCCTGAAATTCCTTGGAGAGATGTCCTGCTGAAAGCATGCCTGAGCAGCAGCTGCACAGCAGCATCTCTCCACCTCGTGTTTGGAAACAGAACTGAGAGAAATGCTCTTTTTGTATCAGCAAAGCAGCTCCACCCCAGCACACCTGAGCATCCCTTCCATGCAGGGGGAGATGTTTCTTCTTGCTGCAAGGCACCTCCTTGCCAGCTCTGTAAGTTTGAGAATTCCTGAAGAGAGTTTTCAGGATTACAGAAAGCCAACCTGAAAGCCACCTGAAGGCAAAGGAAACCAGCACTGCTGTGAATTTTCTTTGATTTCTCTGCATTAGTCCATTATCAAATGTCTCAATTGCAATGGCACATTCAAAGCAATTTACAGAAACAAGACAAAGGCAGGTTGAAAAATTTACAGAGCACCTGCACAATTTACTGTGATTCAAGTCAGCAGCAGCAGAGTCAGTGATGCTGGATCATTTCCAACACCAGATCCTTCTGTCAGATTTTAATCTCCACAATGCATTTCCATTCAGGAAAATCCACTGAACCAGGTATAGCCCATTATTCTTCTGCAGCCCTGCTGTTTAAAGATCTGCTTAGTTAGCAAAACACTGAACCAAATGTAAGCTGAGACAGAGGGATGTTCAATAAGCCCCATTGTAAAGCAGTCCTGCAGCACCACGGGAAAAGAGGGTGGAATTTGGATTCCCTGACCTGTAACTCTAAACACCAGCTTGTACTTTTACACTGAGCACAGTGCCTGTGCTTGACAGGCTGCAGGAGAACCTGCATCTACAAAAAAGGGCCAAGGAAAGGATGGTCTCCCTGTGGCAGATGCTTTTCAGAATCCCCAAAATGTCTTTTTGCCATTAAAAATTCGAATTTTTATTACTCTAATTATATTACTATTTTTATAACCATTTTAGTACTATTAAACTTTTAAGATTTTAGAAACAAGTGACTGGCGTTTTTCACATGGGGTGAAGGACTCTAAGATCAGAAACAGCCTAGATGGAAAATACCTGCTAACAGGTCATGTTTATTATCTGCCCTCACTTAGAGAATGCCTGAACAATGAGACCTCTGCTAGGGAGGACTATCCAGGCTAAACAGAGCTACCTGTATTTAGGAATGTGCCCCCTGTTGATGGAGTGACAAAATTGTCCTTTGTCTCCTTGAAAAGGAAAAAAGCCCAGAAGTTTCTTTCCTCAATTAGCCAAAAAGACACCTCATAGGACCTGGGGGACTTCACCTCAAACTTAAGGACAGCCAACTGGACAGAAGCCAAAAAGTCCTGCCTGAGCAATTTACTAGAAAAAGAAGAGAGCAAAGAAACTAATGGCTTTGGTGAGGTGTTTTACCAGGGGCAAGGACCTCTTGCACCTGGCCAGTGTCAAGAGTTTTGTTATTTTGCCTTTTATTAAAACTTTTCTCTTTCCAACACCACCACAGAACCACCCTGCTGATTTTACGCCTTCTAAGGTAGCTGAGCTATCTTGGGTGTGACAAAGATCTCCAAGAACTTTGGAGAGACCTGGCTGGAGGAGACCATATATATCACCTGTAAATGCCACAGGCACAGTGAGGACTGGGGAACTGGGAGAGTGATGCTGCCCAGCCACACCCTGGGTAACACACTTCCCATGAGCAGCAGCTGCTTTTCCAGCACAGGATTGATTCATCAGTTTGTACCTCAAAAACATAACAGCTGCAGGTGATGCTGTGCCTTACACACAGCCCCCTTTTGATATACAGCATTTGATGCTGAGGGTTTTATGTCTCCTCAGTGACTCTGTGAAATCCAACTCAGCCCTCCCCACCAGAGGTACACAATTCGTTCTGATTGAGCTCTAACCCATCTCCACAACAATTCCAGAGCTTTGGTCACATTTCTTAGCACATCACAGCAAGAGAGAGAACAGCCAGCAGGAAAACACACACAGCTCTCACCACCATCCCTGTGACAAGAGAATCAGACATGCAGGAGAAAGAACCAAAGAATTTTCTTCCATTACACAGCAGGAAACAGCCTCCCCCAGCTGCATGGTGTTAGGGCTCCTTCCAACCTTGTTTATCCTGAACTAACACAGACCTACAGCACAACTGCCAACACAAGGCCAAAAATTTATCAGTGCCAAGGTTCAAACCAGTGGTTTTACCAAGGCTTTCCTGTAAAACCCATCCCATTGAACATACTTAGCCCACAGAGTGCACAGCTTTCAGCTAATAAACCCCTGGCTCAGCACATTGCTGAAACCTGCCATGAGACTGGTGAAACCTGCCTGCAAGACAGAGCTCTGATTCTGCTGAATGACTCAGCCCCATCTTGTCTCTGTCACACTCTGTGTCCAGCACAAGATGAAAAATAATCTACTTGCTGAGATGGAGGATGGGCACTCTGAACTCTATGCCCAGGTAATCAAAGAACCTTGCAGTATTCTTTGAACACACGTTCTATGTGTTAATATTATTTTAGAGGAACTCTGAGTCACAGTAACAAAAAAAAAATCTCATTTGCATCTTTAAAATCAGCATCAGCTTTCTCTGATGCATGTGGAGGCCCTTGCTGCTCAAACCTGTCCTTACTTCTGTCAATATTTCAAACCTACCAGTTACTAAGAGCAATTACTTTTGAGTGCATTACTCCACTAGCAGAAAATAGATGCCTTTTCTATATCAAAACTGAACCACTGTGGAGCTGTTGGAGTGGGTCCAGGAGGCCATAGAGATGCTCTGTGGGCTGGAGCACCTCTCTTATGAACACCTATAGAGGATGATCTTGTCCCCCAATGAGTTGCAGCTGGGTCAGTTGCTGAAGATTGGAGGTGGGCCTGATCTTAACAGGCCACACCTGCAATCAATAAGAACTAGTGCTATATAAGAGTAAGGAAAGAGGAGTGAGGAGAGTCAGATTACTGCCAGGACCTGGAGAAGTCAGTGTGTAGAGGAGCTGCCTGTGAGCAACATCAAGAAGGTATGAAGCTCTGATAATATGAGATCCTTGTACTATGATGATGCTAGAACTCGAGTTATCTAAGACAACAAACACCAGCTGAGAGAGCTGAGGTTGTTCAGTCTGGAGAGACATTAGAGCTCCTAAAGGAGCTCCAAGAGAGCTGGAGAGGGATTTGTACAAGGGGTGGAATGGTTTCACATTGCCAGAGCACAGGGTTACATTGGATATGAGGAAGACTTCATTGTGAGGGTGGGGAGGCCTTGGCACAGGGTGCCCAGAGAATAGTCCTGACACGCCTGTGCCACTCTGGTTCCAAGAGAGAGCAGAGCTGAGCCCAGCCCCTCACCCCCAGGCAAAACCTCATGGTACCCCTGCATTTCCCAAAGCCCCCAGCTCTTCCTCCTCCTCCCCCCAGCTACATCTTTTGTCTCTCTTGTGTACAGTCCTTATCATCTCTTAGGCAGCAAATGGGAGAAAATTCCTTAAAAAAAAAAAAAGGAAAAATCCTAACCTCCAACACTGTCTGATAAAAGTATCTTTACAGTTTTAAGAGTCTTCTCTAGCACTGGCTTCACTACCACATGAGGGATTTATTTAGTAAAAGCCAGACCCTCCAAGGAGTATCCAACAGCCGCAAAGCATGAATTTAAAAGCTCAGGAAATGGGTCAAAAATCCACTGTGAAAGGGAATCATTATCCACTGACATCTTTCATTTTTAGTCAGTGACATTCTGGGTCTTTCTGGGCCTCACCAAAGATCGAGCACTATCAAACACTACATCAGTGGCCTGCAAATGAAAGATGCAATCCAACTAATAGCATTTGTGAATGACAGAAGAAAGAACAGTGCAGAAGAAAAACCAGAAACTGTTCACACACATTGGAGTTCCTGGAAGTAGTTTCCTCTACTGAAACACACCACTGTGCTGACTCCAAAGCACATGTCCACAGGATTTTACTGCAGCTTGGAGCTGGGGTGGAATCCCATGAGGAGATCCCATGGGAAGGACAGAGGATGGGGTAGTGGGAGGCACACGCTGGGAAAGCAGCTTGCCATAGTCTGGGCAAGACCCAGCTCTTCCTCCACAGCCCTCTCCCTCTCACCTCGCTGTTTGGTGGCAAGCTGACCAGAACAAACCTGCAAAAATACTTCAGTTTAATTATTTTTGGAAATGGTTATTGCAGCAATACCATGGATAGTTCAGCCCTACAAGCAGCTGTTGGCACTGCTCAGGAGGACAGGGAGCAGTGTGGGACTGGGCATAAACACTGGTACAGAGAGAAGGGAGGAAATAACAGACCACCTTGCTGCCCAAATGTACCTGTCCTGTCGGAGCCAGGCTGCAGCAGAGGGGCTGCTGTGAGCCCTGGGATGCACAAGGATAGGGGAAAGGAAGCTGGCTAGGGGAGGTTAGCCCTGGATTGTCACTGAGATCAATACTGTAATACTGCAGCTCGTCCTGGGAGAGGCAGCTGGGGAGAAAACTGAAGAGGATGCAGAGCAGAGCCCCTGAAATGTTCATGCAGAGTGTAAATGTCCCACAGTGAGAGTTGTAAGAGCTCAGAATCCTCAGCACAAGGGAGCTGCTCCAAAGACAAGGCAAGAGGATTGGGACAGAATCTGGCAGCTCCTGCCCACGGAGAGGGAGGGACAGAGGTGGGGGACAGCTCCTTGAGACAGCCTGAAAGCTGGATCCCTCCTTGTGCTGGATAGGAAAGGGTTCAGATGAGGATTGGATCTGTGGAAAGAGCCAATTGCCATAACAATGACCACCCGAACTCCCCTCCTCCTCTGGCAGCAGCTCCAGGGAAAGATGGGCTTCACATGCTCAAGTGCTGCCAGGGACTCTGTACTGCAAGAGTCCACCCAGGCAGAATTAGAGATTCAAGGAAAAACTGAGACTGGAAGGGCTCCAGAGGGCACACAAACCAAGCTCCTGCTCAGGCAGGGCAGGTTCAAAGCCAGAGCATGCTGCTCCTGAAGGCCTCCAAGGATGGAGATGCCAGGGGCTCCCTGGACAGAACTGCTTTCCCTTGTGCTGAGCCAGAACTGACTCTGCTGCAAATTAGAACCATTTGTCTAATGCAATGTCCTGTCACTGTGAGCCTCAGGGTTTGGCCCTCTGCTTTCTATGAACTTCTTTTAGGTGGCTGGAGACTGCAATTAGATCCCTCCTGAGCTTTCTCCTCCTCAGTCTAAATGCCCCAATACTCCCATCCTTCACCATGCAGTCAGACCCTTCCATTCCATTCCCCTTTCCCATCAGCCTTCCATTGCACTCGCTCTAGCCTGTGCATATCCCTGGGCTCTGTGGGCTCAGGAGGATTCAGGGAGAGACACATTTCACTGGCACCTGTCTGTGCACAGCCAGCCTTGGGAACTGCAGAGCACAGGTTATCCACCACAACTCCCAGCCTGCACTCATGCTGTCCAGAGATGCAGTCCCCATCCTGCAGAGATGATGGAATTTATTTGATGGAACCCAGGAAATTCCTCTGGCTGTCCTGGAGGGCTCGAGCCCCTGCCTGGGGGGGGTGGCTCAGAGACCTTGGCACAGAGCCCAAGACCCCTGGGCCTTTGATTTAGCCCTTGGAAAAAACAATTGCCAACCTTTATATGAAGAATTACAAGTCAAGAAAGTTTAAGTAGAATGATAGTGAATTTATCACAGGGTGAAAAATAGATTTTTGGGGTATTTAGAATAGGGGCTTGGGGTCCAAGATGGAGGAATTTGGGCATGCCCTGTCCTTTTTCCTTCTTCTTCCTAGCCTCCATGTTCTGGGTGATGTTGGCACTTTTAGATTGGTTTAGAGTAGAAACTCACTGTCTAACATAGGTGATAGGTATTGGGAAGTTACAGTAAATAAAGTACACATAGTTTTTAGTATACAAAGCTAACACTGCCCCAAGGATGGGCAGTGTGCCTCAACCCGACCTGCCAGACAGACCTCGGTGGGTTGGAGAAAGAATGTTATAGATAAGGAACGATAAACAACCTTGAGAATGAGAACAGAAGAATTCTGACTCCTTCGACTGCTGGGATAGGAAAAGAGACCTGCACACATCTTGGGGTCGCTCTGACCAGCAGAGATTCCCAGATTTATCCTCCTCAGGATTTTGCATTTGCCTTTGCACTTGCTGAACCTCAGCAAGCTCCTCTCAGCCCAGCACTGACCCTCTGGTTTGTGCCCCCTGGAAAACAGGGTGCATCCTCTTCTGGTGTCCTGGCCTGAAGATGTGAAACACAGCCCCCCTGTCAACCCCCAAAAATGTTCAGCTCCCAGCCAGTTAGACTTCAACCCATGGATGACCATGTACTGCACTTCTCCCAGGCCTCCCAAGTCCTTCACCAGCTTTGCAGCTCACCCACCCAGTCTAAACCTCCTCAGTTCAGCTTTGATGAGAAGCTGAGAGCTTAAAAATCCTTTTGGCAGGGTGTGCCAGTGTGCAACCACCAATTCTTTCTATGAAATAGCTGATAATTCCCCTGAATAGAGAGCTAAACACACCAAGGCAGGCAGGAAAATGGAAACACAATGAAGCTTTCCACAAGAACGTCCTTCAGCTCTGGATTAAGAGGATTATACCACTTAGAATAGCATTTTTATAACCCCTTGAGTCCAAGTTTTCTGCAGATAAACTGAGAATTGAAATTCCCCACAGTAAAGCTGCTCAATTCTTGCACAAACCACACAGCAGCCCACTTATATATGCTGCTCTCCCTGTCTGTGCAAAGTAGTTTCAGAACAACTTGAAATTCTGAAAGCAAGACCACAAAGCAAAACAACTGCATTTCATGGTGACAATGCAATATGACTAATTTTATTATTATATGTGTTGGGGGATTGCTATTACACAGTGAAACATGTTTAACAAAACCTTATCTCAGATCATCCACATCCTGTTTAATTGTTTAAGAGCATCAGAGCAACATTATAAAAATACTGCTGAGCTTTCCAGTGAAAAATACAGCTGGCAGGGATGGACAGAGGTAACTCAGATGGATACAGATGATGGTGGATAACAGCAGATCATTCTGACTGTGCCCAAATTCATGCCTGTATGGCACTGGCTGTGTCAGAAGGTCACACAGGGCTGGCCTAAAGCACAAGGAACCAGCACAGCTCTCACCTGGCCTGGTTTGGTTTGGGCATTAACCCTTTGTCACCTCACGTCATGAAAGGTGGCTCTCTGTGCAGGGGACACTGCTGTGCCCCCCAGCCCATTGCACAAGCCAAAGGAACTGCAATGAGTTATTTGTAATGCCAGAGACCTTCCAACAAGACCATCCCAGCCACAGAACAAAAATCTTGACAGAACTTTGGTTTTTATTCCTTGCAACCTGAGCAGTGTAATAAAAAGCTTTTCAAAATAACCGAAACTTCATTTTGCAAATCCAGCAGATGAACCTCAGATTTCAACACAGCTGTGCTATTAACATGAACTCCTAGAATAAACAAAATGTGCCCAAGTCCTTCTTGCAGAATGTCCCTTTGTGTACAGACCACACCTTTGTGCAAGCTGGTGAAGTGACTGTGAGAGAGTCAACACAATTTGCCTGACTTATCTCGACTGTCAGCTTGTCCCACAGTTAAATGTAGCAGCAGAGAACCAAAACAAAACCTTTTTGAGCCATCAGGTCCTGTCCTTTCATAGTGCAGACCCCCATGCATTGTTCAGTCCTGTCACAATTCTGAGGACAGCTTCATTTTAAACCTCTGCAGGTTGTATGCACCATTATTTGCTTAGTTAATATCCTTCAAAAAAACAGTTTAAAAAGCAGTTAAGTCATTCCTATGTAAATCCAACAAAAAAAAAAAAAAAGATTTTCTTAATTTCTTTACTAGCACATAATGCACTGGAACATGGAATCCTAGAATAATTTGGGTCAAAGAACCTTAAAAACCATCTTGTTCCAGCACTCTGCTGTGGGCAGGGACACCTTCCACTAGACCAGGCTGCTTAAAGTCCCATGTTAATACACAAATATGTTAATACCCTTTGATTTCAGTAAAAAAAAAAAAAAAAAAGTTGATCAGAACAAACCCTTCCAGCAGAGTCAATTAGTCAGATCCTCTAAATAAAAGTAATAATGATATTTTCCTCCCACAGTTGTTCTCTGTTTACTAGGAGATAAGTAGTCAGTTCACAGAGAAATGTTTTTTATCTTATTTTCAGAGTGGCAGAAATTATCAGGAGATGTGATGTGGTGCTTTCACAGCAGTTCCTCTCTCTCCTGGTCACTCACAGTTGATCCAGAGCAATCCAGAGATGCAGAACACAGTTCCTGTTACTCTGCAGCTGCCCAGACCTGCGCAGCCATGGCTGAGCCCATCCTGGCAGCACTTCCCAAAGGGTTAAATCACAAACTAAGCCACCATGACAGGTCTTCTCAGCACAGGGATTTAATTCAGCAACTGCAGGTGCTAGCTCCAGAACCCCCAGCAGTTCAGGGCAGGAATCCCCCAGGAAAACCCTCTGTTCATCACCCCTTGCTGAAACAAACTCACCCTGAGGCTCTCCCAGAGCTGCCAGACCCAGGCTGGGGTTAATCCTATTGCAACACCAGGTCCTGTCTGAGGGAGCTCCAGCTAAGGCAGGGCAAGAGGACAGGCTTGGCTGCACAGTGAATTAAGGGATAACACATATTTAAAAACATCCAGCAAGGACAAAGTGGGGGACTCCTGATATGCTTGTTAACCAAAGCCTGCTCAGAGCCCAGCCCTGATGATGACCACATCATCTCACAGCATGGTTTTGTCCATACTGAATTTCTAGATTTGTTATCTAACTTTTGCAATGGACCTTGAAAATTCTGGCCTAAAGAAGGCCAGAGACAGGAAAAAGCAGCACAATAAAAGAGATTGGGCAGAATTCTGGTTTTCATCCAGAGATTCAATAATCCTACATGAGATGCAGGAAATGAGTTCATGCATCTGAGATCTCCTGAGCATGGAGAGGCAGAAAAACCCGAGCAGGAAACAAGCACAGCTTTACCCAAGATACAATAAAGCAAATTTTCCTTTTCTGAGAACACCTTCCTTTGTCCCAGCAGAGGAACTGACTGGGTACAAACACACACCCAGCCCCAAATCTGCACACATGAGCATTTCTTTGGGCTGCTGAATTTGTATTTAGCCTGCAATGTTAACTGCACCTGCTTGCACATTAACCTTAATACCTATACACACATTTTTATTCCAAAACACTCCCTCTGACTGCTTCTAGGCATCCTGGCTCCAACATGAGCTCAGCTGTAGGATCTGAGGCCAAAAATGAACTCTTGCACCAAATTTCAGAGCCTGCAGCTCCCTCCAAGCACTGAGATCTCCATGACAGAGGGAGATGACCACACTCTCCGTGTCACTTACAGAAAGAGATATGCTATTTATGAAGAAATAGCATATTTCATTCAACTAAAAGGTTTTTACAGATATTTATGCTGATTTTGAATTGTATAAAAGTGAAACATTACTATTCTCAAGGAAGGGACTGACAGCATCTACGCCAACCTCTTGACTTACATTCTAAGAGTTTACAGCTAGATTGGCTTAATTATTATTCCAATTAAGTAAAAAATATTATTGTAACTATGATCCTACTGAGCAAATCATCTTCTTCTGAACCTAGAAGAAGTTAGAACTTCTTCTTACAACTCCTAAACTTAAGAAAGAGACTTTAATAATCTCATCTGAAATAGATTAATTTCATTTTGTTGATGGATGACAGCAAATTTCTGAAAAAGTAATAAAATAGAAAATAAGTCATAAAGAGAGAAAGTGAAGAACAAAGAAGGGCACTGAATAGTAACCTTTGAGCATTACTGGCAAAGGAGGAACACCTACCACAGCTTTGGGTTTGCTGCCTGCCACCAGGCTGGCCAGCAAATCCTCATCTCGCAGCTGCCCAAACACGTGGGCATCGTAAGCCACCACCATGGAGACCTCTTCCATCATCTTGGCTGCCCTCAGCAGGTCCCAGCCCGAGGCTCAGCTCCTGTCAGTTGTTCACACCCAGCTGGGGAAGGAGTGTCACCAGAGAGAAAACATGACCCAGCAGATCGGGTTTGCCTCTGCAGGGCGCCTTGGGTATCACGGGAAGCACACAGGGCACACCAGCTCCCACTCCCACACCTGCCTTGCAGAAGGCTCTGCTGAAGTCTGGAGGAAGGCAGGAACCTCTTTTAGTTCCAGTATTAGGCCAAAGATGAAGCAGCAGGAGACAGACCAGGGTAGGATTAAACAAGGAAAGATCTGTCAGCCAGCTCTGAAATCACTGCTGCGCTTCTCCAGTTTGGTAGCAATTGTTCATTCTTCATGTCCAGTTTTCTCCCATGAAAGCTGATATTCCTGTCAGCAGTCTTCCCTTCCAAGGAATTGCTGCTTCTGGATTATTTGTCAATTCACAGAGATCGGTATAATGCTGATTTCTTTCAAGCACTCCTTGAAATTTTCTGCCAGTTTCTAAATCTGTTAAAATCTTTTAAAACACACACTTCTGCTTTTCTGCAGATCTCATCTGCATTCTGTACCCCTGTAGATACTTTGGTTTTAGCAGGAAGACGATGGCATCAAGTCACAACCCTCCAAAAAAGTGTCCTTCCGCTTCCAAATGTAATAACAGGTAAAACAGCCCTGGAAAATGCAACGAGGCTGTAAAACTCTTTCTTGAATAAACTGCTATCTCCACAAGTGAAATGAAAACAATTTATGCAATTAAAACTTTCCACAGAAGAAGGTTTTGAACTGAGATCTGGCACTTGTCTTGTTTTAGGTAAGAGGTAATATGTTATCTCTTGTCTTTGAATCCTAAATAGCAGAGCAGCCTTCCAAATTGCTCCTGATTACAAATTCATTTATCATAACTTCTTTTAATCCAACTGACACAAAGCAAAAACAGCACAAGGAAAAAAATATGGGGAAAAAATAATTAAGACCCAGTACTCTGAAAACTACAAATGAAAATCTAGAAAACAATACAGGATTTGAAGAAACAAACAAAATGTCCCAAAACAAACTCCTTTCAGGGCAATCAGACAAGGTAAAACTCCATCCACTACATTTTTATCTTCTCTGGAAGCCTTTTCTTCCTGGTGAAAAATCATACCTGCTCAAGAAACAGAAATCATTCCAGCCATCCATTTGTCTCCAAAAAGAGTCCGTGCTCGATGCAAAATATCTGATGGAAATATCCAGTGCAGGTTGGTGTGGCATATGGTTGCACTCTAGTTTTCCAGAATGAATAGTCAGACCCACCTTCCTTTTCTTTCTCCTCTCTTCCTGGAGTATCGTTATCAAAGATTGCAGCTATCTAAATAGCACCAGGTGCTATTTGCATCTGAATAGGAAACTTGAGCAACAGCTCTAGCGGGCAGGATTAAAACCCTAACAATCTCTTCCACTTATATAGTGGGGAGAAATTACAGGTTATTGCTAGGAAACAGAGAGTTCTAATAGGCTTATGGCAAACAAAAAATGCAGCACTTGAGGTTAAACTCTTGAGACTAAAGCAGATTCTGATCATGCTTAACCCTTGCAGGATGAAGAAAGATATTCTTCCCTTGAAACGCACCTATAGTTCATTCTTGCCTTGTTTTTCTTCAAAGGCGATTTTTTTCCAATGAATTAATTAATTCCTGCAGTAGAAAGCCTTCAGATTCCAGCCCGGCTAACGAGAAGGCAGCTCTCCGTGTCACCTGTAGGAAATTCCTACCTGCTGTTCCAACCCCAGCTCCGGTTTTCCTTTAAACGCTGTTTCCTCCTCACCTCCATTGCCTTGGGGGGGTTTGGGATCTTCCTGACGAGCGAGTTGCCAGCGTGGGGCTGCTGCTGCCCCTCCCCGGTGTGCTGCTGAAGCTGGGTCCCTTCCCACCTCCCTTCCCACATCCCTCCCACCCACTGGCAGGGGCTCCGCCAGGGCTTGGCATCACTCGGAACAGCCAGGTAGGCAGGGGAGGGAGCAGGTGGTGGAACAGAAACATTCCCGTGTTAATGAAAGACCAATTTAATGCTGCAATAAGGGCAGGAGGTGGAGGATGCAAATTGTCACACATATTCCACGGCAGCAGCCAGTCGAACCCCTCCCCTGATTTAGCCAACAGGCGTTCCCATTTATAAGGAATTATTTAGCTTTTTCTTCTCCTCTTTAGACAGGGAGGTTGCAATTATTTAACAGAGCTACATCTGCATATTACTGTATAATTAGGTCAGTAATTCTCATACCTATTCATAACAAAGGGCTTACAATTTTGGCATGTTCTAACCAGCAATTGCAAGAGCTAACAACTGATTTGTGACGTTGGCTGATGCATCTCTTTAAATAGAATGTTTTTCAGTTGTTTCAAGCTAATGAAGCCGAGCTGCCTACAAATCCTCTGATCCTGCATTTTACCTCCCTGATAACAGCCTGTGCTGTACCCTGAATCAGCACACAAAACTGGAACTATCAAGCCAGGCAAACGAAATATTTTGAACTAAACTGAGCAAACACACCCAGCCAGGCACAAGTGCAGCCTGCTCACACCTGAGTAGCTGGAAGGGAGAGGGCAAGCACAGGTGCCCTCCACCAGCTCCCCAGGCCACACTACACACTCCTCCCAGCCCCTCCATACAGAGCCTTCCCCTCTGCTGGGGTTTTTGGGTGCTGAAGTGATGGATAATCTACCAAAAGACAATAAAAGGTAGAAGATTAATATTTCCTTATAGCAAAAAGCAAGTCTCTGCCTAACACCACATCTACCTTCCTCAAGGACCAGGAACACAGCCCCCTCCATGACACAGCTGTGAAATCCTACCTCTAAAGCAGGAATTTTTGGAGAAGCCGTGCAACCAAGCAGTCAGGAGACAGAGGAGAGCCAGCAGAAGGACAGGTGAGCTGCAGAAAACTGTGAACTTGTTAAGGTAAGGAGCTCTAATTGCCGTTGTTGGGATTTATATGCCGGTGGTTAATAGAGGTGAACGGAAAATTCCTGAATTGAGCAAACCAGCTCTCCTAGCAAAGCAAAATCCTGCTCACTCCCAAGATAAATTCATTCTCACTCCACCCCCAGGAATGTCTTGCTGCTATCTGACGGGGATAGGATCTTCTGACAGACAGGGAAGTGAGGTATGTGCAGCTCCTTGGTAAGCCTCCCTTCCTGCCACAGCTCCAGGAACACAAAGGCCTTTTCTGTGATTTGCCTCTCATGCATTAATGAATCCGGGAAGATCACAGCCCTCTTCAGAGGAGGAAACATAAAACCCCTTTCAGAGCACTTGGAATGGCATTTGGCAGTCTTCAAGATAAGTTTACATGTCTTTTCCCCCAATGGGAATGAATAATGATAGTATCAGCTCTTCTTGTCATTCTGAACTCACAGGAAGGGCTTTTTCAGACACATCCAGCAAGTGAAAACCACCTGGTCACAAGTCAAACTCTGTGGATCACACACAGGGTTCTATTCTCTCCTCACCCACAAAGGGCTTGCCAGCCATCAGGGAGCAGCAGAAACTGGAGCTCTGTTCTAGTTTTAGACATGCTTCTGGATTCCACGTGATGCTGGAATGCAGAGTCACCATGGCTCTCAGGAATGACCTGCACCATTCCAGAAATGCAGTTTCCAGGCTCTGACTGATCGGTGACTGCTTCTCCAAGATTTATTTTTATTATTTAAAATGTCAAATTAGCATGGCCTATATATATATTTTTTTTCCCCCCAAAAGAAGTGGGTGTATGAACCTGTGTTTCTCCTAAAATAATTCTCCAAATGTCTGGAAAAATCTGGGCTTGATGTGCTTTAGCACATACAGCTACAGGGGCAAATCCTCCCTATTGGCTTGCTCCTGGTTTGAAAGCAGGCCCAAGTGTAAACTCATTTCTGCAGATTAAAGCCAGCAAAGCCATCCCACTGGAGAGAGGGAATGTGCTCTCCCAGGGGTGGCAGAGGTCAGCTGGCTGGAATTGCTGAGGCATTCCTGACACACCGGTGAGGCACTCCCCCTCAATGGAACTATGTATCCCAACACAGGGAAGAGCTGAGGACTTGAGAATCTTCATTTCGTGGTGCCAAATACCCCAATTCCCCTCTCCCAGCCTCCCCAATTCTGCTGCATGCCACTCGTGCTTCCAAGTTACAACTGATGCATAAGGATTTCCTTCCACAGTGTTCCTATAGAAGATCTTTAAAGAAGGGAAGTAAAACTCTTTATCAGCCTCACCCTAGAACTCCAAAGGGGGAAGAGCAGTGCAGCCAGTCACTGCCCAGACTAGTGGAACTCACTCCCTGGATATCTCTAAGCCCATTCTCAGCTAGTTCTGTTCTGTCTTTGCTCTGCTCCTCACTGAGGTGGTTATTAGCACTTGAAATCTTAAGGGTTTGGGTCAAGGTTCCTCTTCATTTCAGGTTTTACATCACTTAGAACTACAGCTAAATAAGGCATGCCCAAAATAAATCTGCCTCTTTTGATTTCTAGAAGCACACAAACATGAACAAGATTAAACAGCAGCATAGCTGGGACACCAGCCTACAGGTAGGTGCTCATTATTCACCTCAGTCCATTCCAGATGGTTTTGAACCTTTTAAAATGAATTCATGAACCTCTTTGGATTTTTAATTCATTAAGTTCACATTTTTACTTCATGTTTTCATCCATCTTTCCTATCCTGCCACTATCACTTTTTCTGAGGGCAGCAGAAGTAATTTCCTCTCTCCAGCTAGGCTTCCTTCAGGTGTGAATTGTCTGCCAGAAACATTTTGCTTCACAAACTTCCTTCTTGCCTGCTGAGAATCTGGGTCAGAGTTGCATTGACTTTTTGCTTGTTCATGTTTTTTTCCAGTGGCAAAGGCAGCACAGGCAGCTGAACCATCAGTGGATTTCATTGCTTAGCCCCACAAAGAGCTGTGGTGTGACAGGTGATGGAGGAACAAGGGAAGAACCAGACATCCCTGAGCCAGCATTGATACCAAGTGAAGGAATACTGATTCTTAGTGTGAGTTTTTGAAAATTCTAAACAGATTTCACAGGATATTTGGGGCATACTTTGTATTAACCTAACGTAACCAATTGAGCTGAGCATATTTTCTCCCTCCCCATCCTTTTGTTCTGCAAAATGGGGTATTTTTTTTCCTTTTTGGAAAAGCAAGGGGTGGTACTAGTGAGCTCCCCAACAGGCAAACTCTCCTCCAGCCTAATGCCCTCTGAGTGGGCCAGGCTGGTCTGGAGTAGTGAGAACACTACAGAAACCATGCAGAATGAACGGGCAGAAATTCCTCAGCTGCCTTGGAGCATCATGTCCTGAAAACCAGCAGGCTTCTGCCACCTGTCTCCTGTGCCACCTCTTCTCTTTGGGGACCCTTTTTTATCTCCTTCCAGTTCCATGACAGCAGACATCCACGAGCAACTCAGCTCAGAGAAGTGATGACAGCTCCAGAGCAGGGCCAGGTACCAGGGACTTCCCTACACCTGCCCCACAGCCATGGCCAGTGGCTCCTCAACCTGTGCTCTCCGAGCCAAACCACCACCCCTCAATGGGCAAATTAACAACCTGTTTGCCATACAAGTGTCTCTCATATTCCCTGGGGCTACCAATCCAAGACCTGAATAATGCTTGCATGGCATTCAGCCCACACAAATGGCATTTAGAGCTAAATTCCCTAATAAACTCAACACTACCTGGGAAATGTATGTTCAACTTGTTGCGTTTATTGCTTCACTTGGTATTGAAAAGAAAACAAAATGGGTCAAGCGTGTTATCCAAGAAAATTAGCATAAGGGTTGTATGGGGATGCTTTGTACTTACATGGATTTCTGGCCTGGTTTCAGTACAGGTTAATTCAGGGATTTCACCCAAACAACCTGCTGTCTTTTCACTTACAGCAAACAAAAGATACTAATTAACATTAATCAGCACATTAAATAGCAACATCTGTCATAGGAAGACACTCACACAGGGCCCAGGATTCCATTTCTCCATGGTTTTCATTCTCTTTCCAAAGAGAGGTTAATGGTCCTTACCTATGTCCTTTTTTAAGACTAAAAAAGGTAAAAAATACTGGAAAGTGCAAAACTCTAAGCTGTGCTATTACTGAAGTTGTGTGTCAAGTTTGCTCCAGTGCTGAAGCAGCCATGCTGCACAGGGAGATTGCAGTGACATATTTACCTGGGGTGACCTGAAGTGCCATGCCTCAGGTCACATTTTAGTATCTTTACTGACTATCACTTTGCACCTGACCTTCAGTCTGGGACAAGAATATAAAGGGAAAAGAAGAAAAGGCTGGAGAGCCAGATGCCGTGAGAAATTCTTGTAGTTAAGTAACAGGAAGAAAAAGACAGGACCCCAGCACATCCTCTGCTCATCAATCCCACAGGAGCTGGCCATGCACAAACTCACCTTGGCTGTGCTGGAACCTCACTGACACCCTGACAGGAGCCCTAAGGGAAAGCTGAGACATTTCTATATGGAAACAGCACAATGGTAATGGCATATTCCCAAACCAGAAAATACATCTGCCCTGTGATTGCTTTAAAAATGAGATAAGGAGTAATGAAGACTGAAGTGATGTGGGTGAGCAGGAAATGGTACATGGTGTCAGCCAGGCTGGGCTAAACCAGGCAGACCAGTCCAGGCACCTTCCCTGAGGTTTAGCACTCAGTGTGACTGTGAGACACAGTCTAGACTGAGGCATGCCTGACGACTCTGAAATGAGATCACTTCATGCATTTTGCATTAAAAGTACAAACTACTGCCACCTTCCAGGAGAGTGGCATGTCCCTCACTGCTGGAGTTAAAAATCAAGGTGTTTACTTGGAGGTCACAGGACTGAGTGCAGCCCAAAACCATCCAGAGAACAGCACTTGCTGGTAGGTGTTGATACCAAAGGTAACAAACAGCCAGCTAAGACAGAGAAGGCATTTGACCTGAGACCCATTTGCTAGGAAAGGCAGAAAGCAGCTAAGTCTGTACTCCCCTGGACAAATTCCCTGGCAATCTCCAGGGGAGAAAGGAAGATCAGGACCATGCAAGCAGATCAGCTGTATAAGACTACCCACTAATCTAAACCCCACATAATCCTCTGCCCCAAAGCCCTATTCATCATCATCCAGTACAGTGAAAGGGAAATTCTGTTCTCACAAGATGATCTGGGAGACAAACTATCCCAGTACTTAACTGTGCTGATCTAGTCTCCCACTGGGAAAATTTGCATCTGCATTTATTGCTTCAGTATAACACAATGAGAAAAACTTCTGCATTTACATGTGATTTAAAGATTACTCTGTCTTGATTTGACTGTTAATAAGCTTATTTTAGGAGCTCAAATGGTATGTATGGAGGGGCAGAGAAGGCAAATGCTGCCACCAGTTATCAGAGAGCTCTGTGTGATAACCAGGTGTTCCTTCAGAGACCAGAGCTATTTCCATGTATTTTTCTACCCTCCCCATCTGGCTTATTCCAAGTTTGTCTTTTATTTAAAATCCTGACTATAGATCTTGTATTACTTCCTGCTATGATACTCCAGAGAAACGAGATGGCCACAGGGCAGGAGGACATTTTCTCCTGGTATCCACGTGCTCAGCACAAAGTGCTGCTTAAGCTGAGGTCAAGTGCAAGGGCTGAGCTCCCTTAGAAGCTCCCTCACTCCCAGTGCTCCTGTTGAGTCCTCTCAAGGTCCAGCTAGAGGCCTATATTTAGAGACAAAACTGAGCCATAACTTCTAATCTGTATTTTAATTTTTAGTATGTCTTTATAGACATAGAGGAAGTGTTTGTGCAAAATCTGTTTTGCAAGAAATGCAAGGGAAGTGCTGGTAATGAGTGAGAGCTAGTTTCTGCTTGATCTAAAGGAGGAAAACCCCATCAAACAAAGAAAAACAAAGGATGCAATAAAATTTAGAATGATTTGCAAAAAAAGTTTTTAAAAAGAGGCTTCTATCACCATAAAATTCCTTAATGTATTTCCAAAGTACATATTTTACATGATCACCATCATTAGTTTCACTATTTGGAAAGTCAATGAAACAAAATAAACCTCACAAGAAAGCAATAACTAACATGAGAAAGAAAAGCTATGCTGCTGTCTACAGTGAATTTCACATGTCATGTGAGCCCAGGTACCTACCTAATGGTTCCCAAGGTTATAGATGTCCTTCTCTCACTGGTGACAGAGTAACTCTGATTGCCATTACTCTGTCACAGAATCACAGAATGCTTTGGAAAGGACATTTAAAGATCATCTTGTCTGACCCTGTTGCAATGAGCAGGGACATCTTTAAAAATAATTCCTCTATGAAAGCAGTGAAGGATTTGATCACCTTTCTCAGACATAGGATTGTAGGTGAAAAAGGTATTAGGGTTGTTTCTTGAAATGCAGAACCTTCCCAGAGAAATACACACGGACTTAGTAACACTCCTGGCACTGGAAGAATTGTCTGGTGACTGGCAACTGATTTATCAGGACATTAACTGGGCACCCCAGCTTTAAGGAGAATGAAAAAAATGAGTCCTACTGGTGACACTTGTGCTAGAGCCTGATACTGCTTGGTCTGACATGAGGGTGAAGGTATCTCATGGGGAAAACTAAAACCCAAAGGGAAATTTCCTGGATGCTAGTTAGAACTATGAAATTAAGAAAGACCAGAAACAGATCTGAGTAATTTTTCTTATCTCTCCTCATTAAATGCAACAGCAGCAAGAGAAAAAGTCCACTCTGAGCTGGAGATGGAACATCCAGACCTGGTCTCTAAGTGCCTTTGGCCATCCCTTATCAGCAGTGCATGGCAAAACATCCAGGATATTTCCTTGGGCAATACTATGATTTTTTTCTCACTTTTTTTTTTTCCATTTTTCCAGTAAGAATGCACAACTGGTGCTCTGTTTATCAGTACTGTTTGCATTCCTGTGCTCTTCTTGACTCTTTCAGAGTTACAGGACCTCAGGGTATAGAAGCTGGCTGGGCCCACTACCACCAAAGAGAGAACAAGAGTCTGCAGCAGGTCAGTGATCAGCACAGCCATGGGGCAGCTGTGTCTGTGCAATGCCCCTGACAGCTCAGGGTTACTTTGCCCTTTTTCAGCACTGCAGACCACCCCACATTTTACCAGAGCTCTGAAAGTTCAAGAGTGACAGCTGAGTGTGCCAGGTGGGAAGAGCCAGAATGAGAAATGCAGAGATCCTCAACCATCCCAGCCACTTCTCTGCTTCTGGGTGTTAAACATCATCTCCTGTTCCCTAATTTTCTGACATCTCCCCATAGGAAAGATCCTATTCTTCCTATCCCCAACAGAGGAAATTAAGATGTGCTGACTCATCTTTTCAAATGTACCTGAAAAACCCTCTCAGGGCAGCAGAAGTTATTCCTGGCCATTCAGGCTGGTACCAAGTCTCCTGAGCTTTGTTCACACCTCAGCTGAGAGGATACATCAGGTAACTTCCCCACCTGCCAGAGCACCTGAGCTCTGGGTGAACAATGGCACCAAACCCACACCTGACACAAACAGCACAGCTTGGCTTGTGAAATCTCAGATGTATTAAAAATCTACAAGGAGCTGCTGGTCAGCAAAGGTTTTACAATCAGCACCCCTCTGGGTGTAAAGCAGTGGACACTCCAGTGACAGATGTGTCATAAATGACAAGACCAAGAGTCTATTCTGAAAAAATGAGAATACATCATGAGCATGCCAAGCCATGCAGATATAATTTAGCTTTCCCAATGGGTAACTGAATGCTTCAAGTAAATAAGAAGAAAATTCAATCTGGAGTTAAAACATCACCTTTCTCCTCTCACTTCAATGTAAAAAATTACATCTGGCCTTGTGCACAACCCCTGTTTTGCAGGACTCTATGTTCAAACCCAAGTGCTCATGTCCTTCTCTCTGCTTTCTCCAGAGACTCAGCTCATAGCTGGATCATCAAAGCAGAAAAATTATTTTTTAGCAAAAGGGATTCCACAATGCAAACTACAGCAGTTAGACAAAGAAGCTGTCAGCTAGTGCAGCCAAAGGCTGTAAGGAGAGGCCCAAAAGGCAACATCTGTTGAAGAAGTATGGTCCAGAGACTGAGCTCCATCAGTGTTGGCTCTGCTTTGTGAAACAAAAAGGAAGAAGTAGGGGGAAAACCAGTTTGGTCCCTGTTTGCTCCAAATAAATCTCGACAGGATTCACTCACTTCTTTCTCAAGCTACAGTATTGTGCAGGAGGTGCAAAATACTGGAGCTTCTGAGAGGCTCTGAATTGTCTCTGAAGTTTTTACTGAGGAGTGTGGCAGTGCTTTCACCAAAGAAATATGTGAAACATGCACATTTTATGATTGGCTTTTCACAAATATTAAAATGAATATTATATATGTTACATTAGAAAGTGATGCTGTATTAATTTTCTTAAGTAGTGTGTTAAATATAGTTTTAGGTTATAACATAAGGTTAAAATAGAAACTGCTATGTAGGATAGTTTTTTAAAAGAAAGGACTCACACAGAGTTAGCAGCCACAGGACACCCAAATCTTTCAGAGAAAGAGAATTTATTGCCCCATTATCAGAAGACATGAACTTCTTCCTGCCTTGCTTGGCCCTGAAGACTCCTTTAGGATTCAGAGGAAGAAGCTGACACTGCCCAGACAGAATCCTGTGTTTGAATGGAATTGATGCATCATGGATGAGGTGTATGAACATGCAACAGGCTGTTGCTTTTAAGGGTTAATCCTCTGTTAATGTGCATCCTTTTTTGGGCTTATTTTGCTCAGAAAGAGGTACCAGGACTGTCCATAACTCTTTGTTTCTGTTATCTCATATTGTCCTAATCCCAATTGTCCAAAATTATTATTACTCTAATTATATTACTATTTTTATAACCATTTTATTACTATTATCCTTTTAAAATTTTAAAACCAAGTGATTGGTGTTTTTTACAAAAGACAAGCAGGACAAACAGCCAGGCCATGGTACAGCATTCCTGCCTGATGCTTTCCTGGCTGTGAGAAGTGACTCACATCAGTGCAATGATTCTCTGCTTGCCAGGGAGGTTCTCTGGCAATGCAGGATGGAACAGAACACACCAATCACTTCCAGCTTCTCTGGTTTGAGGAGCACATCTGGAACAAATGGCACAGGAATATCTTCATTACTCCTCTGCTCTCCTCAGCTATCCACCTGTAGCCACTGTAAATGCTCTGCCAGTTTCTCTGTGCATGCACACTCCATCAGCAGCCTGCTCCTGCCCTGGATACAATTTCAGACAAAGCTGTGCCCTGGCTGGGATCCCAGCCCCACCCTACAAAAATGCAGCTGGTCCTGCAGAACTGCCTGTACATGGCTGGGCAGGGAAGGATAACCATCTCCTCACTCTGGCAGAGCTGGTTAGGCTACAAGAAGCCTGGAATGTGGACACTGCTGAAATTAAAGCAGCCAGAAATAAAGAAAGAAGAAAAACTGGCTTAAAGCCATCTTTGTTCTGGGCCTTTTTATTTCCATCAAGGACTGCTGTGACCAAACACTGGGTAGGCAATCCATGGCCAGCTATGCCTTTAAAACATACTTCCATTATCTCCTGGAAGTCACTGCAGCTCAACAAATATCCTGAGAAGTTTGCTCAGTTGATGAACAGGAAAAACAGGGCAGAGGATGGTGCTGGACATGCAGCTATGCAAGTCAAGGCACCCTGGTGCAACCTGGAGCCTCGTGGCTTTGCTTCTGCAGTAGGGAAGAGATCTGTTTAGCTATGTAAATAAGATGCATAAATAAATAAATACGAATTGCAATGGGCTGAGAAAAAGCACCCAGACCCTGGCCTTTTCAGTATCTTAGCAACAGGCTGGCTGCTGCAGGGTAAGAGAGCATGAAATCAGCATCTTTTCAGCTAAAGACAAATTGAATGGAAATGTGGGGAGGTGGCCTTTTCCTGGCAGCAGTGAGGGAAGAAGAAGTAACTGGTGAATCTGATCCTCTGGGCATCCTTTAGGAGGGGTTCCTGAATGCAGGGATTGTTAACTAACATGGCTGAGAGGCTTTGTCCTGCCAGCAAACTGATACATTCCAGAGCATGCCTGGGAAACCAATAATTCAATCTTGATTCAAACGATGTCTGTTACAGTCACCTCCTGGGTTAATTACTTATTAACCATCTTAAATAGCTCAAACCCAGTTCTGCTGGGCTCCCCTGGCTATGTTAGTGCCAGCTGACCACAGAGCATGTTTTCAGTGGCACTTACCTAAAACATCTCCCCAGCACTGCATGCTCAGGTTTTATCACCATGCTATCTCTGCATTCACTAAAGGAACGTGCACCTCGTGAATCTTTAAGTAACTGAATCTCAGCAATAAAAACCCATATATTCTGGCCAGGTAATTCCTTTCCAGCCTTCTGGAACAGCCTCATGTGGACACAGAGGAGGATCATTATATAGACAGCAGCTACTAGAGAGAACTGAGCTATGAGAGCAGCAAGAACAACATGTGGACATTTCATGGAGGATTTGAATGAGAGTTCTGAATAAAAGATTTCTCTGGGTCACCTAATCTGGGGCTGGAGTGTACCAGCTGATTGTTTCCCACTGCTCCATGCAGCTGGATGCTGGCAGCAAGGCAGGGACCTGGGTGGCACACGATCACGGAGGGAGGTGTGGGATGGTGCCTGGGTCAGCAGAGGGGCTGAGCAGCTTGTCCAGGAATCCAGCAGGAGCAGCAAAGCAAAACACAGTGACCTTGCTCCCTGCATTATACACACACTGCACAGTGAGAACTCACTTCACTCCTTATTTACAGATCACTTGTATTTGTGTGGTGCTTCAGCTACAGTGAAAACCTCTGGGGGCTACCAGTGAACCAAATTTACTTGGAGCAGGGAAACTTCTCCCCTGCATTTCATCCCCCTGAGGGCCCCATCACAGCACTTCATCTCTCCCGTGATGGGGTGGAAGGTTTAGAAGCCACGCCCAGTTCCATAGGCAGGAAATTACATAGTATGGAGCAGGATGGCTGCTTTCAATCTCTACAATTTAAAAAACGAATTCTGTGTCCTTGGGAGCCGCACACACAGATGCAATTGGCAATGTTTTGTTTCCCTCTTTGTCTGGGGTTGAAAGGAAGGCGACTGTGGCTCAGTGAGTGAACTCTTAGATGAGATAGCCTCCATTTCCTTAATGAGCCTATTAAGTGACTCATCAAAGGTGCAAGGACCAGTCTCAGAAGGGAGAGACACACAGAGATAACTGACTGCACTGAGATCTTCCCAGTGCACACAAAACAGCCCATAGGCTACAAGAGTTAATTGGGAATAACGTGATTCCAGTGCTAGAGGAGTACACAGATGGAAAATACCTTGTGACTTTTCCTTTTTGCTGGCTGGAGTTGTCTGTGCCTGAGCTCCCAGCTCCAGCTTTTCCTCCTCTGATCGAGGGATGACAAAATGCTGCTGTGGCACATCCATCTCTGGGGTATTTGCAGAGTCAAGCACCTGGTGGAACTGTTTGTGCTCCCTGAGCCTGAGCAAAATCCGTGATGGAAGAAGGAGAGTCTTGGTTTAGGTCACAAGAACCAAAGACCATATCAAAAGTCAAATGGAATTTTATTCTCTGCTTTCCTAAATGAGACCCTGAAGGTGTGCAGGCTAGGATTTAATCTCTCCAAAGAGATTAAAAAGTACTGCTATATTAACACGAATACAGCAGGCATACAGCAACCAGCTCACATCACTCTCCAGCACACTGGATTTTATTTACAAGGTTAACTGTGATCCACTGTTACACATTTCCCAGAATCTTGTGTTCTGATGGTGTATTAAGAGTGGAGCAAGAGAAGCAGGAAGAGCAAATACCATCAGTAATGCAAGAGATGTACTAAGCCACGTGCCTACTTCCCCTGAAATGTCACTTTATGTCAACTGCCATGGTTTCCAGACTGTAAGAATTGAATTATATTGTGATTACATCCTATCATTACATCCTTTGGACAAGGTCACAAGAATAAAAGCTTAGTACTTTCCTCCATTACAGGTGCTGTATGTTCTTACACTCCGGGAGCAGACTTTTTCTAATGGCAACAAATTTGCCTTCAGCACAAAATGCTGGTTTAATTCCATGAGTGCAAGGTGAGACACATTAAAAAATTAAGAGCCATCATTAGTGATGTTTCTGAGAAGTCTCTCACAGCACAGATATCTAAATTCCCTTCCTAATCCTTACAGTTCACTTTATATCATAACAGCAACAAGAAGGGAACAAACACAAACCCCAGAGCTGTGTAACCTTACAACAGGTGCTTGTTTTACTCCAGCCCTCACCAGTGAGTACAGGTGTGTGAAACCCCTTGCACCAGGGACTTGAACATTTCTCAGGTTTTTTCACCTTTCCAGCAGTTTTTCTCCAAATTCCTATGACAGGACATAATCTTGGAGAATATTCCTGCCTGGTGGATCAAGGGTTGAAAACCCCCAAGTCACACAGGTGAACAGGGAAAAGCCCTTCTGCCAGACAGGATCATTACTGACATTGTGTGGATGTCACAATAAAGAAAGACTAAAGGAAAACAGAGAGGGACTCTTGGCTGTTCCCAGGGGAGCCTGGGCTCCCAACAAGCCCTGTGTGAGCTCCCAGCCCAGTGCTGCACCTTTAACTGTGCTGCTCCTTCCCATTAGAGACCCAGCCACCAGAGGAGACGCTGCTGGACGGATGAGAGCAGTGAAACATGAGATGGGCTCTAGCCCAGCCCACAGCCAGCCCTGCTCCCAATTCCTCTCAGCAATCACTGCTGCCCCTGGGATGAGCATTTGCACTCCAGGCTGGCAGAGAGGGGGGGTGAAGGTATTCCAGGCTCACCAAGTGCAGGCAGCACCTTCTTCCCCTCTACACCCCCAGCCCTGACCAGAAGTGTTTTTTACCGAGTCTTGAAGCACTTGGATTTGTTGTGTTGGCTGGAGAAGATGGCTCTGGTACATTTTGGGACAAAAGGAATAAACATATGGCCAAACCAGATCCCCATCAGCTACAGAGCCACTGCCTTTGGAGAACCCCTCATCAGAATTCTGGGAAACACAAACTGTGCCAAGGAAAATGCTCCTTTCCCACCACATCTCCTCCCTCCTGCAAAAGGAACATGCCCTGCTTCAGACTGGGCTTAGAAAAGGGAAAAACGAAGCAAGTTCTCTTGAAGGAAGCTCACTACAACACAAACCTACATTTCACTTTGCATTACAAGAAAAACAAGGGCCAAATGTGCCTCAGACCTTCCTGCTGCTACTTAAAATAACAGGATTTGTGTCCCTATACAAGCTTACCTGAGTATGATGGTCTGGACAGGCAGCTGGAATGAAGAAAACTGGGCTGGGATCTGTTTTCTGTGGCACCAAAATACAGCTCCTTTCAGTGAGAGAAATCTCTTTCACCACTACCTCATGAGGAAAGACATCACACTTACTGGTTTCAGCACTGTTTAACATTTGAAAACAAGGCACTGGTGACAAGGTGATTGAATTTTTTCCTTATTTCTGACAGGTCTGGTAGATTGCACAATCATCAAAGGGAACAGCCTGACAATAAAGTTTTGTGTGTCCTCGACAGTGGGAGAAGAAATGAGCCTGAGGTAAGGCAAGCAGGTGCTCAGATGCTAAAGCACTATTCAATTGCCTAAGAATCCTTCAATTGCTAAAGCATTATTTAATCCAGCTGCTTGCAACAGGTGCCCTGGGGCACACAGGAGCAAGTGGAACATGGCACCCTCACCAGTTAGGAAACATGTCACCATCATATTTTCTGAAAAATCCTCTTTGCCAGGATTTCTTCCTGGCCAAAAATGAAAACACTATTATCTCATTTGCTTCCCCTGTGCTTTGCTGCTTTGGAAGGTGGTCTGGAGATGGTTTATCCAACAGGTGATTGATTGGTTTCATGTGAATTGTTTTTATTTCATGACCAATCACAGCCAGCTGTGTTAGGACTCTGGAAGAGAGAGTAATGAGTTTTTCATTATTACCTTTTAGCCTTCTGTAAGTATCCTTTCTCTCTTTAGTATAGTTTTTAGTATAGCATAATATCAAATCATAATAAATTAGCCTTTTAAGAACATGGAGTCAGATTCATCAATTCCTCCTCTGTCAGGGAACCCAGAAAACACCACAGAAGCAAAGCCCTGATCTCTTCTCCAGCTCTTCCCACTGCTCCTGACTGAATCAGAAACAGAATCAATATTCCCTGCTGTGCAAAGAGGGAGCATCCTGGGTGGCTCACTCAGACTGCCATCAAATTGTTCCTCACAAGGATGCACTATAAGGGCACTGATCTTGTGCTCTGAGCTGTAGGTTAACCAAAAGATTGCTGAGATTAAAAAGGAGCTGCTCAGACACTGTTTGACTCTGTGAAGAACATCAGCTGGAGTTTAACTGCTTTTCCCCCAGAGGTTGCCGCATTAAGCTCTGAGCCTCTCCCAGTTATGTCACCCCAGTGTGTGTGTGTGTTAGTGAGCACACACCTGTGTTTCTTGTGCAGCTCAGGAGTGAGCAGCACCCTCCAGGCTGGTGGCATGTGCAGCTGCACCTGGGCTGGGGGACTGCTGAAGCTGAAGATTTTGCAGCTCTGCTGTCACAGTAGCTGTGTGATTCAAGCTGACACTGGCCCCTGAGCCATGCATGCACACTGAATTCATGGCTATACTTCCAGATTTAAGAGGTTATTAATTAACACAGAATCACAAAATGATTTGGGTTGGAAGGGACCTTAAAAAGCTCATCTTGTTTCAATTCTGTGCCATTGGCAGGGACACCTTCCACTGTCCCAGGCTGCTCCAAGCCCCATCCAGCCTGGCCTTGGACACTTCCAGGGATCCAGGGGCATCCACAGCTTCTCTGGGCACCCTGTTCTGAGAGCCTCCCCACCCTCACAGGGAAGAATTCCTTCCCAATATCCCATCTAAATCTACTCTCAGTTTGAAGCCACTGCCTCTTGTCCTGTCACTCCATGCCCTTGTAAACAGTTCCCCTCCAGATTTCTGCATCTATACTAATTATTATGCTGATTAATAACTTGGAGATGAGATTTTCAGTTTTTTCATGGCTTTTGATTAACTTGCAGAATCAAATCTTGGTTAAAAATTATTGTCCAGGAAATTGCATTAATTAATTAAGCAAAGGAAGTTGAAGGAATAACAGACAGCTAGGGCAACACAATGAGGAGGTCTGATCTTCATCTCCTCCTTGACAATGAGGTACCAGCCAGATGAAATCTACTTATGCCCAAACATAAACAAACGTAACAATATAAACAGTGTAACTTCATGTTTGCCATACTACTCAATCTCCACAAGAGAAACAAGGCTACAAAAAAAAAAAAAAAAACCACAACAACACAACAACAACAAAAACAAACAAACAAACAAACAAAAAAACAACAAAAAACCCCCCCAAAAGTAATTAACTGTAGGGAAGCAGAGAATCCTGAAGCAAAGCGATCAGAAGATCCTAAAAACGTGAATATTGCCCTTATAAAGCACCCAGCTACAGTGCTGCTCCAGTAGCTACACACTGCTCAGAGAACAGCCAAGTAACTACTTGCTGAATTTAATTTCCAACAGTGTCAATAATGCCAAAAACAATGCCTGGGGTTTGGAATGGCAAGTTATTAATAAGACTTTCAGCTCTAAAAGCTGCTGTCCCTGCAGAGCTCTGTGTTTATGAAATGCAGCCACTGTCTCCTATACTTAGGCTTTTTTGTCCCCTCATTTTCAAAGCAGAGGAATAAATCCAAGTGCAGGTGCCTGAGAAATCAAACACCAGCAAAAATACAAGAAGACAGTGCCCCCAGTGCCTCTTCTGTTTGTTTGCAAAAGGCCTGGGGGAAATAAGGGAAAACTGTTAGGCTTTGCCTTTTCTTTTCCTTCTCCTCCCAATTATTTTTACAAGTTTAGCTCTAGGTCTCAGCACAGCACAGCGCTGCAGAATTTGTCACCTCCTCTAATTTGTCAAAAACCAAAATGAATGCAATGTCCCATCCCAACTGTTCCCTGTGCTACCCTGAGAGTGAATCTCTGCTTTCCCCCTGAGTCACTGAGGCCATTGGCCATTAGCTCTGGGTTACTGGAGCTTCTGCAACAGAGAATCACAGAATGGGATGGTGGGATGGGATCAAAGACTGGGGTTTGGGCTGGGAGAGATCTTAAATCTCCACTTGTTCCACCCCTCTGCTGTGGGCAGGGACACCTTCCCATGGCACAGGTGGCTCCAAGCCCTGCCCAGCCTGGCCTTGGACACCTCCAGGGATGGGACAGCCACAGCTGCTCTGGGCAACCACACCAAACCCCACCTGTGGCTTTTTCCAAAAACTTCATTTTTTTTTATTCTGTTACATCTGCAGGAATAAAATAACCACAGCTTTTCTGAGAAGGACACATACCATAATGGCTGTTTAAAAAAGACAAAAGGCAGCTTGAATTTTTTTTCCCTGAACACAATCACTTCCCAATGCATGTATTCTAAGACTTCTAGACTTAAAAGTAAAAGCTAATTCTCTGTGGGTGCCCTGAACTCCCAGCAGACAACAGAGCTTCTTCCTCTGCTGTTCAGAGGAGAGAATGAAAAGTTTCTCAGGTCACAGGAGTTTAGTTCTGAAAAAATAAAGATATAACATTTTTCAGGGTCACAGACAGCACCAAAACTTTGGCTGGCAACTTTTATATGCAAAAGTGTCTTTTGCATATAAAAACCCCACATTTCCTCAGAATTACTATGCTGATTACTGCCAAGCTACCTGCTCACTCAGACCTGACTGCCTGAAAGATATCCAAGAGAAGCACAGAGGCATTCCCACCTCCAGGGAGATTTGGCCATCTTAAGTCTCAACAGTTTTGTTGATGTTTGAGTCAGAATCAAGGAACACTTCTTTGTCAGCATAAACATGGGGTGCAGAGCTTGTTTCCAGGCATTTCTGCATCTGCACTTTTACCTACACCTCTTTCTCCACAAAATGTGAAATCCTGTGGGTTTGTTCCTTTTAATTACGGTTGTAAGTGCTGGTGCTGGGATACATTTCTTCCTCTACAGCCTCTTTTGTAGCACAGAAGTGTCTTTATAAAGGACACCATCTTACTGGGAGAATAAGAGGTACTGCAGACCTGCCAGGCACCATCACCACAGGCTTTCTCCACAGTCAAACTCAAGGCATTCTTTGGGAAAATCAGTTACTGGGTTTGTTTCCTCCAAAGGAAGAGAGAGTTGGGACTTTCTCCTCTAACAAGCTAATATGAGCACTGTGCTGTCAGTAGGAACTCCAGACACTGCTACTGCTCAACATTCAGAGCACTGCAAGGAGAGAACTTTGTATGAGATATTTTAATGTGTCACCTCACAGGGGGTGAGTCAAAGCTCCAGCCAACCTCCATCTGGGACTGAAGTTCAGTTTGGGGAAAAAGGTTCATTTCCTCCTACTTCTGGAGCTGAGTTATTTTAGACAAGTTCTGGCAAAGATGCCAGAAGACAGAGCTGTTAACCAATGGGACTCCTGCCATCTCCATCTCCTGCTCTCTGCACTATTTCCAGACCCAAGGATGGAAAGCAGCTGTTTTTCATCCAGGGGAAGGAGCCAGATTCAAGAAGCTCAGGCCAGAAGGCCCTGCTGAGGATGCTCTCCTGCTCCCACTTGGAACAGGAACATCTGGTGCCACACTGAAAAGCCCTGACTCCTGATGGCACCAAGGGGAACAAAATGGATTTAGGTGCTCTACTGAACCATGGAGCAGCTTTCAGGTGCCTTCCTTACCTTCCTGAATGAAACCACTAAGAATTTGGGCAAAGTGATACAACTGCTGGGGATAAAGACAAGAAATGTTTGTATCAACTTTTCCACATCGAACTTTTACAGTTCTTGGAAGACCTTTACACTGCAAACACTGCTCTGGTTGATGCCACTGCTCACAGGTACATATGACAACCAGTGACTAATACAAAGACACCAAAATATTTATGCTCAGGTTGCAAAACTACTTTAAATTGTTAAAATGTGATTATGCTTAAATAATAATAACATTCTATTCCTTTCCTATTGATAAAGAATTAATGACATACCTGATGTCCCTTACAATACCAACTCAGTGCAAATGAATAAAAACCAAACCAACCAAACGAAATAAAATAAAATAATTTTTACTAATGCTTAAACACCATGAAAATATAGCCTTACTATTGGTCAACATGCCTGCTCACTGGAATATTAAATAAGTATTATAAGTTAAAATAAATAAACATTTCAAGCTCCAACTGCTGTTTTAAATTAACAACATTCCTTTCTATGGTGTTAACACTTATTACCAAGATTCCAATCACATTTAACATCCAACTTGAATGTGATTTCCAGATGCTGGCTCATTGCAGTGCCCTGCACCACAAAGCTGAGCAGAAAGAAGGAAGGTGGAGCTGCAAGAGGACAGGAATTACAGAACTTGACCCTTGTCACCAGGACAAGTGGATCTGCACTTCAGAGATAACAGCACAAACATAATAAGAGCAATTGATCATTAGCTTTTCATAAGAAATTGCATACAAGCATGGCAGGGTTTTCTATAGATCTAAACCAAATCCTTTTCAATTTGGTTTGGCCTTTCCTGAAGAAGTTGATAAATGAGCAATTTTTAACCTGTCCTTTATACTGGAAGGTTAAATAGATACAACACTGGTAGAACCAATGCTTGTGCAGTTTCAGGGCCTTTCTGCAGTGACCTCCTTTGTTCTTCTGCTGCATTTTGTGTTGTCTTAACATGATAGCAAGATCCCCAAGTATCTGGATAAGTACACACATAGAGAGAGAAGCACAGAGTGAGGGAATGCTCTAGAGAGAAGAGAGACAGCAAACCAGCTATTCTTAATCCTACCCATTGAAAGTCACATAAATCACCAGGTGAGTTCAACCCTGCCTGTAAAAAACCACATCCAGATAGAAGATCAACAGAGGTGTGAAGCCAGCCAGTCATCCCCACCAGAAAGGTGTGAGCTTCAAATCACATGAAATGTTTTCAACTGAAAACATTTAAATGGCAACATTGTAAAGTAAACCTGCTTTAAATGTCACCAAGGAACAATTCAGAAATGAGAACAAGCTTAGCACAGCTCCTGCTACTGTAGCCTGTTCTCCTTGACCCTGCTATTATCCAGGGCCCTGGTGCCAGCTCCAGCTGTAGGTGACAGCCTTGGCAGTACAGGGAGAGGTGACAAAAATGTGTGTGGCTGCTTTGCATTGGGAAAGGCACTGGTTTTATTCAGGGCCATTTGCTGGTCTCATTGAAGGTGCTGAGAGCAGCAACCTCCTAATGCTGCTGGGGGGCCCAGTATGGCCCAGTATCATCCAGAAGGGAGATTTACATGATTGGGAAGAACCTTCTCTTGGAAGAAGTTCAGTATTTGAGATCTTTCCTGCTGCTGAGGATGGTGAAGATGAGGCCAGGAGTCACTGCAGTGCCTGAGCTAGGTAGCAGAAGGTGTCTCTACAGATGATACAGAACAATCTTTCCCTGCAGGCTCCTGTGCATCTCATCCCACATGTTCACCTCACCTTCCCTGGGCACAGGGGGACATCCCACAGGTGAATCTGAGGATGTCCCCACCTATCCATCTGGTACACTCCACCTCTGACATTTCCAGAGCTGCAATGGAACACATTCTGAATTTCCAGAGCTAACACATGCTGAATGTCAGCTCTGCTTGTTTGCAAATGCCACGGGACAGTCAAGGAGAAACAGGCACAACTCCCTGAATTCACTGGAAAATGACAATCCAGGCAATGGTCATACAGAGTACATCTCCCAGTGAGACTTTCTCCTGTTCCACACCTCACCTGCCTGAAGTCAGCTGGAAGAACAGAGGTGATGGGACTCCTCTATTAAAATCCAAGCTCATTACAACTTCTTTAGGACACACAGAGATCTGTGCAAGAGAAACTGCAAGAAGATGCAAAAGGCAACTGAGGCAGATGTTGTGAGCATGAAGAATTTGTCAGATGCTTTCATGAAACAGCATCATTAGGATTAACCTTCATGAAATCTAAAAGAGTGTCTTCATTCATTCATTTATAAAATTGGGCCTCTAGAGACACAGGAAAGCTTCTGAAAAATCTTGTAAAGACAGGAAAATGAGGAAAGTAAAAAATCCCCTCCCCAAAGCATATGCATAAAAATCCCTCTATGACTCCAAATCCAGGCTATATTATTTCTTAGCCCCTATTATTTCATAGCATGAATTAGTTCAAAATGCTCTTCAACAATGGAATATGACCCAACAAGCTCTGTAGGAAAACACTACTGGTAATTCCAATTCCACTGTTCCCAGTGATTTACTAGTAAATGACTGAAATCCAGACCTAGTGAATAACCCCCAAAAATAATTCTTAATTGAAGAAGACATTTTCTAGCACATTCTACACAGGAATTTCATTTAATAGCAGCATTTTTCTTTGTATTTGCAGATCTGCTCTTGAGAAAAAGACAGATACCAATCCTTTTCCTCAAAAAGTAGTATGATAGAACTATTTCCAACACAGCACTTTCAAAATCCAAGGGTTACATCCCGAACTCATTGAAAAGTTGTGAAATTAGGGAGAAAAAACACCAAGTAGTTTTAAATTTGCCTTCTGCAGGACTAGATGTAGCTCAGCTAAAGCTCAAGAAAAAAGTAAGCAAGGAGAGGTGGATTTTTATTATATGTTAAACTCCTGTTTTGTTCTGAGGTAATGTGGGAACAAAATTAAAAGAAACACTGGAAAAGATACAGCTCACTATGAAGCCTGGCCACAACACAGCTCTGTTTTTAGGTTTTTATGCCTCTGTAATTAGCTGAGGAATCTGAAGAAAATCCTCCATTCACTTACTGTGTGATACTTGCTCTAAAACCCTCCATTGTTTAGTCTACAAGTACTAATACAACCCACAAGCAGTGGAAAGACACACAGTGCCTCTTTCATACAGCACAAAAAAGAAGTTTAAGAGTCTGGTTTGGCTTTTTTTAAGTTTTGCTGCATTGAAGAAGACAGACTGCTGCTCTCCATACAACCTCTGTGCTCCCTGGGACTCTACCACTGGGGATGATCAAGACTAAAATCTCCTGTTTGAGCATGTCAGCTCCTGCAATTATTAGCACCTGGTGGTAAATAAATTCAATGATTCTAATGTCTAATTAAAGAATCATGGACTAGTTTAGGTTGGAAGTGATCTCTGGAGGACATCTTGTCTAAACCAGCCCTTGAAGGAGGGTGACCTTCAGCAGTCATCTGTGTTTTGAGTTTCTCCACAGATGGACACTCCAGAACCACCAAGGCCAACACATTCCTGTCCCTCCTAGACAAAAAACATGTCCAAAAGCCAATTTATTGTCACCAGTTAACAGGATCCAGGGACACACTGAGGACTCAATAGCCACTGCTCCTCATCCTCATCCCACACCAGAGACCATGGCCAGAGAGATGCTCCAGTGACCATGGGGACAAGTGGCACCTGTGACAAGGGTGCAAGTCTGGGGACACACACTCCTTTAATTTAAGTTTCACCCTCCCTCCAACGGGGTCTTGTGTTGAGTTCCCTCACACTGAGTTCCTGAAGTCCCTTCCAGGATGAGTTGTATACCCAGGGAGTCAGCAGAGCCTGAGTCCCCAATCACACCAGAGCAGCAGTTACTGACACAGCAGAGGGTGACTTCAACCTTCCACTTTCTCCCACCCCTGATGGCCCCAGGTCTTGCCTCTGAATTCTCTTCTTTTCAGTAATTCCTACTAATCCTCACACACTTCTCTACAAGTCACACACACAAGGGGGGTGACTCAACTCCACGTTTGCTACACTCACCTGAGCTTTTCTGTTAGCCAGGACCCACAGTGTGTGAAATCCTGTGTATGCAGTGAATTAATCCACTGTCAAACCCTACCCCTTCCTGTCAACTAGCAGTTCAGAATGTCACTCTCTTCCCACGTGCTGAACCCTGAGCATCTGCCTCAGGTATATTTCAAAATACTTCCCCAATAAAGCACATCACCTACACATACATCCAGTACTCAATGAAATACTAATGACAAATAACATCATGTGACATACAATATATTGCACAAGAAAAGGAGAAAGGCATGAGAAAATTGACAAATAGCTCTTCCAGCAGGTACCATGAAGACTTCAACCCCCCATCAGAAAATACACACTGAGTAAGTAGCATAAAGATAATTCTCTTGTACTTGTTAAGGCCTTCAATTACTCATTTTCAACAGCCAAGCAGAGGACTAAACATCAAACTGCAGCTTGTACTCACAAATAGTCTCTTTCAGTAGCAGAATTGAAATTCAAGCACAATTTTACTAAAACATTTGCACAGATCTTCTTTTCCTTGGCTGGAGTAAACATTCAGATGGCAAGACCTATTTTTTCCTAAGATCAGTGTTTTAACCAGAAGGGGAAAAGCCCTTAATAAATGATGAAATTAAGCAGTACAAGGGAAATTAACAAATATATTGAGAGAGATAAAAAGAGGCAGAGTGTTGCAGGAACATTCTTCCTAGTGGGATGTTCTCTGTCCATCACTGGGCCACACCAAACATGCACTTCCCATCAGAGCTCACATTCCAAGAAATGACTAAAACACTTTTTCTCCAAGATCAAACATGAAGCCCCAAACAGCTATACATATTTCAACAACAACAAAAAAAAAAAATTAAAAAAAAATCCAGGACTTTCCAAAGGACCACGTTATGAACCTCTGCAGCCATTTTAAACAGGTTTTCACCCTCAACAGCTTACAGTCATGCTTCTCTAATTTGGTTCAAGTCCAATACTTGTAGTCAGTAAGTTCAGAGCAGCCTGACTTCTGACAGCAGAATCTTGGGTAGGGTAGAATATAAAAACATATTCTGTCTTGGTAAGCTTGATATACAAACAAAACTCATTTCTACCTCAATTCAAATGCATTATACACAGCACTCAGCAGACAAACAGCTTCTGAGCAAAATAAATAATATCTGAGCTTTGTTTGCATGATTATCACACAGTGATTAATTGGTTTACTGCAGTCACTGTTTATAAAACAAATAAGGAATTAGTGAGTTCTGATAATTGTTGATGATGCACCGTTTTTCTGTTTTAATTATTAGCTTGTACCCAAGCAGACACAGAGAGAAAAGGTCACAGATTCACTTTCTTTAAAGACAGAAGGTGTGTGTGCAATTATACAAACATATATCAAAAGCAATAAACCAGTGATTTAATTTCTTTACTCTCCCCATGCTACTGCCATTCTTAATGTTGCATTTTACTCTTCCTGGACAAACTGCTGGCTGAATGAGAAGCACAATGAAGTTCATCCTTACCTTAATATTGCAAGCCTGTTCCATGAGTCTCCGGGCGTTCTCCTCAGCTCTGTACCTCTTGGGCAACTGAACCCTGAAGAATTTTAAAGCTCCTTCAAAATCAGCCTGGAGAAGGTCCTCTTTGGAGGTCTGCAATTAAACACAGGGAACTACAGTAAACCCTGGGAACACGCAGTCACGCTCTTCTACTTGATTTGTCATTTACTGGATGCATTCCAGACCACCAATATTCACATTAGCTCTAAGTCATCCTCTTTGAAATCAGCTCTTTTAACTCTGCTTCATACAACAGACAGAGACCAAAGCCCATCCAAGGAATCCTAGGCAGGACTGCAACATGGGAATGGATTTTATCCTTCTATACCTGCCAGGTAAGAAAGGGATTCTGGATCAGCCTGTCAAGATGTCAGTGAAGAATAAAAAAAACCCAAACAAGCAAACAACAAAAACCTAGGAGAAATTCTTACATTTCCTGGAAAGCTTGTGCATTACTGATTCTCACGGTACTGCCTTAAAAAGACAAAGCATATCTATTTAATGTATGTATGGTCACAGACATGAAGAACAGAAGCACATGATTCATACAAGGCATCAGCAAGTCAATGTGCTGAAGTCTGTGACACAATTTCTCAAAGAACACTGTGCCAGAAAATGTTCTACATGTTTATTTCTACATCTCCCATGCTCCTGGACTTCTCAGTGGTGTGAAGTCTAAAAGGCCAGAAGATGTGACACATTCACCACGAATCCACTCCTGTCCCTGACAGAGCCATGTGGTTCACAGGGACAAATGCATCCATCCTCCAGGTTACTGACACCTGCACCAAGAGTTCAGAAGGTACCAAATCCCAAGCCTTGGGATAGTTCCTTTCAATGACTCACAGAAACTGAAGGTCCTGACAAGACATTCAGAACATCATCTCAAATGTGGGAATTTCAAGGGTTTTAGCCCAGAAAAGAGTAAACAAAACTCTGTCAACATAGGTACTCATATGGTGGAGATCTACACTGTGAAATGTGTAAATACCTCAGCAGCAGCACAGGCACTTTTGGTTAAGGTTAATTTGGTTAATTGCTGAATTAATTGCTCATGTACCACTACCACCATTTACTTCCATGTGTGCCAACATTTCCATGTGGGCATCCTCTCCTTTCTCAAGAGTAACAAATGCCCAGTGTCATTTTTAGCCTCATTACACACAGTGGGTACATTACACACACATCAGTTCAAAGTTTGATTCTTAATTATGTTGTTATCCACTGGAATCCAGAGAATCCTACAGTGGCTTGAGCTGGAAGGGACCTTAAAGGCCACCTCATTCCAACCTCCTGCCATGGGCAGGAACATCTTCCACTAGACCAAGTTGGTCTAACTCCCACCCAGCCTGGCCTTGGACACTTCCAGGGATCCAGGGGCAGCCGCAGCTTCTCTGGGCACCCTGTGCCAGGGCCTCACCACCCTCACAGGGAAGAATTTTTTCCAAATATCCCATCTAACCCAGTCCTCGGGCAGTTTGAAGCCATTCCCCCTTGTCCTGTCACTCCAGGCCCTTTTCCAAAGTCCATGTCCAGCTCTGTTCTTTTCTTTCCTTACTGAGCTCACTCAAGATCTGTTTGATCCTCCTGTTATTGACTGCTGAAGAAGATGCTGGGTCATCACGCAGGGACCCAGGAAGAGCTGCCTTGGGGGTGCTGATGAGAAACATTCAGCTTTACAAACCATCCCATCTGATCCTGTCCATGTTCACCTTTACAAACCATCCCATCTGATCCTGTCCATGTTCACCTTTACAAACCATCCCATCTGATCCTGTCCATGTTCACCTTTACAAACCATCCCATCTGATCCTGTCCATGTTCACCTTTACAAACCATCCCATCTGATGCTGTCCATGTTCAGCTTTACAAACCATCCCATCTGATCCTGTCCATGTTCAGCTTTACAAACCAACCCATCTGATCCTGTCCATGTTCACCTTTACAAACCATCCCATCTGATCCTGTCCATGTTCACCTTTACAAACCATCCCATCTGATGCTGTCCATGTTCAGCTTTACAAACCATCCCATCTGATCCTGTCCATGTTCAGCTTTACAAACCAACCCATCTGATCCTGTCCACACTCATTGGCAGCTGCACAACTTGGCTGAGGCCCAGTCTGATGAGGCTGAAGTGTTGACAGAAAGCTGGGGCAGTTGGTATGGGATGAATTAGATCCACCACCCAACATCATACTTCCTCTGGATGAGTCTTCCTGAGGCTGTGAATGCTCTTGCCACACTTAAAGCCAGATCACTGGGCTGGCTGCTGGAAGCTGTTGAGTGTGGTGGGAGCAGCTGGTCATGCCCAGCACCTCTGCCAAAACCATGCTGGAACCCAAGGGCTTCCAGGGAAGTTCAGTGGATAGCAGTGGTGGAAAAGCTGTAGAAGTTTCATGGGATCACAGAATCCTTAAGGTTGGAAAAACCCTCCAAGATCTAAGATCACTGACCCAAGCACTTACCCAGAACTGCCAAGTCCACTGCTAAACCATGTCCCTAAGTGCCACATGGGCACAGCTTTGGAATTCTTGCATCACTTCCCCAGGCAGCCTGTTACAATACCTGAGCACCTCTTCAGTGAAGAAATTTTTACTAATGTCCAATCGAATGGATATTAGGAAAAAATTCTGTTTTGATACCCAGCTCATCTCTCTTCCTTAGTTCTCAGCCATGTTGGTATCTGCCATCACTACCCAATTCAAACAGATTTCCTAATTGCATTGCCAATTTGCCTTCTTGGGATGCTCCTGCACATCCAGTGCCCTCCTCTTCCTTTCCTTTACTGCAATTCTATGTAAAACATTTTAAATCAGATTTAATTTTCCCAGGCCTCTGCTTGAATCATTGTTATAGTACTATTTTTAACAGCCCTCAAAAAATTACATTTATTAAACTGTAACTATTGACAGCTTTGAGTTCTCCATGCTGAAAAATCTGTAGTCAAAGAAAATCCCATAAGATCATAGAAATAAGAACTTCTCTAACAGAGTTTGCTCAACTAAGATTATAGTTATGAAAACTGCAAACCATCAAATTGTACAGGTTGGTTAAATGAGTGATGGAGCCCAGGCATGTCAGTTCCTTCTACTTCACTGAAAATATTTCCATTTCCTTAAAATCATCTGTTCATCAAAATACTAGCTTCACTATTAAAATCACATGAAAAAAAAAAAGTGAAAAATAGAAATTTTGACATCCCAGGATTGACATTTCTTGACATTTTGTGACTTTAATCAATAAATTATAAATATATCTCTGGAAACTTCCAGCAGCTGTTTGAGAGGCAGAGATTTGGAAATCCTTGGTTGAAGTCACTCAACTCCTGAAACTCATCAACAGCTGATTTCTAAACAGCTGATTTCTCTTACGAAACCATCTGTAAGTTTAATGAGCTAATCATTAAAGTTTGGCAGGTGCATTGCATTTTTGAACCTCAGGAAAGTTTTTTATTATAATAGATGTTACTTTTAAATCAATATATTTTTGATTAAAATCTATTTTCAAACCCAAGCAAATCAAGAGACTTAGTCAGAATTATGACACAATGAATGAGCTGAAAATTAGGAAAAGCCCTTTCCCAAAAGTATTAGCAAAGCTTTCAAATCTAAAGTTTGGAAAAACAGCAAATGTTCAAAAGGCAAGAACAGAATTTGAGAGACTTAAACAATGTTAATTCCTTATTTAAAGTAAATAATGTTCCTGCTAGTTTTACCAAAATATTTAGGAAACTGTGATTAAGACAAAGGGAAAAGCCTTAGATTTTTTTTCTTTAATTTAATTTCTCTGTCTTCAATTACTAATCCTGCTGCTTCATTACTGTCTCTATCAAAACTCCTATTCCTACCTGGGAACCAACACAGCAGAAGAAATTTTGGATGAACCACACTGCACATCCTTAATTTGGTTCTTCCTCTTTTGTACAAACAGATGAAAATTACTGATTTCCATGGAATTTTAGGTACAAATTTAGATTCCTGTAGAATGCCAGTGAGCATAAACCACCTGTTTTACACTTTATGGAACATGTGTCAGAAATGAGGCCAAGAAGTTGAAGTCTGAAAAGTACCTGCTCATGCTTTATTATTAAATTTGCTCCTGGGACTCTCAAAATGTTTGTAAGTATCCTCCAATTTTTCAGTATTTATTTACATAAATATAAAATTTATTAATAGATATATTTAAAATGTATATGTTTATATACCTATATGCAAATATGATATTTATATGTTTATGTATATAAGTGTATATACATTTATATACATAAACATATTATTTATGTACATCAAATGTACAAATGTATATACATATATTTATATACATATGTATACACAAATATTCATATGTACACAAAAAAGTATTTATACATAAATGTATGCATATACATTTATATACATACAGTATTTATTGCCATAAATATATATAGCATGGATTATATATAATATGATAATAGCCATTAATATTATATATATAATAGTAATATATAGATATATGTTATATGAAAGTATATTTTGTTATTTATTGCCTATAACACACAGATCTTAACTCCTATAAGAATTTTCTGGTTTTAAGTTCTTAAAGAAGATACACAGTGTAAAACCAAGGCACACAAGCTATTTCCTGCTAACGCAGAGTGCAGTGCTGCTTGCTGCAGGACTTTGCTCTGTGCTGCCCTTTGACAGGAGCCACAGAGCTGAGGGCTGCTCAGTGAAATTTACATTTCACAGAGGAAATGTAAATCCCCTGACCTTCTGTGCTGGAGAAACTCGGGCTCCAGGCCTGGGCAAGTCTGGTGGACAAAACTGTGCTGCAGTAACATCAGAACACACTTATAGGGCAATACACCAAAATCCTGTGCTGGCTTTTTTTATACTACATTATCAGACACTTCTTTTCCTAAATAAAATCCATGCTCTCTGTAACACGTTGGTACAAAAATGCTGTGGGGGAAAGAAAACCTCAAGATTTGTGAGTGGAAAGTTGGGATCCACAACCACAGCCCTGCCTTTCTATGGAGCTCCAAACTTACATGGCAAAGTTCATTCTGCCACACACAGAACTGATGCAGGTGGGTAAGAAAATCTCCTGGCTTCACCCACTCTGGGTCATTCCAGAGGGAGCAAACCTCCCAAAACTGGTGCTGTTCTACCTGCTCAGAAGTGTGCTCAGGTGGGAGGTGATCAGAATTTTTCCAAGACTGGCATAGATTGTATTTATCACCTAACACTGCAATGACACATGCTCTACCCACCCCAGGCATTTATCCCCAAACACACAGCAGACAGAGAAGCTATGCACATTCCAAAAAAAAAAAAAAAAAAAGCGTTTAATTTTAAGAAACACTGATGTTTTGAAGGATCTTCAGTTCTGATCAAAGTACAAATTCCTGGTCCTCAGATATGTTTCATTTTTGAAATATTACCAGAACACAGTCTCTCCTTTCTGAGAAGGGTGTGTGTCAAAAGGCCTGTATGTCAGGAGAGGCATATTTGACTAATAAAACCTGACAGGGAATCACATTCACTCTGCAAGTCAATCTCTCTCATTACACAAAGCACTATTTGTATTATTTTACCTTTTTCACACTCTTTATTTCCTTTTAATAAACAACACCAGGCCACTCAGCAAAGCCAACCTGCCTGGAAGATAAGGGATATGAAATTGCCTGGTGTTCCCCATGGGCCAGATACAAAGCCTGGTGAAGTGAAAAAGAGCTGGGTGGTTTTGTCTCTGCTTTCCTTAGAGCTCATCACAGCACAATTCAGGGTGATTTGGCAGCCCTTGCCCAAGAAAAACCATCAGCAGGATGAGTGTTCTGGTACTGTGGGAGATAACTGGAATAATGATAACACACCCAACAGCTCAAACCTTGCATCATCAGGGACCAGGCTCAATTCTACAAGTGCCTGTAAATCCCCAAATGCAGCTGCACTGGAGCAATGTGAATTTTTGATTTTTATGTGGCATCTCCCAGAGCAGGGACACAATGTTCCAAGCACCCACGCTGTCTGTACCACTGAACAGGTTGTAACACACAGAGCACATGGATTCCTGTGGATCCTGAGCAGCATCAAGATGGGTTCAGCAGGATGAAAAAAATGAACAGGTCACTGTATATAACCATATTATGGGTGTGGGAATAAAGGAAAGGCACCACAGGAAATGAGGGAGAGCAGGAAAGGACTGTGGATCACACAGAAATGCCATTCTGGTGTGCCAGGCCAGGGACAGAGCTGCAGCCAGGCGTGGTTACAGCACCCTGAGCAGACCCAGCCAGGTCTAGGCACTGACTCCCGGATTTGCCACTCTTCTGTGGGTTTGGGGCTGCTTTGTACAGCAGCAGAAATGATAAAAGCGTGTGTTCTCTGTGCCACAGCATGGCACACCAACTGCAGGCACCCCCCACACAGACAGCATTTGCCATGATGGATGAAAACACCTTTCACAATTTATTTCTCAGATAATTTTCAACTTTTTTACATACTGTCAACTGCCTTTCCAAAACCAAACACAGAAACAGCCAAAAGCCAAAATACATCAACACAGCCTGATTTTTAAATGATGAGTCTGTAAAGCCAACCTATGATGTGAAAAGCAGAAAATCTGAAATGCTGACCATTAATGCATTTGGCATCAGTACCTAGAAGGTGACTGGGCACACTGCTTATCTGGAATCATTACTGAGAACAAAAGCACTCAGGGATTTAGAAAAGATGTTTTTTTATGATTCAGCCCTGGCTGATGATCCTTAAGGAGTGGCACTGGTCCCCATTAGCAGGACCAGTGTCCAGCTTTGCTGAGCCAACATCAGAAAGGACTCCCTGCTTAAGAGATGGATTATGAGGAGCTGAGAGGAAAAAACAAGAGCCCTCTCATCCCTCCTGGGGGCAGAGGCAGGGTTGGGAGGGAGAATGGCAAATTCCCAAGGAATTCATTTCATGAAAAGGTGATCTCACCGCAAGCAGCCGAGGCACAAAGAGGCGATGCCCCATGCCCAGAAGTTCCAGCACCCGACACGCGTATTCATTCACCAGCTTGCTCCTCTCGTCGTGCATGTCCTGGGACTTCTTGGCAGGTGGGGTGAGCTTGGCAGCCGGGCTTTTGCAAGGTACCCCTTCTTCCATGAGCAGCAAGTAGTAAGAATCCAGAGTGAGAAGAACAGGCTTTATGAACGGCAATTTCCAAAAGTGCAAGATTAGGAGAGCCAGCCTCCAGTCTCTGGAATGGGTTTGGATGGCTGCTCCAGCAACGCCCCTTTAGCCTCTCAGGAGGAGAAAAGCATCTTTGCTAAGAATCGAGGAAAAATATGATCCACCGTGCTGGCTCAGCCAGAGTCCGAAGGAGATTTGAAAAACAAACCAGAGAAACCATGGATCTAAAAATGCACATAAAAAGCAGGAAAATGGCAGGGAACGAGCACGGGGCAGCTGGGCTGGGAGCAGAGCAAGGGCGAGCTGCGGGGGCTCAGTTCCAGAGCGGGTGTGCGGGAGCCGGGAGCGGCAGCAAGGGCAGCACAGCCCTTGTGGGCACTTGTGAAGCTGCACAGAGAAAAGGATGAGCTCATTGCAATCCCGCTCCCACAGCAGCGCTCGCTCAGCATCAGCCACGAACGGGTGGGAAAGGGGGGCTGGGAGCAGCAGGAGGAGGGGAAAGAGGAGGAGGAGGAGGAGGGGGTGCCTGGGCACCGGGAGCCTCTCAGGGGGAGAATGCCGTAATAAGAAACCAATGGTGAGCACGGACGGACGGCCGGGCTCCCACCCTGCCGCCCTCCGTCAGCTCTCCGCTGGGCTCTGGCTGTTCCATCAGCAGCACAGCAGCCGCATCCTTAGCGATCGGCCTCCCAGCCGATGGAATTGCTTGGACATGCAATCTGCTTGGGAAGGATGAGACAACCACGGTGTGGGTGGGGCAGGGCACCCTAACCCTCCCAATGGCCACCGGAGAGCGGCCAGGATGCCGAGATGCGCTCGGGGAGCCACACACAGCCCGGCTGCGGGCTGAAACTCAGGCACGTAAAACACCAGCACCGCCGGCGCTGGGCTCTCGGGAGGTGCTTCTAAATCTGGAAGGGATGGGCAGCCAGGGAGTGATGTCAGCACATGCGTTCGGATGGATTCTAGAAGAGAGGCGCACGTTTGCCAGCAGAATGCAATGATGTCACACCTGGAGCCGAGCGCAGCCCGAGCCCCTCGGCCATCTGCTCCAGGCAGCCCAGCAGGTGCGGCTGCAGCTCACACGGCTGCCTTTGGAAAACACGGCTTTATGCTCCTTCCTTTCAGCCTCACCATAAAATGGGCTGTGTAACAGAACAACACCCATTTCCAATTGCTGCAACACTCCGAACAGAATAGACAGAAATACTCCGCATTTCTAAAGGTCATCATTGAAAATATTGTGAAAAGCTCTAAACCACATCAATGGCAAACACTTCTGTAACTGTATATTTAAACTCCAAACATCATTTTCCTAACATATCGAGAAAAAACATATTTACTTCAAATACTAATAGAAAGTAAATACCCATAGGATGGGGTCACTGCTTTAAAATAATAAACATATTAATGAGTAGCTAAAATGTGGAAATCGTTGAGTGAAAAGTGAACTGAAGTATAATTATACTAAGAATCTGTATTTTAATATGTAGGGGGATAGGGAGTGATATTTGAAGTTGTTGGCCTGAGGGGAAAAGCATTAAAGCAGAAGTCAGAGGTCCAAGGCAGCAGAAGATGCCAGTGGGGCCCCAAGGCTGATGACACAGGACTGACTCAGCTGAAGGCCCTGCAGATGTGCACTAGTGAACAGGCTGCCAGCACAGATGGTACTCTGCCAGCTGATTGAAATCCCCCAGCTTACAAACCAGTGTTCTGCAGGTGAAAATCTGCAAAGGCTGCTGCAACCCTGCCAGGCTGAGATGCAGGTGTTCACTGAGGGCCTTGGGCACAGCAGCCACAACCAACACACATTTCATTCCACTTTAAGGCTGTGGGCAGGATGGGAACTCTTCCATTCTTTCCAAGCTCCATCCACACACAGTTCCAGAGATTCAGGTTTATTTTTCAGCCCAACCCAGCACAGGTTACACACCAGAAATGTTTCTAGGGAAAGGGTTTAAAGGAAAGGAGGCAGCTTTGCCAGTTTCTGAATTCTGTGTTTAACACATGCTGGTCAGTGTGATATTCTAGAAACATCAGGTTCTGCTGCTCTATGTGAATGAAAACCTTCCTTAAAACATTAAAAAAGGAAGAAGTAAGAGCACTGGAAGTGTGGGTGCTGGGAAGAAGTTACAGAACTGACCAGGCACAGAGCCACCAGTGACCTGAGGGCTAAACAGGCAATAGGATGGGGAATTCAGAGCACCAGCAGTGTTAATTCTTTATTGGGTAAGTCAGACTTTAATCAGCTAATAGCTCTGATCCTCACAGAAATTCAGGTTTGGTTCATTTTGGTGAAGGTCTGGGCCTATGAAAAATGGAATTAACTGATGATTAAATTAAGTCTGGAAGTCTAAAAATTTGTAATGGGATCCCACAGTCAGAGGGGAAAACCAGATGAATTCAGGTTATAAATGAGTGCAAATTTTTAGGAATGAGGAAAATTACCTGCAGGATTATGTTCCCAAGAAATGTAGTCTACTACCATCATTATATTTTTTACATCATGCCTGGAATTTTTTAAGAAGAAGTTGCAAATACAAAAACTTCCAAGCCTTGACCAAAAAAATCTCCTTAATTTTATCAGTTGATACCCATTGTTCCATGTTTTTCAGCAACTCCTTTCACACAGTGTAACTGTAAACCATCATTCAGATTTTTATATTTCCTACCATTCTTATTTATTTCCATATCCTCACTGAACACATAACTTATTTTTATCCATGTCTGACCAGGAACTGTGATTTTTCCTTCATGTATGCCATTGGATTACTGTCTCAAATTCTTCAGAAGGGCCTGACTGAAGTGAATTTAAAACCTAAAAATGGCCTAAAAGGTAATAACTAAGGCAGAAACAAGATGACTGAGGATAAACACACATTACTCATGCTTTGACTTTCATCCCATGGACTGTCTGGTCTGTAAGTGCAGGAAAATTCTGTTTCCTATCCATGAAATGCCTGCTCACTCACACAGCTCTGATGCAGTTCAGAGCTGCTCACACTCAGACAGCTGAGGCCCACTGAACTCAGAAGAAATTAATGCCAAAACAGTCTCATAGTAAACAAAACCATACAGAATATTACTTGAAATTATCCACATTCTGTACCAAGATACCAAGGATCTTGATGGGCAGTCCTTTATAAATCTCTGTATTTTAAAATATTAAATCTTTGAAATGACTGAATTTGAAAAGCTAAATAGACTAAGATGGGAATAAAAAAAGAAAAGGTTATACTTGAAGTCTGTGGTATTTTCAGGGTCCCCAAGATGAATTGATGAATCTGACTGCATGTTTTTAGAAGGCTAATTTATTATTTTATGATATTATATTAAAGAATGCTATACTAAAACTATACTAAAGAAGAAAGAAAGAATACAGACAGAAGGCTTAACAAGATACCAATGAAAACTAGTGACTGCTTCCAGAGTCCTGACACAGCTGGCTGTGACTGGTCATTAAGTTAAAACAATTCCCATGTTGGATAAACAACCTCCATCACATTCCAAAGCAGCAAAACACAAGAGAAGCAATCAGACAATTTTTTTCTGAGACTTCTCAGCTTCCCAGGAGAAGAAATTTTTTTTCAGGAAACATGACAGTGACATTAGTTTACTCCTGTAAAAGGATAAGACATCCAGCACCAGAACAGCTCTGAAAATCCACAGGAATGACATCATGGCCACAGTAGGAATTTAACCCTCTTATCAGAAATTACTTTGTGTTTTCTGTTCTTCAGGGCTAATTACAGCTGTGCAATCTGGACTTAGCAAAGGCTACACCTTGATCATTGTACACAGAGAGAACACATGGAACCAACAGGTTTCCACAGCAGGTTGCAGCAGGGATCCATGCTGGCTGGTTCTTGAACAGCTTGAGAAGAGGGTGAAGGATGGGCTGACTGTCTGCAGATCCCCTAAATTATTCAGGGATTTAAAGACAGGGCTTACACTAAAGAGCTGCAGAAGGGCCATAAAAGACTGAGTGACTGAGCAGTAGAAGAGCCAAGGAAAGTCAATGCAGATACATCTGAATTGATGCATATGGAGAACAGCATCAATTTTCCACATAAATGATAGACTGAGAGCTGACAATTGCTACTCAGAAATGGATCTTGGGACTCACTGAGGAGAGTCCTAGGAAAATATCAGCTCAGTGCACAGTGGAGGTCAACAAAATGCATCAAATCACCAGGGAAAGAGCAGAGATCTAACCAGAGAACGCCTTTATTCTTCAGTAACTTCATGTGAGATCCTTCTCGGGGATCATTCACCACCGATCCTCCCTTTTCAAAAAAGGGATAACAGAGATGGACAAGTATTTAGAGAGAATCAGAAGGTCCCAAAGGAGGAGATAAAAACAGACTGAGATTATTAAGCCTGGAAAACAGAAATTGCTGTGGGATATGTAGGCTTAAAAAGTCCTGAGTGTTGTGGAGAAAGGGAAGAGATACCAAGTGTCCAAAATGTCTGCTGACACAGGAACCTCACATGAAAGTCACAGGGTCCAAAGCAAACAAAATAATCATTAAACTGAGAAAATCTCTGGGCTACTCACTCACATGTGTTCAAAAAGCCAACCAAAAAAAAAAGAGCATGAAATAACAATCCATGCAGAATTATTAAAAATGAGACACCACTTTTTTCTCAGAGTTTTCAAGACATAAATTGCCAGAGGCAAAAGAAAATTCTTAGAAGTCTTTCCCACATATCTGCTGCTGGCAGACACTGGGGTAGACAAGCCAGTACAAGTCTGGTGTGGAATGATGATCTGTATGTTTTCATTCACTTCAATTACATACTTGGAGAAAATATTTTCCCAAATAATGAATAAATTTGCTAGGTACATGAGATAGACACACTATATTCAAATTATACATTAAAAAATGACAGCAAATTAATTATAATATTTATATATAAATATTTAATAATTATTTAAAATCATTATAATAAAAATAATGGTTTTAGTCAGAACTGTATGTAACCCTGAAAACACTATCTTCACTTTCCTACATCTAGAAATTACCAACACATGATATAATAGGAGTCATTATTACCTAAATCAGAGTTCAGTGCTGCTAAAAAAATTCAGGTCAACAAATTTCATGTTTTTTTCTCTGCTATCAATCCTCCTTTTGAAAAGGGAGTATGTCTCCACCCTCAACATTCAAAACTTAGGGTGACAATTCACATAATAGGAATAGAACTGATTTTAGGTGTTAGGAGGAGATCAAATGGGCAGAGAGAGTAACTGATCAGCAAAGGATGGATTTTCAACACACAAATAAATGGGGACTTCTAAAAATAGAAAATTGGTTATATTAAGGCTGGAAAATCAGTGGTCTGGAAGTTGGATGATTCTGGACATTTTCAGGCACAGACTTCTCTTTCTAAAGAGATCATCTCTAAAAATCACCCAGGACAGGCTTTTGGGGTAGAGGAAGTAGGTCTGTGGGAAGAATTATTTAGCCCAGCAAAACTTATAATTTAAGGAAATCTTCAATTTAAAAACTAGAAATACAAAACCAGTACTCTGAAAGCTCTTAAAGCCTGAATTTCTTGTGCTCTGCTCAATGCAGAAGGCCTTAAAGGAGAACAGATGGTTCTGCTCTCTAGCTCCAAAGAGTCAGGATCCTCTTCACTTCCTCAGGTGTCAGCTCTTCCCTTGGGATCAGTTCCATGAAGAAGATATTAAAAAAAGGGGTATAAAAATAAATCTATTTTGCCTTAGATTCTAATGTGGACATTTTTGATTTTTTTCCTTGAGAAGAGCCTTTTGAAAATGTAATGCAATTACACAGTGGACTAAACCAGCTCACCTGGAATCAAACCCAGTTCTGGCTGGAAAGGAAGTTGTCACTGTCAGCTCCTGGCCTAAAGCAATGATGACTTAAAAATCAGTTCAGGCTCCTCAAGCCATTGCAAATGCAAAGAAAGAACAGAGCAAGAATGAAAACTCTTCAACACAAGGCCTCAGTCACATTACCTACAATCTTAGTGCCCTTTTCATCTGATACCTCTCCAAAATTACAGTAATTGCCATAATTTCATTCCTGACTCAAAGCAATTGACATTTCTGAATTATCTGCATTGGCAATATCAAGTTTTACCTCAAACAAGCACCTGAGCAGTCTTCACTGCCTGCAGAGGTTTAGCCAATAAGATTATACAGAATTTCTGTAAGATATGGAAGAAGTTGGTCACTCAAACTTTTTCTTATATCGCTTGCTTTTATATAAAGGATAAAACTGATTTCCTTACTTGCTGACTTGAACCCTTTGGGTTTTTCCTTTTTCACTTCCTTAAAAGACAACACTACTTTTGAAACATTAATGCCCCAGGCTAGACTGTGGCAAGTGATAATTTCAGGAGCAGATGATAAAGGGAGGCACAATCCCAAGGGATGTCACACTGGTCATTTCAGTTTCCACTGGCAGCCACACATCCCTGAGGGAATGGCTGGAACTCTCCCATGATCAGCAGGACCTGAGGTGCTCAAAGACAGATGACTGCTCTGGCTACCTCCACTCCTCACAAGGAGAAAGTTTTAAACTGTGCCTTTAACACAGAAAAAAAAATCAGATCAGCTTTGAAGGTTCTGGTGCAAGTGGTAATTCAGGAGAGAACTGATTTGGGTAAAATCTGAGAGGAGCTAGGTCAGATGTCTGCCCAAGGAAGACAAAGTGAAAAAAGAAAAGCTACAATTGATGATGTGTTCCTTAAGAATTGAAATGCAAATCTATATAGAAGTACAGCCCAATTTTATTCAGAATTTTTGCTCTTACACCAATTCCCTTCTAAGGTGGGGACAGAGTATTTGTGGAAGCCTCTGGTTAGTCAGGAGTAATATTTCACACAAACATAAGAGCATAACACAGTCCTCAGAGTTATCAGAGCAAAATTCTTCAGAAATAAGAAAATACAACATGAATACAGAAAACATGATGTGACCTCTGTTAGGGATCCAGTCACCTCTGGAGGTGATGCAGAAAATGCACTGGAGTTCAACCACACTGAGAGTGCTGGGTTATTTAATAAACAATGTGAATGGGATCTGTCACCACTTCAAGGTGATAAAAGCAAGTGGGAGTGGTGCTGGAAGGGAACTGTTTAAGTTTAAGGACAATAGCTGAGGGTAAAACCATCAGTAATAAATCCAGTCAGGACTAAGAGAAATGGCCTTCCAGCAGCAGTTCTGAAAGCTGCTGCTGCAGGTTCTGAAATAGATGCTGGGTCACATAATGGCACAACAGAGCACAGAAGCAGTTCTTCAGCCCAGGAGGTCTTTTCAGTCCAGATACAGAATGAAATCAAGGTAATAAATAGCCCTCCTCATCCAAGGTACTTTGGACACATTTTCTTTCAGAATCTACATCTGCCATTACATCTGGGATAGTGCTCCCTGATGTCTGGGACACTGACACAAAGGGCTTTGAGACTGAAAGGTGCCAGCAGAATAACCAAGAAACACAACTCTCCTGTTTGTGTAATGCTCAGGTATCTCCTATCACATGCAGAGAGGAGGAGTGAGTGTCAGAACTCACAAGCCCCAGTAGAAATGCTGCTCACCTTGACCTGAATTCAAGGAATGATTTAGCAAAGTACTGGGTTTAAGGTATTGTAGGGACCAGAGTAAATCTCTGTAAGACAACAAAGCACTGGCTGGAAAACACAAGCAGGAACAAAACCATTTCTCACTCTTTTCTACCCATTTTCTTTCCACTATTATAAACCTTCCTGATCAGAACTACAGCTTTCCTCTAGCATTAAGCAACACATTTTTTTTTTTAACACAAAAAAACCTCAATTAGCAAAATGTTAAGTGTTGTGGATCATAAACTCTGTGAGGAGATGAACTCTAAAAATGAAAGCTTTGGACATGCACCTATTTTTAAAGCCTCTGGTTCATTCTTACATTTCCAGTAACCATGTGCTCTTCCCTGCCTTTTCAGGAATTAACAGGCACAACAGCAGTGAATCTAGAGCCTGAATTCTGCACCATCATGTATTTTTATTCCTGCCTCAGTTTGCTAATTCCAAAATAAAGTTTGTCTTTAGCTAGTTTGGCCAAGTTCTCAGATCATAAACGAGATTTAAGAATTAATCAGTGAAATCCCTCAGGTGACCAGTGACAGGCCCCAGGGAATGGCTGCAGCTGGGTCAGGTGAGTTTTAGGCTGGAGCTCAGGGAAAGGTTCTTCCCCAGAGGGTGCTGGCACTGCCCAGGCTCCCCAGGGAATGGGCACAGCCCCAAGGCTGCCAGAGCTCCAGGAGGACAATGCTCCCAGGGATGCACAGGGTGGGATTGTTGAGGTGTCTGTGCAGGGACAAGGGCTGGATTTGATGGTTCTTGGGGGTCCTTTCCAGCTCAGGACATTCTATGATTCTATGATTCAATGAAATACTAAAATAAGAAAGGAAACTGACAAATTATTTCTTTTTCTTAGCATACATGAGGATTTTAATGCTTTTAATTTCCAGCAAAGAAACAAACCAGCTGATGACACATGGGATTAGGAAGTGTGCTGTAACCTTCCAGTGAAGGGTATATTTTTCCCTGTCATTCTCATTAATCACCTTAATTGGCATTTTAAAAATGAAAATATCAATGCTGTTTGTTGTTTTAAAGCACGGATTTTTATGCTGTCTTTTTCTACACTGGGGCTCCCCTCACATGCCAGTGCTCCACTGCATTTTCCACTGCTCAGAAGATGAGAGGTGAGGAGTCAGGATTTCCACAGCTCAGGGTCCTGAAGGGTAATTCAGATGCAGTCCCTACATGATGCAAGTCAATGCCTGCCAGTGTGAGACAGTGCCACCAGCTGGGGACCCTGAGCAGGCTGAGCAGCACATTTGGATGCTACAGAAGAGAAATCCATGTTTGAAGAAATCAGATTATTGCCCAAACTTGGCTTTCACAGCTAAAGAGCTTTAATCCTCTAGCTGTTCATTGCTGCAAGCATACTCAGAGTGTGGGAGAAGGGAAGAGGAAGGATTGCTGCATGTCTCAAATGTTTATTTCACCAAGATGTCTCAGGCAATTGGTCACAGGAATAGCACTGTCATTGCCAACCTAACAGCATTCTCTGTGAGACACAGCCCTGAGTGCAGGAGAGTTCCAGAAAAAAGCTCCACTTCCACTGCTATTCAGTGAGGGCTTTGGATGCACACAACTCACTAGAAGCAAGGAAAATGGCATTAACACAATACCAGCTCCAGTATTCCACTGATGAAGGATTCCCTTATCCAAATTTAAAGTAATCCAAGAAGTTGTAGATGAGAGAATAATTAACAAAGAACAAATCCTAAGGAGCTGTTTTTATTCACTCCACAATCAGAGACAGACAAGAGCTTTGACACAGTTTTTAAAGCAGCTTCTCTGCAGCATATTCAGTTTCTATAACTTGAAAAGAGCATCACACTAAACCACTTTGCTCCAAATGATTACGAGAGATTATGAACACATTTGAACAGGACAAAAATTACTTCATTCTCAACTATTTTCTTCCCTAACAGAAGAGCAGTTCTTGCTGAAAGCAAATTAGAATGCTAATTCAATTTTCTGTAAGCACCAGCTCCATCTCCATGCCACTGTGGAGCTGTGCTCTTAAGTGAGTGTTTCTGAGTTAGAATCTTATCTTTCTTACCTTGGTGTTCTTTGTTTGGCTGCACTATAGAAATACTCTGTCACATGGAACCTCCCTTACCATTTATTTAGTGTCTATGACTGCTAAAACAGGCAGCTACAGCATACACATGCAGGAAGAACTACTATCACTGCCACAAGCAGAATGAAACCAACTCTTTAACTTAGAAAACAGTTATAAATAAGAGTGACACATTAAATTATTGAATTTTCTATTGTATTTGTGGGGTGTCCCGATGAAGGAAGGAATGATGAATATGACTTTTCTTAGAAGGTTATTATTTTATAATACTATATTAAAAATGTTATACTAAACTATATTGAAGAATATAGAAAGGATATTTACACAATGCTAAAAAGACAATAATGAAAACTGGTGACTCTTTCCAGAGTCTGACACAGCTTGGCCCTGGTTGGCCAAAGAGTGAAAACAACTCCCAGCAGAATGCAATGGAACAATCACCTGTGGGTGAACAATCTCCAAACACATTCCACATCAGCACAGCACAGGAGAGGCAAATGGGATCAGGATTGTTTTCCTTTTCTCTGAGGCTTCTCAGCTTCCCAGGAGAAAAATCCTGGGCAAGGAGGATTTTTCAGAAAATAAGATGGTGACACAGAAGTTCCTCATATTAGAGATTTCTGTTCCCCTCTCAGTATCACAAATACATTTGATACCAGCCAATCACATTTTATACCAAAGAACCCAGACACAAAACAGGTATGCTGTGAAATGAGTCTGAATTGTTTTCTTAACAGTAAATATATGAGACATTTGAATCTTTAGACTGCATCCCTTGTTCCACAAGCTTTATGATACTATTAATTTTAATAAAAACATATCTATCCTAAGTACAATTTTGAAGACACCTCTATCCAAATGGATATTTCTCCTTCATTCCCTTCTTCAGAGGGAGAAGGGAATGAAAGATGAACATGAAATGAACACTATTCTTGTTCCTTTAAACATGATATTAAAATAATCAGTATTTTAGTCTAATATAACAAAATAATTTTTTTTTAAAATTACTTACCTTCAAGAGAGCCAAAGCCACATGGAAGATTATGTTCATACCCTGAAAAGAAGAAGAAAGAGACTTCAGTCAGTCCCAGCACACAAACCTTTTTTCATACCTATCATTTTGTGGTATCAAAACTCAATCTAAGTCCCTAGGGAACCCTTCCCTTTTCCTGCTACCCTTGGAAGTTCCTCACTGAAGCCCCAAAGGAGTTTCTAAACTCCCACCCTGGGGGAAGTTCTCAGCTTTTTGGGGCTTTGGGAAACTTCAGTGAGGGACTCAGGTGCTGTGGGTGTGACAGGCTGTCCCTCCCTCTGTTGCAGTGCCTGGCTTCCATGACCAGTGCAGGATATTGGCAGCAGCAAAATGCAGAATAATAATAATAATAATAATAATAATAAATATTCCAGGTGATAGATTTTTGTTAAGTAACCAAGCTTAGCTATGATTTATCAGGTATAATCTTGCATACTCAAACTGTAAAACAACCCCAACAAATAGAACAAAGTCAACCCCACAAGTACAAAAGACACCTTTTTTTACTGTGTTTAGCCAAAAGTCAAAACTATTTCAAAGCTCAACAAGCTGCTGTCTGTATCCAGTAGTTGCTTGCTGGTTTGCAAAAGCTGGAAATACAAATGTAGAGAAATGCATTCAGTGAGAAATACAGGGACAATAGGCATTTATTTGAAGATTAAAGAAAGCCTGCAGCCTACATATGTTGATAATTTAAGATTACAAACAACTTTACCTTCATCCAAATCTGAAAAATACCATATGCAGTTCTTGTTTGCTGTACCATGTACTTCACGTTCAGACTGTTTTCCTGAATTATATTTTCCAAATCTTCTTGCCTTGTTTAATGGCATGATAAATCTTTTCTAACAATAGCTCCCAGAGCTGGTATCAAGAAACATCTCAACAGATTTGCACACAAGTAATACTGCAATTATATTTTATTGTTGTGGGATAACAACAAGACTTGTGACAAGGAAATGTTTCCAAGCAATTTCTGCTTCTGCAATTGAATGAGTTTCCAATCCTCTTCCTGAAAGCCTGAGACCATCTTTCTATAAAAATTAGCTTTTATAATAACATGCTGGGACTTTACAGCAGCTTTCTTGTGAATAAATTGTATTTTTAATGTAGATAGTATGGTGCCTTTCAGGGATTGTACCATTAATGAGTCCTGGAAATGCTACAACATCAGACATAATGAATATTGCAACACTGAATTACTTCGCAATTCACTGCATTATCATTGATAACAAACTGGTTTTACCCACTAGAGGTCACAATTGCAGCAGGACTGAATCTTCCTTCATCATCACTAGGAAACCCTTTTTCCAAATGGGATAACAATCATTTCAAGTTGTTTGGCTTTATGTGCTTCTTTTTAATGGAGAAATGTAGAAAAACAGAAGTCCAGTTGTGACTTTCAGTCATGACATTGATAATAGCAGAGCTCCAGCAGCACTGAATAAGTTCATAGTATACTTTCAGGTTTATTTCAAATATCAATCTGCAGTCAAGAGTTAATTCCAGTTATGCCATTCACAACTTTTACTTCCTAGCAGAGAGACTGACAAAACACACTCTCTGTAAATGAGTGGAATATCAACAAGCTATCACAAACACTGCACTTTATTCTTAACAAACTGATCAGATTTTGTTATGATATGAGTAAGACTACTGCATCTAATAGCTGGAGTGATGCCTCAGGTTTGAGCTTTTCTGTGCTTCAGGTTCTGTGCTGCTTTAGTGTGTGGGTCTGGGCTTCATATTATGGGATGGTGAGTTCTGTGCACAGAGCAGGGAGACAAAACAATTCCTGCTCCAGCTGGGCACCAAGGACAAATGAGCCAAATCTCAGCCCAGGAGCACAAACCCCGTGGGCTGGAGAGAGAAGAACAAGCAGGGTGGGAGTGCCTGGGCTAAAGCTGGGCTGGGACAATGAACTGCAAGGTGGGAATGGAGCAGAACTTATAAAAGTGAGAGACCCTGTGCCTGCTCGTGCATTTTGTGACCATTTTGGTTCATCTTGGGTGCAGCCCTGGCTGGGCTCTGGTGCTGCCCAAGGTGGATCCATGGAGGGCTTTTAATAAATCCCTGCTTTATTCCTTAACTCTGTCCAGCCTCTGCTCCAGGTCAGCCTTCTCAAGGCATCAGGACTACTGAGGAATCAGTGCTCTGTGTATTTTCTGCCACAACCATAACGAAATGTACACCAGTTCTCATTTATTTTCTAAACTTTTTTTTTCCTGATCTGCCTGAAACTAATGCTGTTTCTGAATTCAGATGAATAAACTCTCTCCTGGTACTCCTCTTACACCATCACTCCTCAAAAGGACAGCAGCTGCAGCAGAAATAGGTTTCTACCTCCCTTGAGAATCCCCATCTCTTTCTCAAGCTCCACCAGGCAAGGGGCAGCTCACAGACCTGCTCCTGTTACTTGAGGTAACTTCATCAAGGCTCAAGCACCCTAAAATCAGAATGTGAAAGAACTTAAAATATCCCCATCCAACTATCCTGAGCAGCATTCTGCTACTCAGCACCAGAAATACACCTGCAGCCTCCTCCTTCCTCCAAGGCAGAGGCAAGTCCTGAATCAGTGCAGCATTTTCAGCTGAGGCAGCAATTGCTGCAGTTTCATTCTGCTCAGTGGGACTTGCAGGGCCAATACAGCCAACAGCTGGCTGGGCTGGACCTGGATGCTTCAGATTCCAAAGAACTGAAAAAACTCACCCCATGTTTGAACAGCACACTGGATAACCACTGATCTGCCTGCTGCAGTTATTTGTCCTAATTCATTCAAGACTCTTCTTCCACAGCCAAGTTTAATGATGATGGTTATGAAAAAGAAGGCTCAGCTCATTTTGTCACAATCTCTTATTTAAAACCTTACTTAATTTACCACACAGTGATTTATAAGCTTCAGCTTAAGCTTCTTCAGCTATTTCAGAAGAAAGACCAAAAATACCAAAGTGCACCAGACATATCAATCATGGGTCGCAATATCCCTCCAGCAGTTTGATAATGGACACATGGAAGTCCATACAAATCATCCATGAGGGGGAAAGAGAAAGGAGCCTGTAGGAAATGAGCTTTTGAGAATTACTTTTTAAAAGCAAAGGTCATATGCTTAACTAGGCATTTTGAAATAAATGCTCAATGTCTTGGGAATGGTTTATATCCCATATCTGGGGTGAGTTTTTTTGAAGTGCTTTTTGGTTCTTGGTTGGTGTTTTGCTTTGTTTTTTGGTAGTTTTCATTTTGTTTTGGTTTTTGGGTTTTTTGTTTGGTTGGTTTGGGTTATTTTTGGTGGGTTTTGTTTGTTTGGTTGGTTTTTTTGCATCCAGAATGGTCACTTTCAAACCATGACACTGTAATACCATGCAGATCTCATCCTGAGATTTAAAAGATTTGCACATGTGAAAGTTGTTCAGAATTTCCTTAACACTTTTTTTAATAGAGAACAGTCAAGAGTAAAATTACACACTTTTAAACAAGAACTTGTAAGAGCACAGGAATGGTGAGGGGCTTGTCATCATGTCCTGTCACAGAATCAGGTGTTATTTAAGGACCCTCTGAAGCTTTTGTAGAGGCCTTGAGAACTTTAAGAGAGCTCATGAAACTCAGGAGTTTTGGAGAAGGAACAAACCCAACTCAGGGAAAGGGAAAAGGAAAGGGAAGCTGGGAGTTTTTACTATATTTCAGCCCCCTTACAGCTTTTGCTGACTGCCACCCTGACCATCCTCTGCTTTACAGGAGCTCTTACTCCAGAAGAAAGAGCATCATTTAGCAGAAGAGCCCTTCATGCCTACTGGTACTGGGATGAACACTCACCATCCAGGAAGTCCCCATTTAATTGATATGTGTTAAAAACCCTGTAATTTCCAGCCACCACTGGAAGAATGTTCTCATGGGCAAACCAGTGAAACTCTCTCATGAGACTGTAAAAATGAAATTATTCATGTGCACTAAAATTCAGACTGGCTGAAATAAATGGAAATGCTAAGATGTTAACTCTAGTCTAGTGAGAAGTTTTCCAGTTCTTAACTCCCTCCAAAGCCAAGATTCCTCTTCAGATAGAAGCCTCTTTGAGGAGTCCTCTCTTTGAGTCCCTCTGCACTCTGAAACGAGATGATTTTTGAAAAGGCCTGAAAATTAGGCTGGGAACAAAAAACAAACTGAGACTGGTAAAGATGCTGTTCCATGGGAGCCAGTTTGCATTCAGTGGGACCTCTGTGACAGAAAGGCTGCCTGTGGCTTCCTGCTGAAGGGAGGGGGGACAGATTTCTACATCTGACCCAGCCAATCTGCCCAGAGGCCAGAAAAAAAGGAAGTCAAGGGGCAGCAAGCCAATATTTGCTAGGACCAAAACTCAACAGCCAAGCAGAGAGCTGAGTGAAGATAAACAATTTAGCTGTGTATATCTGGGCAGCATTTGCACTGGGGATCATTTTAGAATCTCTCTCTTGTTTTAAAGCTTCTCTTTAGTGAGAGAAGCTTCAAGAGAAGACAGGCTATATTCAATATTAGCATCTCTCCAACCCAGACCCCCTGACAGACCTTCCTCTGGTTACACAGTAATACCCTTGGCACCATCTTCACCAACAAAAGAAAGTGAGTATCTTTAAAAAAGAAAAAAGGAAATTTAATTCATTAATGTCCTTATCTGTGTTTTTTTCCCTAGATATGCATGACATGTGAAAGGAAACAGTGAAAGTACTGATAAAATTAAAGTTCAGCACCAGGTAAAAAGACAGATGTAAGAGTCAAATAATCACCTCCTTAAGGGCTGAGAAATCTCAAGCCCCACATGACATGAACCTCTTCCAGCTTTCTAATAACTGAATTCTCCCTTCTTTAAAGGGACACTAGCTATTCAACTGAAGTTAACTTGACATTGCTTCATAATTCCAAAGTGTTTCATAATTATGTGTTCAGTTGCACAGTCTTTCAAGGGAGCTGCAGAAGGTAATTGGGGTTACAGACTCTAAAGGAGAATTAAAATCCTATTTATGTTTTGGATGGGCTCCAGCAAAACAATTACTTGGCAACTCTAATATGTTGAGAACAACAAGAAACTTTAGGAATGTCACAAACATCTTTGTTTTGTTGACAAGATGAATATATGGTCTGAAGCTCAAAGTTCCCTTGGTAAGCAGGGCAGCCTTGGAACATGCTCTGCAGGGGCATGCACATTAATTAACATCTTTTAGGCAGTTTGTGTAGCTTCTGCATTTATTCTAGCTCAATGACAAGATGACTAAAGGCAAAAAAGGTTAAAACTCTTGTTCAAATAAGGCACAACATGAATTAGCAGGTTTTGTGTAAACTACAGACACAGCTTTCTTAGAACAGGAAAAGATCAAACAGAAAGCAAATTACAAAGAGATCTCACTGCTAAGGTGTGAGTACAGTGGAGTTCTCAGACTGGGCTTCCCCCAGTGACTCCATGTGCATATACAGCCTGAAATTCTGCCACACAGGCAGGGAGAAAACCCAGAAATCTCCCCCTGATCTATGATTCCATGAAAAACACACACAGCCAATTAAAACCAGTTGATTGAACTATTAGAGAAGCAGGTACCAGGGAGATGGCAAAAACAGCACCAGGGGAATCTGGATTGATTTGTGTCACTTTGCTGTATTTTGCAGCATAAAACAGCACACAATAAATACCAGGCAACCATGAACCTGAATTCGTATGATTTCACATGAAATTCTGTTTGTTTGGATGCTTTCATAGAAATAAATGGGATTTAGGAGTGAATATTTGCATGTTTTGGGTGGTTTTTATGTACTTTGCTGCTGAGGTGTTGCTAGGGCTGAATGAAAGTAGAGGCTGCTGTGAGAGTAACATTTTTTTCCTCTCCACATTCTGTGACTGTTTGCAAAGAATAAAAATTTACAGCCACAGAATTTGAAGTCTTTTGCACAGATCAAACTGCTCCCTTGCATGAGGGGTTTCTGCAGTGATACATTCCTAATTCACCAGCAACTGCTTATGGGCTAGCAGCATCTGTCAATCAAGCCAGACACTAACTCTGCTCTTCTGGCTTGAAAAGCTTTCAGTTGCAGGGGTTTCAGACATTTCTGTCCCTTTTCCCAAAACTGATTAATACAGGGACAGAGAAGGGGGCCTCAATCCACACTGGGCACCAAGGGTGCTATCACACACAAGGAGACAAAAAGAGGTCTTATCTCTTTATTTAACCAGGTCCTCCAGCTCTGGGGTGGAAACAGGGAATGGCTGTTAGATGTGCTCATAGGAGAAGGAATCTTCCAGATCCCAGTTTTCATGAGAGCAGACAAGGTGAGAGCTTCAGAACATCTCTTGACAGAGAGTTGTGCCCTGTTCCCCCTCTACCTGTGCTCACACACCACAAAGAAAAATCCATGCCCACACTCAATCAACATCTGCCCCTCCTGCACTCCCTCTGATCTTCCCAGTGTTATTCCTCATCCTCTCCCTTCCCCTGCCATGACACAGCCCTGGCTCCTGTCTCTCTGAACCCTGACACTGGTCTTCCCTTTCCAATGATGAATTTTGATTTTACATATTCAGAAAATCCGTAACAGCCTCAGATTCCAAGCACAAAGCAACAGAAAGTGTTTCAGCACAGGCAGACTGCACTACCCTCTTCTTTAAAAACATTTCCCAAATTAGCTCAGCTTCCTGGATTTGCTCATGGAATATCACTCTCTCATTTATGATACTTTCCTTCAGTTATTTCTAAAGTGTTGCCAAAGCTTGCCAAGACTGTTTAGGATATGCTGCTATTCCAATACAGCAGATGGCACTAGTGTTAAGTAAGCATTATGGAAATTTACTGTATTCCTAGAAAAAACAACCAAGTGAACATCAACTAGCAGGTGGCTGAAGTATTTCATGAGCAATGGGGAGAGTAATGCAGAGCCACAGTGTGAACATGGCATTAGATGTGTCACCCCTCTAAGACCAAACTAAATCATTCAAACCAGCCACTCATCATTTTCACCCAGATCTTAGAACATTTCTAAGAAGCAGCCTTAATGTTTAGGACCACAAAATTTATCAGCATCACCCAAAAGGTACCTTCTGTTCTCTTAAGTTAACTTGGAGTGCAGACTCTTGGGAGACTGTTTTTCCTTTGCTCATGCTGAGTGTTCATCATCAGCCTTGTTATTTTGGGGATGAACAGGCAGCACCATGACTGGAAGATACATAAATTATGGATGTTCACAGCAACAGCTGGACATCCTTGAGTCAAGGGTTATGCCAAACCCTCTCCTAGAACCTCTCAGATTCCATTCTCTATTAAAACACCCTTCTCCTTGATCCAAGCCTGAATTATCATAAATTCTCTTAGAACATTTTGTGTCCCCAGTCCCCATGGCAATACATAACATGGTATTACACACCTCCAGCAGTTCTGCTGTTGACTGAATTTTAAATGCAAGCACCTTACACTACTTGTAACCTTCACTTGGAAATGAACTTAAAACTGTTTATCATTATAATCAGAATGTTTTTAACACACACATCCAGAAGCTTTAAGAAGTTCCTTGTGAAGCACACACACAATCAAATCCTACACCCTTCTTTCTTTCTTTTTATCTTAATTTCTGTTCCAGTGCTGAAAAGCCCCCACAGTGGATTACAGCTGTAGATCATCACATGAATTAGGCTAAAATCACTTTTCCTTTGGATTTAATAACTCATCTAACTGCATGAAAGCCAAACATCCGGGTCTAATAAACATGAGGTTATCTCCATTGCAGACCTCCCACTTCTGCAACAGAAATGATCATGATGGTTGACATGTCAACAGATCCTTGAGTGCAGCAAGCCAGCATTACCATTGCACATCCACATTCCAATTCCAGTCATCCATCTGGAGTCTGAGAAAACCTCTTCTCCTTCTTCTAAATTAATTAAAAGCTAATTATAGCGGTCTGGGAAAGAAATCCTTTCCAGTCTCTTTACATGAAACAGCAGTAGGTAGCTGATAAGGATTTCAGCAAGACTCAGCCTTCCAGCAGGCCTGATGCAAAGGGATTGGGCAGGAGGAAGGACACAGCCTAAATGCCAACATTTATTTGCCTGTATTCCTAAAAGGAACACAAACAGACAGCTCCTGGCCTTTTCCAACTAACATGTATGGCATTGACTTCACTCTGGGAAACAGTACTGAAATAACACAGACAGCTCCAGCACAGGTCTATGCCTACTTGGAATTGAAGCCCAGCATTTAATATGCTGTTACCATAAGAGATTTTATTTCTAACAAGTCCATTCTTGTGTTTTGTGCGATTTCTTAAAATATTCATAGCTGGAAGGGTTAACAAATGTAGACAGCATGGCAATACATGTAAAAAGTTTGATTTTTCTTCCCCTAAAGATCCACAAAAGATAAACAACTGTGCACAGTCTTCTATTTAATTCACATTTCATCTCAGTGCAGATTTACAGAGGAAGTGGGCTTGTTCTTGACTCAATTCCTGAGGAAGTTTAATAAATTGAAATGTTCATCTGTTCTTTCTCAGCTCTGTTGAAGGCATCACAGAAGACTGTGACAGTGACAGATAAAAAATAGCAGGCTGTTCTGGTCCCTCCCCCTCGGCCAGCCCTGAGCGCTACCAGACGGCGTCTCCTGGCACATCCATCCCCAGCAAGACACACACAAGACAGAAATCAACTCCTCAGCATCAATACTTGAGATTCTGCTCTGATTTTCAGTGTTTCATTAGGAAGGAGTGCTCCCAATAAGCAAATCCCCACAATGTGGTGCCAGGTTTTCGCTATCAGTAAGCGCTCGCTCAGCAGCACATTTTAAATGATTTTTAAAGACACCTATCAGCCTTTGTTGTGACAGAAAATTTCTCAAAATCGATCATCAAAAGTATTTTACACAACATTCTGAAAGCAACAGTTGATAAATAAAGGTCAAGGAGTGATGGTATCCTAGCTTTCAATTCCCCTTGTGAAAGGCACTTTCCCTTCTTTGCTATTAGCTGTATTAGTAAATATTAAATAATTTAAAACCCAAAACTGATAATTAGCTGCATCCCTTTGTATCCAGTCATGATCCAGTCAGAATGGCAGCTTAGTAATCAAATTACAGAGTCAAATTATGCATTATGATACTAAAATAAACAACTGTCTGTGCCAGCCCAGGAAGGGCAGCATGCAGGAGAGGTTTTTGCATATTGCCTAAAAGGAGAGAAGTACTGTCCTTAAGTATTTTATATGCCCCAAAACTGCACACAAAAATAGTCAGATTAACCTAAAATGGAGGTTACCCATAGTGTTTCAGAATTCTCAGCTAATAATGGAATGACAGCTTGAGCTCTGCACCTCCTTTAGTTTTGGCAGAACTGTATATATCACAAAAGGTTAAAGAAATTTATTTTTTAAGCAGAAAAAAAAATCATGACAATTTTGAAAATGCTTACAGATTATCTGCCAACTGGTTTGGGTTGTTTTTCTCTTCTAAATGCCTACTGAAGGTCATTTATTTAGTGTTTTAAAAACAAATATTTTAATTTTAAATGGAATAATTTAAAACACAAAATGAAGTGAAATGCCAACTGTTTGATATTCTGTAGCACAGCTCTGTTGCACTGAGGACAGCTCTGAGTGACAAGAGCTTTACCTAGATGAATTGCTATTTCTGAGCATGACTTTAAATAAATAATTTAAAATAGAACAAAAAGAGACAGCAAAACAGAGCAGGCTTGAGAAGTGTTCAATAACATCGTGTCATATTGACAGATAAGACTGACAAATCCAAATACAACTCTGCTTTTCATCAACAAAAATGTTCTTCAATGCAAACAGAAATAGCAAAGACAAATGAAACAGCTGCAACAGGCAGCTAAAAGGAGCCTTGTAGAAAGATCTCCAGGCTCCAACCCACACAGTTGGCTGCAATCACATTAAAACTTTCACCTGGATCAATAGGTTTGTGTTTTTATTACAAGCAGCTGATCCTTATAGGATGTACCAGGCACTGTGGTGGTGTACCTGCCTGAAGCCCTAAATTATCTTCAAGCTTCTGTCATGGGAAGAAAAAGAATTCCAAAATGTATCATTTCTGCTTGGGGATGGGTGACAGATTCTGCCCCAGAACTACTCAGGTGATGTTCTAAGATCACTGGGAGTTGAAGTAATTTGAAGAGTTTATTCACATCTTCAACAGCCTGGTTACAACTTAAAAAAATAATAATAGGAAAAAAAAAAAAAACGTGCTAGGAAGACAACAGAATAAAATAACTCAGTCACACAGAAGCTATGGCCAATCCCAAATTTGTGCAAATTTACATCAAACTGCTCTGAAGCAATATTTCCTGTGAGAATGATGAGAAGCCCATGACTGTAGTGACAGTCATTTTGAAGGGATTTTAAAAAATTCCTCCATAAAACTTAATTCCCATCGTAACTTCAGCTCCTTTTTCATAGCTGTGCTTCTGCCCAGGAGTTCTGTCCTCAGCTTGTGCCTCTGTGCAGACAGGGGAAGGAAATGTGCCTCCCTGGTCAGCTGGGAAATTCCAGCACTTCCAGAGGGATTTCTCCTCTCTGGACTGAAAGCTGAGTATCTGCAAGGATCAATTTCACTCTTCCAGCCACAATCAAAAATCCACCAAAAAACCCAAGCCAATTCTAAAACTCTTGCTTGACATGGAATCACTGAATGGCTGGGGTTGGAAGGGACCTCTAGAGATCAGCTATTCCCAGACACAAATTGTTCACCCATAATTCAAATATTTTCAAGGCAACCAAATTGGCTCCCTTAAAATTATTAGTTAGCAGCAATGGTTTTAAATGGTTTTCTTCCCCTAATTTTTGCTTTCCTGTAAGAGCTGCACAGAATGTGAACATTTTGTAACCACGGACAGGACAAGGATGTGGAGAAATAACAAGAACAAGAGACTTGAAAGGTATTTAAAATTCATCGGTATCTATGACAAATTAGGGAAAAGGCTGGAAGCTTGTTTTTACAAACTTAAGACAATTCACTTCAAAGGCTTCTTGCTTTTCTGGGGATTTTTTTCTGCAGAATATGTTTCAGTGTTAGCAGCTGCCACTGTTTTTTCTCCTTCCAGTTGCCAGAATTACCAGCATGCTGGTTATTCAGAGATAAAGTAAGGAACAATTTAATGCAGAAAAAATTACGTTTTGATTTCCCCCATGACTCCTTCCAGAGGCTGACTGGACACAACTTCAGTTTTCTGTCAAGGAATGGATTTTTCCTGGCTCTGCCTGTGGCCATAGACCTACAGAATTGACCTGCTGTTTACAATGAGGGCCAAGTAGATTTTTATTTTAATCTATGCCCCTCCCACAAATTCTCAGACCCACCTGTTACCTGAGAGTGGTGGACTCCTGACTCTGAGGAGCATTTTTCTGATAGCATTTTTCACTGGTGCCTCAGGACACTGCCTCCTCACTGCCCCACTCTCTCTCAAGATGTCTGCATGCATCTTCTCACTGGAAATAAATTTTCTTACTCCTTCTAGTTTATTTTCAGCTGTAGCAAAAGCAGCTCCTTTAGCTGTGTGTGATGACTCTCTACAAACACTGACAAGTTTTCCTTTCCCTGGCATGTTCTAATGTTGCACTCCCTTACTTTCCCCTTGGATTTTCCCCTTCTTTCCCACCCCAATTGCTTCAGACACACTGAGATAAACGTTGCCAATATTACCTTGCTTTGATAACTGAGCACCAACATGCAGAATAAGAAACAATCTCAAGGACTGAATCCTACCAAGGCACCTGCAGCAAGCCTGAAGATTCTCAGAGAAAATATTTCACAATAGAAATTAACAAAATGAACTAGAGTCAACAGTGTTTCATACTAGTGAAGCCTTTACCATTTAAAATTATCAAATGTTTTATCAATTTATTTTCATGTTTGTGACCCCTTGAAGTTGGAGAGGAAATCAGTGACAGGTTTAAAAGCAGGAGTAATGCCATGGGCACTCTGACTTCCCACTTACAGAAGGAAGGACTGGTATTTTCCCAAAATAAATATTCTAGGTTATCAACCTCTTCTGACTGGCTTTGAAAAGAAAGTGTGGATATATCTACAGCACAGACACCATTTTGTATCTGGAGTAGTGCCTTCCTAGTTGGAACAGCAGGGAAAAGAACCAAAAGGAAGGAGCTTCCTTCAGCTGTGTTTGGCCCTTCCCACCCTTTCTGTCTGTGGGCACTCTGAGCCAGCCCACTTGGACAGCTTTCCTTGCTAGGTCTTCAAGAAATTACAATTCCTAACTCTGAATAATCATTTAACAAATTAAATGAAAAACAGGTGTGTGTATCAGCTGTTCCTCATTAGACCCCTCAGCAAAAATAATGAGGCAATCCAAAGTTCTAATTTTAAATCCAAACCAGTGTTTCACTGAACATCTTCTGCTCCATATAACCAAGGTTTCTACATAACTACACACATTTTATAATCAAGCAGTAAAAGACTTCAACAAACAAAATAAAACAAGAAGAAATATTGATGGAGTGGAGGAAGAAATTTCTGATTCATTATTTTTTTTACCTCACAAAGTAGTAAGTCAATGATGTGGAAGACCATGCAGAGTGGAAACTTGGCAGTAAAAAGAGTGAGAAACCACTGGGATGCATACATGTGAGCTTCCAAATTGAGGTCTGAGAAATGGCTGTGCAAGTCTGGTAGCTGCTCCTGCAAGAAAGGAAAAAAAATAAACGTTTCAGAGTTACTCATTAATTTGAGTTCTTCATCCATACTTGCAGTAAGGACCAGGGTGCTAAATCAAAAACACAACAAAGTGAAAGCCTGGCTTCTTTTGAGCATTAAGATGTTTCTTGATAAATTTCAGTGCCCATGGTTACAGTTTTTAGTAAGATATCCACAGTGGATTCTATCACAGTATCAAAGACTATACTGAGACTATACTGAGAAATTACAGAATCTTCAACAGTTGAAAGGCAGAGCAGTTGTAAAATCTATGTCATGCTGTATATTTTAAAGTTATTCCTTTGCTGTCTCTTGCTATAAATGCTTCTGCCACAAAAAACAGTGGCTGCAGGAACCAGATCACTTTGCAGAGCTTGAAAGCAACAGAGCACACAACTCCAGCAGACCATTTCTCTAACCAGGAGCACATACAAACAACACAAAATAAGCACTGAAAATCCTACTGAACAGTGATGACTGTCACTTAATAAAGTATCTTTGTTAAAAGTATATTTGTTAATCTGTTTGTTAACGAAAATCTTTGTGGACATAAGTAAATATTGAGAAGCCCATATGCTGAAGTGTCACATTAATTAGTATGCAATTCCACTCCAGCAAGTATGAAATCTGCACAATTTGACATCTGAAAAAACACCATTAAATTAGCAATAGTCTGTTTTGTTTGGTTTCAGTACATCCCACAGAGGTACCTGTGAGAGCTGACTTCACCAAGCAGCTTTTCACTGGGCCAGCAGAAGGGCAGGGCTTAATGAACTCTCAATAATTCCTCATTAGTCCCAACAACAATGTATAACATTTGCAGCCCTTCAGTTGTGCTAAACTGCTTGATAAAATAATTCCAGCTGAAAAAAAGGGCAGAGTCTTGGAAGAGACAATAAAACCTGCCCAGTGGTCCACACTTGATTGGTATTTCATAAGCATCAGGATGTCCTGATTTGCCTGACCTCTTAACCCACATAATTCATGGGAAGTAGGACAATGATGGAGGCAGTCCAAAGGATCCACTGGCCTCAACAGCACAGAGATATTCTCTCTAAGCAACATCAGAAACAGAGAGGGGGAAAAGGCAAATACCTGCTTGGATACAAAGATTAGCTGCAGAAGTGGTGTATCAGAGACAAAAGAAATTAATAACAAATCCAAATAAAGATGCTGGAATTCAGCTATTAAACTCTGCTTTCCCCCACCTCTAAAAGGAAAGGGGGTTTGATTGTGCAATAGCTTTTGGAAGCAAAGCATTCATCTCTTCTTCATGCCAGTATTTTCATTTATGAAAGAAATCAAAGGAGGATTTGTTACTCTGGCCCCACCTGCATTAACTTCTCCAGCTGGAAAAATTTGCAATGGAGATCTTCAAAGTTATTTCTGTAGAGGTCCCTCAGGCCATAGTCATACATTATTTTCACAAATACACAGAATGCCTGCTCCTCTGGCATCTGTTTGGAGAAAGACACAAAAGCAAGGTTAATCACAGAGCTAAGGCTGGACATGCCTTACACAGACACACGCTTCAACACCTTGTGCACAATGAATTCAGAACCTGGGATGCATCAGAATTTTCAGCCTACTACTGTGAATGCTGAATTAACCAACTAAAATCTCAGTGGGACTAATCTCCTTGATGAGCATCTGGATTTGGCTCTGTAAGGCTTTCTTTGAAGAAAATGTGGGATCACATCACAAAGTTTATGTGTGTCTACATCCCTACAGCAGCACAAGTGTCAGCAGCATTCTTTCTGTCAAACAGGTATGAGAACAACCAGTACACAACTCTCAGGCACATAAAAACAACATTAAAAAGAAAGAATGAAAATAAAATAAAATAAAAAGACAACAACTGATGACAGTGATGTCTAATGAGAGATACTCGGTTAAATGGGAAAAATTCAGGAGAACTAAGGTACAGCCAACCTCCAGTGAGAGCAATGCTCATCCACTCACCCAAACCCCAGGACATCAAACTCTGAAGTCTGGTTTCCCACAGTCCCATCTATTAACATGCTGACTTCTTCAGGATCCCTACATCCATAATCTGTTTCATTGTGACCAAAAGTTCTCACCCAAGAGTGCTTTGGAAGGCGGCACTAACACAACTGTCTGAGCCACTCCAAACTTCTGTTTGTTGGGTGAGCCCACTGAATGCTGACCTGGTGGGAAGCCCTGGGTCACAAAACCCCTACATCCCCTTCCCCTGTGCCTTCAGGTAACACAAACAGAACCCAAACCAACCTTTCCATCACATTCAAAATGTCCTTTCCTTTGGAAGCACCAGATTGTAACAAATAAAAATAACTGCTGAGAATCAAGAACAACTCTTGACCTTTTAGTGTATTCACTCATCTGGCCTACTGCCAGCTTCTTATCAAATACCTGCTACAGATAAAAGCTCAGCATTTTCTTCCAAGTGAATTTTAGGCTCTTGATATTTCCCTTCAGGGTTTCATCTTATGCTCAGGCCATGAGTAGGGCCTGTCTCCAGGGCCATGGGCAGACAGTTTCATTTTCATTTTCACACATCATAAAAGAAAGTAACTGGTTAGCACAAAGTATTTCCAGATTGGATGATGCCTATCAGTCTGGGCTTCATTTACCCAAGACAAATTCTTAGGAATTTCAAAGCTCTAAATCACAATTGTAACTGGATGGAATGATCCCACCTGACAGCATAAAAAAACTGCAGACAAAGTAAAGGGAAGAAATAATTTGATCCTGACCAAAAGGCTTGAATCTGCTTTGTAAGACAATGAGTGCAAATTTCAGGCGGTTTGGTAAAATACAATTAATTATTTCTAATGAAATGACAGGTGCTCGTGCACAGGCACATCTGCCCTGCAGGCTCAGTCAGACTCCTGTGCTTTGCCAACCAACTCTTCCCCAAGCCAGGGAGGTGGAACAGAGGTCAGGACCAGGCCAAAGAGCTCCCCAAGTCCTTGCTCTCAGTGAACAGAGGTTCTCCAGTATTACCAACCCCAAGAATTCAAAATTATAAATAAAATTTTCTTTTTTTTTTTTTAATCTAAGCAGAACACAAATTTTGGGCATTGCCATTCTGACTTTTAGCATTTAGATATTTGCCCTTTGCTATAGTTTCTCTGAATTCCCAAAAGCCAGAAATTTTTAATTATTTAAAGTGAAATTTTAGGTGGAGGTTTTTTTCCCCCGCAGACAATGACTTTGAAAAATAGACAAGAAAAAAAAAAGTCAAGTACTGTGAGCCTTACAATTATTAGAGTTGGCAACACTGTTTCCCTGTGATTGGAAGTTACCTGCATTCCCTTGATGAGAATTTCATCAAAGAAGCAAAATCACAAAAGCAGAGGATGGAGGTTCAAGCTACCCAACCATGCCAAAAAGACACAAATATTGAAGAGAAAAGATAACCTGTCCCAGGGAAAAAGGCAAAGGAAGGGCTCTGGAAATCCATGAGAAGGTAGAACAGTTAGGAGGGTCTTGCAAGTGTTTACAGCATACAGATTTTTTGAGAATTTGAGAAAATGAGGAGTTTGAGGGCATCTTAGGAAGCTCCCCAATCACATGGGCTCATTGAGACTCCTTGCTTGCCCCTTTCTCTAAGCATTGCATTTTAATACCCCCTGATGAACCCAAAAGTCATAAAGGGTTTATTAAAATGAGTGTAATTTCCTGTGTGCAGGCAACTTCCTCCAGCTCCAGAAACACTCAGAACAGAGCTGGTTCTCTGTAGCAATGACAGCACAGCACTAAGGGAGAGGAGCTGAGGCATTAGTCAAATGTTAAGAATGTGACACCCACACATTTCTAAACAACTCTGGTATTGAAAATGGCTCATTTTTCCAGTGCAGCTTCAAAATCCTGCTTTGGGTAAAAAATTAATTGCAAAATAACAGTTAGATAAGCTATTTTACAGTCTGTGTTAGACTGCAATAATGGGACTAGATGGGGTTTATTCTTAAAAGATGTAAAGCTTCTCTGCAACGCTGTCACTGTGTATCATGGTTCTCAAGACTTCAAGGAATCACAGCTCTCCCTAGGAATTACAAGTTAAATTAATCTGAATTTCAGCTCCAAATGCCCTGGGAAGCGTGTGTGTAACATACATAGCACCAGCAGCTGTCTCAAACCCACACTTCAAAAGGTATTTCAATCCTGGCTGATTTTACTAATTAAAACCTGAGAGAAAAAGCAGTCAAGAGCTTGAGTAAGAATTGGGGTTGAGCTTTGGGCTTATTCAGATAGACTTTACCTCAATAAATACACTCTTTGAATCTGCTGCTTTGCCACTGAGACATCAGATGTAAAGCACCTTGCACCTATAAAACTGTGTATTTATTTATTGATTTCTGGACATACACCCATGTGTTTATAAAGGAAGCAACAGATCAAAGTTTGTGCAGTTTTTGATTACAGGCTAAAATATCAAGGTTAAAAAAATCAGCTTTCCCTCAGAAGATATTACAAAATATCCCTAGTAGAAAAAAATCTTCCAAAAAATCAGTGAGACTTCTTGCTTTGATGATCTGCTCTGAGAATGTTTCCTGTAGTTAAATTCCCCATAAACACAAAGGGAGCTTACTTAGGTGACAACAAAATTAAAAGAAAAAATTAATATGTAACAAATTAGTTCCAGGTTTGACACAGAAATACTTGAGAATTTAATTGATTTCTGCCAGATAAAGGAAATCTACATTCATGAAGATAGAAAGCATTAATCTCTACAGCCAAAAAGCAACAAGAGGAAAATTAATACAGGCAAATAAATAACAATAAATATCTGTCAAACAGCATGGCTGCACTGCAACTGATTTCACAGCTGCCTTGGTTTCAAACATCAAAGCTTCCATTCTGCAATTAACTCACATGAAGCAGAAGCACAGCTGCAAGGAAGGACTGTCCCTGGCAATAGCCAATGTCTTCATCATAGACAGAATAGGCCTAGAAAAAAGAAAACCAAACTGTATTTAAAAAGCACAGGCATCACCAAACTGTGACATCAAGGAGCTGTTCAGGACACTGCCAGGGTCTCAAGGGGCCTGCAAGGAAATTGAAGAGATTGATTCCATCAGGAGCTGGAGTGACAGGACACAGGGAATGCTCCCCATGGGCACAGGGCAGGGTTAGATGGGACATTGGGACAAAATTCCTCCCTGGGAGGGTGGGCAGGCCCTGGCACAGGGTGCCCAGAGAAGCTGTGGCTGCCCCTGCATCCCTGGAAGTGCCCAAGGCCAGGCTGGATGGAGCTTGGAGCACCCTGGGACAGTGGAAGGTGTCCCTGCCCATGGCAGGGGTGGGAGGGGATGAACTTCAGGGTCTCTTCCGGGCAAAGCCATTCCCTGATTCTCTGTGCAACACTGCTCAGGCTAAAATCACATAGGGGCTAAAACTTTAAATCACTTTTGTGCTTTCAGGGCTCTTCTAAAAACACCCACAGGTCCCTCTCAACCCTCCACAGATGCTGGAGTTGTAGTTGTAAATTATTAATTTTATTTTTCAATCAGCCTAGAAAGAGATGGATGCAATTTCCCTTCACCTAAATCAAGGATAATTCAGCTCAGTGTTAATGATAGAACTTTACCAGTGCAACAAATAGAACATGAAAACCAGGGTAGTTAGTGCTGGGGGGAAAGTGAACGTTTGTTTTTGGAAAAACAAGTTCTGACATTATGCAAGTACAGGACCTAAGGTTAGAAAACTGCTGAGAACTACTCTAACCTGAAGATTTCATCAGAAACAGTTTTTCCATGCCCTTGTTATGCTGAAGAATGAACAAAACTCCTTTTCCTACGCTATGACAGACATGCTTTTCCTTACTCTTAAAAAACCCCCAAACTAAAATAACCTTTCCTTCCCCTTTACTTTTCCAAGATGAGAAGACAGATACTGTTTTTAAAGAGCTGTCAGAGGATGTTAAGGATTTATGGAAACTTGTGAAAGTCGAAGCAGGAGCAGCAGGACTGACACCAGAGGGAGGGACATCCTGAGAGAAAAAGCAAAATACTGAGGGTCCAGCCAGGGAAAAGCAAAGCAAAGGGCAGAGCCAGGGAGGAAGGAGCCACAAGGATCAGACAATCCACTTTTCAGGCTGATGGACTTGTGAGGAATTCTGCAATGACTCTGGAGGACAGGATTTCTCCAAGTGCAGAATATTCTGAGTATTCCTTTAAAGGTCACAGTTTCTGAACAATTCAGCCTTACATTTCCTTTGGGAAAAGCTGACCCAGGACTTGCAGCCCTCTGCCCTTTGTCTGTGCTGCTCACCACTCCTTTGAAAGCTGTTAGATGGCATTAGTCAGCAAATGAGTGAAAATAATCCCAGCCCATTGCTCAGTTTCAGTGGACAAGAAAATTCAAGAAGACACAGAAATCACTGTAAAATGTTTAATGAACCCTCACAATCCAGCTAACCAGTTTAAAACAGCTCTGGTCACAAAAGTCAAACATAAAATCTAACCTGAGAAGTGTGCAATGGCAGATACAAAATTCAGTTGGGAAAAAAGAGGATGCTCTCCATAAAGAAGTTAATTAGCTACTAAGTATTAAATTTACAGAAATAACTTTAGATGCTTAAATTAATATTTTATATCATTAACTAGAATCATTCACTGGTTAATCACCATCATGAGTCTTTATCTATTTGTTGCCCAGATCTACCAGTTTGGAGATGCCTAATGTCTTGTCTCTGTAGCTTTCCTAAATGATGTATTATTCCTGGTTTTGATAGCCCAGCTCCACTTAGAAACAGATGTGCAGAATTGCAAATGAGAAATTTGATTTATGATTTCTTCCTACTATAAAAAACCACTTCTAATTTACTTAAAAAAAAAAATCTAGGCTGAAAAATGAACATCAAATTATCAGTGCCTGGGGGTTCTCTGTTGTGAAAAGCATTATAGTGAATAATTTGCTGAAAATAGCAATAAATTGATCCAAACAAGTTATTTTAAAATAAGTATTGAGAAACCAACACACTGTAGAAAACAAACTGCTTCCAAAACTGACATAGATTGAAAAGTACAGAAAGTTTTAAGAAATAAAAACATACTTATGAGATCCTGAAAGAAGATAAAGTTACAGCAAAAGAGGGAAAACAAGGAGGGTACAAAAAAAATCCTCACTCTGCTGTTAAATACTAAAATATGAAGGAAGAACAGCAAAGTTTCTCATAATCAACTTCCTAAACACCTTTGAGCTCATAATAAATCCATTTCAAACACATCCAGAGCAGGAAGGCAAAGTCTCTGCTTGGAAAATAGTTGGTCAATGTGAGGAAGTTGTATTTAAGCTCCAGCAGAAAATCCCTGTGAACTTTCCTTGTGTTTGTGTTATCAAAGAAGAATCACAGGGTTTATTATCCTGCTGGAACCATTTCTAACAGAGGATGTGTTGAAGGATCTGTGTCCAACAGAATATCAGAAGAAATCATAAATTAAAAGGAAAAAAATTACTGAAAAATTCTGAAGAACGGACAGTATTCACCCAAAAAGCTTGAGGGGAAAAGTAAACTGGTAAACCACTAATGGTCTGCTTAAAACAGAAGAGATTAAAAAATGGAAACTTTTCTAAAAAGGTTGATCCACAGAACTACAAATCAGCAAGTAGTGGATAATTTGGTTTAAATAAAAATATGAAATTAATTAGCGGACACTGCCTACATAGGAAAAAAATGTCAAAGGGCCCCAGCAAAAAGATGTAATTATTAAAATGCCCTTGAAGCAAACAAAAACCATGAAAAAAATTTAACTGCTTGATCAATTTTTTTCCACTTTTTAAAAAAGTTTTTTTGAAAAAGAATTGTTTTGAAATTCATTTCCACAAGGTCCTTCCCCAAAATCTGATCTTGACAAGCAGCTGTGTGCAGATACAAACACAAACTGTTTGGACACAAACTTCAGTTCCGCATCAGAATTCGAACAAACAAAGAAAGAGTCTGCTCTTAAGTCAAAACATCATGATCCTGACAAGAAAAGGTTTAGTTTTTAATGAGGTCTCTAAAATATGCAGGATTTCATTGCATCTACCCAATGCAGAGAGACTTTGGAATCTTAATGCACATCACATTTCCAATTATACTGTTTTATTTTTAAGCAACCTATGGGATTTGATAGTGCTGAAATATGATGTAATTAACCAGAATAACCTCAAAAATAAGGATGCTGCCTACAGATACCACCATAATATCATATCATTAACTAACAGGCTAAGATTGACTATTTAAGATTTATGCTTCTAACTTTCATTTTCCACATGAAATATAAAAACAAAGCAAAATCCCAAATCTCCTATTTCCACTGCAGTCATTGTAACTTCTTATTTTCAAGAGGATGGGATTTTCCCAAGACAACCTGTGACACCTCACAGTTTTTAACTTATTATTCTCCTAAACTCTTGAGGAACTTTCAATTACAATTCCCCAGTTAACTGAGATTTTAAATATTCTCTGTCTCATAAATGGGATTTAATGGAGGTTCTGATTTGAAGCCTGTTTTCATTCATTTTTAACTAAGTGAAGATTTCACAGAATTGAGAGATCTTTTTAATAATTATCTGTAGTCTGAAAAGAGCTACTATGGAGTTATTAGTGCATCACCATTAGAAAGTGAATTCTTTGGAAGCAGATTTTTCTCCAAGTCCATGACTGAGAACCATCTGCACTTTGGGAAAGTGAACCAAGAACCCAGAGCTGGGCAGAAACTCTTCTCCAAATTAATTAAGAGGAAAATCTCCCAAGATCAGAGTTTTCTGTTGACAGAAAAATTCCATGTACTAGCATTTAAAAGATGAAGGGAAAGATGGCTGAATTTAAAACTTCAGCTTGGATTTCGGGAACTTCTGTCTGTGAGTGCCAGCAGATTGAAATGAGGAAGAGGAGAGGTTATGCCTCTCCATGAAATGACCAAGGGAAGCTACTCAGTGTTTAACACAGATGTAGCTCTGCTGAAATCTGCTTTAGGAGACTTAGAAGACTTCCATGGTGTCTGAAACTCAGTGTGTCTCAGGAAAACATCCATACTTTGATGCAGACTTTTCACCCAACAAGGTATTTTTATTATTTTTCTCATTATCTGAATTATTATCAATTAAAATTATTGATATTTTATTATATTTTTTAATTTTAATTTTATTTTAATGTTTTCACAACAAGGTATTTTATTACATGCTCAGTCACTAAACAATTTTAGTAACAGCAGAATTTAAAACTCCATACCTGAATTGATAATAAATCTAACAGTCTGAAAGTAATAACATTCCTATGGGTGCAGCATTGAGTATGTATCACATTGCACAAGGCATTTCTGCATTAACTGAAAACTGTATTTTTAGACATTAGTTACTCACTTAGGGAGTACCAGGCAGAGGCTGTTACACAATGTGCCTCTGCCAGAGCTGGGAGAGCTGAGAGGATGAAGAAATCTTCACTCTCACCCAGGCAGGCCCCAAACAGAGCACTCCCAGAATTCTTCAGGATTCCAGGCTGACCTCCCCACTGGTACAGGCTCAGCAGAAAATTCTACATCATTTCATTGCATCTTTCACTGTGTGCAAGAATGGGGCTGCTGAGCACAGCTGCACAGAGAAGGATCCTTATTGCCATGCAAACAGAAGAAAACAAGGTAGCACTAAAAATCCTTTGAATGAAACAAGACAATATTACCTAGCACTGCTCCTTCAACCCAGGAGCAAAGAAAATAAACATCTAAAAATAGGTGAAAAATAATTTTTCACTGATTGTGAAAATTGAAACTGATTGTGAAATTGTTTATCCTATAATTGGCAAATAGATTTCTGCAGGAACAAAAGAGATCTGCTCTTTGACAAAAAATTACACCTGGACAAACACTGAAACTTCCCATTTGTAACTCTAAGGAGTTATTAATGAAAAATGTGGAAGAATACATGCACAGCGAGGTGACTACCTGAAAAGATATGCTGAAATAAAATGGAAATGAAAATGTAAAAAAAAAAAAAACCTTGTGAAAATCAGACTTTCAGCCATCACTTTGCAGCAGCTCTGCTGAAGCATAACCCATCACTCACAGCTTATCATGGGCTTAGAAGCTGCTGGTTACAGAAGAGCAGCTCAGAGGGATTTCCATATTTCAATATACAGGAACAAAAAGTAAAACATTCCATAAAAGAGCCCACTCAGGGTAAGCATTGCTAGGATGCAGTTTGTTATTCTCTTAATGTGGGTACCAAAAAACACACACTGTAACTAAAACAAAGTGTTTGGTCTCACAGCAAGCCAGCTACCACTCTGATCCTGCACCTAAAACCTTCAGGCAAGACCAGGATTGGGGGAAAAAAACCTACAAATCTCATTCACAAAGGGATAAATATTTAGTAATAAAATAGATCCTGATACAAATGATTCATATCCTTCTGCAAGGCCTCAGCTTACTGAGAAACACTAACAGCAACTCTGAACCTCTGAGGAGTAATTCTACCATTTTCTGAAAATCATGTTTTCCCAGTCTGCCCAGTCCCAGCTCACCTGACTGATTTTCCTGCACTGTGCTCCCTGTTCCCCATTAAAGGAACTCCCCACAGGAATTCCTCTAATCAGAAAATTAGGGAAAGCACATCTTGTGTTAAATTCTGCACTGCACACACTGCAGAGAGCTGAGAGGATTAATTCTGCCAGGTGCTCTGATTCCCTGGAGCCTCCAGCTGTATGGACAGAGCTTGGAAGCAGGCACTGAGCACTCCTCAGCTATGCACTGTAACACTGAGGTGAGCTCTTCAAACACAGCTAAAATTTGCAGAGTATTTCAACAGAAAGCAGGCAAGAAGCAGCAGTTTTCCCAAAGATGCCCCAAAATTTGCTCTGTGAAAATCCAGCTTAAGTGGTGTCCTCAAGTGAAATCTCCAGTCTAGAATCTGAAACTCTTTTCATTCCTTATCACCACTGTCAGTCCTGAAGTTTATTTTTAGGTACTTTGTCACATAAATGTTCTGCAACAGAAAAAGTTCCCATCTCTCCTGGTTTCCTACTGTTCTGAAGAGGAGATAAAGAGTTGGAACAAAAACTGGCAGACCTGTTAAAAACAGGCAGTGAGCTTTTAATGATTTTCCTTTTTATCTGACAGCTCAGATAATCTCTCATTTCAGTGGAGAATGAAGAAAATGCTCTTCAGCTTTCTGCCCTCTCACTTGAGGACAGACCCTTCCCAGCCACATTCAATAATTCCATCCTTCAAACTTCTTGCTTTTACATTAGAATAAAGGGATAAGTACCCAGCACCTCTGGTAAAAGTTATTGTAGTAATACAAAGCTGCCACATTATTACTTTCAACACAGATTATTATTTTTTATTCCCAATGGAATGACAATTTTATAAGCAAATTAATTAAGCTTTAACAATATTTCTTGAAAAAGAAATATACTAGAGAAAACAGTTTATTAATCATAAATTCAAGGTTCAGTCAGACATCTGTCACAGCCACAGTCATTTAAGAAAACTATGAGAGGATGAAGGAGAAGTGAAAATGTTGGAAATCTCTGCCTGGAAACCTCCCCAGCAGTTGTGACTGATCTCAATACTGCCAAGTAGGTATAAACCCTTCCATGTTCTCAGTAAATTTATGAACAATTCCATGTTGAAGACTGGATGTGGCTGTTCTACCAGAGAGCAATGCTTCCCAAATCCTCTGAATCAACAAGCACATGGAAGAATGAGGGAGTCACAAAGATCACCAGGATTTTTATAAACCCTTTGCCAAGATCCCAAAGGCTTTTCAGGGAACTGAGCTGCCCTTACACACCCAAATAATTGATTAAAGGAGAGAAAGCCAAAGGCAGGAATAAAGTCAGTTCCAACCCAGAGTGTGAAGGTGAGGTCACTCACAGAGTCCTGCAGAAAGATGTGCTGCAAACATTCACAAACCTTAAAGAACACATAAAAATAGCACAATAAAAATAAAACCACAAAAATAGCACAAAGGCTGCTGATGAGACAAAGCTGTTTGGAGGAGGGAATTAGAAAGTGACTGCAAAGCTGCTATGCAGAACATGTTCCATCAGGAACAAGTGTTTGGTGACAGAGCTCATTAAACTCCAGGTACACACAAAATGCTTCACAGCAAGAGCAGCCCTCAACTTGATGGACACACAGAGAGGTCTGTGATCAAAGATGACAGAATCCCAGAATGGTTTGGGTTGGAAAGGACCCTAAAGCTCATCCAATTCCACCTCCTGCCATGGGCAAGGACACCTTCCACTAGCCCAGCTTGCTCCAAGCTCTGCCAGCCTGGCCTTGGACACTGCCAGAGCTGCAAGGATGGGGCAGCCACAGCTTTTCTGGGCACCCTCTGCCAGGAAAAGAACTCCCAATATCCCACCTATCCCTGCCCTCTGTCAGTGGGAAGCCATTCCCTGTGTCCTGTTCCTCCAAGTCCTTTTCCAAAGTGCCTCTTCAGCTCTTGTGGAGCCCCTTCGGGCACTGGGAGGAGCTCTAAGGCCTCTCTGGAGCCTTCTCTTCTTGCCTTTTTTAAAAATGGGGGTTATGTTTCCCCATTTTCACTCAGTGGGAACTTCACAGGATACCCATGACTGAAACACAATGAACAGTGGCTTAGTAACTTCATCTGCCAGTTCTCTCAGAGCCACAGATGCATCTCACCAGGTTCCATGGCCTCTCAGGCTCCTTGGATCATCTCAAACCTGATCTTCTCCTGCAGTTTTTCATTCTCTCTGTCCCTGTCTTTGCCTTCTGTGGCCTCAGCAGTGATGTTGGAGCACTTGCCAGTGAAAACAGAGGCAAAAAAAGTCATTGAGTACCTCAGCCTTGTCTGTGTCCAGGGTTAAGCAGGTTTGCCCTTTCCTTCTGGACAGGAAGGAACATTTTCTCCCACACTTTCTCTAATCTCAGTTTTATCACAGACGTACCCATGGAATATTTTCTTGTCATCCTTCCTATCCACGGCCACATTTAATTCTCTCAGGGCTTCAGTTTCCTAAACCTGATCCTTGTCTGCTTGGACAATTCCTCTGTATTCCTACCAGACCAGGTGTCCTTGTTTACACCCTCTGTAGGTTTCCTCTTGTCTTAGAGTTTGTCCAGGAGCACCTTGTTCATCCACACAGGCCTCCTGGAGTTTCTGCTTGACTTTGTCAAGAATGCAGCACCTCTGAGTTTCAATATCCTTCAAGAAAAGAGAACTAACTGTGCCATTGACATTCTCTGAACAGAGAAACATAATTCTCTCTCCCAGGATTTTTCCCGGGGAAGGCAGTGAGAAGCTCAGAGAGAAGAAAACAATTCTTATCTCTATTCACTGCTCCTGTTGTTTGGCACATGTGGAATGGGTTATTGAGATTGTTTACCCAAAGTGATTTGTCAATTGGATTCTGCTGAGGGTTGTTTTGTTTCCTTGGCCAATTGGGTCAAAGCTGTGTCCTGACTGTCTCAGTCGTGGTTTTCCTTTAGTATCTTTTGTACACTATAGTATAATATCTCTTGAGTATAGTTACAATATAGTATTAATGTAATACAGTATATTTTTAATAAAGCAATTGTTCAGCCTTCTGAATCATGGAGCCAGAGCACATCACTCCTGAGGTTGGGGGCACCTTGATACAATAACTAACAGCTACAGCAACTTTCTCTGCAGCAGCAGGAGAGGCCTTGAGAGCAAGGAAAGCCTCCAAATTTAGAAAACATGCAGAATTATTCACATTTCCTACAGAAAGGAAACAACCCAGGAAGGTCTGTGCCTCCCTGAAGCTGCCTGCTGGACAGATAATTCCTCTAAGTTGCTTCCAGTTTTGACAGATTCACTCCTTCATTTGTTTTTTATTAAACAAAACAGACTGAGACATACCTTAATGAAAAAGAATTTTTCTTTTCAAAGAATATTCCCAAATTCTTTCATCACCCTCACAGAACTTTACAGATTCTTTCCAATGTAGAATAGGTGCCTTTAGTTCTGGACACTGTAACTAAAAGCAGCTGCAAAACACTGAGTTGCTCAAGTCAAACTGCTCCTACAGAAGGTCCATCCATCTCCACATCCTTTACACCTCATTATTTACCATCCCCTTTTTCTCTGTGTCACCACCATCTCTTCATGAGAAAGGACTTTCTGGATCCTTCCAGGTGACTTACCAGAGTACAGGGAGTGTAGAAGGGATATTCCTAATGCTTTGAGTGAAATCCATTTATTCAGTGCTTGTTTAGGAACCCGCTGGCCAATCTTTAACTCCATAAAGATTATCTTTACTCCACAAGTGTATCTTGTTCATGCTCTACCTTGTCCAGCATTTATACATTCTGAGCTTGGCAGGCTACAGGAGCTACACAATTCCAACCAAAACACCTTCCCCAATGGAACCTGTACTTCTGGCTTTTTGTGTTAGCTTGTCATGATCTATTTTCAGTAAACTCCCAGGCTTTCATTAGAACATACTTCTCACATTTAATTATTGAAAAACTGAATTATCTCATCATTGTTCACTTAAGTGGTATCAAAGTGAGAAGCCCACAATTGCCTGCATTGTTTTTCTTTTCATAGACTGGCACAGGAACTGTTTCCTGCAGCCCTCTAGAGCCCTTTAAGATTAGAAAGAAATCACTACCATTGGTTGAAAGTTCTCTTTATTCTCTAATTTTGTGCTTCTTTTCAACTGTGAATTGCTCACAATACTGAATCCCAGTAGCTAAGCAGCTATATTTAATAGTCATCCAAATTATTATTTGAATAGGAATTTGTATCACCACAGAATTTATCTGGGGAACAGGAAAATGTGTCATTATACCCCAAAGGCTGAGCACTTTGTTCTGCTTGCTATGACACCTCCATCATTTCTAGTAAATCAGCAGGAGGTGGAAACAGCAACAAGGAAGAGGAAAGGCAAGGGAAATGGCTTTGCCTAAGGCAATCATTCGTTCTATAGGAACAGAATAAATTCTACATTATATAACATTCTACAGAATATTCTACATGAATTTTAGGAAAAAAAAAAAAGTGAAAAAAAAAATGACTGCCAAAACCACAGCAAAGCCTACAACTGCCAGGCAGAACAGTCCCTGCTTGGCTGCAATATTTTACCTTCTGGATCTCTCTCAAACAACAGAAGTCTGTCTGTACAAGATGGACAAACCTATTGATTTAGTACCTCAACTTTCCCAGGTGCAAAGTGGAAAACTTTAGGAGTGTTTATCATCAGAGGTGATCTGGCAGCTCAGGGTGAAAAACTCTGCTCACACACTGCTCGTGGAATGGTCAAAAGTTTGTTCTCCAGGTAATTATCTACAGACATTCTGGTTTAACCTCACAGCAGAGCTTGCTCTGAGGGTCTGTTTCTCCCCCTCAGAGCAAAAGAGGAGCTCCTACACCACTCCCTGTGAAGAGGTGCCTCCCTCCCACCTCAGCAAAGCCAGCCTGAGCTCCTCTCACCTGCCCCTTAGGAGGTACCAAATGCAAGGCTATAAAAGGGAATGCAGAAACACCACAGTCTCCACATGCAATCTAAACAAAGCTTTAAAATGTTACTGATTAACAACTTGGACCAGAACAGGGTTAGCAGGGCAAAAGAAAGTCACACAAAATATGGAAGTTGAAAATTGAGAGTACTGACTGTACCTTACAGATTTTGTACAGAGATTCCTGTCCATCTCCTTCTGTATCCTTAAAATAATCATGTGCTGGATATGTACGATGGATATCTCGTTTGATGACACTCTCCTGAGCAGAATCCTGTTAGAAAAAAAAAGAGAAAAATCCTGACACATGAACCCATTAACAGTGTAATTAAATGGAACATAATAGAAAATTCAGCATGTACTCAACATGGATACATCAGATAACTGCTTTGCTGACCTCTCCAAAAATGCTTTGAGAAGAAAATGAAAATCTTTTTTAGTCTCTTATGCAGTTATAGCTTGACAGTTGAAGAAGAGCAACATGGCATGCTTTCTGTCCTGCAGGCTTAAGGTTCAGCTTTAGAACTCTGAGGACATTACCAGTTGTTTAATTGTTGGTGAGGTTTTACCACAGATCATATACTAATTGTATTGCCCTGGCAGTAAAAAAAACCCAAACAAAACAAAAACCCAAACAAACAAACAAAAAAACCACACAAAAACCCCTCCCCTCACAAAAAAAAAAAAAAAAAAAACAACAAAAAAACCCCCAAACCCACAAAAAATTAGGCTGTCTCTGTTTTGCAAGCTTAAAGCTACTAATTTGAAATGTTGTATGCATGACTCTACAATAAAAAGTGTTAATTAAAAACTCATAAAGGATTTTTATAAAAAGATGGGAATCACTGCAAACACACCTAAAGGACACCACTGTGTGGATGAGGAAGTTGTATCAAAATGTCAGAGCTGGAACTACAACAGTTAATTATCTCCAGGTTCCAGTGAGCTGTACCTTCAGGTTGGCAAATATCAAATGGTGCTTTTCTCCATTACCTTTGTAATCCTAAAGGAAAAACCAACAAAACCTTCTCCTGTAACTTGGAATACAAATCCCTTACAAATAACTTTTATCTGGAAAACAGAGTATTTCTGTTACAGAGAAGCTTCTAAGCTCTCAGATTGTGTCTTGTTAACCAGGATTCTCCATAAAAAAGCTTCTTTACACCTGCTGGAGTCAGCAAGAAGGTAATCTCCTGAATTTCAGTGTTTTTTTTTAAATGCCATAAAGTCTCTATAGTGAGCCTGTGCCACTGTGCGGCACAGGCTCACTATAGAGACTTTATGGCATTTAAAAAAAACACAGCTGCCAAGAAGGCTTGGCCAGAAGTCTGCAGCAATTCCCAGCTCCAGTTCCTTTTTGGATCCAAAACACCCCAAGGAGTCACTCCAGGGGAGATGATCCCACCCCAGAGATGACAGCCACTGCTGCACTTCTCCATTCCCTTCAGTGGCAGCTAAGGAAATGGCTGCAAGGAGCTCAAACATCACTTGGTGTTGTCTCCCTAAAGCTGATGGCTTCTCTGAATCTTGGCTATCATTGATCTATCCAATTCCACTATTCTCATGTTCAGTGATCTCAGCTGTGGCTTTCCCCTTGTTTGACATTAATACCTGAAGCACCAGAAAGTAACAAGATCTGTGTTTTGTGAAGCCAGAGAACCCCAGAACGGTTTGGGTTGGAAAGGACCCTAAAGCTCATCCAATTCCACCCCCTGCCATGGGCAGGGACACCTTCCACTATCCCAGGCTGCTCCAAGCCCCATTCAGCCTGGCCTTGGACACTTGCAGAGATGCAGGGATGGGGGAACCTCTGCCAGGGCCTCACTGACTCACAGGAGAAGAATTTCTTCCCAATATCCCACCTATCCCTGCCCTCTGTCACTGTGAAGCCATTCCCTTGTCCTGTCACTCCAGGCCCTTTTCCAAAGTCCCTCTCCAGCCCTTTTGGAGCCCCTTTAGGCACTGGGAGGGGCTCTAAGGCTTCCCTGGATCCTTTTCTTCTCCAGGCTGAACACCCCTGGCTCTCTCAGCCATCCTTTCCTCAAAGGAGAGGTGTTCCAGCCCTCTAGAATGCCAGGCACATTTTATATGCTATGAAAGGAAAGGTTACAAAGAAAGGTGATGCTTTCAATATACCAACTGGCACCACAGGAGAAAATAAACACATTTTTATGCTTTGGCTGTGTTATCATCATTATTCTCAGGACATCTAAGCCCCATGCAGCCATCAGCAACCCAAATTGACCACACTGTCTAAATCACAAGCAAACAAACACCGGCTAATAACAAAAAAATTATAGCAAGCAGTTCTCTAATCAGACTTCTTTGATGATTTTTTTCATTTACGTGGCTTCCAAATGCCAGAGAGGCTGGAGAACTTCAGTCTGCCTCCCAAATCCATCTAACCATGCAGTTACATTGTGAGAAAATGACTGAAGCAGCATTTAAGATCTACCAGCAAAGTTACAGAAGCTATTCTAGAAATCTGTTACAGATATTTTTCAGTGTGAACTTGAGAAGATCCTGGGGAGGTTTCAGGAAAATCACCGCATCCAGCACACACAAGGAGTCAAGCTGAGACATAGTGCTTGGCTGCTCAGTACTTCTCTTGTCTTGAGTGGAAAAACCAAAGTGTAACTGAGCACACAGAAATTGACAAGGAGAATGCCCAAGTTAGGGCCAAAAATATTTGTGTAAAAGCCCAAATGCACATGAATTTTACTGAATTCAAAGGAGCCTGAAGCAGCCTTGATTCAGCCGTATTAATGAAAGCTGTGTCTAAAAAATATAGAGGAAAAGAATTAAATGGGCCCAAAATAAGATTTACATGCAAAAACTGGAGAATTAACTCCTTCTCTTAACCTCTCCTTGAAACAGAATAAAGCCATAAAGGAAATAAACTAAGTAATTAGTCTAGGGGGAAAATAGTTTAGAACTACTTAAAATATATCAAAAATACTTTAGTTAAGTTTCTATCTTTTTCCAAGTAGAGTGTGTAGATAGCACTGCTCTCAAGTACCAAAGCACATGAGTTTACAGACACCTTCATTTAGGTTTTCAGACCATTTTTATTCTTCTGAGAGTCTTGATTAGTTAGTTCATCAGGAAAAAACACCCAAGGTGAGATGGCTATCAAGGCATCTACTTCTAAAATTCCTGTCAACTCAGAGAAAATATTCTACAGAGGAAATTATCTTCCCATGCCAATGCTATGACAGCTGCCATGCTACTGAACAAGCTCTGCCTGGAGTTGTGTCTCTTCTAGAACAGCTGAATCCCTGCAGTGGAGCAATGCTGACTCCTTGACACTCCTGCCATCCCCAGCTATCAAGAAGCTGCTGAATATGGGCCATTGATGCCAGAAGGCAGATCAACACAGAAATAAAACAGAGAGAACAGAAAACTGTTTATGTTAAATAAACGTTAAAACAAAATTAGCAGTACATAAGCAATCATAATAAAGAAATACAGGGCAATCTTTATGCATTCATTTCAGGAATTTTTTAATTAAGAGCATCTCACACACACACTCCAAAAAGAATCTCTACTCATTTGCTGTCACAAGTGGAGCCACTCTGGTGATGAATTACAATTAGGGAGCAGAACAGACTCCTGGAGGTAGAGCCTTGTTTATTTTGTTCCAAGAACTGAAGAATAAGCATTGTATCAGCCAGAAGAAATTATTAAGGAAGAAAAATCTCTTGAGACTTAATACTTGCCCAACTTTTGCCCAAAATGACTTTCATGAAAACAGGCACATTCCTAATGAAAAAAAGGCCAAAAGCACTCAGCTGAGTTTTCCTTACTGTACTGCCTGCATTCCAACTTCTGACTCAGTATGAGAGATGCAGAACTGCAGTTGCAATTAAAGGAATTCAAGAGTTTAATGTGACTACTGAATAAATAATAAACCAGATAACAGGTGTCTCAAAGCTGGCATTCCAACTGGGCAGCACTTCTGACCTCAATCTCCTTGTGCTCCATTTCCCTGGTTAATAATAATTCCCCATCTCAGTGGGGTGTTATGAAAATCAATTAACATCTGAAGCACTGAAATGCTGTAGTGATGAGTCCTGCAGAAATGCCAAATAGGAGAATAATAACTCCAGCCTCAAATCCTGATCTGAATGGTGTCTAGTGAGGCACAGGGTTATAAAAAGCAAAACCAGCAAAGGGGAAAGAAAAAGAAAAAGAAAGCAGCTCATTAGATATGCACTACTCCTTGTGTGCACCACCAGGCAGAGATCCCAGGAAGAAAACAACCCAAAACAAAAGAACTCTGTGGGATCAGGAATATACCATTATGTACATGAGTAGGCAATTTTCATGCTGTACTTCACTTCCAAAGGCTTATCTCTGACCTTTAACTCACTCAAGCTGGGTTTTATCACATGTGTTTACACATGGAAATATGATTTACATTTTCTAGTGGAAGGTATCACTACCCATGGCAGGGGGGTGGAAGGAGATGAGATTTAAGGTCCCTTCCAACACAAACCTGTGTGGGATTCTCTGTGCTGGAGCCTCAGTTCAAGTTCATCTGCTTGGCCCATTTTAAAGGTCTGCACCTCTGGTGAGGCTGAAAGAGCTGATTTTGAAGCAGGCTGCCTGCCTGTACTTCATCTCCTCACTGGCTGAAAACAGCTAGATCCTGAACACCAAGGAAAGAAGGAAAAGGGGGAAAAACCAAAATGAGCTTTCAATATTGAAAATTACCATGCACCATGAAATCTGGTGTGTCATGCTTCTTTAGGATCAAATACTGAAACTTTTCTACATGTTGTATGGAAAGTAAAGATTCCTAGGCCAACACAGACATTCACCACTTGTTTATCCAGGATGTGGAACACATCTGTTAATATCTGGAGTTGGAGGTACCCTCAATAAACTGCCTCCTAATCTTGAAAAGCCATAAATTTAAACACTGACTTGCCAGCTGCTTGTTACTGACATTATGACATTGTTTCAGTAGCCAAGTGTTTGCTGAAGGAACAGATTTTTGGCATATTTTTTATTTTGTTCCTTCAAGTTCTCTATGGTTCTGTGCAGTTCCCCCCCACATGCACGTGGGAATATGAATAATAACTTGAAGCCCTCTAAAACACAATCACAAACAGGCAAAAAATACAGAATACACAAAAGTGATGAGGTCAATCAGCCTGGGTTTGAAATGATCTGCAAAACCAGCACGTAGCTCTGTTCTTACTGATGTCCTACCAAATTCCTGCTTTCAGTGAAACCTGACAGCACATTGTGCCAACACATCTTATACACATCATCAATCCTTTTCCTCTCCTTGTTTTCCATAGATATTATAACCCTCCAAGTAGAATGTGTGATCCAAGAAAATCCCAGGTTCTCTACTAATCAGTATTTGAAAAAAAGAAAAAAAAAATCAATAGCTCTTCCTTTTAAAGACATTGAATAAAAGATGTCTGGCTTATGCTCAGTTCTTCTGTAGTGTTTTTGTAACATATACCTTGTCATTCAGCTCCTGTCTATAAATAGATTTTCTTTCAATCAGCATCAGCTTTTATTCAACTGAGAGCATCCAACACTCAGAGAGTACTAATTAACAGAGAAACAGAAACTGAGAAAAAAAACAGAGGATTACTCTTTTTTTTTAACAGCTACATATCAATATGCTGCAAGTCAACACAGTATTTAGGTTAATTCAGTAAATACCCTGGGCAGCTGAACTTTGCCAATTCTGACTATCTGCTGTATTTATTGCTCTTTGGACAAAACTGCTTTCCACAAGCAGAAGGAACAGAAGGGTTCCTGGCCACAGGGCCAGATCAATAGTTCATATCTGAGCAGCCCTAGCAGGTCACACCTGGAGCTAAATTTAGTATCCAAGTGTCTCTTCTCTCATCATTTTAGATTACTAACATGGCTGTGCCCAAAGGAAGTAAACATCGTTTATCACATTATGTCCCACTCTTCTCAAGCTGTTTTTGAGCAGGTAGTGGCCAAATTTTGAGAATTCCCAAGACAGGATCTTCAGAAACAATCCACAACATGTCTCTTTCTAGGCCAGGTATGCAAATTTACCTATAATTTCTAAACAGACTGTTCTCTAGTTGTTAAAAAGCTGGTGGGATGGGACTCTGCTGCTTTTACTCATATTACCATTGGAACTGCACTAGCCAGGAACTGTTGTATCACCCACATGACTGCCAAGGAATTGGGAAATGAGGCTCACTTTGGAAGGCTGTCAAAGCATTTCACAGAATCCCAGAGGATCATTTAAACTGGAAGAGACCTTTCAGAAAGATCATTGAGTCCACCTGACAACCCAGCACTGCTGTGCTCACCCCTAAATCACATCCTCAAGTGCCACATCCACACATTTCTTCAATGCTTTCAAGGATGGTGACTCCATCACTGCCCAGGGCAGTCTGCTCCAAAGCCTAGTCACCCTTTCAGAGAAAAAAAAAAATCCTTAATATCTAAATTAAACCAGCCCTGGCCCAACTTGAAGCCATGTCCTCTCACCCTAGCAGACAGTTTTTCTCAACACTTAAATCAATCTTAAAACTACTTGGGAGCAGGATGATGAGGACATATTGACCACCTGTCCAGCATGAGGTTTTTATCCCTCTCAGAAGCTGCTGCTGAGAGCTTTTAGCTGCAAGATGCTGGGCAAGGTAGACCTGGGTGACAGAGAATGACAATTCCATGGTTCTTCAAGACTGTGGAAGGAAAAGGAAGTCTGAGAATAATACTAATACCTATGTCAATACTATTATGTAGGCAGCTTTAAAAAAGAAAGTGATGTGTTGTGACAATTATCTTAAGAAGGAGAAGGAACTGTTGGAGCAAGTACAGTGGATGCCATGAAGTTGATATGAGGACTGGAGTTTCTGCCCAGTGCAGAAAATCTGAGAAGGTTGTGGCTGTTCAGCCTAGAGAAGGGTCTGTGGAGACCTCACAGCATGTTCCAGTACCTGAAGGGGCTACAAGGAACAGACTCTACATCAGGAAGTGGCAGGACAAGTGGGAATGGCTTCACACTAACACAGGGCAGGGTGAGAGGGAATAGTGGGAAGAAATTCCTCCCTGTGAGGGTGGGAGGCCCTGGCACAGGTTTCCCAGAGAAGCTGTGTTTGCACTGTCCCTGGAAGTGTCCAAGACCAGGCTGGAGCCGCCTGCTCTAGTGGAAGGTGTCCCTGCCCATGGCAGGGCAGTGGAATGAGATGGTCTTTGAAGCCTCTTCCAACCCCACCCAAACCATTCTGTACTGTAGCAGTCACAGAGGTAAAAAAACAGCTCAGCCCTTAGCAGGATTGAGTCATCAATCAGCAACAGAGGAGATGACATTTTTCTCTAAAAAAATCCCAACAAAATTAGATCAGACACAAAGCAATTCTCCATAAACTCTGTTGTTCTGAAAAATAAAAGATACCCATGACCTTTACTATCTTTGTGGTTTGTTTTCCTTCTCCCTCTGCCACTCTGAACACTCTCTCTCTCTCTCCTATGCTACTGACACATAATTTATTCTCCTTATTCTGCCATATCCTCTCTGAATGCTGTTGACAGAAGAAAAACACTATTTGTGCTACTGGGCAAGAGGTCAACTTCTGAATGTACCAGGCTTGATGCTTTACTACTGGCATGGAATGGGATGAATTGAGAATTACTCCCAAGGATTCAGCCTGGAAGCTCCTTGATCTCCCACAAGAGCTGGGGTGCTCTGTACACCACCTCATGGCATTTTGGGTATGTTTTTTCCCCACATCTGTTTGTAGATCCCACAGTATTTCCATTTCTATTTAACTATGTTGGGGCTTTATTTGGGTTACGTTACCTTTAGCAGGTATGACATCAAGCATTCTTTGGTTAAATGCTGAAGACAATTCTTTAAGCAATTGTCTTCAAAATCCAAATTGGATTTTGGCTGAGATTTGATCTGGTTTTTAATGGCTAGCACACCACAAGGTTGACTCTCTGGAGGACATGAGGATAGATTAGCCCAAGTAAATGCCACATTACCCAGTTTATTCATGACCATGTCACCTTTTTCTCTGATAGGTCTATAGGCACTACTTTACAAACAGTTTGTAAAACTGACAAAAAATGAAAAGGTAACCAACAGATTCATCCATGTAGCAAGTAATTTTGTCCAAGTTCCTTCTGGTTTGCTGATTTTTAGATTAGATTTCTGATTATGTCTCCTCTGGTAAAGCCACAAATGTATTTCTAAAGATCAGGAAAAAATGTTCTTGTAATCAAACTGCAATTTGAATTCGAGTATTTCTGACTCTACCACCAACTCAGAACAATCTCCAGAAGCAAGTGGAAAGGTTAAGGCCTGCTTCTAACAAGAAATGCTTGATTACCCCAGTATCAGAGGGTTGTGGAAAATTCATGTGAAACTTCACAGGAGATGGAAGAAGTGGTGTATTTGAATCCTTGACTCCTACCTATCTACCCCAATTGATGGTGCTCCAAAACTTACTAGGATTTTTCACAAATGCCTAGAAATTTTTACAACAAGAAGTATAAAACTCCAAAAATATTGTAATTCTTTAAAAAAAATCAAATCAAAAAGAAAACCATGGGTCTTAGAAGTTTCCTATGGCATTACTGACCAAGGAGATGTCTATCTAGTCAGGGTTTCTTTCAACACATTTTTATAAATTCTGAAATCAGGCCTACTTTTGCCATCAAAAGATAACATGATCAATATAACCAGTTCAAGTCTCATTTTCCAGACTTGTCCTGGGTCTAAGGAAGAATTCCAATAAAATTCACAGCTATACCCTACTAGCACACCCTGACCTTTGGCATCTGGTATTGCTTGCTGCTAGCAAAACCTTAATAAAAGGAGAAAATGCTGCAAGTTCATCCAATTCAGTGACACTGATTTTAACAAGGAGGAAATGCCTGGCAGGAGCATCCAGATAAAGAATTGCCAAAATATTGTCTTTTAAAAGTTCCTTAAGCTTGTAGTCATTGAAGTACACAGACTTATTTCTTCAAAAAGGAAACTCCTGTCCCTCATTTTCTTAAACAATGGAGTTCTTCAAATAATCCAGGCAGAAACACTTCAGCAAGACCCAGGGCAAGCTGGAATGTTTACATACCAACTCAGCTACATCCCTGACAACAGCTCTGTAATTCAGCAATCATTAGATATCCTGGACACCTCACTTTAATACTTGCTGTCACAACATCACCCTCACCTTTTCTTTGCTGCAAAGGAACTTCATTACTTGGAAGGACATTGTTTTTACAACCACTCACCTTCCAGGACTATTAAGATTTCATTATAGAGCAATTTTCTCAATTCTCTTTATAAGAAATCCCAAAGCTGGTGGGTTTGTTGACTTGAGAGCCCTTTGCACCAATGAACACTGACTTCAGCCCATCAGACCAAAGACTTGGGATCTTTGGGAGCATAAAAGACCAAAATCACTTTTCAACAAGATCTCTGAGAATCCAGACTGAGGAAACAGTGCATGGCAGAAGGTGAAGGCCAGCCAGCTTGTATTTTTGTCTTGAAAAAGAGAAAAATACAAGCACATGGAGTTTGTGCCTGCCTCAGTCAGAATGTGGAGGAAATGATGAAATGTGCCATTATTGCTGTACTAGAAGGAAAAGTTAGGTAAGGCCAGCTACTGGTGCCCACAACACTTCATTCTATTTTCTTCCTGTTTTCTACACAAATTTACTCAAAGCTCTATTCATCTACAATTTCTGAATCCTTCACAGTGTCAGACACTGAAGACAGCTGCTGAACCTGCAGCCCTTCAGGGGTCTGCTGGGCAACCAGTGTGTACTGTGAGTGCATCCTGCAGTTGGCTGCAGGATGAAGCATGGGCATAAGCAATTTAGAGATGCTGATAAGAGGAGATTGCCCTTAGCCCTTCCCTCAAGTCTCCTCCTGGTTTCAAGGAGAGGGAATGCAGCCCAGAGCCACTACACAGAGCTAAAAGCAGGTTTTGGCAGATGCTGCTTAGGCTTACAGTGAGTTGTATCAGAGCTTATTCCTAGAAGTCTTTAATATAATTTTAGATGAAATAATGAAGAAAAATACTGGAAGGAAGGACAAGCATCACAAATCTTTGACTGGAGGTCATCTGGTCCAGCCTGCCTGGCAAGGCTTGTTGTCCTGGACCATTTCCAAGCAGCTTGGGAGGTGAAGACTCCACAATCCCCCTGGGCAACCTGTCCTTGCTCGCCCCACAGTAAAGGAGTTTCTCTGTATGTTCTGATGAGGCCTCCTGTGTGCCCACTGAGGAGAGCCTGGCTCTGGTTTCTTTACAACCTCCCTCCAGGTATTTATGCACATCAATAAGATATCCTCCAGCCTTTTCTGCTCCAGGCTGAACAATCCCAGCTTTCCCCACAGCAGAAATGTTCCAGAACCTTCACCTCCTCACTGGCCCTTGCTGACTCCACTATTTTCTCAGGGTGCTACAAACTGCCATGCCCACCAGCTCCTTCTGTGCCTCCAGCTCCCAGCAAACGTTCAGGCTACAGAGATTTCTGGATCCAGTCTCCCCACGTTCCCAAAGCCCCACTTCCCAGCAGAGAGAACAGCACCACGCAGGACAAAGGAAAGGCCATGCTGGAAACCTCTGCATGTAACTGGGACCTCTGGGGGCAATGTGTGAATCACCACAAGAAACTATTTTTGCTTTTTTTTATATTGATCCAGTTTATCCCTATTGTTGGAAAACTGGAATTCACTTTCGATTGCCTCCTCAGATTCAGATCAATACAGCACTGACATCAGACAGGATTTATCTGGTCACATATGGGTCATAACCACCAAGACCAGACAGTGAAAGGACAGCACAGTACACAGAAATAATCCAAACTTAAATTTCAAATGTTACCAGTCTTCTGTATACTGCTTTTTTGTGTATTTGAACATTTCTCAAGCACTTCACAGAGGCTTTCATAGGAAAAACTAGATTTTAGGGATACTGCAGCAGTTCTGTCTGCTTGTCAGAAATCAAGGAACCCTGTGTGCATCTCTTATTTAATCATTAAGTTTAGTTATTCCAATTATAGTAACAAGAATGGGGAAGTTATCTTGAGTTACACATAATCCTGTTACTTTACAATAATCTCTTACTGATTGCCTTGATTTTCAAAATAAGACAAGAACAGAATTTCTGTTGATGTCTGTGCAAACCCTCTCAATGACAAAAGTGAATCTGTTTAAATATGCTAATTCAAAGTGAACCAACACTGTCTCCTTGGCACCTCTGACATTTCTGCCAATGAGCAATACAAAAAGGGAAAATCAATGATTTCCCATCCTATAAGAAAGTAAGGAGAAAACTACTTTACAGAAGTCATTATAATTGTTGACATATGCAAGCAAGTTAATAATTATAATTTAAAAATTACCAACAAACTGGAGAGCTGACACCCTTTCTTTAAAACATGATGTGCATTTAAATTAAGATACAAACAACTCCACGTACCAAATCTGTGAAATTGGGACTCTCCTGTCACAGACTCTGGCAGAGAGGCCAAACCTCATCTTGGAAATGGCTTCACTTCAGGGCAGGAGGAAAAACCTAACAAGGAGCTCAGTTCAGTGGAGGGAGAGATGTCTCCTCACTCAAGAGGTCTCATATTTAATATGGGTGCATGTGCCGCTGGCAGTTGCTGAAACTTCAAGTGAAAGAAATAATGAAAAAAAGAATTTCAAAACCCACAAAAAATTGTATTAAGTCTTCATAAGGACTGCAACAGAGCTATCCCACTACCTCACTGTAATAAAACCTGATCTTTGGAGCAGGATGATCACAGAATAATGAGGTTGGAAGAGACCTCTAAGATCAGCAAGTCCAACCTATGCCCTAACACTTCAACCAGCCTATAGCACCAAGGGCCATGTCCAGTCTTTTTTTAAACACATCCAGAGATGGAGACTCTACCACCTCCCTGGGAAGAGAATTCCAGAACTTGATTATTCTTTCAGTGGAAAACATTTTCCTACTATCCAACCTATCCCTTCCTTGATGTAGATGATAAAGCTGCAGAGCCCATTAGGATTGGCGTTTCATGTCTTTGCCTTACACAGGGTGCATCCAATTCTTTTAGGGTATAAAGAGCATCTCAACAACACCCTTGATATCATGTCTTCACCTTTAGTCAGCCCTGAAGTATTTAGTTGGGCTGGATGATTGTTGTAGGACCCTTCCAACCAAACCACTTATTTAATTTTATTTTAAACCTCCAAAGCTACAATGCACTTCCACTCACTCCTCATCTTACAATTCCTGTGTGATCCCTTCAGCAGAGCACAGAGGCTCCCAAATCACAGCAAACTCCCTGAGGGCACACAGCCCATACAAGCACAGAGCAGAGTCACAAGGACATTTCTACCAACTCAGTGGGTCACAAACAGAACCCTGCTTAGGAAAAAAATCAGACAAAATGAGCACATTTCTTTGTGGATATGCTAATTACTACAGGGCAGCATTATGGAGAACATTTTTAATGTGCATTTTGGCATTGTAAACTTCCCCAAATTGTTTTATAACTATGACCCAAAAGGCAGGTGTACCTTGTCTAAGGATCCATCTAAATGACTTTATTAAGATAATGAGTCTGGTTTTTGTAGGAATGGACAGAACAAATGTTGATCAGGGCATTAGCAGTATTGAGTCTCAACTGCAGTTCCACCTTCTCAAGACCAAGAAAGAAAAATAAATTTACTGTTACAGAAAGTAGGTTACAGCTTTTCACTTAGAGATTAAGCAGAGGGAAAAGATTTATGTCCTGTTATATAAATGTCTTACTAAGATAGAACAAAAAATATGGAAAACATCAAAACTAGGTAAAACCAGATCCAATAAAACCAGATCTTAGTCTAAACACAAAATGGTAGGAAGCTTTCCATAAAGTACCTGCAGCTTTTTCTGCAATGATTCAGTGAGCATAAACACAGGTTTCTATTTACAGGAAAACTAAAAAATGTGTGTCCAGGACACACCTGGAGTGCCTCAGCCTTCTGCTCTCCTACATGACAGTGCCCACTTACCCAAGTTTCCTTTTAATCAAAAAAATATTTTATCACCAAAGATTCCAAAAGTATTTGACTTGATGCACAATTTCTTACAAATCTAACATGAAAGTAGGATATCGTATTCATAATGGAAATTTAAATAAATTACAATGTATGTCTCAGTGTAAGGTAGGGAGCTAATAATTTAACAGGTAATTCTAGTTTTATAATTGAAGAAGATTTTATCTAAGTTTTTTTAACCCCATTTAATCTTCCAAAACAGTGGCTCAATCAGCAGTTAACAATATTAAAGTTCACAGCCTGTTATTTTCAGTTCAGCCTTGCTTTGTGTGATAGGAAAAAAGACAAAATATAGAAGTTCAGTCTCAAGACAGATTTTTAAATTATCTCTATAGTTTTCTTGAAGCTAAATTTGCTGTTTCAAAGCAAGTGGTAGAAAAATTACTTTAAAGTTCTGCCCAATCTGAGCAGCAGTGTCAGCTACATATCAAAAAATGGGATATTAAAGTGAAAGAAACTTGGAGAGAAAAAAAAAAAGTGGGGGAGGTAAGATTCCAGGTTTAAAATTCCAGGGATTTATCATACTAAAATACAATTACTGTAACTTTTAGGTTGCCTTATGTTACTTCATATATTCTAGTGTTTAAAGAACTCATCACAAATCACAAAGTGGTGGGGAGGAAAAGAAGAATTCCCAATTTCTCCTGAGAGATGACTTAAAACTCAGTATAGAAGAGATGGATCCTCCACCTTTCCTCTGATAACACACAGAGAAGTGCAGTTTCACCATGTCCAGGAGACATCAACTTTGCATATGTCCCACTGACCTAGGGATGATCCCTTCCCCCATGAAACACATTTTAGGTTGGGCCATGAAGAGTTAAAACTCACAGCACTGACTGTCTCTAATTCTCAGGCCCATCATGTAATTAAACAAACCACCAGATCTTTTGCTTGTTTGTCCTTTAACACAGCCAAAATACTACTGTCTAAATTACTAACTTCAAAGCATTTGTTATTCCATATGCAAATCATATAATTCCTATAATTCTTGGTCATCCAAGACACAATGTATTGTAGCTTCACAGAAAAAAAATATATAATTCATAAAACTTCAAATAAAATGGGTTTTGCTTTGGATTGTTCCTCCCTGTGCACTGTTCCAAGAAAACACACACTGCAAAAGGGCAATACATTAAATTTGCAGAGGGGTCTTTTATTTGTCTTTGACATTATTCACAACAAACAAATGGTCCAAGAGCAGACCTCATCAATAATTGACAGGAGGAACCTTGCAGGACAGAAACAAACAGTGCTGGGAAACCTCTGGGCAAGAACAAGGAAGAAAAATACCAAATAAATGCTCAGGAACTACATTCATGTAGGTTAAGATAACCCACACCATCACTCATTACTGGCACTGACCATCACAGGGTGAAGCAGCAAACCAGAGCTGGTTAAACTTTAGAGCTGGCAGAAGTCTCCAGCTTCATGAAATAATATCAAAGTGATGACTGACACAAAAATATTACATTCTAAATACACTGAACACACCTTAACCACAGATCAAAGTGCATTAGCATCACTGCAGCTGCAAAGCAAATGTATTTTTCACACCTGTTTTCCAGTGGATAACCTAGGAATAGCCAATGATGTTGTTTTTTGAGAGAACAAACACATATTTCAGGAAGTTTGCAAAAAAACCTCCTCAAACCAACAGCCCAGACCCTTAAGTATTTAACTGTTAATTTGTAGGCCAATAGTTCTTCATGCTTTGTTAAGCTCACTACTGATTTTCCAGCTGGCTCCCAGAGAGAGGAGAAGAGCAGCTCTTAGCAGCAGGCTGAATTGCAGCCTGAGTGCTGGCAACACGTGAAGCTGCTCAGAGGTTCCCACACATCACCTCAAAGAGAAAGGAAAAAAACCAAGAAAGGGATTTATTCCAGCTAAGCAAAATAAAAATTGTACCCAGGAGTTGTTGAAATCCACATCTGAAGGGGTTTTTTCAGTCATCCAAGGGATGACTGAAATCACTAAAGATAATGCCTGGGTTCTGTTGTTACTTTTTGTCATTAGAACTACTGGAATTTTTCAAGATCTCAAGGAGTGTCTGTAACATGAAAGTAATCTTTTAATTTCTAAGGATAAAACTGTCATTATGGAAAAGTGTGCAGTATTGCTATAATATTTTCTGAAAAGTTTTCCTTCCCCAGGATTTTTTCCCTGAGAAGCTAGGAAGCCTCAGAGAGACATGAAAACAATAATTATCTGATTGCTTGGACATTGTTTACCAACAGGTGCATCTTTGATTGGTTCCATGTGAATTGTTTTTAGTTAATAACCAATCACAGCCAGCTGTATCAGACTCTGAGTCAGTCACAAGCTTTCATTATCATTCTTGCTAAGCCTTCTGATGTATTCTCTCTCCTTCTTTAGTATAACATTCTTTAATATAATATAGTATCATAAAATAATAAATCAGCCTTCTGAGAACTTAGAATCAAATTCTCATCTCATCCTCGGGATCTCACAAACACCACAGTGCACTTCCAACCTGCACAGCCACTCACAAAAATTGAAGTCAACAGCTTGTAGAATTGTGTTTGATACTTCAGAAGTAATTTTCTGAGGCCAAATGATGGCAATTTAACCCTACAAACACACATGATCCTACTGGAAATTAAGGGGATTAAACATACTGAGCATCACTTCGAGTCAAAGGGCAAATGAAGCTCTGCCTCCATTAGCCACCCCCTTCTGAAATGCTGCATCCCAGCTCTGTAAGGAGCACACGGCAACTGCAGTGACCATGGCTTGTGCTGCCCCTCCCCTTGGCTGCACATCCCACACATTCCCCCAAGCCAGCAGCAGCACTTATCTGATCACACACTGAACTAATCTAGGCCACAGCTACCCCAGAGGAAAACACATCATTAATTTCCATCCAGGTCAGCTCCCTGATGACTCTGCTGGCTGCTCACACGAGCCACAGCGGCAGGGCAAAAGCAGAGGAGGTAGCAATGGTCAGCAGGGCAGGCCAGGGGACAGGACTGCAGCCAGCCCAATTTAGAGCAGATGGAGCTCTCAAGGAACTCCCTCTCATCTCTACCAAAAGCAGCAGCTCGGTGCCACTTCATATTTCATGGAGGGAAAAGTTTAAAGGTCCTCTGCAACTGAAAGTACTGGAAAGAACAAGGCACAGCAGCTGCTGCCCTAAACAGGAGCTGGCAGGATTCATCAGCAGCTGTGACACAGCATCTCCCAGATCACCTGTCTGTGCTTACTTCTACCATTTAAATATGTGCATATTTATTAAATAGTGTTGTCATTTTATTGCAAAAGTTCCATACCTTCTACAGGATTTCTCATGGGCAGCTCTTAACAGTACTGACTTCTTCTTCACAGCACAGCCAACAAACTCCAGCTCTCTTTGCCCACCTCACCCACTCTTTTATAGCACCCATCCTTATTGGACACAGCTGTGGCCTGTTAAGGGCAGGGCTGTTCCTAATCTTTGGTGATTAGTGCAGCTGCAACTCCTCAGGGGTGAGATTACCTTCTGCACTATCTTTATTTTCTTACATTCTATGCCCCCACAAAATATCATGCATATTATTATACATAATATACTGTTACAATATAAGGATAACATATACATAAGTCTAATATTATGTATATTGTTCAGTATGTGTCTATCTATAGGAAGATTTCTGTCTGCTGACATCTGTTATCAAAGAGATTGGCTTTGCTTGATTGCTCATTAACTTCTCTTGGAGATTTCAGTGCCTCCTACCTTCATGCAGTGCTCCCTGTAATACTAGTTAGCTCTCTACTCAGGAAAGTTATCTGCATCTCTAGCAGCCAATCCTATTTTATTTTCCTCCCTTAACTTGTTTTTAATGTGTTTCAGTATTGTCACAGACAATATTTCTAAATGCAGCTGTAATATGCTGTGGTATTTCTTAATTTTGAAAATGCATTGAAACCAATACACTTGAAGCTTTTAAAAACAAAGTAATTTACATGGTAACCAGTCAGGCACAGAAGATCACAACTTGGCCAAAGACTCCTCTGCCAGGTAACTGTAGCCAAAAATAAAAACCTCAGCTATAAAGAAATGGAGGCCAGCCAAGTTAATTTTGTACAAAACCACACCAAGTAAGAGAGCAAACCACACCAAGCAGAGAATTGGATTTTCAATCTCTCATCTTTGCTGTGAAAGATGCACAACGTTGACAGCACAGATGGCACCGACTCAATCCTAATCAAAACTAATGAAGTTGAACTTGATACACAACTCTTTAATGAGCAGAATGTATTTTTGTTTTCCCATCCATTTTAAAACTATCATACAGCAATAAAATCATTTAGACAGCACAATAAATGCACAATGTATTTATAACAGAGGTAGTATTTTGTGAACACCTGAGAAAGTTTGTAGTAAATGATGAAATATAGAGATATAATTGAATTGAATTTAGGTAATTTTCCTGTCCCAATATAAAGATCAATTGGTATCATACCATTCATCTTTAAACAAGGAAGTCCTGTTCAGTTTTATTATTTTTAAAAGAAACTCTACAAGGCAACACACTTTAAAAAAAATACCCTCGTTAGCATTTAAATTCATATAATGCACATACATGGGAAAAATTATGGTAATGACTTAGGTGACATTTCACTTTGCTGGCAGCTACAGAATTAAAATCGTCATGCTTGAGGGTCAGAGAAACAAGGAAAACCTGGAATAACTAAACAGATGTACCCTATCTAGACCACTATGTCAGTGCTGCATACAATTCAAAATGGAAAAAAAAAAATCTATACTTTTATTAGGTTGTCTTTAATTCTTTTCAAAATAAAAATATTTAGACTATTTCATAACAAATAATATTACCCAAAAGAAGACAGAATTAATGCATGGCTTACAGTAAAAAAAAAAAAAAAATCAATAACAAAACAATAGAATGGGGCTTTAATTGTCAATAAGATGAACCAAGAAAATTCACCCCCAGCACAGATCAGGCACAGTGCATTATGCTTCCATTTTGAGTTATTGACAAGCTGTGGCTGCAGTTCCATGATATTCCATGGAAACATGGCTGTGCTGCCCCAGGCACTGAGGGAAGCAAGGGAGGGCTCTGGCACTACTGCACCAGCACCCAGTTTGGCACCTGGCAAACACCTGCCCTGACAGGCAGGAGGGGCTGCAAGGTGAGAGGAGCAGTGGGTTTGTCTTTCCAAACCAGCTGTGGGTCTGCTGGCAGATAAAACCAGCACTGGGAGATAGAAGAAACAATGGGAAGGATTCTACTGTTTGGTGAATGGAAGAAGATACTTGCTTTTAAAAATAAACTTTAGGTTTGCTGATAAATGAAATTAGACATTGAAAGATGAAAGAAACAATGGAGAAGAAAAAACCCTTAAATTCCATAAGAATTAAAAATGAAAAGGGAGGGTTGTACATGAGAGGGAAATCTTTGGTATCAGGCATTCCAGGAAGTCTGAACCTCTCAAGTACCTCAGAAATGGGGAAAGAGAGAAGGGAAATGAGGCCAGGAAATTGGGATAAAAAGGAGGCTGTGTCCTCCAAAAACTTGAGAGATCCCAGGGGAATGCCCCATGGCCTCTCCCTTTATTCCAATAAAGTCAAAGGTCTCCTCTGTCTCCTTTTTGGACATGAACCTCTGGTGTTTGTGGGTTAATTTTCCTAACAAAGCTGAGGGCATTTTCCTTGGATAAAACAGAAGTTCAGGTCATCTCTCCTTATTCTGCCTCCTCACAAGCTTTTATCAGGCAGGCACCTGGAGCTGCAGGACTGCAGGCATCCAACTGCACAGGTCCTGCTGCTTTGGTATGAAATGATACTGTGAAATATTTCTTACAGGTTTTTATAAACGTGCCATCAAACCCCAAATCAAACATATACAAATAGGTTAAAAACTGAAAAATCCCATGTTTCATCTGATTTGAAATAAAAAATAAAACAAACAAAACACCAAACTTCATGATGGAAACAGTAAAATTAGTGTTTGTAATCCTCCCTGCCTCACTTAACTGTTGTGCAACCAAGAGTAAAAAGCACATCACAAAAAATACTGTGAATGTAATAAAAACAGCCTGTTAGCATTTTTATTAATTATCTTCATAAATATATATTGTGCCTTGCAATTAAAATTCTGTGTGCCTGAGTTGCCATGGCAGCACAACTTCCACAGCACAATAAATTCTTCCAGCTCAGCCAGGGCCAAGGCTACAAAGCTGGAGGCAGGCTGGATTTGGAACATTTCAGGGCAACCAGTGGAGACAGGGCAGAGATTATGAGGAAAAAATAGCTTCCACTGGATAGAAAATGCAGGAATCGATATTGAGTGAGCCTTGGGCATTTCCAGGGTGACTTGTGAGGAATGCAAATTCTGAATTCTTGTTCTTTTTTCCCCCCTATCTGAAATTGCCTTCCTGGTGCCCTAATAGCTAAAAACAACTGTGCCAGACTCTTTGGGCAGCACTCACCTTGGGCAGCCCGGCTGGAGCTATAAATAGTGCTGCTGCCATCTGCCACTGTGTCCCACACTATCCCTGTGCTGCCAGGGCATGGCCAGACCTTTTGCCAGGCCTGCAGGACCTCACTGCCAGGCACAGCAAAAATGGGACCACTGTAATTAACTGCTGTTGTGGTAGTCATTACTAGGATGACTGCTAAGAGAATCTGTGAAAGTACAATTAATAATATTGTGTACAGTGTGTGTGCAGGCACTTCTCTTACTGTAGAGTTCAGACACAGTTCTCACAATGACACCATGCTTGCTTCCAGTTTCATAGAAATAAGTAATAGGTAAAAATAAACCTCAAATATCAACTGCAGTAGCCAAAAATAATCCAGTTGGGGAGCCCAATCTAATGATCTGAGTGAGTCAGCACCAAGAAACTGGAGCAGGTTGAGAGAGTGGGGTTTGCCCTCTCCTGCCCTTTTGCTCTGTCCACCACCCCCAAAGCAGCACACACCCTGGGGCAGACCCTGTCACTGCTGCTGCAAGACAAAAGATGACAGCAAAGCATCTTTTCCCTTCCAGAGTAATCCAGACAGCTTGGAATTTCAGAAGCAACCCTCATGCTGTTGGCATGTCTGTGGTTCAACAGCTTTCATGTAATGCCTGTCCTGTGGAACAATGGGGCCCCTCTGAGCACATGAGGCCACCATGGCTGAGAAACCCCTGATTTCACTGGTGCAATACACTGCACTGAGCTGACTACAAAATTATTGTCTGGCACTGCCAAATAACATTGCTAATTTGGGAAAAAACAGCGTTCAAGGCCATGCTGGACTAACTGGTCTACTGGAAGATGTCCCTGCCCATGGCAGGGGGGTGGAACCAGATGAGTTTCAAGGTCCTTTCCAAACCAAACCATTCCATGGTTCTATGAGAGCTGATCTCTTTATTTTTCTATGATTAAATACTTTTGGGCTTGATTCTGTTCTTACTGTGGCCAGAGGCAGAACTGCTACTGGTTTAGCTATGCTAAGGCCACACTGTTCATAAATAAAACTGATATCTGCATAAAGATTTTGACATAATTATTTAGAAATCATATAGAATTCAGCAATGCATGCCTTATATTTCTACATTTATCCCTGTATAGTTGCAATCAACTGATTCAGAAAAAGCACAAATTGCTTATTTTTTTTAAATTATGTGGTTCTGAGTACCTTGGGTCCCCCAATATTCTCGATGCTTTGAACATCAATCTCCTGTTTCTCTGTTTGCTCCTGTGTTCATCCCATATTGATGGGATAGAATATACCCATATTACCATGGGTAATCCTTCTGTACTCAGCACCTGTGGTGCTGCACATGGAACACTGCATGCCCTGGGTCAGGTCCACCAGTTTCAACTCCTGTAATTACAAAGTGGAGAGGGAGCAGCAGAGAACCACCAGGAATGCTTAAGGCTAAAGCCTGTGACCCAAGAAAAGGTCAGGACTGCGTGGTTTAAGTGGACAAAGAGAAGGTCAAAGTGCAAGACAACTGCAGTGTATCATGAGGGAAACATCCTGCTCTGGTTCTCTATGTTCTATAATTATAGAATCTCCAAGTCATTTAAGCCAAGCACTTTTTTTCTGCAATTTTCTGCTTCTATGTAATGGTACACTGGTATTTTCTTAGTACAGGAAATTTTAATTTTCTATCATTCTAATACAGAAACTGGTTTGACATAAACCATAAGTGCCCAAAGCCTTTTCAGTTAGAAAAAAAATAATATCAAGTGATAACCTTTTGTTTATCATAGCAATATCTCTGAAAAAAAGGAGTAACTTTATAGCCTCTACATAAATGTCTCCAGCAGGGCTCAAACCTACTCTAAGTGTTCTGCCACCCGATCAAGCAATAGTTTCCAATGTTTTCCTAAAAGATCATGCTACTTGCATCATTTTATGATGATGCATTTTAAGCTCAATTTTGCCTGCAGTCTTCCAGCTTTTGGGGGTCTGTCAAATTCTAAAGAAAATACTAATTTCCTCTACCTATAAAATCTAACAGGTGCAAAATGGCAGTTGTAGTTTCAGGCCCATCTGCACTCAGTTTTAAATGCCAGGTATGGCCAAGTGAATTGCCAGCCCTGCTCACACACACAGCTTTGTGAGCACAGTCACACTAACACAACTGCCACTCACCTTCACAAAGGAGATGTGAGAATAACAAAATCTCATTTACCCCAGGCTGTTTTCCTTTGAGATATCCTCTACTCACGCTGTGCAGCGATGGGACATTGGGAATGCAGAGCACCAGCACGTTATCCAGAATGGATTCAGAGGGGTCTGTCGGGTTTTCCTAGACCCAGCTGTAGCTGCCTTGATTTAGTGACAGCCAACAGTCCTGCTCCCAGGGAAAGGCCTAACTGCATGTCCTTTAGACATCCCCTGTCCCCCCTAGGCTGTGCCTCCTGGATGGACCCTGCAGGCACATGAAGTTTGTCCTGTCTCTGCATCTCTTAAAGACCTCTGCCCTAAAGACTGGAGCTCTTCAAGCACACTTGGAGTAGAGAAGAGATTGGTAAATAAAGATTCCACTTGGAATCATGCTATTAACTTGCCCAACTAACAAAAGTCACTGCAGTGTGGGCTGAGAACATGTTCCAGCTCAGCTCTCTAGTTTACAGAATCAGAGAACAGTTTGGGTTGGAAGGGACCCTGAGGATCATCTTTATCCAGCTCCCTGCCATGGGCAGGGACCCCTTCCACCAGGCCAAGGTGTTCCAAACCCCATCCTGCCTGGCCTTGAACACTCCAGGGATGCAGCCACAGTTTCTGTGTGGGTCTCACCAGAGGCACTGGTTCAGGAGGATGACAGCTGGGGATCAGTGTTTCATCCTCTGACAGCAGCCAGGATCTTCCAAAGCTTTCCCACTTCCCTTGAGTGAGCAAACACCACGCCAGCCTGCACACAGAGATCTGTCAGTAGTGAGGTACCTAAAGAAGTCACTTCAGTACCTACAGAGCAAGCCAGTAGGAGGAGATAACAAACATTCACACATATTTTTTCCAAGGCAATCTCTCTGACAAGGTAATCTCTAATGTACTCTAACCCACGTACTGTTAACTTGTGCACTCTTGGCACTTTAAATATCCACTTTTGCTTCACAGGGGAATTTTTGCTTCAGCAGTGGAGCCAGTGAAATAGGAATATGACTGTTCTCTAGGCAGCCAGCAGAATTGAAGTTTCTCACAAATGAGTCTATCAGCGATTTTGTTTCAATTATATGTTCAGACTGCCAAATTGGAGAAAATGAATCCTTTGTTTAACTTTCATCTCATCCCTGAAAAGATAAATTCACCTGCCTGAATAAGCAAAACAAGCACAGATGAGTTTTTTTCTAAGCACAGAGAAATAGTAAGTCGTGGAAAACTGGAGGTACAATCAACTAGCTTAAAAAAAATCTCTTATAAGTACAGAAATAAACAGCCAAATTCATCTGCAATTTTAGAGTTCTTTGACTACAACAGAATCAGAGGTGTTGAGGTTTGGAGGGATCTCTGAAGATTGGCCAGTCCAAGCTCTGCTCACAGCAGGGCTGTTCAGGGTTTGAATATCTGCAGGGATGGAGATTTGGCTGCCTGTTCTCTCATTTCACAATTCTCACAGTAATAAAGTTTTTTCTCAGCATTCCACAGAATATCCTGTATTTCAGTCTCTGACCACTGCCTTTTGTCCTGTCACTGGATAACTGTGTTTGCCTCACCTCCTTACCAGCCCCTGTCACCAGGTTTTTGTAGACCTGGGTAAGACCTTCCCCTTCCCCCTGCCCATGCCCTTGATGTGTGTTTGGCACTAACATTTCAAACCTGAGCAGTCAGTAAGAGGTCACATTTCCTGAGCACATCAGCTCCCTCTGGACACTGCACCTTCCAAAACTGCAGCACTGCTAGGAATGGGCAAAACACACCAAGCTCTCAAACCAATACCTTTAGAAACAGCATATTTCTTTGATAATGTCTGTATTTAGAGGAGATTAACAAAATTTTTTCCTTTTTTGCATCAGAAAGGAAGTTTCCATCACAGTGAGGTTTCCAGACCAGCAATCAGTGTTTTGCTTGTAAAATACTAAGCCTGAAGCACTACAGGAGAGAAGCAGAACAAAAGGGTTTTATCATTATTCTTCATGCTTTAATTACCTTTATCAAATGCCAACTGAGACAAGCTATTTTTAAACCCTTCCACTGATTCTGTAATTACATTAACTTAACACAGATTTTATTCTTCTCTACTTATACAGGTCTGCCCTAAATAAACCTTAAAATATTTGTGCAGAAAGTACCACAGGATATTTACACACCAACCAATTTGAAAACAGCAAATTCCAGACACAACTTGAGGTTAAACTTGTCAGTTGAACACCCACAAATTACAAAAGAAAACCAAAGGATCCATTGAAATGATTTAGCACTGCAGTAACAGAGATGAGTGGTCATTAAAAGATTTCCTATTATGTGGTGGAAATACAATTTGTAATAGTGCAAATACAAATTGACATGGTGTCAATTACTTATGTGGTATCATTTTTATACATCCCTCGAGAAAACAAACAATGAAAACACCTTTTTCTTTTTTTATCATGACTTTCAGAGCTAATATCTGCCACAGAAAGGATGCTCAGGCATTGCAAAGGTTTGGATTGGAGATCACGAAGAATTTCCTCACAGAAAGGATGCTCAGGCATTGCAAAGGTTTGGATTGGAGATCACGAAGAATTTCCTCACAGAAAGGATGCTCAGGCATTGCAAAGGTTTGGATTGGAGATCAGGAAGAATTTCCTCACAGAAAGGATGCTCAGGCATTGCAAAGGGCTGCCCAGGGAGGTGCTGGAGCTCCCATCCCTGGAGCTGCTCATGGAATAGCTGGAGATGGCACTCAGTGCTCTGTTCTGGTGACAAGGTGAGGATCACAGGCTGGACTTGCTGACCTTGGAGGCCTTTTTTTCCCAGCCTTAATAATCCTGGGATTCTATTCTATAGAGAGGGAAACTGTACACCTGGATACTGAGAGAAGGCAGGAGAGCAGCCCACTGGAAAGGAAGGAGAAGTTGCCCACTAACAATGTCAGGAGGCACAGCCCAGCCAGAACCAACACAGGGTTTACATCTAACACTTCAAAAGCAGGGACACAGGGAGAAAAATCAGTGAAATGTCATGGACTAACACACAAGCAGCACTACAAATTGGATCTAGAGCTGAAAGGTTTTCCAAAAATTTCATTTTTCTGGGCAGGGTCCTAACAAGGGTTTGGACTCATGTTCAGAAGGGCTTTTTCTGGCCAAACAACCCTTACAATTGTTAATGCCTGATGGCTGAGCACAGCAAGAAAGGCAGAGCACACCCATCTCACATCTGCTGTCTGCCTCAAAGCTGGGACCTTCAGACATGAGAAAATTCTATTTAAATCCCTTTTAAGCCCAGGAGAAAATTTAATCCAATTCTTCTGTATCCAGCCCAGTGAGTGTTCAAAGGCTTCTCTCTCAAACATTCAGCTCTTTCTCAAACATTCAAAGAAAGCAGACTGTCATCACAAGGGGTGGTCAAAGGATGGACAAAGGAGGGAGAAAAAACTCAATCTATTACCATGAAAAATTATTTTTAAAAAATCCAAATCTTGGTAGACAGTCTATTAACACAAGCTTAAAAGGTGAAGAATAGAAAGAAGGAGCAAAGATCCCAAAACATAAAAAATTCATGCTGTTTGATTTGAAAGGCTTCTCTCTTTCACACATTTTGAGCTGGAGCAAGTAATGCTTTTTAGGAATATTCTAAGCACTGTGTAACTTGCACATATGTACAAACTCAAAATATAATGCAACCCTTCATTGTTCTGGAAAACTAAAGGAATGCTAAGTATAGCTCAAATCATGACAATATTTTTTTAAAAATACCTAATTTGTTCATTCTGTGTTCTTCTGCTTTGATAATTATTTCTTTTCATCTCTCCCTGACTCACACACTGAGGCGACCAAAGGAGAATGAACAAATAGAGGTGGGAGGGGAGTTGAGAAGTGGCATGGACTTGAAAAGCTCTGAATGCCTTCAATCATCTGGAAAATCACAAGTACCAATCTTTTAACTTCTGTAATTAAAGACTCATGACATGAGCTGAGCAGCTCTTAGGAGTTCACTGCTAGGTACAATTACATTTTAAAGGCTTTTCCTCATTTTTTGGTGCTGCTTTTAGTATCTAACACAATATTTTAACCACTATACTTTTAATTCCATACTGAACAACAGAATCTGACTTGCAGTTGTGAAGGGCAAGAAAAAAACTGTTGGGAAGGCACAGAGCTCTGCCATGCTGGTTTGAGACATTCCTACTCATGTTTTGATGGAAAAGAGAAGTGTGATGTGTCAACAGCGCTGCATCCTTCTGTGCTGCCTTGGGGGGTCCCTCAAATCTCTGAGGGCGTGTCTTCTTCTTAATAATGCTAGAGTGCCCTCGTGATATGAAATAAAAACTGAGAGCAGAAAGAATCTTAAAAAAGGGGAAAGAGAATAGGCATGATGGTGTCCTCCATGGTCAGATTTAAACTAGATTTTGAGTTGCTGCTTCAAATACCTCCTTTCCTCTCAATTTTCTGCCTAATTTTGGCAGCTATTGTCAGCAGGTATTGTAGAAGTACAATGCACACCCCTCAAAAAGGATATTGCATGTCACCACTCGCTGTGCCACATCCACACCAACCCACACCCACAAGGAATTGTATTGGATAATTGGTCACCTTTGAAGAATAAGAACTAAATTTTGTAAGGACTAAAAATTGCTCAGCACTCCCTACAATTAAAAGACAATAGTATGTACAATGTGCTGTATTTCAACTCTATATTTAGAAAAATCACTATCTCCAAGTCGAATAGAGAAAAGTCTTAAAGAAATTATATGCATCAAACACACAAGTAGCATTTTATATTTAAAAGTAAACTATAAATTAAAAAAAAAAAAAAAAAAGCTGTTTAAATTAAGTTGAAGTGCATGAAAATAACACTGTGGGGCCAAAACACAAGGCTGTAAAATAAGGAGCTTGCAGGTTCTTATTTTCAAGGAGAAAGAGCAGTAATTCTGTCAGGGCTCAGGCCCAGGAGATTGGAATCAGGAGAAAGGGGAATGCACTTGAAAGTAATCCATGTCAGACTGTTAATACCAACATACATCTCTTTGACATGAACACAGACCAACAAACACAAATAATGTGCAGACAGTAGATAATCTGTTTATATTTCTACTTTGCTTTTTAGTTAAGAATAGATATTTTGTAATGAAAGGGTTTACTGAAAGCTATAAAGTTCTGCAATTTTCCAGCAATTATTTAGCAATTGTTCCAATTAAAGAGACAAAACCAGTAGTTGATAATTTCTCCTGAAGAACAGCAATCTCTGTTTATATGAGGAAGGTTCTCCATCACTCAATTTTTAATCCTAATTCTCTTACACAGATGTGTTTAACAAAATTAGGTAACTATTAATTTTTAACTCTGCAAATACAAATTTTATCAAGGCCTTAATAAATCCTCAGACCTTGTGGATTCCAAGTCCTCTGATTTTTAATAATATGATCAAATCCAGAATTGGTTTGGCATGTAAATGTAGCAAAGTAATATGTTCAGAGAGTCAGTTTGTACCTAATGAAATGGCTATAAAAAGAAATTTATCTTTTTTCCCCTCCAGTATTTTCAAGCAGAAAGAAAGTTTCTAAGTTCTGCAAGAAAAAAAAAAAATCCCAAACATTTCTTTCTAAATACCTAATAGCAGAAACAGAAAATAGCACTCTTCAAAGGATTGTGGACATGGAATTAGCACTGGTAAATCCTACCAAGACAGATTTTTCCCACTTTCACAACTAGAGACAGGACAGGCAAATGGACTGAATTAATTTTTCACAACAGTGAAAAGAAGGAGAGACGTATTTTTAGAAGAGAAATAAAACCAAGGTTAGTTTTTAAGAGAAACTCTCGCCTGAGACCTTCTCCTTCCAGGATTCCTACCAATAATTCCTCTTAGCAAATATAAATACAAGAAAATCTAAACCCCAAATAAAGGAATAAGAGTAAGGTAAGAGCCTGGGCTGGTAAGGAAGTTGCACAAAGCAAATTAATTACTTTTGTCAGTAGCTGTACACTCTTGGAACCACAACATATATACCTGACCAGCTGAGGCTAAGCATGCAATGACTTGTACAGATATAACTTAATTTATCTTTCATATAAAGTAGAACAAATGATTGGACAGAAATACCTGGGTTTGAGCAGCTACACTACAGCCCATGTTGGGTACTGGAACTGAGCAGCTCAGTGACCTACAAAATATGGGCCTTGCTTAGAAAACTGAAAAAATACCTGAAATTTTTCAGAGCAGAAAACTACTCAACTCGATTGCATTCAGCATCATTTGGAGACTTCTTTTTGCATATACTTCCACAATGATTCAAAATTTTCCTCACATCAAACAGTAACAAAACAAGCACATTTTTTATATGTATGTACTGTGATGACACCATTTGCCTGTTTTTGTGTAACTACTGGAAAACACTGAATCTGAGTGAGTACATTCCCCAAACTCCTCCTTGCTTGTGCTGTGTGGGATATTTCTTGTCTTACTGAGCAGCCTCAGTGGAAACTCCTCCCTTTGTTTGCAAATCCTCCATCTCACTAACAGCAGAACTCCCACAGCAGTAAATACTACCTAGATCCCATATTATTTCCATTGCTAACACTGATGGCAATGAGGCTGCTGCCTCATTTTAGCTTCACGTGAGCAGCACAGCTCTACCTCAGCTCTGACTCAGACATCCTCCTTTTACCATCATTATTCTTCAAACTCTCAGGCTGAGCAGGGCTCTAAATCATTATTACTCTTGGTTTTCACTCTTAGTTTTTGATTTTAGCACAATTACACTTGCTTTGCTAATAAAAAATTACTGGTTTTCCACATAACCATGGAATATTTCCCAAGCCTTTTGGCACGATGGGCAATCAGAACATGGAGAGATGCATGTTTTAAAGAACAAGATCAGCAGCCAACTGAACACAATAATACAAAAGTTCTTAACATAAATGGGGAGTATGATAATAACTATTAAATTTTGTGGAACAGTTGCAACATTTGATTTAAATTGTGTATGTATATATATACTATATGTTAGATACTAAAGGAATCTGAACAGTATAAAAATTAAAAGGAAAACTGTATTAACATTTGACTGGCTATAATTAAGACAAATGAGTACACTACATTTCCATTTAGCATACAGAACACTATGCATTGTCACTGGAGTTGGAACACTTAATACTAAAACCTTTCTTAAAACAGACAGGTGCCATTTCCACTTAACAGTGGTTAAATCTCTTGGCAGTAGTATGTGCATTAAATATGACCAATGGTAACAGGAATAAAGGTTATTTTCTTTCAGACAGCAGCATTCTGAAGAAGCAATTATCTCTAATAGGCTTCTGCCTACCAGCACCTACTCTGTTGGAGATGACAGAGGCAGAGAAGCAGTGCTGCCATGCAGTACACCAGCAGGGGAGATGGTTTGTAACAAGAAATGAAGATGAGACATTTGAAAGTCTACTGACACTCCTACAGTGCAAATTAAAAAGCAGTTTCTGAGAAAAACTGAAGTTACTTTAAACAATTACTAACGTAAATTCAAAAAAATAAGGAAAACTGAATTTGATAATTGAAGTTGATGCCCCTCCTTAAGAAAATTAACTCTCTGCTGGAAGGAATCTCCTTGGTTTCAGCAACCAACCAGCCTCTATTTCCCTCTGGCTCCTCAGCAGCAGCCTGAGAGCATCCCAACTGACACCTACTGGGCAATATTCTCCTTCTATTTCACTGGCCAAACTGAACAATCATCTGAACTGAATGAACTGAACCCTTCTGATCCACACTGCACCCACATTCCCTGCAGTGCTGCCCAGCACAGCTCAGGGGCTCCATCATCTCCCTCTGGGCAAATGGACAAAGCCAAGGGTGCCATGGGAGGCAGGAGGAAGCTCCTTCAGACCCGTGGCCTATCAGTTATTCCCTCCTAGTGAAACAACAAGAGCAGGATGTGGCAACACAGGGAACTACCAGACTACTCCAGCTGAGCCTGTGCCTTCTCCTCTGCTTTCAGTCCCAGGTAATTTAAATTCTCTTCTGCAGACTGGAAACAAGGGCATCAAAAGCTAAGAACAGCAATGTCCAGAGGAATCCCCACACAGTGCTTCAGGTAAAAGCAGTGCATTATACACTCCACTTTCAATATATTCATTATCTCTCCTCTTTATTCTCCCAAGTGTTTTGCTGTTGAATCAGTTGAGCAGGATTTACAAAACTTTGCCTTCCTCCTGAAACATGCTCAGTTTCAGTAACTTTAATAGTGGGGACTGAATGTTAGCACTGACACCACTCACACACCATCTTCTAATTGGAAGGGTTCATGGGTGTTGTTTCTGTTTCAAATCTGTTTGTAAAAGCTTCATCACCACTCTGCCACCTCTCCTTTATCTTTTCAGTTCCCCTGTATTTGTAGCAAAAAGTCCCAAGGCTGCTTTTAGTACCCAATTACAGAAAAATGTTATCCTCAAACTGCCTAAGACAGCTTTTCATGAAACTTGCTCTCACCAATCCATCACTATTAGCAATACATTAAAATGTATTTTTAGCCTCATTTCTTATGGAAATGAATCTTTCCCACCTACTCCAGCCTTCTCTCAGTTTGTATCTCCATCCAACACCCATGGCCAGGGGCAGCAGGAGGGGGTTTTCACTGACAAATATGAGAAAGGCACTTGGCATTTTTAACTGGAGCCCATTTAAATATTGTTAGAAAAACTGATTACTTCAAAATTTGTGCTTTCACTAAATCCTTACCTGGATTTCACTAAATCTGTCCTGCCCAGCAAGGACAGGACAGATTTTTTGACTGCAAAGCCAATACTTGCTGTACCTGTGAATAACTAGCTAGCTACTTACCAAAATCCACCCATGCAGTTCAAAAAGGCTGGAACACTACATTTAGAGTGGGAATTTTTTTTTATTTCTGTGTGTGCGGTCCTGGGGACTTAAGGAGAGGCAGACTGGGAGGTTAAAATCCATGACAAAAATCAGTTTTGATTTAAATTTTGGCCCAAACCTTCTTCTGCTTTGTGGTGTACATACTTCTGTTTGATATTTAGGTAACTGAGCAAGTTGCTCTTACATCAATTTCTTCTATGTCGTTCACTTTTCTTGTTTCTGCAAGACTGAAATTAATTCTCATGTAGAAACACACGGGACAATTTCCTTCACAAAGGGATCCACAATTACACCCCTGTCCATAGCTTTGTACCTTCATTTTTGTTACTTTTGAGGTCAGCTGTGTTTTATTCATTATTAAAACAAATTAATTCTGTTCTTTCCTTGATAGCTTCAAGTATTTAGTTGTTCTTTTGGGGAGGACTGAGACCTTTGCTTCCAAACCTGGACAGGAGACAGTAAAATGCACATGATAATCAACAATAATTGGCATCATCTGCAGCACGAGGCACCTGGGGGAACAGCACTACAGCAATCACAGAAGTATCTATTCACAGTAATAATATCATTTCTCAGCTCCCCATTCTGAATAAAGCATCATGAGTTACACTGCAAACAGTGCTTCAAAGCCTTACATTTATTTACAGTAATTCATCCCCATCCACATTCTCCATAAACACACTACCAGTACCATTTATTGCTCATTTAATCTTCCCATAAGCAATCCTACAACAATCCATAAACCACTGATTTAAGCCTCCACAGCACATCCATGTAAGTATTAGCATTATCCTGCTATTTTGTTCAGGCTTTAGAAAGCTGTATGTAGGGGTGAACCAGTGTTTCTTGCACTAACAGCCTAGACTCTTACTAGAATTTTACTGCCCTGACCATATAGCTTGGATATTATTCACATCCTCTTACCCACCTGGAAATGCCATAAACATGAACAACTAACTGTACCTGGAAGCCTGGGAAGTGTGGTTAAGTTGGTATCAAAAAGTTCATTTTTCACTGTGGAGTATTTCTTTATTAATGGTACCAGAATGACACTCAGTTCAGACAGAGCATCAGTGACCTCTGCCAGAGGCTGCAGCATCCCTCAGGCTTTAGAACACTGGCTGTAACAAAAGGAATTGCTGAACACTTTCCTGCTTTACACAAAATTCCCAGAGGCCCATTCTGAAGCATGCTGACTCCCCAGGATAAGAGTTTTCACACACCTCCTCTGATTCTTCACATTATATTTATGGGGATAAACTTGCCAGTAATGTCAGTGTAAGATTTTTCATACTGGTTTTTGTTGCAAGGTATTTTTGGGGTAGATCTGTAGAAAATGCAGCCTCATCAGAAGCAGAAATTTTCTTCACACTTTAAGGCAGAAAATTTCCAAACTCTAAAAACCAGCCTGTCTGGTTATCCTGAGAAACACACTGACAGCTTTCCTGAGAAATCCTCTGCTAAGCTTTCACTTTCCCAGAATTACAGAATCAATTAGATTGGAAAAGACTTCCAAGATCACTGAGTACAACCTATGACCCATCCCCACTTTATCAACCAGAGCAGAGCTCTGAGTGCCACCTTCAGCTGCTCCTTGAACAGCTCCAGGGATGGGGACTCCAGCACTTCCCTGGGCAGCCCCTTCCAATGCCCGAGCACTGTTCCCATGAAGAAATTCCTTCTGATGTCCAACCTGAACCTCTCCTGGCTCAGCCTGAGGCTGTGTCCTCTTGTCCTGCCCCCCACAAGCCAGGAAAATTACCAATTCTAGCAAAGCCCTTCTTCACACAGTCCCACAAAAGCTTGGAATTGTGTGACTGTTGGGGACAACATTAAGAAATGGAGTTCTAAAACTTTTATTTTTAAAAGCATTATTCATCTCAATGAATTGACATTCCTGGCCCACTAAAGACATTGGTTCATTCCTCAGACAAGGGATCCTGCTGTTCACTCTGGTGCAGTCTTGCTTCACACCAAGAATTCCCAGAGACTGAGCAAACAAGGTGTTCCCAAACACTGTTTTTCAGCTGATGCTTTCCTAACTGTGTTTTACAGCTATTATTGCTCAAATCAAGACAGCACATACAAATGGAACAGTACCGACTTCTAAGAAAACTCTTATTTCTAACAGAACTGTTTTGTTCCACAAACAGTGGAACTGGAAAAAAACAGAGTGAAAGAATGGATGTTTTCTGCTTCTTGACATTAACAAGAAGTTAAAAAGAAATCTTTACTGGATGATGGAAAGAGATAGGAAAAAATTTGCTGTCTGTTCCAACAGAGCAGAATTGTGATTTATTCCCACCCACTTGTTACCTCCCATTTTCTTTCTTATACCAATCTCATATCTAATAGATGAAGAGCAGTGTAAGTCACCCATCCTGGACACTGGAAAAAACGGGACTGCTGAGATTAGGAGCACAACTTAAAAAATAAAATAAAAAGTAATTAGGAGCAACTTAAAAAAGAAGTGTAATGGAAACTCAGCCCAGCAAGACCAAGCTCTCCATGAGGGTGCAATGAGTGCCACCCATTGCAAGCAATGGCAAACACAGGCTCTAGCATTTGTTTAATTTGATTTAATTGAGCCCCAAACTGTTCCACCTTTCACCCAGTTAAAAATCTCTCTTTTGGAGCAGAACTCTGACTCTTGGAAATAGTTTTTGTTGATCAAAATCCTTCTTGGTTTGTAACTGCTTTATATTAATTGTTCATGGCATGGAGACTTGCAGTTGCCACTTTAAACTACAAAGTAGAAAATGTGCTATTTTGACACCCTGTTGTTAGGAGGAATCACCTAAAGACACCTTTGAAAAGAATTCAAACTTCCATTAGTTTCAGTCCCCTCTTCCAACAGCTCTTCCCTCACTTCCACCCACAATGCTCTCAGGACAACAGGGAGCACTGCTTGCTTGAAAAGCCTAACCACACCTGGCTGCAACTACATGGGAAAGGGAGAATCAGAGAAAAGAGAAGAATGACAAAATAAACAGAATTAAATATACATATATAAATGAATGAAAAATAGGAGGAATGAAAACAACCCATTACATTTAGGTGATAACAGTGTTCCTTGTCAGCACTGTAACCATCAGTTCCAGGGAGACAACATAAACAGAATTGAATTTAGATTAAATAACTGTAATCCCTCTCTTGGCTAAAAAAATAATCCTCATGTAATATATGAGTTAGAAGAAAATGATCAAATTTCAGATCTCAGTAAGTTTACAGACTCCCTGTGAAGATTATTTACTTGTTTTAGTATGAAAGCCACGGTTGCTGAGTCACCTGTATGAGATTTTAGGTTGCTCAGCAATCCTGAAAAATCAGGCCAGGTCTATTTAGGAGCTTCAAGTGAGTGGGAATTTTACTTTAAAATTCAAGGTATTCCCCAGGTATCCAAGTGCTATCTCTGCAACACCTCAAAACAGTTCACAATATCCAAAGCTCTAAAAGCCATGAGATACAATCTTTGTCTCCAAAAGCCCTAACTATTCTTGATTATTTATTGCCACTCTCACAGCCATTTGAAAATAACCTTTAAATTTCAAGATCTTTCCTGTGGGTATCTACCTTATAATACTGAAGTTTGGAAGAGGAGCAGTGAGGTCACTGATGTGCCAGGAATAAGGAACCTCTGAGAGGCAAACAAGGACCAACAAGAAGTGCAAAATTGGTTAGAACCCATCGGGATCAGCTTTTGGTCATATCTTAATAAATAAGGGGGCAGGGGGGAAGTGGGTTTGTCTTAGGTATATTACAGGATGGAGAACTTATTCCTGAAATATGAAAAAATATTAGCTGAAGTTTAAATAGTAAAAAGAGAATATAAGCTTAGAGACTGAGAAGGTGCCAGAACAGATCGAATTTAGATCATCAGATATTTTCTTCAAGATAAAAGTAAACATGCACAACCAGAAGAAAAAGTGGTTGTTTGAAACCACCAAAAAACACATCTTTTTTTTTTTTTCCTAAGTAATTTTTAGTAAGAAAATTTAGGAATTAAAAAAGCAACAAGCATTTCTAAGTAATTTTCCTCTTCGCAGATCTAAATAAATTATTTTCATAGAAAAAAAAATTATAGAAATCAAACCTAGTAAAGGTGAATATAACTAAGTTGGCTTCTCTTTTCTTTCTTGTTCTGCCCTACTGAGAGGAGTAAATTAGCTAATCAGAAGTGTAAAAAACAACTGCCAATATTTGATAACTATACAAAGAAACACACACAAATAAGGCAAAGGTTTTAGGCAAAATATTCTGAGCACAGCTCAAACTTACACCTTTCCACAGCCTCCCACACTGAGTGAAGGGAATGAATGCTTTGCAGTATCACTGATTAAAATCCATTCTGTCACTGGAGGGGTCAGTGCTGGTGAAAGGATTGCTCTGGTTGAGCTTTGTTCTGTTTGCTCCAAGGTGTCAGTAACAGCAACTGGATGAGGTCCAATCCCAATCTGGAGTTCATTCCATGCTCCCAGATGGGATCTCTGCATGTGACAGGCAGAGGAGGAAGGACATTCTCCTTCACCCTAGCTCAGAAAGGATTTGTGCCTTTTCCTCTACACTTACACATACTTACCTATACTTATACCTATATATATATATATATATATATATATATACACACACATATATATAGGTAAGTACACTTATCTATACTTACCTCCATGCTATACTTACCTCCTGTGACTTACCCAACTAACAATGAAATGAGTGTGAATGGAACACTGCCCATGTTTACAGCCTTTCACTACACATTTGAATATTTCTTGTTCCAAGAAGAAGAGATCAAACCAAACCCAAAAAGAAGGGAAGTGCCCTTTCTAGCAGTGTTGAAAGCAAGTTTTCAATCATGCTGGTTTATCAGAACTACTCATCTGTTAGGAGGAGTGAACAACTGGGTCTATGTTCAATGTTAGTGACATTTTTCTATATGTTACAACTAAAATAATTATAAATATTAAGAACATGTAACTTTATTAGGGTTCAGAGCAAACATTATGCTACCAATCTTCTGAACCAGGCCTAAAAATGGGACGTTAACAAACCAGGATCCAATTCCATGGCACAAAATATTGAACTCTATTCTAAATCTAACTGTGAATTCATCAAACTCCATGAAGAATGGAATCTAAATATAGCACAATGTATGCTAATATTGCCCTAATTTTGAAAAGAAATGATTAATAATAAAGCAGGTCAACTCAAACACTGCCAGAGATGCTGCTGCAAAGAACCAGAGGAAGTGAAGAGGCTGAATCAAGAGAAATCATTCTGTCCAGGTCTAACAGCAAAAGCCACAACCTGACCTTGATTTAAATGCATTAGGATATTTTGCTGTGGACAATTAAGGCAGAAGAATAATAAACTGAAGTGTAGCTAACAACCTTCTGTTATGCACAAAGTTCTCACAGGATGAAAAAAGGCTTCTTGCAGCACAGCCAAGGAAACAAATATCTAACAAAAGTTTTCTACATACCACAAAAGAGTTCCAGAACAGTTTTCTGTTTTTAAGATAGCAGTCTCATAGAAAAGAAGGTTTTTCATAAAAAGTCACCCCCCACACACTCTATAGCAGTTGAGATTTCAACTCTAATTTTGAATTTTCAAATGGTCCATCAGACAAACTGGACAGTAACAGCTCACAGCAACAAAAGTGAGACTGAATCTTTCATCTAGTCATGGAATGGCTTAATGCCTTTCATGTGGTCATATTTCACTTCAAGGAAAAATGGCAATATCCTGTTAAATTTAAAAAAATCAAAGCAATGGGAGAGGGAAGACTCGACAAAGAAACTAAAATAAAATTTAGCCAAACTCTTTGGAGATACAAAGTAGAGCTACAAAGTTTTTAGAAGTATGACTCGAGGATATTATTTGAGCTGTTCTGTGTTTACCATGACAATCTATATATTTAGAGGGTTTTTTTACTAATGTGAAATACTACAGCAGAATATTCCTAGAACTAGTGTTTTTACATGCACGAAAAAATAAAGCTGTTTTCAAATCCTGCCTGTCAATTCGCTCATTGCAAAACCAGAAAACGTGAAGTGCAATGTAGCAAACCAGAGCTGTGCTCTCTCCCTTTCCTCTTTCACAGTCTATGATTTTTAGCAGTATTTTTTAACAGAGATGAGAAATGGGATTTTTGGTACATATGTTAACATATTGTCTCCAGCTGAGCACACAAACACAGATGCACATTTGTTTCATTAGCAATGCTCCTGCTCCACTCCAGGCTGCTTGGAAGGATAGCTAGTGAGTCACGGGTGGAGCTGCAGAAGAAAATCAGTTTAGGGCTTGCCATATCACTCTTAGGCTGAATATGCAAAACTGAGTCAAACTTCCTTAAAATTCCAAGGTTCCTCTGAGGGAATGGGAATTGCCTTGCAGCAGGAATGAAGGGTGAATATGACTGAGTTCTATTCACCTGTGATAGGTTTGATTTCTATAAAAATACATAACTAAGGACACTAACACACAATTATACTTAAAAGCTGCAGAAATGCTTTTGGATAAAAATATTGCCAAGCTTTGATGATTTCTAGACTGCAAACATTGTTAGGAGACATATTAGAAATGCCTGCCAGTGCCCACACCTTCCTTTTTAAGTAAACTGGCAGTGACAACAACATTTCCAGAATGGTAACAGAAAAAAACCCTACAGTAATAATCCAAATATCCACCTGATTTAAGATTTTCTGTACAAGCACTTTTCTTTTCAAATTGTAATTATAAGAAAAAAAAATACTCATGGTCTTGCTGGCTTCTGTAAACACGATGAGAAATTGTACTCTATGAAAATGAAAAAGACAAACTCAGTCATCAAACAATTTAAACACTGACATCCAAAACTGCAATTTTGCCTGACATTTTCCCATCTTTTCCACAACATGAAGAAGAGCAATTCAAGCTAGCCTGAAGGTGCAGGAGTACATGGAGCTGCAAAACAGGAAAACAAACTGGAGCACAGAGAATCCACTTCATGATTGAGGCACTCAAATCCAGTAAAGGACAGATCAAGAATGCAGCTCTAAAAAAAAAAACCCCACATTTTATTCACAGAACATAACTAGCAATACTGGCTTTAAAAGCAAATGAGAAAATGTCATTAGGGGCAAACCTATGTTAACTGATCCATGTTAAAATGAAAGAGTAAGATGGAACAGCCTTCCTCTCTAAAAAACTACCAAGGATATATAGTTTTGGAGATTTGCTGACAGGCAGAGCTGTTTCCAATTCTATAAATACATCAGTGACAGTTCTCTCCAGATCTAGTTTGGTTTTATTTCTCAATAGATAACACATAATTTCAGAAAAGAGATAACATTCTGCTGATTAGGAGTGGAAGAATGTTGCTGGATAAGATTCTCATCATGGCTCATGAAGGTACTTGCCTCAGCTTAGCTGTTCTTTATTATTAACTTTGGGGACTGCAGGAATACTTTAGAAAATATCAGTTATTTGTTGGGAACTGTAAACTATATGTGATCAGCCATAACAGGCTGTCAAGCAAAGAGATTTTACCAAGGATTTTTTAATTCCTTCTTGAAAACAACACTGCAATCCTGCCTTTTCTTCTGTCCTGAAGGTTTGATACAAGTTTGCCAGTGGCATGCTGAAGGAGGATGTATTGGATTTCTGCTGAACCAACTGCAGACTGGTTGGGGCACTCAACTTACCCCATGGGGAGTCAGCAACTCTGCTTATGCAGCAACCCTTTGGCTTCTAAAAAACCTGCTATTTACAAAGGGTTAAAAAGCACTCTCTGCCATGACTGCCTATAAAATAGCTTGGCTCTAACCTACTATATATATATATTTTAAAAATATATCCCTAAATAGTTGATCTCTGAACTAGCAATACAGTCCCCTTCATAACTGCTTTGTTGGTGCTTTTCCAAAAGGTATTTTGCTTCTGTAGCAGGAAAAGTTGGAGACAGTTGATGATAGTGACACTTCCCCCACTGCCACCTTACACACACACACAGACACACTCTTCCCTAAACCCTCTGGAATTTTTAACCCACTGCAGCTTTTACCACCCAGAGAGTTTTTGGTCAATGCATCCCATGATTCACTACACACACAGTTTGTTTTCATAGTGATATCTTCTTTTTTGGGGGTTGGGGTTTTTTTGGAACAGTAATTATACCCAGTTCTCCCCCACGACAATCCCAACCTCAGAGATTTCTCAAACTCCCCTGTACCTTAACTCTCTTTTCCATGTTGGAAAATCCTAGAGACTAACTCTCCCTTTGCCATTCCTCAGAATTCCTTCCAGCTATGCTACTATGGACTAGTTACAGCTGAGATTCAAGGTCTAGGCACATCATGGTGATGGTAGAGATGATTTCCAGTAATCTTATTATTATTTTTATAATTACTAATATCTCAACACCACTTTTTGGTAAGCCATGGCTCCTAAACTATCATCTCTATAAGGTGATGTACAGAAACCCCAAATTCCCTCACAGAAAGCAGACTGAATTAATTTTATCATTGCATGAAAAGCAAGACCTGCTTTTCTTCAGAATTAATATTTACATTTAATCTCTTGAATTTCATCTGCCCCTGGGAATCCAAATCTTTTCCAAAACAAATTATCAGCAGGTATTTCTCACATACAACACATTTCAAATGTCTCTGTACCATAATAAAGAATTTTCATCTTGGTATAATTTATTTTTAAACAAAATCAATACCATTATTACAACAGCACTTTGTTATGATTTTTGTTTTCAAATTACAGCCATTATTAATGCAATGAATTTCATAAAAACAAGATGATCACTGAAGTCCCACTGTATCAATGACCAACCATCACAGACATTCTTTTGCCAAAAAAAGGGAGGGAAGTGGACAGAGCTTCCAGCAGCATTTAAGCAATAACCTTCCTGTTCCACCATTAGAACCAGAGGAAATACAACAGACATATAAATCATCTCCATAAACCCCATCCAAAATACTGAGTCACCACCAAAACAGAGTTTCTTCAGCAAGGTTTACAAACAAAATCAGAGGCAAATGTTTCAGCCCAACAGAAGATGTTAGAGAACTTATCTGTCACTGATGCTCTTGCCAAGACACCTGAAATGTGTGAACAAGGTACAGCAATCCCTCTTTCAGACACAATGAAATGCAGCCTGAGTACATTTCAGACTGTTTGCAGTTCCCTTCAAGGACATGACCTCTCCAATATTCCAAAAAAATTTTTACACGAGTCAAGTGAAGAACACAGCTACAAAACAGAAAAACTGGATTGAAAACTCAAATTTAAAACTGAACTTCCAAAATTCAAAAGCCATAGATCAAGTAAAGCACAGCCAGAAAATGGAAATAATGAATTGATTGGAAGCTCCCAAAGTAAGAGATCAGAGAAAATATGTGAGTCCTGAGTTGAAAAATCAAAAATCTTGAACATAATTTTACTATGACAGCATGTAGTTCTGCTTACATGTGTTAGATTTCTTTCTTTTCTGTAAGGCAACATGAGATAATTGCCTGGACAACATCAAATATCCAGTATTACATACAGGGAAAGCAGTTTTGGATAAACACCTTGCATTTACAGCTGTGTTTGCCAGCTTGGCTTTGGTAATTTCAGCACACACTTAGAACTTATCCAGCTTGAGCCACAAATGGTCCCCAAAGCCCCTGAAATGCAGGAAAAGCTGCCACTGGAACCTTGCCTTTTATGACTATTTACAGTCCTCACGTACCTACAGTGGCATTAAAACTCCCCATAAAAAATGCATGCCTGAAAATCTACCTGATTATAAAAAGATTCTCATATGAAGATCCTTCTGGCACGTTGAGGGCACAGATGAAAACCACATTACTCTGTTCTTGACCTGATAACAACTCATCACTCCTAGCATATAGATCTCTCTTTTTTAAATTACAACAAATTTCCTTACCATTAAGAACCCTGATGACCACAGCTCTGAAAAAGTCTTGCTGAGGCAGTTTAAGGCATTACTGCCTCCAGCTGTCTCTCACCCCATCTGTAGAGAATGACAGGCACATGCATAAGTTCAGCCCCACACACCAGTACCCAAAACTGGGTTTGTGCAGAGCTGCCAATGACCCCAAACAGCTGAGCTATGAGCAGGTTCAGCCAGTGACTTTCCTAAAGAAGAACAAATCTATTCTATCACAGAAAGCATCATTTGTCCATTTACAATTCTAAATTCAGTTGCTCCACAAGAAGGACTTTTCCATTATACCTGCACAAGCATAAACGACACTGGAGAGATGATACAAGGACTGGGAACCCTCACATGGGACAGGCATTTAAAGATGTTCCTGCCTAAAGTGTATGAAATTTGAAGTAGAACATGTTTTCACAAGTAACTTGGGACCTTCTGTTATACTTGCCCAAACCACTATCCTGTCTTTCATTTAAATATCTCATTAATTGGACTTTTTCCATAATGAGAAGAATTTGTGCTTATTGTAATAATACATAGAAGAAGGGGGAAAAAAAAAAAGACATTTAAATAAAACAAAGAATAATGCTGTCAAGTTGCAGAAGTGCCCTCAGATGATGACACTGACATCTCTGAGCTCCCCCTTCTCAAAAGCTTGGTGTTTGTCTCTTTTTCCAACACTGCCAGCTGTCAATTTTAGATTGTGAGCTTTGAGGCAGGGATGAACATCACACAGGAAAAAAAGAAAAGAAACTCTTTTCCCTGATAATCACTGCACTTAGAGAAGTTTCATTTTTGCTCCCAGTCACCTTTTTTTTTGTCCAGACAGAGTCATGTGGTGTTTAAAATGAATCCCTGCAGCCCTGCTGTCCCAGTCTGCTCCAGAGGTTAAGGCTGGAGCAGGCAGCGGAAGACTGGGATAAAGTCCCAGAGGTTCTACTGCCTGAAATTACTTTTCCTAGCCACCCATCAGTGCAGCTGAAAGCACTAAGGTTTCCTTAGATTCATCCTACCTTTCACAGTACTTGCACAAAGGAGGAGCCTAAAGAAATTATGGATGTAAAAATGAGGGGTTTTCAGTATTTTCCCAGGGCTGTGCTGGGGCATGGAGCCATTAACAGCTTTCTCTCCATTCACATCCCACTCCTTTAGCACTTACAGCTTGGAGCTCAGGGGATTGTCCTAATATCAGATGGGGAAAAGAATAATTTCTTTTCAGAATGACTAGGAAAAAACATGTGTAGGAAGCTCCTCTTAAATACCCTCTACATTGCTTTCATGACATCAAAAATAATGGCATAGGCTTTGGTTAAAAATGCTGAGATCTCTGTATAAATTCAGTACATAGAAAAAAATTGTGTATGTCTATACATATGTCTATGTAAAAAATGGGGGGGGGGAAATTAGGTTTACTTGAACTCTATATTTGGTTTATCAAAAAACATGAAATCTTTGGAAAGTGCTTCCTTTGAGCAATGTTCCAGAAAACACTGCAAATGACAGGAAAACACCATGCTGCCATTTCTGGAAAGGTCTGCTAATTAATTGGCACCTAGTTAACAAAGCAGTGTTGTTGTTTTCATGACATACATGAAAATTTTCAGTGAAAAAACCTCAACAAAATCAAACAAATTCAGCTCTTCAGTAGAAAGATGCATAAGAAAAAGAGCCAGAGGAAACAGAGGGCAGGGATGAAGTCAAAGCCTTCAGGGACAGGGACAATAAAAGTGAAAGATCTGCAAATCAGCGGGTTCTGGTGGATGGCTGGGGAGGCCACTGCCACCTTCAGTGACATTCCTCCCCCCCAGCAACACCAGCCTGCTGAAACCCTGGCACTGCTCCCTGGCACACTCAGCTCCCGGATCCTGGCGCTGCCCAGGGTGCTGCAAATGAGCTGGAAAGCTGCTAAAGGGATATTCCCACCCTGGGAACAGCAGGGCTTGGCCTCAGATACAGACCCCCAGCACCCCAATACCAACTCTCAAAAAAAGAAAGAATCTGGATATTTATGTGCTTAGCTACAATTGCAATATGGAAAGAGAAAACAGCTCCACGTTGATATGAAAAGGCTACTGAAATAACTCATCATTAAATCTCCATTTCTAATATTGACTGCTAAGTTCATTTACCCATAAGAGGACATTTTACTGCTTTTGCTGAGTGTAAACAGAAAGAAAGAATCTGGATATTTATGTGCTTAGCTACAGTTGTAATACAGAAAAGAGAAAACAGCTCCATATTGAAATGAAATAGCTACTGAAATAACTCATTAAATCCTGATTTCTAATATTGACTGCTAAGTTCATTTACCCATAAAAGGACATTTTACTGCTTTTGCTGAGTGTAAAATCTAAGTGTACACAAGTACATTTCATTGTCAGACACTAATGAATGAAAATTAATCAAAAAAAACCAAAAATCCCACTATTTTTAAAAGGTCTTACTAAACTACCTGTGAAAGGCAGGTCAATAAAACAACTTTTCCCAACTTTTCAACAGAGGTAACACAAAGACTGCACAAAAATAAAACCTGCACAGTACCTCATGCTTTACCAAGTACAATTACAAAATGGATTCTTAAGCAGAAATAGGGAAAGAATATCTTACTGTAAGACAATGAGTAAACCTTAAAAGATATAAATGTGCTTTTCATCACTACAGTTCCCTTTCCTGTTAAAGAATAGTATTTCAAGAAGAAATTTACTTAGCCAGAAAATAAGGGAGCACATAGAATTTAGTGAAGGAAAAAATACTTCTCTGGTAGTTCTTTTGCTGCCATTACACAGTTTTTTTGACTTTTCCTTAGGCTGCAGACATGAGGTTCCAAAAATGGTAAGGTAATTGACCTTGACATTGCCCCTGATATGCTGCAAACATAAGTATTCCAGAGAAATGCAACAGCACAACATAATCCACCTGCCTAAAGGAGTTTTTTGTATATATATTTATATTTGTTTTGTTTATCTATCAGGCACATAGCTGCATTTTTTTTTTTTTTGTTGTTTAGTATTTTATATCTCATTCCTTTTCATTACCTATCAACAATGATTTTTTGAAATCAACTTCTTTAGTCAGTGTCTGGTCTCCTATTTACCAGGTATTTCATAAATCATAAAGATCCTCAGGCACATGAAAGTGGGAGCCAGCTTTAAAAGCATCATTGTTTAATTAGGTTTTCCTACAAGAACATGCAGCTTTATATAATGACAGAACGAAAATCAAAAGTGACAGATTGGGTGAGTAGAATTTCTGTGACTTTTTTAATCCATTAAAATGCCCAGCCTTCTAATTCTGGAAGAGAATTTGGCACCAGCTGGAATTCTCAGACAGCATTAGTAAACAGTAACAAAACGTCCCTCAAATAAAAATTTTAAATCATGAGTTTAGAAAACACTTCCATAAAATGAAACACCCATACTAAATTTAAAGATTCACCTGACTGACCAGGTCAGATCCTGTCACCTGGGAAACAAAGAAGAAAAGCAATACTTAAATCTGCTGAGGATGTTTCATTTGACAGATTCCAGGAGACTTAGAGAGAATAGGGTGAAATGTGACTTTACAGCAGCTGAAATTCAGAGGCCAGGGAAGCAAATTAGTGTCCCTGCACCAACAACAGGAAACCAGTGTTCAACAAACCAAATACTCTTAAAAGGAGGTGGAGAACCTTGGAACTTACAAGCTGGTTCCAGGGTATTGGATTTCTCTCATGTTCTCTCCCTCCAAGAACAGCCTGAGGAAAAAGGCCATCTCTAGTTCCACCCAACACATCCACAGACTGAACAGGATGGCAAAGAGGAACACATTGCTGACTGTGCCCCTCAGGGGGAGCAAACTTTGAGGTGCAGCCCCTGAGGCCAAGCCCTACCCCTGAGCCACCATCTTCAGGCAATAAACCTTCGAGTAGCTGCACATCAACAGCACTTGCTGAGGTCACACAAACAGGGTTCAACTAAGGCACAACTGAGTTTGCTTGGGTGTTTGACACATCTGGAATTACAGCACCACAGTCACAACACATCTGCTGCCCATTGCCTGGGCTCACCAAATGTCAGCTTGGCTTTAAGCAACTGCTTAGAACTTTTCTTGGATTCCAGAAGGTCCCATAGAAACTTGTCACCAGAAACATCAATGAAAATCAGAAGCTCTGAGTGGCCAGCTCTGGAGCACAGATATAAAATTACTTTACTGGTAAGAAACCAACCCTGGGAATTGTGAGAAATAAGATATTTTGTTGCTCCCTATCTAAGCCTTGCTTAGAAAAAAATGACAAAAAAAAATGACAAAACTAAATGAATCCAAGTCATGTTTGTAGGAAGAGTTGGGTTACACAACCATACAGAGCAGCAGTGAGCCAAAAGAGACTCCTGAAATAAACGTGAACTCAGCAAAAGAATGCAGCAAATACATCCCTGTAGACATGGAGCATTATGAGATCCATGCAAAGGGCACCACTCATTTTTCCCTAATATCTGTGAGAGCTGGGTGTCAGCAACAGCTCAGCTCAAGGAATGTTTCAATGAATCTACTTTGAAGATGTACAGTGCCAGAAACCAGAATATGAACATTTTAGACATCAAGTAAGCAGCTTTGAAATTTGGCTTTGAAATTGTTCACTCAAGTCCTAACCCAAAAGGACTTTCCCAGAGAACAGAGTGTAACATCAGGGAACTAACGCCAAGGCTGAGTTTGATTAACATAATACTACTTTATTCCATTGTTTCAACTTTCTTACAGGTTTAAAAAAATGTATAGGGGTTCAGAACCACCTCAACAGAACAAAGAGTACAGTATTAAGGGAGCTCTAGAGTCAAACCACAAGTGTGCACACGTGGTCAGCTTTCATTACAAAAAGTAATAGGCACAATCCTTACATATGCATTTTGGTGAAAGAAGGAATAATAGTGCAGTGTTAAAAGGCACCAATAATCAGTAATTGGGCCTTTTTTTTAAAAGCCAATAACCATCTAAGAAAATTACATTTGGTTCAAAGTTATAATTTAAATAGTGTATTGACTGGCATGCATCTGAACCCCTGGCAATTTATTACACAAACCTTATGTGTGCCCTTGCAAAATCAAAAAGATTTCATCAGTGGACCTGAAAGTCAGTTCAGTACAAAAGGACATACCAAAGCTCTCAGCCTGTATTTAACACCAAACTGTCTTGTTTACCTCCTCTGAGAACACTTGTCTAACAAAGAGCTGCGCAGAAGTATTTCTCTTAAAGCAAGTGTAAATTTTTTGATCCTGTAGCACTGACCTACTCCATGTGCTATGAAAACATTAGGCACAGACCACAATTTATGTTTTCTCTTTAAAAAAATACGGTATGTGCAAGTGAGGTTCACACAACAGACTGACAGCTACAACAGTAAGCTCTTTAGATTTCCCAAAGAAAAGGGTCAGTTATTTTTAATTTTCTAAGCAGTGCTGCACACTGCTGTGTGCCATTATCATATCAGCATTAGGAGTACCTGTGGAACCAGTAAGGAAAAACTTCAGTACACCCTAAAGGACACTACACAGACTGTGTGCTGATTGAAGTGGGTGAAGAGAGTGAACAGCTGGGGAAATCATCGAACATGGGCAGCTACAGCCAGCCAGGGAGGGCCATTGCCTCCTGCAGAAAGAATGGTTTGGAACTCAGGTAACCTCATAGGTGCCCTCAAACTCACCCACTGGCACGCAAGGGAACACAGGGATGCACAGCATGGGGAAAAGGGGAAATGAGAGGGAGAGCTTCTGTGTAAGTTGTACCACGAGGTGCCAGTTCATCCCAAAGCGTCATCGTGCCCAGGGTAGGATTTATGCACTGCAGATTTTTTGTACAACTGAAATTGTACAACATGTGAGCAAAGATAGAGCTGATTATCACCTGCAGTATCTACTACAGTCCTCAAGTATATAATTTACGGATAGCTGCATACTGTGGTGTTGATTGCTTCCTCTTAAATGCATTAAAATTCTGAAGGCTACAGTATACTCTGACACAAAGACAACTTGTCTACGAGGGGGAAAATGTAAGATAGTAACTAACTAATTTGTTTTATGAGGAACCGCCTCTGATGTGCTAGTTACTTCATGCCCTTTAGAAGATTTTTATTTCTGACTTTCCTCATCATCTCTGTTGAATTGTTCTCCTGACAATTTCACAAGAGTTCAGTGACCCTTCTTACAGCTGCCTTTGCCTTTTCCATGATCCCTTTTAAATTCACTCTTAACACCACGGCAAGCTGTTCAAGTAAACATTTCTCTCTGGCAAGTTTCCAGATACCACATATACTATCAAAACTCAGCATTTGATTACATGCACCAGTTTCCTTTAAATGGAGCAGGAATTAGCCCGTTTCCTTGGCTTAGGGTCCCGTACATCCCTGTCTTTTGAACAAACACAAGATGAACATATTGTCTCTGACAGTCTCCGTAGTCCCAGCCTGAAAACGCTGTTGGAGAGGCTATATATCACACAGTTGCAGAAACTATTGCTTATAGCAAGCCACGTAGTCAGGAAGGAGAGTGCTGGGTTCTCCAACACCCTGGAGCTCTCCAGCAGAAAGTATATGATATAAGGGAGCCAGAGCACGTAGAAGACGCTGGTTATCCGGAACAGAACCATGGCATAGCGGCGATCGGGGCTGTGCCCAGCCTCCCCAGCAGCGTCCCCCTCGTTGTTAGGAAAGCGAGCTCTGCGGTCACTGATCTCTTTGGTGTGCTGCCGGCAGATTTTAAAGATGTGGAAATAGGTGAAACATATGACAAAGGCAGCAGGAGCGTAGAGTAAGCACACGATAAAGCCAGTAAAGTAGGCATTAGTTAGCCAGGAGGTAGCACACCATTCAAAAATATCTCCGTGGTAACCAGGTTTTCCCCAACCGAAAAAAGAAGGCAAGAAGATCAGGCAAGAGTAAATCCAGATGAGACTGATGCAGATTCTCAAGCGACAAGGTGTGACCAGCTGGTTATAGGAGAGAGGCTTTGTTATAGCGAGATAGCGATCCACACTGATGCAAGCAAGACATGCCATAGAGACGCTTTTGAGCACAGAGATGATGTATCCAAAAACTTGACAAGTCAAGGACTCGTGGACACCTGTTGGGTAGTGGAGCAGTGACAAAGTAGGAACCAAGCAGCTGACTCCAACAAAAAGATCAGCATAGGCCATGGTCTGAATAAAATAGCTGGTGGTGTAATGATGCAGGAGTGGAGCACAGTGGAAAACAAATATCACGGTTAAGTTACCCGCAATAATTAAAAATGTTAGCAAGACAATAACGACTGTCTCAAGGATACAGATGTCAACTGCATTGTAGTGACCAAATCCAAGAGGGCAGGAGAGGTGCTCAGATATGTTCATAACACTACTGCTCATATTCAGAGTCCTCCATTCAATCCATCGGGACTGGTTCATGTTTTGTGCTTAGGGAACAGTGCAATCTGAGCCTTAGTGAGCAGGTGACCTGCTGAACAGCAGCTAAACTCTGCTTCAGCGCCTCACGGTCTCTCCTTGCAGACACTGCCAGTGCTTACATGGGAGAGGATTAGAGTCCCATAGCTGTTGATGCCTCCTCAGCATCAGTGCATCACCTCTGGCACACCTTGGCTTTAAGGAAAGAACGAAAGAAAGAAAGAGAGAAAGAAAGAAAAGAAAAACAAAAGCCAGAAAGAGAAAGGCCACTGATCAGCTCCTCCAGTGCTCTTGACCCATCTTTAGCAAATACAAGGCACTTCTAAAACAAATAGAAATAAAAACTGACAAAAGAGACACATTCATTTCCCAGGGAAGGAGGGGAGGGAAATCTCTGACTTATTTTCCTGAGGAAGTCGTTTACTTTGGAATATACTGGGGAGAGGGAGAGGAAGGGAAGGAGGAACCTCAGTACAGCTCAGGTTTCCTGGACCAGCAGTTACTGGAGATAATCTTTATGTCTTAGTTTAAATCACAGACTGACTGGAGATTAAAGGAAAAAGTTCATCCTCCAATTCTGTCTTTTCTTGTTCGATTCAGAAGATGGTACTCCATCTTATCCATGCTATTCATTAGAAAGGTAAGGGAAACATCTTTGTCAAGGTTAATTCCAATAGACTCACCACTATTTGGGTATGAATAATGAATTTTATTTAAGGGGAGACAGGTGGGGGGATGAAGGAGATTTGTCCTCTGACTCCCAAGAAAGAAAACATACATCTCACGTACAATGAGGAAGATCATGTCTATTCATTTAAAAATGAAAATAATTTAAAAATAGATTTTGGAGACTCATGTCAATATTTACAATTCCTTTAAACAGTTATAGTCCATTACAGTTACGAATGCCAAAATCATAATTCAGTGTCCCCACAGACAAAAAAAAATCCTCTTGAATTTATTTTCAGCAATGGCAATTTAAAAGAATCATCTTTAGAAACTCTGCCATATCTACTACAGTGGATCAGCACCCAGGAGTTCATAGGTATATCCATGATATTGCTCACCTCTGTAGCAACAACTGAATCATTTCACAAAACCCCACACAACGAGCTCAGAAACTTCCATCTGCATTCTGCTGGGAAGCTAATGAAATGCTGATTTGACTAGAAAAGCTGCCATTGTTTACTACTCCATTATTCTGTTGCTCAGCTTCATCTTCTCAGGGATTTAAGGTTTCTACATTTATTAGATGATCTGCATAATAAATAGTTGCTTTAAAAATTATTCTTCTATTTGCAGGACATTACCTCGTTCATTTTATTCACAGCTAGGGAGAGAGAAAACATTAAAAGCATCTTCTGTGTTCAGTTTTAAGTAAATGCTTGATTAGTTCAGGAATCATTAGGCAGGTAATTAAATGTATACAATCTTGTTTTTTGAAAGGCCCCTAAAACGTTAAAACCATCATTAATCCTAGAGTTCCTGAGACTGGAAGACCAGCAGTGAAAATTAATGAATTCACATAAAATCATCTCCAAGGTCATTCAGCTGGCATTTGCTTTAAGTCTCTTTAAAAGTACCAGGATCTCTCTGATGTTTCTGATAGTCCTTGCCGTGTCTTCAGGACGAATTTCAGATACTAGAAAAGCCAAATGTTCAATTCTGTCGCAGCACTTTGAGAGAAAGCATTCTTTTTGGAGTTAATTTCCTGTCGTGCACCGCCACGCTGTACAGAAAGTCCTTTCAGATTTTATAACATCCCCGAACATTTCCGCCTATTTGCTCCCTTTGTCTATAAGCAACAGAGCACGTACAAAACCACTCGTTTCTCCAATTCCCTGCTAAAGCAATAGAGAAGCTTTCTCACCTACACGCATCCTCACCAGCCGCTATGTCCAATATTTGTCAGGGAGTCAGCGCTGTTACCGCGGTGCGGCTGGAGCGGCTGCCGCTGCCTCCCTGCTCCCCCCGTGCGATCATTGCCTGCACCTGAGCCCGCTCCTCCTCCTCCTCCTCCTCCTCCTCGTCCTCCTCCTCCCCGCCGCAGCCCGCCGGGCGCTGGAGCGGTGCCGGCCGCTCCCCTGCTCCCGGCACATCCAATGGCGCCGCCGCTGGCACCGGGAGCGGCACCGGGAACAGGCACCGGACCCACCGAGCCGGGCACCCGCGGCTCCCGAACCGCTCCGAGTGCCTCGGGAGGAAGGCAACGCATCCTTCCTAGAGAGATGTGTGTACATAATCCAGACACAAGCTAATGAACTACCGTCATCGCCCCGCTGAAACTGGTGGCTAAAACAATCCCATGTTATTCACTGGGCACTCACCTTTCAAGGATCACCTGCTGGGGTTTAGCTTGGTAAAATACCTGCTACAGTGCCACGCAAATTTTCTAGTCTCCCTTATAAGCCCCCTCTGTAATTACATCCCCAAATGAACTTCTTCCAAACTTAACACATATAGGTTACAAAACTCACCTGTATCCATTTTTGATACTGTACCAGTATTACCAGTTCCCTAATAGCTTCAACATCAGTTTAAATACAAATATTGCAACACATTATTTTCCAAACTGAACCAATTAACCCAGCGCTCTACTCCTGCACACAGATGCAGCTATTTCCTGATTAAGTACTCAGAACTTTTGGTTACTTCGTGCTTCCTAAAAATAAACCCAGTCACAGAAGTACAAGCATCAAAGTTATCTTACAGACACTCCATGCATCCTCAGACACTGAAACAGCAAATTTAAATACCAGAACACCAACCACAGAACAGCATTTTGGGCTATTGACAGCAGAAGATGTGTCTTGGAGGCTTTAACCAACCAAGTCATTAGAAACTGCAGTGATTTAAGTCCTTCTAGCTCCACGGCAAACCAAAGGCAAAATTTTAATAAGCTGCTCCTGAGTTAACATCTTGTATTTCGAGTATTGCCTGGAGCCAGTGTCCAAGTCTGAATGACAAGTCTGTAGCAATGTGAAGCAGCACAAACTGCAGCAGTGTAAGAGTGGTTTGCAGCAAGGGCATGTGATCCTTCCAAAGTCTTCTAGCAGAGGATTTAAGAAAAAATTAAACTGTATCTGATACCTCAGAATGGTAAATGGCTGTAATGACAGACTTAATGACTGAATCTAGACCCTGAACACAGCTTTAAGCCCCAGTTATCCATAGCAGAGCAGAACAATAGGGAGCAATTTTTATTCCTCCTCTTCCCACTCCTCCTGTGGGGGAGGAGGAGGAGAACAAACAGCGTGTACTGGCATGGCAGTGACCAGCACTTCTCCCACTGTCCCCTTAGGGCAGATCGTGGTTGGCACCAGGGATGTGAACAGCCAAAACATCTTAAAATGGACCTTAGGGAGCCCCAAAGGTACACAGGGGCATGAGATAAGCAAAGGTACAGCCTGACAAAGCAGATCACAGGAACTTCGTGCTCAGTACATCCTGATCCACACAGATTTAAGGACTGGTAACTACTGAAGCTTCCAGATGTCACAGTGACCATCGAGTCACCTTGGTGTCAGGTCAGCCCCAGCTGGTGCCTGCTGTGTGAGCCCAGAGTGCTCAGCTCTGAGAACAAGCACTCCTGGCAGCCATATGTTTCAGGTCTGCTAGGAGAAGTGCAGGCTCTGCTGAGCAGGTAACAGGAAAATCAATGGCAACCTCTGCTGGCTGGTTCTAGACACAGGTAAAACGTGTGCTCTAAAGAAATTTTAACTGAAGGGACAAAGGGGTTCAAAAGCAGGGAAGTTTGACTTCTTTGGGAATATGAGCAGTCTTCCTTCACTACCAAAAAACCAGTCATGCTGCAAAAGCTGCCAGTGGCTTTATCACCTCAGCCACTGGCTGTAAACTGCACCATGCTAACAGCACTAAGCTGTACTATTTTATGTAAATTTAGAGGAATATATATATATAAGTGAAATATATTTAAGTGAAAATTAATCAGAAATCAGCTAGTCCTGACAGAACTATGCAGTTACAGAGGGAATTTTACAAAATACAGCAATACCAGAATGTTGTATCACAGACAGCATGTTAAAAGCCCTATGGGAAGTTTTTTTTATTTGGAGATTAGAGGCACATTTGGGCCTCTGGCAGAGTTTGAAACAAAACCTGCTTCAGGATTTTTTCTAATTTGTGTTTTAAGGAAAGGAAGTGAGGAAGAAAAAAGTTCTAGTGGAAGAACTGCCTTACTGTCATCAAGGCAGCATCCTACATTGTGCCCATGTTCCCACAGCTGGTTACCTCCAGCTGGTGGACCTGAGCATTCTTCAAGCCCAACAGAAGGAGCAATTCCTCACCTTCTTTATAAATTACATCAGTTACAAACAATACAAATCACCATACAAAACAGAAGGCTCACACCATCTGATCCTGCTGAAAACAGAGGGGATGTGGCAGGAGCCTGAGCTTTGTATATGCAAAGCAATGCTGTGAAAGCAGTGGTGATGTGTGACCCTGAAAAGAAACCAGATAAAACTTCTCAGACAGAAAAAGTCCATATGGAAGGAGATTTAGAAGCTCCAAGCAAGAAAACAATCTATTAGTCATGCTGTTTGAAAAGGAACAGCAATATTTGTTTGCTAAATCCTTTGTTGTAAGGAAACAAGACTGATAGAAGCAATCCCTGCAGTGCACAAAGCAGCATCTCAATCACACCACTCATTTCTGGTTTGATGTCTTCCCTTGTTAAATTATTGATGGTCAGCTGGATTAAATGGACAAAGATAATTTCTGTAAAATCTTTCTGAAAGGCATTGATGAGAGCAAGCAGGTCCAGCTGAGTGTGGGATGAGGAACACAGTAGTTATTTATTTAGATGCAGACCTGAATGACAGTGTTGATACACATACCAGCTCATCAACCTCTATTTTTTTCTGCCCAAGTGCTTTTTTTGTGTTATTTTACAGTATTTTTTTCTTTTATATACTTTCTCATAACCCTAAAGAAAAAGGGTGTTTCATTCAGTTTGCTTTTTTTTTTAATCTTAACTACGTCTGGGATTATTTACTTTTACATGTATCTTATGGACACCCTGGTTTTGTTTTTAATGCCTCCAGAATAATTCTATTCTATAAAGCTTGCATTTGTAGTGCAGCTTTAAAGTAGCAGAGAATGAAGAAAAAAACATTTGTTGCCTTAAAAATTGTGTGTGTGTATGCGTGCATAGATAGGGTTTTCTACATCATACTGGTGTTTGAAGTTGCTCTATGAAGTCACATTAGTGCTGTATTTAAGGCAGAAATGGGTTCTATTTGTTATTTGGAATATAAAAGCCTCTTCCCCAGATCCACCCACTGCAGCTGTCTATTTAAAACCTGCTGGAGAGCTCGCGCTCACACAGAACACACGGGGATTGTGACCTCAGTGCAGGCATATGATGAGATATAAGAAGTGTCTATATATTTATAAATAAACCCATTCTTTTTTCTCAAAACAAGCTTAGGCTTCACAAACCCCTCATACCCTGTGGATACCATCTGACCCCACGTCTTGCTCCAAAGCAGCGGGACAAAGTTCTAAGAGCCAACACCAAATTTAAGCCAAGTTGTGCTGGTTCTACATTCAGCTGAGCTATGAACATCTCCAAGGATGGAATTTTCACACTGGGACCCTGTTTCAATGTCTGACCACTCTCCCTGTGAGTCTCAGCATCAGCTCATTTGTCCTCATCCTCCTCAACACTAAACACACTGAGGTGAACACCCACAAGTGGCAGCTCTGAAGGAAACAGTATACTGTAGAAACTTTGAAACCGTTTCTCCACCTGCTAGACTCATTTTTCAGTTTTGCTGCAAGAGATGAGCTTCTTTCCTTCTCCCTCCCACCCTATGATCCTAAAGAATGCCATAAACCATTTTGCAGTGCTGTGGCTCATGTACCTGGTGCTGCAACAAAAATCAAGAGACACCTGGTGTCTGAGCTGCAGCTCTGAAATGTAGATGCTCTTGTGGAGCTCTCACCTCCTGGTACAGGAAAAAAGTCAGCACAGGCCTTTTCTGCATTAGGGCAAAACTGGATTTGGTGGCAGCAGCAGAGTAGGTTCTGTAAGGTGGGGCAGAAGGAAGAGGCTGGTATAATTTGGAGTCAAGGGTGGGGGCAGCTCAGGAGAATGCAAGGGGACAGCAGCCTTCTAAAAAGTCAAGAGCTGTGAAGGGAGCTAATGATTCCTTTGCCTTTTACTACTGCTACTCCAGCAGGCTCAGGCTCAGCCTGGTCCTCTGCTGCACTCCCAGCTCAGTCCTTTTCCAGCACTGTTTCTAGTGATGCAAATATTAGCCAGTTTCACACAAGTGTTAGGTTATTAGGATGCTGTGATGCAGAACAAGAAGAAATGGGCAAATAAATTTTTTTATGTGGATCAGTAGAGAGAGATGGGCATTCACATTTGCAAGTTTATTGTGCAGTCTTTTCATGCTTGTAAGCAACAATTACATCAAATGCTTCTAAAGTTTGAAACTTTCAAATTACTCCTAATATTATTCATGTACTTAATGAATATTATGCAAGATGTTGGAGTAAATTGCTACAATCTTCTTTTAAACATTACTGCCTGTGATCTCATGGCTTTTATTTCATAGCATCACAGAATGGTTTGGGCTGGAAGGAATTTTAAAGATCATTTTGTTTCAACCCTCCCCACCATGGGCAGGGATGCCATTCAAAGATGTATACAAAGCAAATATTTTTCTGAATTCTAGCTTCCCTCAAGATGATATTGATGGTCCTACAACAAATTGAATCCACTTTACAAGCTCAATCCAGATGACAGATACCACCAAACTCCTGTGCCCTGAATCGATGGAAATAAAACTCTGTGCAATAAACTATCAATCAAGAAGGGAATTTACTTCAGGGAAATGCTGTGCAGCCAACTGAATGGTGATAATTAACATTCTTCAGGAGCCAAAGAGCATTTGCTTTCAACAGCACATAAGCTACAGAAGGATGCTATTTACTGACTGACCAGATAGGATAAGAAGCACCAGATAAACTTAGGATGGCACCAAAAGCAAAAATTTAAACATGTGCCTTCTGACAGTTTCATGCATGTGCCATTTATATTAAACCACCTGCTCTTACACTAGCAGCAGTTTAAAAAAGAAAAAGAAAGTATACTGGCAAAACAACACCAACTTACTATCTTCCACTGCTCCCATCTTTCAAGGGACGACTACAATATTAAATCACAGGACAAAAGCAATTAAGAGAACTGTAAATGAAGAAATGCTGAAATGTAGAGAATAGTCTGTACAGTGCAGGTAGCACTGCCCTTTCCTGTGGGAATAATTTTTCATATTTCAAGAAAACACATAAGAAATTTTAGTACTGCATTCATTCAAACCTTTTAGAGACATATTTTGACATAGTTGTACTTTTACTAATACTTTTGTCTGTGTGAAGCCAGGAATTCCATTCCATAGATATTGGTATTGTAAAAGCATATTTCAAGTGGGCACCAAGAAATTATATGTTGAAAAGGATTCCAGCTTGCCTGGCAGGAGCATAAGCTCAGTCAGTATTAGCAGTAATTCCATTTCTAGCAGAGCTAGAATAAGAAATTTTAAAGCTATTTAAAAAAAAAAGAATCCCAAACATTGTGATTGCCTGCTTCAATTTTTCACACACTGCAAGCCAAACAGTTCTTTTAAACTACAGCATGACCTTTTAAAAGGCAAGCAATTTTGATTTAATGAGTTCAACTGATGAATAATTTATTGCAGCCTTAATTAGGCAGCCAACTTGTAGGGCCCATGCAAAAGCAACTACTAAGAACACGAGGCCTGAACCCACATACACCTGTCCTTCAACACCAAAAGTCTGGATGTACCACAGAGTAGCTCCACTTCAGTCTAATTCTCTCTTCTTCTAGCAGTTCTTAGTGAACTGCCAGCTCTTATGTGACAAACTCACCCAGACAGCAAGAGATTGAAATCCCCTCTCCATGGATGTGGCACAACATCCTCTGAGAACATCCAGTCTAACCCAGACAGGCTGGCTGGAAACACGTGCCCGGTCACACCAACAATTTATGCTTTAGTTGATTACAGAATTGACACATTCCACTCTAAATTATTCTTTTAACAGATTTCTTTAAAAATAATTCTTCCTCAAGGACATGAGAGGTGGCTCAGAAGAGCACTGAACAATCAGGATCATTCAGGGATGAAGGCACAGCTCCAGCTGTTGGTAGGGGCAGACTCAGTTCAGAACTAAAGAGCTGCAATTTGTTTTAGTGCAGGATCCACTGGGGAGCAGGTGGTACCAACCTCAAATCCCAGTAAACCCAATTCCACTACTTCTTGAGAACAAAAAAGCTAAAAATAAAGTAGATAGTGGATTTTAAAGACTATTTTAAACTACGTGTTACTCAGGATTACTATTCTACCACATTGTGAAGAAATAGGAAAGAGGAACATGAGAAGGATATGGCACAATAACTATTTATAACCTGAAGGGTGGCACAATTTATTTTTATGGATTTTAAGCTCAGCTTCATTTAGACCAAATCTTCCTCCCAGCTGGAAGTGCTGAAGAGGTATCACTTCTGTTTTCCTCCAGCATGGATCTAAACACACTTGCATCAATATCCATATATGAGAAAGGACAAGGAATAGCTTCCTGCTGAGAATGATCTACAGGGAAAATTTTGCCAATAACAGGGGAAGTACATTCCTGGGTAACTCACAGACATGGAATCCAGAAATGAGAGGTGCTAGGAAAATGCCACTGAAAGCAGGAATTACTGACTTCCCCCCGCCAGTCCTGAGTTAAAAATTAGCAAATTAAAATTTATAAAGTCATCATACATCTGATAACTATTTTTCAAGATTAACGACATCTAAATACATTCAACTTCCAATAACCAGCAAATTTTGTCTTATTAGATAATGAGGACATTTATATTTATAGCCAGAAATTGGCACATGTAAAATGTTAAGTGAGCTAAGAAATCATTTATTCTAGAAGAAATACCAAACCTGATATTATCCCATCTCTTAAAAAAATTGAAATCAAATATATACTTGATCAGAACTAAGAGGAAGTTAAACATAAAGACAGCACTGAGACCTACAAATCCTTTTGGAAAGGACACTATCAGGAAATGGAGAAGTCAAATCGGTAGATGACATTCAAGGCAAACTTCTTTCACCAATATTAAATTCACACATAAACCTCTCCCTTCTGCTCAAGATTATGGCTTGAAGCTGGAAGTCAATCTCTTTGTTCATATATTTTAAAGATATATCACATCAAACTGCCCCAAACATGCTGAACAAAACACTGCCTCTAACTCACTGACTTTACAGACATTCTTTATATTGAAAAAAAGATATTAGAAATTACCCTTTTAACAGTTATGGTTTTCTAATAACACTGACTAAAAGAAATAAGAATGAGGAAAAGCAATTTTTTTACAAAGAAAGGTTTTAAACAAGTAAAAATTATTTGCAGAAAATTATTTGCATTCATTTTTTTGTCTAAGTTATGAAAATACTCAGTAGTCAGAAAAAATGCCATAGAAATGGAATGAGGCTAGATTAAAAAAAGCCTTATTTTTCAGCTAATGTTCTAACCCAAGTGCTTACAGGGGATGAGCTTTTAACACACTGCTTTTCCCCCCAAGAAGGTTCTTTATAAAACAAAGCAAAAAAAAAAAAGGGAAAATGATTACATTCAAAAAGCTATATTTTATTGTTATGGCAACTGATGTGCTAAAAATAAAGAAATAAAGTTGTTATGGCAACTAGAATTTTAAAGGCAGTCAAAAGTAGAATAATCAAACATTCTGCTGGTTTAAAATGTATCATCTATGACTCAATTTACAGGAAGAGCTTCAGAGACAAATAGAGGTTGGGTTTTTTTGGGGGGGTATTCTGCTTTAGAGATCACAGTACAATTCCAGAGAATTCTAAGGAATGCAAGGGAGCATCTCAAGGTGAGTAGAAAATTGCACATGGCAAGTTCTCACAGTCAGGAGGAAGAAACAAACACATTTTATCACTTCTCTGATGTGCAGTGACCTTACCTAGACCCATAAAATGTACCAGGCTGCCCAGAGAAGCTGTGGCTGCCTCTGGATCCCTGCAAGTGTCCAAGGCCAGGCTGGACAGGGCTTGGAGCACCCTGGGCTGGTGGAAGCTGTCCCTGCCCATCATGGCAGGGAGTGCACTGAAGATGAGATTTAAAGTCCTCTTCAACCCAAACCATTCTAGGATTCCATGATAAAGGTTACTTAATGATTTTAAATTAAGTACTGGAAAGTTAGGATGTACCAAAATTGATTTGTCTGAAGCAGCAGAGCTCTGCCTCTGTATGTATGGAATTACAAAGGTGCCTATGACTACAAGATGATCATATCTTTAAATTTCTGACACATCCTTGATGGCCATTTCAGGGCTCCTCATTATACAAGCACTTTCAATCTCAGAGAACTCTTCTACTATCCATTATTTCTCAGATTGTCAAAACTGGTACTTCTATTTAAAATTAACAGTACTGGGTAAACTGTGAAATATCTCAAAAACCATACTGAGACAAGTCTTAATTAATAATAAGCAAAGTATTTAACAGATACTTCAAGAAATTATGACTAGAAACAGTAACTTGTACTGGAAATATTTGCAATTAAACCAAATGTACATAGCATGTGCTAGGATCCCAGTGTAAGCTGGCATTTTAACACAGCATGTGCCTTTTCTTTTGGCTTCACAGCACTGAAAATTAAGGTTGCTACTAGCAGTACTCATACCTCTTTTCTGGCCCACATGAAAAGTCTCTCACCACAATCCACAAGAGCTTTCAGTGAGCAGAACTAGCATGGCCAAAAACACAGCTCAAAGTCAGGCTCTTTGCTTGCACTAAATGGAGAAGAACCAGATTAACTCCTTATTGCACCAAAAAATCAGATTTGCACTGGAAATTCAAATAATACACAGGGCTGTGCAACAAGGCTAACACTGAAAATTCAAGTGGATTTTTGCAGTTTTGCTTCCCCAGCCCCAGTATTAATCCTTGAGGCTGGACACACAGTTAACTCATCTCCTCTCAAGCAGCATGTGAAGCCAGCATTTCTAGAAATGTAAATTATGTAGGTAAATATCTTACCTATCTATGACCAAGTCAACAGCTTCTGCAAAGGAAACTCCATGTACAATATTCAGCCTACATACATTTTCAGGAGTCAGGATACATCTTAGACATGGGAATATCAAGACTTTAAATCCAAGTTTCAGAAGTGTGTCTCTGCTTGGGCTAAAGGAGCCTGGCTGCCTGTTTCCAAGCCTTGTTGCTGACTCAACCAGACACTGCAGACAGTCCTGAAAAGACAACCAGCAACTGCTGCTCTGAGCTTTCTATGAAATTAACTTTGTCATTGTGTAAGCCTAAACTTAATCAAGTGCATGGCTGCCTGAAATACATGGTTTTTAGCTCAAAAAAAAAAAAAAGAGCAGGCATCCAAATATTACTCCTTGACTGCCAGCTGTGTAAATCCACTGCTGGCATTCAGCATCAGTATTCTTCTTGTATCAGGGGCAGCCATCTGCATTGAACACACATACATGCTTGTATAAATGCATCACCAAAGAATACTCATTCTAGCATTGTTGGGTGTATTTTGTCCCGAATGCGTGTTTATATATTTTCAGATTTCCATTAAAGAAGAATTGGAGAGTCTTTACAGATAGGACAAGGAAATCCTAGACAAGTGACAACAAAGCCCAAAAGAACTTTCTGGAGTTATAGTTACAAAATCATGAAAGAAAGGGGGCATGGTTCCAAAAGGTAGCTCCAGCTCCTCTGCCATACAGGTACCAAGAAGTGTAATTAGACAGCAATGTTACTGTAATTAACCTGCCTAAGGCTGCCTCACCCACCCATCCTGCCCAGCCCCAGTGCTTGCTCCCATCTCACCCTGACACCACACCTGAACAGTGATCCTCCCTGAGAGCAACAGGGGGGAAGGAAATTTTCTAAATCAAACTCCACAATTCCTGTGACTAGCCCTGCAAATGCTAGGTAAGGGTACAAATAAGAGATGGAACATGCAGTATTAGAAACCTCTTTTGGCAAGCATGCTGTCTGAAACTGCAATCCCCATTAATGACTATTTAGTTTTAATGCAGGCTGTATCTTGTACTACTGAGTCAAAAAAAAGGTTGTATTTTGAAACTGGATTACTTTGAAGACAAACCACCCATCTGAAGACAAACCACCCATCTGAAGACAGCTTTGTCATATGCAGGATATGATTAAAATCTGTGACGCTCCATATCATCAGCATTTGGTTGACAGTTTAAAAAACAACTGATGAAAACCCTCAGGAAGAAAAAAAATTCCTAGCTGCCAAAATATTTGTCTGTGTCCACAAAAACCTACATAAAAGATTGTTAGAAAGAGTATATGCAATAGCAGACTGCAAACAATCTCCTTCTGGTTAGTTTACCTCAGCAGCTGCAAATTTGCTTGCTGACAGGAGATATGACTCTTCATTTGTACAGCCACACTCATCACTGCAAAGGGAAAAAATTCCTTAATGGATACAGACTGTAAAGAAGATCTACAGGTTTCTAATCTCTTTTGAAGTGATTACTGTAAAATCTACCTTAATACCAGCTCAGGCCCTTAGAAGAATATCCCACAGAACACATAAATAACCCTGTCATTGGGGATTTTAGCGTGAAGAAGTCATATGTAAAGGTTCAGAAGTCACTCCTATATCAAATTCCAGTTTGGATTTAAGTGATGTGTTCATCACTTCTGTACTCTTCAATATTCTACACATGCAGCTCAAGCTTTGCTGGGTTCGTTACTACTCCAGTTGTTCTGAACTGATGTCCACAGCTATGGTAAAACATGCTTTAATAAAGTGTTGACCACCAGCATTGGTGTTAACAAAGGCATTTTAAGAGACTTTAAACATTTAATGTTTGGATTCTTAATGTTCCTCTCTAAGCACTTAGAGCATTACTCAATTTTTATAGCATCAAATATTAACACACTGAAATCAGCAACTAATAGTCAGGAAGAGGTGGTTTTCTCCCTCCAATGAAGGTATTTAACATTTCTAAAGCTCCAGCTCTGGAGTGCTGCAGCCTCCTGAATACCAGTTATGCAATCTTTATTTGAAAACAGAGGCTGGTTAGGAAGAAGTGGTTTGGAAAGGAAAGAGGAATACCAAGAGCAAGTTGATTGCCTCAAACACAATTGCCCCTCAGCAACCCCAGCTCTGGCAGTGGGCACAGACATTACCTTTTCCTTCAGGTAAGCAGTGGCCCATGCTGACAGGGAAGATCATACCCACAGAATTCCATAAAGACAACACACCCTGCAGGGAACTTCTAAAACAATCCAGTTTTACTCAGGAATATAGAAAACCATGGTTTGAAATGTCTCTACTACAGCTGCTCTTTCAGCATTAGCCTCATGATTGCTACAGGAAAACAACACTGACTAACAAACCAACATTCAAATTCAGCTGGGATATCTATTTATGTTTTATCCAGGAAGGAATAGCAGGGATTTTTAAACCAGCACTGAGGTGCCAAGTCCTAGCAGCTCTTACCACACTCTGAGGGAACAGTGAGGCAATGACACATCCCAATTCCATCCTACTTAAAAACCACTTGTTATCTGCATCAATATTCATATTTCCTGAGCTTATGACACTATCTGGTGCAATATCAATTCTTCCTGTAACCATCATTTAAAGCTATTCAGGCCACAATACTGATAACTCCTTTGGTTTTATCACTGTTTGAAATGATGGGCAACTCTGCTCCCCCGGTTTGTAGATAATGGATCATAAACTCACACAGACAAAACAGACCAGGCTCCAAGAGGGCACATGCAAATCTCACTTCTGCTCCACCCTGCAGAATAAATGTGTCAACTGATGTGACTTTTAGGGCAGAGAGGCCATACATCACCTCAAGAGCCAGGAATTGTATTGTGTTGTTTTAATGTTCTTTTATGTGGTTATGTATGGAAAAGAAACTGCAGAAAAATTCCTAATGCAGCAGAATATTTCATCATTTTATGCAGGCCCTGAAAATAAAATACTACTGTGATATTTTCCACCTCAAGTATCATAAAGAAACATAAAAATTTAGATAACATAAAAATAAAAATTACTAATTGATGCTCCTCCTTTATTTCCTGAAGGGACTTGTCACTAAACTGATGAATTCCTTTGAAGATGAAGACTTAGCAAAAGATTTTCCCTTCTGTGCACACAAAATTGAAAGACTTTCTCCAGATGAGTGCTAAATGAATCAAAACTTGGCAAATTAAATTCACCTTAGGGACATTTTATTCCTGAGTTTGTAAGAGAAATATTAACATTTGCTGTGGAACTAGGTACCCTGGTACATTTATCATAAACTAAACCTTTTATCTGAAGTCTGAATTGAAATGAAGCAATTTAAAGAATTAAAATTGTATCAACTTCTACTCTTCAGAGACAATAATTTTTCACTGATTTCTAGTAAGTGTTTTCAGTTCCTATACACTTTATTGTCCCACAGTGTTGCAGCACCACTAAAATAATTCAAAGGAGGTGACTGTAACTGTCAGCACCAACAGATCAGCTTACACCAAAAATGAAGCTTCCTGTCACTCCAACCAGCAGGAGCTGATTTGTCCCTACAAACCACATCACATTATAAAAATATCAAGACTCTACTTGCCATGAAATGAATGATCTCAGTTTAAGAGAAGGGTTGAGTAACAGTCATCCTATCCTTATCCTTTGAGAAAACATGGGGAAAAGTAAAACCTAAGAAACTGCCTATATATACAGAATTTCAAAGAAACAGGGAACTCAGAAAAAGTCATCAATTCCTCCAGAATTATTTTGCTTAGTGCCCAAGTGCCTCATTTAAAAAACAAAGTAACAGATATTAACTCTTTTTCTTTTCAGTCAACAGAAAAAAAAATCACATTTTTGTTATAATAAAATATGGTTGTGTAACAGGATCTTTTACAATTGTTTAGCAGACTGCTATGCCATCCTTGATATTTATTTCCTTTAAAAGTCAAGGGAGACAACTCTGAATTAGTAAGGAGGCAAAATAAATATGCAAAAAAAAAAAAAAAATCTATTCCTTGCTACAGAGGCCTCAGCTCCCCCATTTTCAATCAGGACAAACAGATGCAGCATTCTGAACACAAATATTTCCTACAAAAATACTCTAATGTTTCAGTCCATTAACCAGCCTGCTGTGGCAGCTGGTGAACAGTCATCTTTTTAATTAGACACCCTTACTGATTAATTAGTCTCAGAACACTGAGCAGTGGAACCCTGCACAATGCCACTGGGACAAAAAAATATTCCTCTTCCCCTGCTTTAGTGCTAACCTCACATCCTTTGGTATTGCTGCAAATAACAAGCTTGATTCATTTTCTACTCCCCCTAAAACAGCCTTCCTGTGTAAGGAATTCTCTCAATTCCCAGCTAAACAGTTTCACACAAATTGTATTTGCTCCACACAAATAAAAGAAATTAAAAACTAAATGAACAAAACCACACAAACCTGGCATCAAGGCACCAGTTTCAAAGTCAACTGCATTTAATCTTCTCTGGATAGAACCAGTGACTCACTTGTTTTCAACTCTCCTCAGTTTTCCTTTTCCTAACTATGCAAACAAACTGGCAATAAAAATTAAAAAGCCAAGCAAATATTAAGTGTGGAACAAAGAAGCAAATGCTTTTTGTTGTTTGAACAGTTTGGATAAATTCAAAATTAAAAAAATAAATAAATTTCTGCATTAGGTTTACATGAAAGTTGATCTTCGGTCCTTGAAGCTCAGTCTGAAGACAGATGCACCAAGAAACAGATAACTAGAGTTAATTCAATACATGGAAGATTGTGTTTAAACTTCAACAACAGGTTTTGGTCTTTTCATCTATCCTATTTCTAACTTTTCATTTTGGACAAGACATTTCCAGAAACCTTGAACCTCAACTTTTGTGGTTTTTTCTTTTGCTTTAAAATAAGAGGAGTTGTCTTGCCGGAATAAGAAATACCAATGCTGGTACAAGCTGAACAGATAAACTACAGATATTCACTCTAAACTGATTAATTTCATCCAGCCCCAAATCCAATCCATTTGCTCCACCTTCTGCAGCAATGGAAAATACTTTCCTATAATTGCTCACCACTGCATGAGAATTATACTGCTGTAGTAGTGACACCCCTGATCAGTGCCATTTTCAAATTATTAAATTACTGAGATCTGTTATTTTCATGATATGGCAATATTTAATCCCCAAATCAATGCCTCTCAGAGCTTGGAAGAATTCTTAGGATTTTCATATGTGGAGTGCCTTGAAATGTTATTGGTCCAGAGAGAAAACACCAAAAAATAGAGTCAGCAGAAAAAGCTGGGTTTTGGCCAAGTCTTCTGAAGCCTGACCCTTTAATTAGTTATTATCTCTAACTGTCCTGGGCACATGCTCATATTGCCAAAGGAAATTATGACAATAAACAAATAATCCTATTTTTGGTTCTCTTACAAGTCATTTGGAAGGACAACCATTCAATCTCTCTTTAAGAACTTCAACTCAATGTCACCATCCAGTTCAAAACCAGGCATTCTCACTCCTACACAAACTTTCAGTGTTTTGAGTAATGCAATACTACCACATCTACTTCATCTGAGGCTTATTTTTCTGATCTTACTTAAAAAATAATAAGTTTAAAACAAGTTTTGCTTCCTTAAACCACAGCAGCTCCTGCACTTAGAATAAGTTTATATATGCTGTTAGATGAACGTACAGTTCATTTCTTAAGGGAATTCCTATTGCAAACTGGAAGTCTTATGAATAAATCATACAGTTTAGAACCAGAAATGCTACCTTAAAACAGTCCACCCAAAAGTTTTCTGACTACAGAACATGAGTGACAGCCTCCTGTTCCTGTTCTCATTTTACTTACACTACTACACTCAGCCCTGACAGGAAACAAGTCTCACCCTAGAAATTCAGCAGTGAGAATTCATCCAAGAATGGAACCATCTCAAACAGAGAAGCAAAACTCTGATAAATAAGCAGTGTAAGAGACAATAAATAAAACATCTGTCCCCATGCAGATGCAACAGGTATTTTAGGCTCATTGCTGCATCACTGCTATCATGTGACAGCAAATTTCTACTCATGCTCACAGTGGCAGTGCCTGACACCTGCTCTGACAAGGACACACTGGGGCAAGGGGAGCACCATCCTCGATTCCTGCAGCAGACAGTCACCACTCACTCCAGTCACAAACAGGCTACACTGTGGCTTGGCAGCCACCACTTTATCAGAGCTCTGAATACACCTCATCATGGAAAAATTCATTGCAGTCTCTGGAGAGGAACCAGTGAAGATGAAATAATGCCAAGCAGGCAGGAGGAAACACTCTGTCAATGAACTGACCTCAGCTCGTGCACATTTTTCTATATGCTTTTAACAAACAGATCAGACATGCTTTTACAAAAGCTCTTTATTGCCCCTTCATTATCACAAGCAGATTTTTCTCACTCTGATTTTATTTTCCTTACAATAATTACATAAATAAAAATACACATCTATCCCTCCTGATGCATGTTTGACTTCCCCCTTCCTGTCAGGTGCCACGTGCAGCACTGTGAAGAGCCCATGGCAAGGGAAGTAAGGCAGATTTTGATTGTCATACAGAACACATTTACAGATATGTCAGAAATGAAACAGCTGCCAAATCCCAACTCCCACTCTCTAAAATTGTATGCAAGGCCTATTATTGTGCTCCAGTCAAAATTCCTGAGCAGCTCATGGTAATCATCAAGCTGGAACTCAGCAGGAGACCTAAGAGAGTGCTTGTCAGTACTTGTGAGAGCACAAGGATTTCTTTCTCCCTTCCCTCCTGGAACTCCAAACTCACCTAGAGATGGGAAATGAATGCTCTGATCTAGGGAAAAGGGAACACAGCTCACCAGATCATTCTTGACAGACTGCTGGACTAGGGGACATGGAGGCCTTTTGGAGAAAATAAGTGCAGCATTGACTTTTCTAAATGAGACATTTTATTTTGCTTTCAGTGCTGAATTGAGACTCTAAAACAAGCCCCAAATTACCCTCTCCTACTGAACACACTGCACCAAGCACTCCTGTAGCTGAGAAACACTGCAGCAGGTTCCAGAGCTTTGCATACAGATGGATAAATGCAGGATAAATGCACAGCCAGAATTCTTAGGTGATGGGACTGATAGCTGGCCAATCTAACACAGCACTGCTGCACAAGACTGGAACAGAACAACTAATGTGTCTACACCATGGTCTCTCAATTAAATTTAAATGCTAAGAGTCTGCTGTCACTCAGAGTATCACAAGGCACACATTTTTGGCCTGCCAACAACACAACTCTCACTAGTGAGCACAGTTTCACCAGAAGTTAACCAGTAACACTGTACAAAAATCAGTTTTTACCAGATTTCGCTCTGTCCCCAGAAGAGGCAACCATTAATCAGGTTGTCAGTACTAATAATTCCAAGTATTGAGTTCATCTTTCAAGCTGTGACAGATTCATGGCAGAGATTTTTCTATTGGTCTCCAGTGCCCTGTTTCTCAGAGAGGTGCTGCAATTGCCAATTCAGCCCAGGGGTGCAGGAAGGGCAGGATGAGCAGGGAAGGGCTGGAGTGCTGGGAGAGCAGGCTCAGAGGAAGGATCTGTTACCATGGGACAGAACCTCAGGGACCGCTCCAGGGACTGGCAGCAATGGGGAGCTGTTTGAGGAGAGAGAGGTTCTGGGGATTGTGGGGTGTCAGTAGGCAATGGTGCAAGTTCACAGATGTTTGTACCACCTCCTACTTCTGGTATTGAGCCCACTGCACTCCCAGGACTGCAAGTGCAGAGCCTCACCAGCTCTCCCCACTCCCCTAGGACTGGCTCAGGAACACATTATGTTCAAGGAATACATGCTGAAGTAATCAAGACACCCACAAACACATCCAGCTTCCAGAAGAGAAACATCAAGCAGAATGAACAAAACACAAGGAGACAGTGAATGTGTACAAGAATATACATAAACTGAAAGAATCAAGATGGAAGATTAAATAATTGTGGAAAAAATGAATTTTGTGTTGTTAGGATATCAGCATAACAAAAATGCAGATAAAAGAAATCAGTTCTGCTTTCTCATACAGGAGAAGCAAGTGAACAGCCATTAATACCCAAATAACTCTGAAGCTTATCATTATTATTATTATTACTAAGTTATTACTGACACACATACAACCAAGATTTTAGTAGCATCTACTACTAAAATATATATTCTACTACTCTCTCTGCTTAATTCACATTACTGACACACCAAAATGAAACTGAAAAGTTCTGTTCACAGACATAAATATCAGATAATAATTACTTAAAAAAAAATCAGCTGACACTTTTTTTCTGGAGCATCCCATATTAACTCCTCCCAAAGATGGGCCCTAGCTTTGGTATGGCACAGGCTCTCTCCTGTTCATTTCTTTCATGAGTCTTTTACTGCCAAATGATGTGATTGCCAGCAGTTTAGACAGATAGACTACAGAAGAAGTTTTGTCACTTCAGAAGGAAAATTATTCACTTCAGAAAAAAACCCCTGTTTGCATAAATGCTTCCGTTCAGCAGAGGATTTAAATTTTTCATCAGCAACACTGCAATATTTCATATTAAATACTGTATGAAATATCAGCCTCCAAAATACACATCACTTCAATACCTCTGTAGTGAAAAGGCCAACTGTTACAAGGTACTTTTAAGGCACAAAGCCCCCAGCATCAAGATGAACCTTGCATTTTAGAAGTTTTCCACTCCCTCCTCCACCCTGAAACAAACATCTTTCCCACTTTTGGAAAGCAGGAGCAAATAATGGAGGTGGCTTTGATGCACCATACAGCTGACAGATGTCCTGTGAATGGTTTCTAAGGAAAATATAACAGCTACAACATCAAAATGAAAAATTTACACTAGCAAAACATTCTTCCTTCTTGGTAAAGAAAAAAGTGGCCACCAGGACAGCTCTCACTGTGGGGATGCTTCTAAACTTCACAAGCATAATTAATTATGTCAAATTAAGAGGACAAGTAGCAAAACAATATGACAATATTAGGAAAGTTTGAACAACAACATGTACCCCAGAATTTCTGTGTGGTTCATAAGCCAGGTAAGAAACCCAGCACTTGCTCTGAGCAGCACAGGAAATGATCTCCATCCATTTCTGCCATTTAAAGTCTATCTGAGACTGCTGCACCTCCCAGAGCTGTAACAGGGGCAAAGCCTCTGAACCCCAGACACTGAGATCACCTCTGACACTGCACAGAGCTCCTCCCTCGGGCCATCACAGACCAAACAGCCCCACAGACTTCTCAGAATGCTGACTGACTGCACTGATGGACACAGAATGGGAGCTGATTCACAAAAGGATTCTCCTCTCAGCTCACCCATACAGCAGGGACACTGGTTTCCTGCTAGGTCCAAACATTTTTAACATTCTTTTTTAAAATAAACAACAGAAAGAAGAAATACTCAATTTTGTGCCATGTAGTTTAAGAACTGAAACCCCTAAAATTTAGACATACATAAAACAGACTTTTGAAAAAACAAAGTGATGGATGTGAGTTTATTAAAAAACCCACAAGCAAACACCTGTACAAGGTGATTTTCTTATCATCATCACAGCAAGAGAACAGAAAGCTAAATGTCAAGCATTACTACAGATATAGGTCAGCAATTTCTATTGCTAATGCCATGCAGCAGGTACCCAAGGCAGGAGGTAAAGTCACATAATCACAATTTCAGTTGTTTAAAACAAGTCAAACTGTTTCACTCTTCTGCTGCCCTGCCACTGACTAAAACTGCTGCCCAGCAGAACTCATCTCAGCTAAAGGAGAGTGAATAAAAGAAGGAAAGAACAAATAATAAATCCCTTACCATTGTGATGAGTAACCTGTATTTATCCAGCATTGCCTGGTTGTCATGGCATCCTGCCAGCAGCTGCCAGATCTCTGCCCTCAGTGCTTCTGGAACACCACTCTTCACCAGAGTGGATAACCCATTTGGCCTCACAACAAGGTTATTGTGCCTGAAACAAAGATAATCATTTGCCTGTTATACTTCAACTACAGGAGTCAAAATAAAGATGAAAAACATTAAAAATCTTTAAAGTTCTCCCCTAAAGCAAAGTCAGCAATTGGCAACACAAACTTTTCTTCCACTGGTTATGGTAGTTAGTGTTTGTCAGATGGAAAGCAAAAACTCTGCAAGGATTTACAGTAAGAACCAGTGGCAAAATGTAGTGATATCCAAATTCTCTAGGTGTGGAGACATTCAGGAAAATTAACAATAAGCAGTTGCAGAAATCAAACTAAGCTGGCTAATGAAGAATAATTTGAACTGAAAGAGAGAAATACGCCATCTGTGCAGACAATTCAATTTAAATATTTGTTCAACATATATATTTTAGCTCAGGTTCAGAAAAATAAACTAAAAGTAACATAAGCCGTACAGAAAAACAAATTCTGGAAAACAAAAGACAATTGAAGAGTAGTAATATGAAGACTCAATTTCTATTCCACACTTCATGCCAAGAGTATGCTCCAAGTGCCACAAAGCAGGAACACTTGCACACACATTTGTACAGTCCTAATATTTCAAATAAATCTGCCTGTTGGTCTGAGCTGGTGCTTTAATATCTGGTTGTACACACACAACAAGAAATGCAGGAACACAAAAATCACTGCACGTGCACAATGTTACAGAGCTCTCAATCACAGACGTTGCAAAGCTCTTTTGGAGACACCAGTATTTGCTGGTCTAGATATAAACCCTCTTAGACTCATGTCAATTTTCAGAGCAATGCAGCAGAAGGCTGCCCACACTGATTTTTGGCTCTCTCTGCTGTAGGAAGTGCTGTGCTCTCCCAAATGCTTTGACCACTGAGGTGTTTCCCAGCTCTCCTGGAAGCAGAGTAGTGAGAGTGGATGTTTAGCCAAGTGCCAGCAAGCTGTGATTAATTAAAGCACCTGCAATTTGAGCCTGGATTTGCAGTGAATGTTTAGAGTACTCATTCTATGAAACAGGTCATTAGGACATGAACAGGTTACCACTGCTGTTTAAATTTAAAAGTACTCTAACCTATTTCATTTTCCTATGCTTTGGGGATGATATCCCTATTTTTTCAAATGGTCTGAGAACTGAAAAGAATGTGATTATATAACACCCTTATTATTAAAAAAAACCAATAATTATTTTTATTTTTAAATGTGCAGTGCAGTACAAGTAATTTCATCCTTATCTTCATCCCTCAGATACCCAAGTAAAAACTTGCTCCTTTTATCTTTTTCAGTCCATTTTGCAATCAGTCACATTACTTTGACAGTCTTGTGATGGGAAAGAGCTAGAAAGAAAACCAGTATTCACAGAAACATTAAAAGCACTAAACAGCACTAAACACTAAAAAGACTTGCACTGGTTCTGAGGAGGCCACAGAGATGCTCCAAGGGCTGGAACCTCTCTGCCATGGACACAGGTTGGGATAGCTGGGGCTGGTCAGGCTGGAGAAGGAAAGGGCTGCAGGGAGACCTTCTCATGGCCTTTCAGTACCTTTAAGGAGCTTATGAAAGGGAGAGGGATAGGGACAGATGGTGACAAGAGAAGGGGGAATGGTTTTAAACTGACAGAGAAGCTGGGCTATATGGGTACTGGGGAGCAATTCTTTGTGAGAGTGGGGAAGCCCTGGCACAGGGTGCCCAGAGAAGCTGTGGCTGCCCCATGATCCCTGGAAGTGTCCAAGGCCAGGCTGGACAGGAATTGGAGCAACCTGGGATAGTGGAAGGTGTCCCTGCCCATGGCAGGGAGTTGGAATGAGATGAGCTTTGAGTCCTTTCCAACCCAAACTACTCAGTGATTCTATGACCAGATACTCTGAGCAGTTACAGAATTATGACATGCATGTTGAGGAATAGATTGTAAATACATCAGAAAGTTGAAGCTCTAGTTGTGGATTAGTTTGTTTATTACATGGTTCTGGTCATATGTGTCATCCCCTGAGGACTGGGCAATCAAATTAAGAGCTAAAAAGGGACATTCCCATAGAAACATAACAGAGAAATTTTCAGCAATACCAAGGAAACAATACAAGGCAACAACTAACATCGATGCTGTAACATCATCCTGAACATAATCCCAACTGAGAATTAAACAACCAGACTTTACTGGCCCTGTCCTAGATTTGTATTTTTTGGCAGAGGTTATACCTTAGCAATATGAGTCCATGCTGGACAGCATTACCAAATTCCACAGCCAACTTTCCAAATACTGGATGGCTCTTTGGGAAAGAGCCTGTGCAACCACAATCCTTGCTCAGAACAACAGAGGTGAGCATAAAATAAAAGCTCTTCTTACTCGATCCTTACTCTTCATCATATGGAGGAGTCACCATTCATGGATCCTGACATCTTTAATTTGTTACAAAAGGTTGCAATTCTCCTGCACAAACTCATAAATACAATTTTAAAATAACAGAGCAAGGACACAGAGCAGCAATGCACAGAATATGCTCCAACTTGACAAACATATTTCTGATCAAAGACTGTTATTGGTCATTGCTACTACTTTTTTTTTAAGAAATAGTTGAGCAGTCAGCTAAAGCAACTTAGCTGGCAAGAACAACTTTAATGCTGAGGATGCAGTAAATAGTAAAATAAACAGATATAGCATCACTTTACAATTGTTTGTTCTATCTTTTGGGTAAATTATTTTATTCTCATTTCTGTTTACATCCTTGAAGGAGAGTACTGGAGCAGTGTTTCTGCTGGGTGCAATAGGTTACAGTGACATTTTAATTAAATGAAAAAAAGCAATTAAAATGCAAGAAATTTTTCAACTAAGAGACAAATCAGCACACCAGCTCCTCAAGTGGAAATGTTAATTTTTGTTTATTTATATTTTTTACAAGTGCACAGATCTTCTACTAACATATGGCACAGTTTTCAAAAACACTGCAAGATTTTACTTTGATTTATTTTTAGTTTTCAAATCCTTAACAATTCTCACCTGTTACTCTAAGTTTTGTTCTTAGAATGTAACAACGCTATTCAAGAACTCAAGTAGTTTACAAATTTGAATTTCTCTCCACAGGTAATATTGCTTGAGACAATCCTGAAGAAATGTTTGCTAGCCTTCAAACAGGCTGGGATCATCCATTTCTCAACCCATTTTAAACTAATTTTAGGCTGCTTTAACTACTAAACAATTCTCTTGATTTATGTGTATGTTATGGTAGGATTCCAAAATAGTTTATTCCAAAAGGCTTAAAATGTTTTGTCTTGTTGATTAGTGTACTTGAGTAACCAGAAGAAACAGTTGGATCCATGAAACTTAAGACCATGAACTGTGGGTGTCTTTTTACTTCAGCATGCTCATCCAGAGTTCAGGTATTTATCAAGGACACAGGTTAAAAACAGAAGAATCAACTAACAAATGAATTAAAAAAAAAAAAAAAGTTAAATTGAAATTTGGCATCTTCCAGTCTTGGATCAAGGGCAGAAACTTGGGTGACAGGATAGGTAAGGGCAACCAGAAGGAGAGGGTTCAGTTAAGCTCAGTAAAACCTCCTGATGCCTGATACAGAAACCTCTGTGTGACATCTCCATACAGATGAGGTCAGCAGTAAGAGATTGCTTCTCCAAAGCTACAGAGTAGCCAAGTAAAGGGAAGAATTACCCAAATAAATCCTTAAAGTGCTGTTCATCTCTCTGTTTGGAGTTAGGAAAAGGAAACAGCCAATTCCAGATTAAGGGCCTCTGATTATTTTTGTCTCCAGCAGCAGGAGCTATTGCTTACATAGGGAAAACCAAGTAAGTGGTTCTGGCACTTGCTCAGGTCTCTCTGAGGCAGCAAACAGACAGACTTTTCCCTCTCTTGGCACTCTGTGCACTGCTACTGAAGCACTTAATTAAACAACAGAAATAACACTGTTGAGAACATAGTCTGGGCTTACAAATACTCTTCATTTTATTCACCAACAGAAAGTGTTTCAGTGAGGATTCACAGTTTTTAGATTCCTTTTCAAGTGCTTACCTATAGCATATTTACAAAAATAGGGGGGAAAAGTGCTTCTAAACAAACTAAATGTACACCAGCTGGCATGCATGGCTTAGGTGGGACACATGGGAGTTGCTGTGTCTGTCCCATCCTGGCACTGAGTTCCCTGAGGATTTATTAGCCAGCCCCAAATGACCACAAAGTTCTGCTCATACCTGTGAAGACCCATACCTGCTGTGTGAGCACATATAAATACACCCTCAAACACCAAACAAAATGACTTTTGCACATGGTACAGGAAAGATTTGTCAAAAAACTCCAAGTTATCCATACCAATTCCCTTTAAATTAAGATTAAAAACTACACTGCAATGTGTCTTCCATTTTAGTTTTTAAACTATGTAAACTGAAGAATGTCAACCTCCTGCTCAGGAGCATATAGTATCATAAACCAAATAAAAGGTTAATATCTAAAAATCTAATGTAAGAAATTAAGCATTACCATCTCCCCAGTAACTCTCCCCAGGAATACAAAATCTTCTCAGGACAATCCTTTGACACATCACCAGTGCCACTGGAGAGTTCATTATCACTCTCTGTAAAAATAAAGAAAAAACAAGAAAACAAAAGCATGCACAGGTTTACCCAAGAGCACAGACACTAGACATGCATACATACAGGTCTCAGACAATTTTTTCTCATATATCAGTTTTAAAAGCATAAAAAGATACAAAATTACAATGGAATCATAAAGAATGTTTAGCAGACTTCACCAAACAAGTGTATTAATGAAGTTACCATAAAGTTTAAAAGAACAGGACTAGGAAATAACTCACAGCAGTGTTACCAGAGAAAGGAGTGGGACCTAGAAAAGCATTATGTGAGAAAAGCTCCAAAGCTGTCAGTGTTGCCAAAAAAGTCACATCCACTCCAGACTTCACACAGCAGTCTGTTAAAGCATAGTAGATAATGCTACTTTGTTACACCACATCCCTTTGGCTGTCCTGTGGTAGCCTTCTCTGAGCCACAAAATCATCTTTTTTTACTGAAGTAAGCCCATGGATGAGCAGAAAAAACCCAAGACTGTGACATGAAAGGCCACAGTGCATGGAACAGAGAGAACTGCTTCAAATGAAAGCTCATAACTATTAAGAATGAGACACTTAGGGAGGGTTATATACCAATATATGACAAACACCCAAACCTTGAAGGGATCATGTGGGCCTGGAATAACATGCTCAAGAAACCATCCAGACCAAGTGTTCATTGGGATTCCAAGGCCTGTGCAGCTGCCCACAGTCAGCTGGACAGTCTAACTCCATATGGCAAGGCCTCATGCAAATATGGTCTTGCAGGTATTTGGCTTTTTTCCAGTTTTACATGAATAAAATTCTGATAAGAATTAAACCAGTGTAACTCCAACAACAGAAGATGCTGAGAGGCTCCAGCTTTAGTAGGAAACATGAAAAGAGCCACAGCCACAGCCCTCTTATCATCATCACAGAAACCCAGAACAATTTGCTTTGGAAGGGTCCATCCAGCCCCAACCCCCTGCCATGGGCAGGGACACCTTCCACCAGCCCAGGTTGCTCCAAACCCTGTCCAGGCTGGCCTAGAACACGTCCAGGGATGGGGCAGCCAGTCACCTTTAGGGGCTGCTGAAGCCATGGGCAATTTGGTGTTAGAGGGCTCCAAGGCTGCTCTCTCCTATGATCTGAACTCTCTCCAGAAGTTAAAATGCAACAAGAAGAACCAAAGCTACATCTGCCCCCCAAATCCCTTCAATATTCTCTTCCACACAGCTCTGTCACATCTTGTTGCTGATCTAATCTCCTGAATTCCCTCAGGTGCATTAAACACTTCAACTCCAGCTTTATGTCGACAACATAGTTCAGGTAGAAGAGGATCTTCAGCACTTATGCAATTACCCTGTTAACTCTTCATCTTTATCATTCTCACTTCAATTACAGATTTCTAATTTATATTCTTAGCAGTTGTCAAATACAAGTCATTAATAAAATATCAGTGCTTGAATTTGACAGTGAGCTGTGAGGACAAAGACAGCATATACTGTATTTCAAGGACAATTAACAGTAAAAATGTTGCCCTGAGAGAAGCATATCAGAAATCACTGTGTTTCAAAACCAACACAACATGGGTGAAAGGCTTCAGCTTGGAACCTGTTTGCACAGCTTTACAGTTCCCAAATACCAGCCCAACCTCCATTCAAATGCTTCCTCATTACAGTTAAAAATAATCCAAATAAAGTAACTACCCACCTGCATCACAAATCCACAAAAACCTTCATTTTAAATTTCCCAATCTTTTGCATGCATTCACTAGACCTAAAGATGGAAATAAGAAGATCTAAAAGCCCCAAGTTTATAATTTTAACTAATATTTTCTATCACAGTGACAGATTTCCCAGCAACCAAATGAATCAATTGTGTCCTGAGGGAAAAAATGTATGTGAAGACTCAGCTTCCCCCTTAAAATTACCGAAAATAGTGTAAAGGCCGATTTCCCCACATACCACAAAGACATGGCAATAACGAGCAAAAATAAGGAACTAAATGTTTTATATTTGTTTAATTCTCTCCTCTCCTGAATTGCACAACTGTGTCAGAGGGACCAACAATTAATGTACCCTTCTACTTCCCATGGCAAGAAAAAGAAAATTGAGGAAACCTCTGAGATGAGTCCATTTGCCATTCAGAGACACAGGGTACATGTTAATGATATTGGTATGTATTAAGAAAGTCAAGAAACCCAGCTCACATCAGGAGTTTATCACAAACCACAATTTCAGAAAGGTTTCATGCATTCAAAGTAAAGGAAGAAAATTTGGCACCAAATGCTGAAAGGAAGAGATTAGACATTCTTTGGAGAGACTGAAGGAACTCCAGCACATCTCTACAAGAGTTAATGTTGAAAACACATACAAACAAACCCTGCAGCCTGGAATGAAATCTGATAAAGATGACAAAAATCCCCCAGGAGACCAAAACGTTTCAAAATGCAGCCACGCTGAATCCTGTGAGCAACAAAGCACAGTAGCTCTTGCTGGATCCAAACCTGAGCTTGACAAGGAATACTGACATCAGCCTACAGAAACAAACCCCTGGATTTCTCACTGAGCTGGTATTCCCAGCAAAATCCTTCCAAGTTCTAAAGGAGACCAGTGTTATACAGCACATACACTCCAGTGCTTCAGCTAGAAAAGTCTCTCATCTGGAAGGCTTGGCAGTGTTTGAAATGTATTATTCAGTTATAAGTCAGAAAATCTCAGGCCTTAATTAGAAATGTCATATGCTCGCTTTCAAAAGATGCTAATGTCAAACTTCAAAATAGAACAGGGCAAAGGGAAGAGAATAAACAGCCTTACAAACCTCTACTTTGTTTCCATTCTAAAGAGTATTTCCATATTCTAACCTCTTAAAGCATTAAGGTATAAGCTAAGAAATTAAAGGTGCCATGGGAGGGATATTTAGATGTTTTTCTCTGAGTATTCTACACATTTTTCTCCACATTCCATAGCATTTATAAGACAGCAGAATTTGCCAAAGCATAATTTAATCCACCCTTACTCTGCTGGGAAAGCCACAGATCTCTTTTTCTAAATGTTTTGTGCATTTCTCCTTCCTCCTGTAATTACCATGACCTCTCAGAGCCATCAACTGGGCAATAAAACCTTGTCAGAGCAGGTGGGCAATGGAAGACATCTCAAGGGAGCAAACCTTGGGGTTGTGAATGTGTGTACACACAAACAGGCTTTAACACCAACCCCAGGGAACAGTAAGTCTCAAAGGTTTTCTGTTTTGCTTTGAATTGCATCATGATTCACAAAACTCACAAAAAGGTCATGTCTCATGAATCAATTCCCTGAATTTAGAGCCTTTTTAAAGCAAGCCTGAAGGATCACACTCCCACAGCAAGCACTGCTCTGTATGTATCAGCATGGAATAATACTTTGGGCTGGAAGAGACCTCTGGAGATCAGCCAGTCTGATCTACTCCAAGCTCTGGTTGGATCAGGTCACTCCAGGACCCGAGTGAGAGGTGTGCTGGGTTTGGCTGGGAGCACACAGGAATTTGGGAGGGGACACAGCTGGAACAGATGACCCCAACTGACCCAAGGGATGCTCCAGACCATAGGGCATCATGCTCAGCACATAGAGCAGGAAGGAAACTGTGATCTGATGCCATTCATCTTCCCAAGCCACTGTTGCACATAATGGAACCCTCACAGAAAAGAAGATTGGCAGTCTATATGGATATACATAATTTTATCAGTTCATTCCACGGATTTCACTGCTCTTTTGACTCAGCTCAAGCCTAATTTTTTCTGACCTGCAATTTATACCATTTACCTTTTTTCCTCCTAAACAATTTCAGCACATCTCATTAAAAAACCCCCCAAAACCTTAGCCTTTATTGTTTATTCTCTAGGACACTCTACCTATTTCCTCAAAGGACAAATTCTCCACACCTCTGCTCATTTCCCATTTTTCTCCTCCAGTCTGTATTTTTTTCTTGATGAGAGATGTTCAAACAAAATACTGAGGCATCCAGTGTTCAAACCAGAAGAATTAGATAGACAGTAACAAGCATAAGCAAATACCCCACAGGAAAAAAAACCACGCATAGAGGAACACAAAAGCTTGGCCTCCTTCCCATCTCTTATTTTGATAGTCCAGGGTCTCAAACAGTGGTCATGCTCAGAGGGTAACTCCAGTACCCAGAGCAGTACTAACAGGTTAGGCAAAGACTGTAAAAACACTGTGGGAAACCAACCCACAGCAAAGTCAGCACAGAGGTTCCTCTCTCATCAGGGATTAACAAACTCAACTTTGTTTATTGCTTTCCCATTTTTGGCTTGAGGAAATAAATTCTGGTGAAGGACTCACACCAACAAAAATTGGGGTATTTAATGTGCTTGAATGTCATTTTTCATCTTCCCTGTTTTACAATAAAAGTGGTTTTTTGTTTGGTTGGTTTAGGTTGCTTGTTTTTTTCAGTGGGCCGTTTTTTTTGCAACACACTTTGAAATTTACCTTTAAACAATACTCCCCTCATCCATATTTTACACCAATTATATAGCTATAGAGCAGCTTTTCTGAGTGGTTCAAGTTCTTCTTCAGGAAATTCTACTAGTTCATCTGAAATATAGCAATACCTCAGAAGTCAAACTCCTTTTTCAGTTAACAAAACCAGAAACAAGGTGGAAAACTACAGAGTTGTTTCAGAGATGCTGAGCATAGAAGTAAATAAGTGAAGTACCTCATAAAATGTATAGAAAAACATGAATAAAGCATATTTAAAAATGAATGAACAGGTGAGATTTGAGTACTGATGTGAAGGAGAAAAAAGGATATTAAATGTGTTTTAATTTAGAAGCTGTTACATGTGAAAGAAAAAGAGTAGGAGGAACCGAAAAATAATATAGCTAGAGCAGTCTGAAGGAGAAGGAAATCAGGTCTCTAAGATAGGTGGGAATAGAATTGGAATAATTCAAATATGACCAGTTTGATTTTTATGTAAGAGAAGAACAAACCTGAAGGAGGAGCTGAAGCTGGCAGCATATTATCAGAGAACAAGACAGTGTTACTGACATGGAACCTTTCCATACATACAAGATAAAAGAGGATCGTGAGAAAGGCCACAAAAGCAGCACATTTTCATTTATAAGGTAACAGGGAATTATAGAGCATGAACTGTAGTTCTGCCAGGGAGGATGAGAGTGAAACAAAGTTTAAGTCACGAAAGTCATTGTTGTATTAAATAAGGCAGATTTTCAGACATGTCCAACTTTTAGTGCATTACAAAATATTCTGATGAACACAGAAGGATTTCCAAATGCCTTCCAAGTAAGTGATTTATGAAATGACAATCCTCAGTATAGTCTCTTATTTAGAAGGAAGAGGAATAATCAGGAGCAAAAAAAATACAGATTAATGAACCTGAACAAAGACAACTTACATTGAATTCTGCTCACAAGAACTTTCTGCTTGTGTTAGTTCTGTAACTAACTTGAAAAATTAATTTGGCAACTACTGAAGTACATGTAAAGAGAGCAAAAACCAAAAATAAAGGTAAAACAGAATTTTTCACTAAAAGCAAACCAGTAATAGAAAAACCCAGTATTTTGATTTTCATTCTTTTTTATGAATTATATGATACACATTTTTCACTTAGAATCATTCAAACGAAACCTAATGCTGACCAATCACAAAATTTTGATTACCTTGCAAAAGGCTGCAGATTTAATTGCTTCTTTATGTAACAAAATCTGAATCCCAAACCCTGCATTTGATAAACACAGAGAGGGTGGCAGAGCACACAGCTGGATGACCTCTGCCGTTTCCTCACTGCACACCATAATGCACTGCTTTCACATGTTAAGGACTGTGCAAAAATCTCCCAAAATATTTGTACTTGAGAGCAATCCTGTCCTGTTGGTTGTGTGCAATGGACAGCTAAAATGATGTTTTTCTTTTTAATACAAAAAATTCTGCATTTTAAACTTTATCTTATATCCTCATATACATCCCTACCTTTAAAACCCTTTGTTCTATGTCATATACTTTCAACACAGACCCTGCATCACAGTCATATGAAGTGAGAATTATTTTTAAATGTCACAAAAATAAACCTTAACTGGGCATCCAAGCGATGATCCTCCCATAAAATTGAGCCACCATGACATCTCTAAATTTGATGTACAAATGCTTAAAGCTGAATAAAAAGTGCAGAAGAATTATTGCTTCAGTTCAGTAGTTTTGCTCCCACACAGATGACAAAGCCAACTAAATGCTGCACAGTGGAGGTAGTCTTGTAAACACAAACATGTTCCACATATACCAGGCTGTCTGATCCCTGACACCTCAGAGAACAGGCAAGGAAATAAAACTGGAGGTGTTGTCACAACTCTAGGGCAATGCATTAGTAATTTATCAATTTGTAGATTAGAATCTACTCCCATCTTTGATATAATCAATGAGAAAAAAAGAAATAGCAGTGTTAGAAACACTCAGAAGTTATGTACTGCCTGGCATTTAAGGCAGTATGCCAGGTACTTGGATTAGACAGCGCTTGCACTCACCAAATACCAGAAAGCTAATGATCAATGCTAAAAAAGAAAAGAATCTCACACTGAGGTTAAGGGAACTGTTGGTTGAAACCAGTCTTTTTAATAATCTTTATACAAAAGTGGTTAATTTTTAAATTATATGAAATGTGCAATTCTCTAAGCAGTGGCAGCTTGAGGCCACCCAAAACTTATGACTGGAAAACCTGAGAAGATCCTTTAGCAATAGGAAGTTTGAATTCCTAATAAGCCAGCAGGATTGCAAATCCTTTTTCAAACTGATTGCAGATAGACAAGGAAAGAGAACCACTAATGAATAAAGCATCCAAATTGTTCAAAATAATCTGCAATTGCTTCCAGACAAGATGAAAACACCAATTTATGCTCATTTTGTGTCTATTTTGTACCACAATCTGAAGAGATTTTATGAAAGTTATAAAAAAAGTCAAAAAGCCTGAAATCCAAAAAACAGAATTCACTATGATCCCAAAGAGTTGAAACCTACCTTTATTTGAAAATATCTTTTTCTATCATTCTGCAAAAATAAACCAAAGGCATCAACAGATTTCCCTGGAGCATTCAGGAACCACAGGCCAGAATTAGGGAATTCTCTTTTGCCTTGAACCTCACAAAAGAAATGTGAGGAACAGATTTTATCAAAGAAAAAATCCCTACCCCCAGAGTGTTCCCACACACCCTGTGCAAGTGGACACTGGGGAAGAAGAGAGGGGTAAAAGAGTTCAGGGTAAGTCACACTCCCTGAGTGTGTTCCACTTCCTGGAACAGAAAAACAACCTTAAAAACCCACAATTTTCCTTTTAATTGATAACCTTGCAATTTCATTAAATACTTCTACAACCCACAGAAGTGCTTCAAGTTTGAAACTCTTCAAATACTCACCTTTTAACACAAAGGCCATACTTGCATGAACAAATCTAAATACAACTGTAACTATCAACTGCCACCATATTAAAAATAACAAGTCCTCTGCACTCTGTATTTTTATGTTTATTTAGGAAAGTATCACATGATCACATTCCTCCTAGCAGCACAATAACAGCTGCAGATGTCAAGTGAGTGCATTTATTTTATGATTTTTAATAACACAAGTGAACTTGTAAGATGTGAAAATAATCCATTTGGGATTATTTTACAAACAGTAGAGTCCATAAAATGACATCAGGCTTGTCAGGAGTATTTTCTTTTTATTTGGATGCTATTCTTAGTAGAGTCTGTATTTTAAAACTCCTCCCTTGTAGAACTGCAGAAAGGTTTCTTGTCTGGAGATAGCTACTGACCAAATAGCCTCATGAATTTCGGATTTGTAACATATTAGTTCATTTTTATGGAGATAGCAAAAAGACTCCAAGACAGATTTAACTGATCTTCTTTAGGACCCACCAACTTTACTCGGTGTTGGATTAATTTAACAAACAGTTCCTGTCAAGTACACAAAGCTATTTTTAATTGGGATTAAAATGCAGAGTTGACTATTTCAACACTAGTCATGTAATTTTTCTCGCACAATCACCCTCATTTGTTCACATCATAACCCTTATTTTATCACTAAATACTCAGTAGTTCTATTCACTCCTAAAACATCACCTCCTCTACTCCTTTGCCTTCCTGAGTACTGAAAACAGCCTCTACCCTCCCACAACACCTGACCCACACTTTGACTTCCTCTGGCTGATCATCTCTGATCATTTAGCATTGCCCACCTCTCTCCTCCTGTACACACCTTTTTGTGTGACCAGCACAACATCCTCAGAGTTTCTGAAACTTTCATGGTTCCTTACTCTTTCATGTCTGTTTTCAATGTCAGATCCTACCATCTCCACACTGAACTTCCACACCCCTGAAGTTCATTTTTCTTTTGTCTATCTCTTTTTGTTCTTAGTGTTCAGACAGCTAACAGGAATAGGAAGATGAAAGTTTTACTTCCTTCAGTTTTTTATTTTTTCCCTTGGCAAACAAAACACAAATGGAAACAGTTCTGTTTTCCTGGAAGTCATTTGAGAATGTTCCAGAAGCACCCTACAGCTCATGTTCAGAAGCTTCTTTTTGGTAGGCAAGACACCTATTACCTGAATTACCTTTTACCCCTTTCAGGTTATCTGCTAAACATTCTGTGCTTCCTCTGCAGCCAACTCACAGGTGGGAACAAGAGCTCCTAACCAGATAGTACAGAAAACTTCAACAGCAAAAGTAGCTTTAACTCAGTAACCATCAGCTTAAAGACTATTTTCTGGTTTGAACAGAACTTCTCCTGCTTACAGTCATCCTTAACCTTCCAACTTTATCCTGACTCCAGAAGAAACTCGAATGGAGTTATCTAGTGTTCTTCTGAAATGTTACATATCATTAAAAAAAAATTCAAATATAAGAGCCAAAGCAAGGTCATCATTTCACAGAGAGTCTGAGCTGCTAAAAGCAGCCAACCTATTCATCCCTTTCTCCCTTTGTTATTTATTCCTGAGACTATATCCTCCTTTAAATGCTTCTGCTGGAAAGCTATTTCCCCCAACCCTTAAGCTCCCAAGTGCAGCCAGCCACTTCATCCTCTGCAGAACACTACTACAATAAAATGCTCTCTGAGCTTTGCAGTATTCACACCATCAGTTCTGGGCATGCTCTCACCTTCCTTAATGCTCTAGAAAGGAGAAAAAGGAGTTCAACCAACTGTGCTCTGCACCTGCTTACGAGGTTCTACTTAAGGCTAACAGTGACCTTTTCTGCATATTAACAAAAGCTGATACTCATATCTATTTTATCTGAAATCTTTCCAGAAATGGTAAGTATTTCCTCATTATACATTTGAATCTCTTAAAAATTATATTTAGAGTTTAATAGAAAGCTTTTCATTAAGGAGCGCACTTTACATTTTAGGTTTTGACAAGATATTATTAGATTTTTTTTTAAAACTATCACCTCTAAAGCAAGGGACCATAAGTGATTGGATTGCCAGAAATATCTATTACAATATTAGTAATTAAAAAACAAAAGGGAGGTTAAAATATCTCTAAGTAACAACTGCACAACCTTAGCAAAGGTCTTCATTTTTTATATAGCTATTCACATGAAAAATCAAGCTAAAATGTGAAAAAATATTAAAAGCTAAGAATGCTATTTAGAGAGTATATGAGCTCCATTTTCTACAAGCAATTGCCAAAAGATACTAGGCCTAACTTTAGTATAGTGATTATTTAAAATCATTATTGGCAGGTACCATGTCTGGCCTTTCATTAAAACAAAAAGAAAAGAATATTGGAAAATGCCTTCTTTTCATGACCATCTTTATTCATATACTCATGGCACAAGACATCCCATTGAGCTGTGTGCATGCAGAGTACACAGAAATCAGATACAGTGCATTCTTATACCAGAAAAATGCAATGTATAGAGCTTTTGAAATCAATTAAGAATATTCTGTGGGCATAGAAGGAAAAAGTAAAAAAAAAATTAAAAAGGAGAAAAGTAAAAAGAACCTATATAGCCAGGTAGCTATCACACTTAACATTAAAAAAGAAAAAGCCTTCTTCCAAGGCCAAGACAAGACATTGTAAACTCAAGGGGTTTTTTTCCATCATCATAATTAGTACCCTGAAAAGAAAAAGAAAAAAAAATGAAGAGATTTATTTAGAAAAACTGCAAATGACTCATTGAACCTGCATATCCTCCAGGATAAAGAACTTCTCAGCACAGAACTCTAAATGTGGTTTCCATGAGAACAGAGGCACATCATATTTTTAATGTCTTCTCTGAGGAAGTAATCTACATTTAAAATATGGAAACTAGCATTAGAGAACTAAACCAAAGTTAAACTTAGGTTCCTACCCCAGTGGAATACTTGTTCTCTGTAATAAGACAAAGCCTCTGTAATAGTACCAAGAGAACAGTATCCATGTTATTCCTAATTGTGCTGCATTCACCACATTCTGGAACAGCTGCATCCTTCCCAATAACTGCCATATTGAAAAAAATTGTTCAATTATTTAAACTCTACCCTATCAAACAAGTCTCAGAAATCAATTTGGCTCTAGAGCTCACACATCCAGCAAGGAAAAACACCAACAGCTGAATTACACTAGACTGATCCACAAGTTCCAAAGGCCAAATCTGAACTAATTCTTGCTAAAAACAGCAAAGCAATCCCAAACACCAATGAAACAGATGATACCCTTTGGAGAAAACAGCATTTTTACTCTTCAGAAGTAGCACCTGATACTAAAGAGGGGACTGACATTGCTGATCTGTGCCCATTCCCCTCCCTTTCAGGAATCAGATCAAAGTTCAAAGAGCACCTGACTGTGGGGTTTTTGCAAGCTTGGTGTCACCTGGCATAAGTGGGTTCAGCTTGTGAGAATAACCATGCCTGCCTGCCCCAGCCTCTGTTAATCCCAGGGTTCTGACTCATATTGCACAAGCTAAAACCCAACACTTAGCAATAACTAAGAATCAAGGAAGAAATTTTCCATGGTAGTGAGTGAGACTTTTTACAGTATTGACAGAACAGTGGCAGAGATCTGAAGAACAGCTTGGTAAAACAATCACAATTCCTGGTAGGTCAGACATGCAGATCAAAAATGGCACAGGGAAAGCCTATTCTGAATGCTATGGGCTAATCCTCAGAGCACAAAGAGAAAACAGGAGGTCAAGGGCCTTCAAACAAACAACAAAACAAAAAATTCCATCCACCAGGAGGAAAAAAATCCCAAACCATCAGTGGGAAATATGCTGAGGTATGTTAGCTTTGGAAGGGGCAGGCAAATACACTGGGTCCATGAACTGCAGCAATCCCCAACTCAACTAGGAGATATTTTAATAAACCCTAGATAGAAGTGAGGGAAACTAAATCACAAGTTAAGCAGACAGTTAGGGGATGAGGAAATTCCCCATGTGAGCTAGTCTGGGATTTTTTTTGTTTTCTTTAAAAACAGGCATTTAAAATCTGCCATTTTCAAAGCCTAACTTCATGCTGTCCTCTTCAGCAGCACAGCACATTCAAACCAAATGACTTCTGACCAGAAGAAAACCCCTTTGAAAAGCATTTTCTAGCCTGCTGGCAGAGCACAGCTGCCTCAGCAATGCATTTGGAAGCACACAAAGATGGACACACATCATCTGCTGCTGCTATTGGAAGACACCCAAACAATGGCTTGGTAAAAATATTATTACTTCTAATAGAAAAAAAAGGTGATCTTTTTGTCCAAAGCAGTGTATTAAGAATTACTTGAGTAAATTAACAGCAGAAATATAATAGTATACTATCCATGGAAACTGTAAGTGCTGATTTATCCTTACCTTCTTCTGCTTCATCCTCCTGGGATGACATAGGCCCTCCTCCACTTGTTGGGGTGACTAATTCTTCCTCTCTGGCAGATTCTCTTTGCAGGCTGACAACTTCATAAATTGCATCTCCAGCACTTGTGTGGCTTTTTCCTTCAGACTAAAGCAAAATATGGGTATGTATTAGGTTGAAAAATAAGGCTAAACAATAGTTTGGTCAGGATTGCCTCAGATTTCTTTGCTTGGCAAAAACAGATGGCAGTATCTGACAGGTCTGTTTCTCTCAGTTTTACAGGTAGAAAATATCAATAAAACTGCACTATTTCCAAAGCTGCCTCTTAACAACCATTTTCAGTATTGTTCAGAATAATGATTAAAAAAACTTGCCAATTTAAACAGCTATAATGAGATTAAGTCAAAGAGAAATCTCAGCTAAAGAAAAGAAGAGAGAACAAAGAGGAAAGAGTAAGAGTTACTCCACTTACTGAAGTAAGCGAAACAGGAACTGAATGCCTGAAGGGGAAAATATAATGCTAAGAGGTTTTTTGTAGGTAAAGAGGATACTACAGAAAATACAAAACCTCACCCTTTTGAAAAGCCTTAAATTGTGAAAAGCTCTTTTTATTCCTTTACTCACTAAAAAAACAAGGAAAATGTATCTTTCTTCAGCAGAACACAATTTAAAATACACTCCTTCCAAGGAGAAATGTAATGGAACCCCATGGCAGGGGGTCTGGAGCTAGACGATCTTGAAGGTCCCTGTGAATCCATACCACCTCACAATTCTCTGACTTATGAAAAAGAAGACAGTTAACTACAGTTTAAACAGTTGTAAGTTTTAAAATAAAAGGAGAATTTGTTTTTCCTTTGAGTTACAGTTATGAACACAGTTATTTTTCAGTGACATGCAGTGATTACTATATTTTTAGAGAATTGTATATAACTGCAAACTAATGATGGTATTAAATGAAGCAACCCAAAATGTTGTGCTATTTTTTTCTCTGTGCATCTTGTCTAATCCATTAAAGTAAGATAATTATTGGAACATACTAAAATCAAATTAACCATGAAAAATAACACAGTTTCAGTTAGAGTACCCTCAATTCATTTGGAAAAACAAAAATGATAAATTTGAAAGGCTCCACAATACCTGCACTGGAGATATACACAAACTACTGACCAACACTTGCAATTTCAACCAGCTGGTGAAATTATGCAGATGAGCAGCTAAAACAGGGACTGCTTGGACTGACACAATACAAGTTATTTTTTAGTGAGAAACCTTTCCTCATTTATTTTAGGTTAATAATGGAGACCCACTTCTCTTAAAGCAGAGGCTCCAATTATCAGCCAGTTTGCTGACTGAATTTCTCAGTTTAATGAACTTTGGGGTGCAAGCATGAATAGCCTGAATTTTGTAAAAATTAAGCAGGGGAACATTAGAGCTGTTATCCCTGTTTTATTCTCACATAACACCATTATTGAGTAATTGCAAAGTACTTGGGTAAATCAATCAAGTATTGATAGCACTAATGTTATTAAGCTATTAATAACTTTATTATGGGTATCTGTAGCTTTTATTTTTGAGAGAGTAAGGCATGAGATAATTTTAACATACAGAAAAACCCACAGTATCACAAGTCTTCAGTTCCTTGCACATGTTCTGGTTAACTGCAAGACCCACCCATATAAAATGTAAAAAATTTGATTATTGGTTTTCTCTGAAGCACAAAACCACCATTACAAGGACCATGTTCTAACAATAAAAATGTGCATGAGCAATACAGTAAGATAGCTAGAAAGAACAATTCTAAATGACACCTTAACCTGCATTTCTGTCAGCTTTTAGCATTCTTTATACCTGAACACACCTTACCCGTCTCACTTCAGACTATTAAATGTGCCTGAATCTTTCCTCAGAAGGGTTATAACTTTTCTACAATGTACTTAATGCTCAACTGCTTTCCCAAGAAGCTCTCAAATGGCTGATCCCACTACCAGAGTTATTTCCCAAGGAGTAACAGTGCCCTGAGGTACAGGATCTCTCAAAGGTGTTAATAGGAACAGCTACTGCAGGGCAAACTGTCCAACTGAGAATTGGTGAAATAAAGACTTGATACAAGTCACCCAAAGAGATCCTGGCAAACACAATCAGGACTTCATCTTGCAGAAGGATCACTAGGACTAAAAATAGCCCTTTTTCAAAGATCTGCACAACAGACTCTGAATTTTGCAGCAGGAAGAAATGCACGTGTTTCTTCAGGGAAGAGAGGCATGTGTATGTTTGTCACATTTTAAGGGGTGAGAAAAAGAAAGCACCCATATTACTTAATTAAAAATGGTACAGTTGCAAGTGATTTAAAAGGCAAGCTGAACTGACAAAAGATAAGCATCTAAGAGCTGAGAACAGAATACTTTTAAATGTATTTTCTTTAATGTCAAAAGGCAGATATTCTTATTTGCATGTAACAGTTAGCTTTCTCAGATTTCCTTCAATTCCAAGATGCTATGCTAATCTCTAGAAGAAATATAGAAACAACACTGCTTGAGATTTATTTACTCCCCAAGTGTTAAACACAGCAGCAATTTTTCCATATAACATCAACACAGCTTGGTTTTCTCAGACCTATTGCTGTGCCCCACAAAAAGATGGCAACTCTAACAGTCCCCTTAGGCTCAGCAAAATTAAATCACTGCTCTTTGGTTCCACTAGACAAAGATCATGCACCACTGTTCCAATGCCCACAGTACAACTGGCCTCTGCTCTTTTTGAGCCAATACCAAGACAAAAGTCCTTGGAGAAAGCAGGTGAGCAGGGGCACAGGAGGATGCAGCTGCACATCATTCCACAGTGAACGGGCAGATGTACTGTTATATGTACCTCAGCCAATGCCAAACCCAGAAGGGACTTGAGCTACCCTCATAGCAGGCCCACTCTCTTACACCTCAGCAACAGGTTCCTTTGTCTTTAACATTCTTACAGCCATCTGCCCTCAAATTGTAAATGTCAGCAGCCCTTGGATTTTACAATGAACAATTACAGAGCCACTGCCCAATTCTATCAGTCAAGTGGACTTGCTTTAGAAAATTAAAGAGACTTCAATAGGCAGGTTCAAAATAGTTTAAGCCCACAAAACCAATGACTTACAACTCATTACAATTCAGTTTACAAAGTGTGGTGGGTTAAAGTTATTTCCTTCACAGTGGCTGCTCTGGGCCTCTGCTGGAAATTGTGTTGATAACACAGGGGAGTTTCAGCTCCTGCCCAGCAGCTGCTGACAGAGTCAGGGCCCTTACTGATCTTCATGCCACCCCACCAGCCAAAGGGCTTGAGGTGCACAGAAAGCTGGGAGGGGACACAGCCAGCACAGCTAACCCCAACTGACCCTAGGGATGCTCCAGACCATATGGCATCACGCCTGGCATGTAGAGTGAGGGAAAGCAGGAAGAAGGGGGGCTGTTTGGAATGACGGCATCTGTCTTCCCTAGCCAGTGTTACACTTTTTCCCAGGGGATGGCTGAGCACCTGCCTGCCCATGGGAAGTGGTGAATGAATTCCCTGTTTTGCTTTGCTTGAGCACATGGCTTTTGCTTTCCCTACTGAACTGTCTCCATCTCAACCCACGAGTTTTCTCACTTCTACTCTGCTGATTCTCTCCTTCATCCCACCATGGGGGAGTGAGTGGCTGTGTGGGCCTTGCTGGCTGGGGTTAAACCATGACACAAAAGCACTGAAACCATACACATGCTACTTAATTCTTCTGTAATAGAGCATCCCTGAAATAAACAGTTAAAAGAAACAAGCTGCTGAGGAGCAGGTGCTATACTAACTTTTATAAAGGCCAAATTAGGACATATGAGACTGTGGTGGTGTTTGAGGGTCCCCAGGACAAGGGAAGAAATGAGAATCTTGACTCTGTGTTTCAGAAGGCTGATTTAGTATTTTGTTATATATGTATTAAATTAAAAGAAAATTATATACTAAAACTACACCAAAGAAAGAGAAAGGAAACATCAGAAGGCTAGAAAAGAATGATAAAATCTTGTGACTGATCCATAGCTGGTGGACCCTGATTGGTCATCAAGTTGAAACAATTCATATGAGACCAAAGATGCACCTGCCACATTCCACAGCAGTGGAATAATTATTGTTTACATTTTGTTTCTGAGGCCTCTCAGCTTTCTCAGGAGAAAAATCCCGGCAAAAGTATTTTTCAGAAAATATGTCAGTGACATGAGACAAATGTTCTAAATTAAAAAAAAACCCAAAGGCATTACCTGTTTTAGCTTCATATAGAAGGTTTCTGTGAAGGTTTTCCTGCTGAAGTACCAGAAGCGTTCGTTGGCAGGATACACGCGCACCACGGTCTCCAGCAGGAACCTGACTGGCTCCACCACCTCAGTAACCACCATGTCCACAGCCACAGTCATGAACACACGCTTGTCTGAAACACAAACAGGCACAGCTCAAACCTGCAAACTGCTGCTCAAACTGAAAATCCTCTTTCACTAATGATTCCATTCCACCTGTTTTATGTGTCTGAGTTCTACACCCTCCACGCCTGCTGCACAGAATGAAAGTGTGCATTAACTATCTGATAACTTCAAAAACAAAGATATTATGTCCCTGTTTTAAAGACAGGGGCAAGACATCATGCAAAGAAAACACCATTAAAGTACAAAATCCCCATCAAACAAAAGCAGCATGCAGAGGAGAAGGTCACACTGTGAATGGTCAGGAGTTCTGTTACATGCTACTAGAAATAACATGGTGTGAAAATCCATCAGCAGGAACAGTGACACTGGCTGTAGGCATTTGGATATGCCTTCAAGCAAATGACCTGAGCTCTGCCTCGGGACAGGAAACAAATTCCAAGCTTACATTCCAAGTTTTTAAATCCCATCAGAGAATGTAAGTTCCAGCAATAAGAAACTCTGCTATATAATCAAGCACTTGAATGCATCATTACCAGCTGCCCCAAGATGAAATTTGTAATCACCTCACTAGAAGAAGGAGAATCCCAATGCCTGCTATTCATACTGCGTTGATGAGTACAACAATTTGCAAATGCTTAGAACCAAAAATCCCAATAACCAGGGATAGGTACATCAGCCCCAAACACTGATGTAACATCTCCAAATCAGCACCACACTGTTCTATGAACAGTTATGCACAACTCTGTGTTGGGCAGGTTTATGCACAAAAATTCCTCAGGGAACAATGTTTCATGGATTTAGACATGCACCATGATTGCCAAGAGAAAGTGCACCCACCAAACCCCTGTTGGGTAAAGCAAAAACACAGATTAGGTTCCCCTACCTTTTGGAGTTTCCTCATTAAGTACTAGAAACATGGGTGCATTAGGATTCCACATTCCAGTAATGACATAAGCCTTCCCATCAGAACTCTTTCCCATGGATTCCTACAAATAAAATCATACAGGATTGTATTACAGTCGTGGGTTGATATCTAAGTGAGGGGCATGGTGATGGGAAATAGTTCTAGGAACCTTAAAGAACATGAATTAATGGAATGAACTATTACTAGCATGAGGCAAGCAGATACTTCCTGAAGTTCTCAGGAACAGTCCCTATGGATCACACAGGCCTGTTTGGTAGCCTCTATAGATAAAAGGAGACTGATGTTCCCTCTCTGAAATTCAGTTAGGGACGTAAGAGTGAGTTCTCCAGAATTAAATATGGAGAAAGGAGGTTGAAAGGAAATCACAAATGTCTATTCTGTGCTACAGTCAAGAAACAAACTAACAATTCATTACATCCAGCAGTTAAAAGTACTTGGAATGTGAATGTAAATAGAATTCAAGGTAGAGTAAAGACAGAAATTAAAATACAGTAAAAAGGTGTTGTATAGATTTTAGGAACAACAACACTCCAAAACTCATTTAACTTATTCAGTTTTATAACCAAATAAAAAAGGGAAAATCAGAACTGATTTCAGCAAATTAAACCAGGGAAAAAAAAAAGAGCTGGTAAATACAATGAGGCAAATAAATGAGTCTGACAAGAGAACTAAATACTGATAAATAGAACCAGCAGCATGAGCACAGAAACAAACCAGGCAAAACTGGGACAACTGTAAAACCACAAGAGGTCTGATGGGTTTAACTCTTCCAAATTTGCCCTAAACCAGGACACTCCAGCACTTGAAAATGGCTGAATTATCCCCAGAGAGAAAGTAAATTGGCATTATTACAGAAAGGATCACCTTGTTTTGCAGTTCTCTCAGACACAACTCTAAGAAACAGAATATTGTAGAAGACAAGTGAATACTTCAAACTCTGGGCAAGAATTTAAAATCAAATGAAGGAAACAAAGAAAGACGAAGTTTACAGCACCCTGGAAAAATAAGAGCACTTCCCAGGCACCCAAATATGAAAGCAATTATTTATTCTAAATTTTTAGGGAACATGTTTAACACAATACAAAAGCTCAGTTATTTGTAACAACCCAATCTCTGCTTCACTAATTGAACAAAAACCAGGTGCCATGGGTTTTGATGTGAAATGAAATAATTTGTCCATCTTATGATTGCAGATATCAAATCTAAGGATTTAGGAAAATGCAAAAGATATTAAAAGTTCATTTTGCTGGAGTTTTTTTTCTTTTTTTTCCCAATCACCTTATCTTATTTAACAGGTTATTAGGGCTAAGTATTACCATGTCTAGTAAATGCATGTCACTGTTCTTCACATTTCGTCCAGGGCTTAGCAACATCCCAAAGCACCTGTGAAACAACAACAAAAAAAAAAAAAAAAAAAAAAAAAAAAAAAAAAAAAAAAAAAAAAAAGGACATATATTAGCTTTTCACAATACAATAATCTTTGCTTGAACATAATGGACAACCACCTACTGCTTCTAATTTTAAGAGTACCTTTCAGAGAATTTTTTTGTTATTGTTATGGCAACGCTCAGGAAACAACACAATACATGTTACAGAAAAGACAATTAAATTATTTTCCAGAATGAAGATGGCAGAAACTAGCATCTAGCCTGTGACAACTCAACTGTCCCTAAAGACCATTTACAATAATGAGTTCAAAGATACCAACAATTCCTACATATTAGTGATGGAGACTGGCAGGAGAAAATTCAGTCTCTCCTCAGTTTATTTAAAAAATTGTTCTCATGTAATCATAGGAAAAAATATAAATTCCTTCATTCTATTATTCACAATAGCATTGCTGCAAAAAATAACATAGCATCATAGACCCTTAAAAAAAAAAAGAAACTATTTGCTCAATTTTAAGACTTCATTCTTCATTTTTTGAAATCTGAATTTGTGTGATATACAGGGCCTTGAATTCAAGTCAAATAATTTTAAAAGAAAATGCTCTTGATATTTTTAAGAGAAAAAAAACCCAAAAAAACCCAAAACCCAAAAAACTTCCTCAGACATTCAGATTTTCAAACTACCTAACTACTGAAGGCACAAATCCAGGTCTGAGGTCTCTGCAAATCATCTCTCTCATTCTCTCCTTTGAACATACTCCATTATGAATAAAAACACCAAACAGAATTATGTATTTGCAACAAACAGCAAGCTGTCTTGCACACGTTTCTGAAAAACCTTAGATCTCAAATGAAAAAAGGAAAAACAAATGAAAGTAATTGCTATTTGAAATACTATGGAAAATTTGGGTTGTAATTCAAAGGGTTGTGTCAGAAGAATTTTTCTTCTGTTTGGTTCTCTGATAACCAAACTGCTTTTTCATTGACTTTTAGAACTAAGTAAGATGCTGAACAATATTGCTTGGACATATGAACACCAGCTACTAAAATTTTAATAAGACTATGAACTGTAAAAGTCTCAAGACATGCAATCACTACCCCAGCTAGCTTTCTCCTATTACATTAGGGATATATGTTGTCATTTTTCACATCATCACACTTAACATCCACAACAGTATTTTCCACACTCTTTCACTACCAGAAGCACAAAAATCTAAGTGGTAAATAAAGCAGCAGACAACGATTTTGATTTATCTATATCCATAATGCAGTGCCATGTAAAGCACCCCAGGCAGCTCACATCCAGGATCTGGATTTAGCCACACAAACCAGATTCTCTGAGAGACTAAAGTGGGCAGAACCTAACAGCATACCTGCTACTTCTTGTTCCTGGGCCAAAATAGCTCTGGGAGAGCTACAAGTGATAGTAGTAGGGGGATCACCAGCTCCTGCTACAGCTGCTACAGGGAAATGTAAGGGCAAGATGCAGAAGCTCGCTAAATATTTGTGCCTTTCAAAGACAACAGCTCCCAGATGCTGCTCCTGCTGTGCATCACGCAGATGTACAGAAGTTCTGATGTGTGACAGCCAAAATTTTTGGGCATTATGTTCCCAAAAGAATGGGAGTCAGGAACAAGTAACCCCTGCCTCTCACAAAAGCAGACTTATGATGCCTAGGAGCATCCTGCTGCAAGAAGAGTCAGGGCTACTCTTCCCTCTTATTTCAAAGAGGAAAATCAATTCAAACCAGGTCAGGACCCCACCTTGCAGAAGATGGATTTTACAGAAATAGTTATCAGCACATTCAGCCTCTGACATGAGGGGGCTCAAGCACACACCCAGGATTTAAAATGACTTGCACAGGTTGTGGTACTCTAGACTTGCTGGATTTCTGCACTTAAATGTGGCTACCAAGCAGCTCTGTGCAAGTGCACATACTCTACTACTTTCTAGACCAGCAGGAAAAAAACAAAAGAACTGTAATTGTTATTCACTAATGTATATTTTAATTTATAAGAACAAAAATGCTACCCAGAGATAAAACTGATAGTATTAAATTAACATCATGACAGGACAAGGGGGAAGAGCTTCACATTGTTAGAGGGCAGGATTACATGAGATATTAGGAATAAATTCTTCCCTGTGAGGGTGTGAGACCCTGCCACAGGCTGCCCAGAGAAGCTGTGGTTACTCCATCCCTGGGAGTGTTCAGGCCAGAATGGACAGGGCTTGAAGCAATCTGGTCTAGTGGAAGGTGTCTGGGCCCATGACAGAGCAGGGTGGTCTTTAAGGTCCCCTCCAAACCAAACCATTCTGATATTCTGTGATCTTGAAGAGTTTCCACTACTTATGAGAAACCAACCAATATTCTGTATTGCAGTTCTAAGGATACCAGCCTAGACTTTAAGCAAAGGTATACCTGCATAACTCAGGATTCTCTCTCATGTATGACTGGTAGCAAACTGCATGTAAACATCACTGTCCTAAAAAAGTGTCCAACCTTCCATCTATGAGAATGAAAGGCTATTTCACTCTTAAGAAGAGTTTCCTTAAAGCTCCTGAACATCACCCAGAATTTTCTTCCTGAATCCTATAAACAGCTGAGACCTGACATGGCCCATGGTGGGACTGAAGCTATGTAGTGCCACACATGACTCAGAAATGAACACCATCTCTTCAGCTGCTTTCATCCAAATAAAAACTGGCAAAACCCAGGTCAACAGGGCACAAGAACGGGAAGGACCAAAGTAATGCATGAGAGTTAACTTTCTGCATCACCCTGACCTGGGCTCTGTCTGAACACCAGGAGGAAGCACTTTCTATCAGCAGCAACCAAGTTTGATCTCCTGAAGTCATGACAAAAGATTTTTGAAATCTGGAGACCAGTGACCAAATTTCTTTAGAACTACTTTTTTGCATTTTAATTTCCTCTTTGAAATACTTTTGAAGACACATTAAATTGCTCAGAAGCTCAGTCTGATGTAACCTGCATTCATCTTTCATCAGTTTCGAATTTTAATCTTCTCAGGAGTAAGTAAATAAAATGAGTTACAAGCCTGTGTATGTCATTTCAATTAAATAACTTTTACACAGCAAAGCTTGTGGTGATAAAAATAGCATCCCCAATTGATTATTCTAAACACCACCAAAATAAAAGCTAATTTCTAAGAAAGATAGTTTTACACTGGGAAGAAAAGTAATAATCAAATGCTATTTGTAAATGCCTCATTAACTGAGCTCTGGAGGCAAAATTGTTTAAATTAAAATTGCATTGAAAAGAGATAATTTTTTTTAAGTCAATGAGTAGCAGAAGCCTAATTTTACAATACAAAAACAATGATAAAAATTTCTACCATATATTCCTTGTCTAAAACTTTAGTTTCCATTCTGAAGTAAAAGCTTGAAACCAAGTAAAGAGATCAGTCAGGTTTTGGGAGGGTTAGGGGGCAGGTTTTCTTGATCCTCCTTTCATCTTGAATTTCCTTTCCACTACAACCAAATTCTCCCATTGTTACTCTTTTGCTAAGATTGCCATCTGGTGGCACTAATTCTGCTGTGCAATCATTTGAGTTATTGGTACATATTTTTCTATCACATAACTTGTCAAGTCAGAGAAAACTACATTAAATACCATTCTTTCAAAAATCTAACCATCATTTCTGTAAGAGTTTTACCTTTCAATGGCCAGTTCTTTGTTGGAAAGTTGCTGAACTGTGATCACCACCTTCTTCTCAATTCCCTGCTTAAGCTTGAAATACAATTTATCTCTATCCTTTGGCACAGGGCTAAAAGAATAGAAACATCCTTCAGCAGGTATAGAACATGACATGTTGAATATAGAAAAGAGATTATGCTTTCTAAATTTTAAATTAATTCAAAATTCATTAGATTTAAAAAAAAAATCAAAAGAAACCACTAGACTGTATTTACTCAAGAAACTTAGTTTGAGTAAAGTTTTTTAAAAGACTTCTTTTCCCATTTGCACAGGCATCCATTGAGTATCCCTAAAAGAAATGATGCAGTGAAAAGAAATTCACTTGAAGAAGGTATTCTGAGTTTTTATCGTTTTACAGAAAGAATACAGAGAAGAAAACTACCATCAAAAGAGCAGCTTCCTATTTACAGCATGTCTGCTCACAAAAAGAGGTCAAATGAATTTTGTTGCAACACAGCAGTTGTGCATGTGGAAAGCAGCTTTGTGCTTTTTCCAAAGAGATTTCTGCTTTTCTCTTTCCATTCTGATTACCTAAAATTTCCTTTTCCATCATCTTCTTTGACTTCTAAGGAGACACTGAAAGTGTACACATCACTGTCTGGTGTGGGAAGAACAAAGTCCTTCACATGATCAGATGCTTGTTTGGAAGAACGCTTGAAGGCTGTGGAGAAGCTGTACAAAATTCGGCTGACCTGCAGAAAAGCAAAATCATTAACAGTCTGATCAAGTATAAGGGTGTTTTTAAATTGTGAGGCTTTTGAAGGTCAAAAATCACCTGCCTCTTATACTGAACACAAATCATGCCAGATGTACCATAAAGCACTCAACACCACGTGCTCATTAACCAAGCCATTTCAGTAACAACATCTCCTATTTCCATTCCTGATACATTCCCTGCTCATGTCATGCTCAGTGAGTTAATATAAATTAGATTAGAGATTAGGAATGCAGCTCATTAGAGGACCTGCATAATGTACTTTTCAAGTTGTGTTTTTAACAACATAACATACAGCTTGCTCTGGCAGATGCCAAAAGCCAAGGAGATTTCTTCTTTTTCAGCCTCTTTTTCCACCCTAAAAAGTCCTTTTCTCCCACAGTGTCACACAGTTCTTTCTGAAACAGATAGGGGAGAGTACTGTAACATGGTTCTTTTATTGCATCTCCAGTATCAAACATACCCTAATGAGGCCTGCAAAAGCCCCAGATGAGGCTTTCCAAATCTTCCCATTACATGGCACTTTGGAATTTTGTTGAAATACTAAAACCAAAAACTTAAAATCATAATATTCATGTGTGACTAGCTGCACATTCTGCAAAAGTAATTCATGTGTGCTAACACATTTTTCACATTTTTCATTTTTTTACTATATGTAATTTCCATGTTAGTAATGAGCTCTTCAAACACTGCTTGAATCCTTTTTCCCAGTCACTGCACACCACAGAATACTTACAGCTTCTTTAATCTCACAGGAGAAAACATGGATCTGGAACTCTTCTGTCCCACAGCTGCTCTCAGTAAATGCAAAGCAGTCACTTTCTGAAGTCCCATTTTGCCCCCTCACACAAAACAACACCTTATAGATGGGAAACGAGGCTATCTCCAAATTGCTCAGCTGATTAATAATTCTGGCAAGAAAAGGAACAGAGAAGATCAAAGGAACAGGTCAGTAAAACAGACAGGCCTACCTAAAAAGCTTTCCTACAGTTAGATAAACAAGGATCTAAACTCTAATTACTGCTAGATTCAAGTGGATGACATGAGCAGCAGGAACAGAAAGGTTATGCTTTACACATTCAAGGTGTAAATGTTCCTGATTGTAACACTGACCTAATTTCTTTTATATGCCACAATACAGACAAATACAGTACCTCTAGATCAGACAGTAAACAATGGCCATTTCTTGTGAAAACACAAAAGAGGAAATGTAGAAACCACTGGAAACCCTAAAAATGTGATTTGTAAACAAAGATCAAAGAACGTGCAACATTAAAAATATCTGTTTAAGAAACAGTTATGAAAATTATTTCAGAATCAACAGGACTACACAGCTTACCAAACGCTGCCACATTCAGGTGAATATTTAGCACACATCTAAGACTTCATCCAAAATTTTAAAATACTCTCAAAGCCAGAACCCAAAGAATATTCCAAAAACTTAAAAGCAGTAGTGGTGTTTCAGAAGAGAGTGGTGGATAGTGACTTTTAAAGAATAACAAATGTTCTCCTCTATCTTTTCACTACTGGTCCATATGCACATTCACATCAAGGACCAATAAACATTAGTCACCTAAAATCCCAAATCTGTAACAATAAAAATATAGGCCTAATCTAAAGGCAAGAAGAGCCCTGGGAGGATCCAGCACCCTGTCATTTTGGTGGGATATAACTGGAACCTCCCAGGACAAGTATTCAGAGAGCAGGTATGAACACACTCCTCAAAGCCAACACTAGTGTCACCAAAGCTTTGATGGAATGTGTTATGTCACATGTGGATTCAACTTTTCAGCTCTGTATAGGTTCTTAGGCAGTCCCACATTTACTGATCTCCTCTGAAATTCAAGATCAAAGGAACCTGCTGTTTCACTTGCAAAACAACCCTCCTGAATGGCCACACTGAGTACAAAAAACAGGCACAAAACACCTTACATCTTGTGTAAGGGTGACTGTTGCCATTGTAGAAATACAGTATTTTCTGATGTCAAATGAAACTCAAACTTTTCAAAGAAAAAAATGGAATAAAATAATACAGATTCTTGAAGGGCCTTCTCTTCCTCCACAAGATGACAGTCAACACAGAAACACAGCTCAGGCAAGGAAGGAAATCTAATCATATTCTTCAGATACCTTGGTATCAGAGCTTAAAAATAAACATCTTAGATATTGAGATGTTCCCTACTTCTGGATGCAAAAATGCTACAGGTGCATGTTTGGTGCACCCTGATCAAGAACCTTTGACTCCCTCATCACTAGTTAAAAGACCATTTCCACACAGGGAAAGTAAATCTCTTCTAGTATCTGGAGACTGGCAGCCCTGGCATCATGAGGCAGACATGGATCAGAGCTGGCTTCTGCACAGCAATGGCTGGGAGCAGAGACTGGCACCTCAACTCTGAGACATAGATGGGAGAGTCTAAACTGACACTTCTGCAGCAAACCCAGGGCCAGAAGGACTCCTGCAACTCGTGGACCTTGGAGGCATTGACAGACTAGGGAGGTCAGGAGAGCACAGGTATTATCAGCTATCCCTTTCCACTAGCTCTTATTGTCACATTTGAACAGATATTGAGGTAGAAAGAGGTGCTTTTGCTGGCACTGTGTGGTAGCTTGTACCACCAGCCATGCAGTGTATGGTAAATCTGAGCACACACTTTGCTGCTTCAGAGGAATTTGTCAAAATTAGCTCCCTTCAGTAGGAACCTCAGGCACAAATCCAGCATTTTTATTTCCCTGTGCAAATAACAAAGCGAGAAACCACTTCTTATGTGTTTGCTTAATCAACAAATAAAACTCTTGTGTGTTACCTTACAGAGCCTTCTGGAATGTTTGGGACATAGAGTGTGACAGGTAAAGGGGCTTGACTTGAGGACTTCATGTTTGCCATGGCATGTAGAGCTTCTGGTTCATTCCGTGGGGCTGACACCTTTGTACAACCCAAATAAGTCAGTTTGTTAAACAACACACTGTCCTCTTCCAGGGGTTCACTGGGAGAAGAGGGCCTTGGTGCAGAGATTTCTGAAAATGAAGAAAATGCTTCTTTAGCCATTTGCTTTTATTTCCATTTACTTTTATTTCCACATTTTTTATTTCCAGTGAGTTCCACAGCCAAATCTCCTACATTTTGCAGGAAAGGACATGAGAGCAGACAGTTCAGCTCCAATAGCAAAAAATCCATTTGACAGCTAAATATTACTGTGAAGTCCGTTCTAATCTAATTCATGTTTCCAAGGGTGGCATGAGGACAAACTGCATTTTGATTCTCTTTAGCACCACAGGAACACAGCACAGACATCCTGAATCTTTCTAAGCAGTCAGAGAATCACAGAATATCAAGGGGCTGGACCTTGAAGATCACCTAGTCCTGACCCTTCTCTGTGTCCTGTTACTTCTATTCCTTATTACTAGATACTGCCATAATACTTAAAATCATGAAGGCTGCAAAATTGAATTATTCTTGTTGGGGGTGGAGTGGAGTGAGAGAAACATATCTACAAGTATTTGTTCATTCATGCTAAGGGCTGGGGGTTTTGTTTGAAGAATGTCAAACAGGAAGACAGGTTAAGTTTCTCAGAAATACAGCAGACATGTAATTAAGAGAAGGGTGTTTCCATTCCATATAAACTATTTCTTTTATTTCCAACAGATGTTATGGGAATTAGCTGGCAGAATACCACAGAAGTAGCATGCTATTGAGGTAAAAAAGAACTACAGTTTAAAGAACAAAAAGATGACCACAGTCTTGTATTCCTAATATATGTAACAGAATGCATGCACTTCTATATTGCAGGTTTTCTATATGTATCTAAAAAAGCTACAATATATTTTACTTAAAATATATACAATATAGTTTACATTAAAAGCTTTCAGTCCTCACCTCTCTATGAAAACTTCATACACCAGGCAAGTACCACAATCATTCTTAGGAAATATCAAATCCTAAGCCAGCCTTACTGCTACCTGGTGACTGCACCAGAGATGGCCAGTTCCATCAGTTTGCTCAGGGTGTATTTCATTTGCAGGAAGCACTATCCTTGAACACTGTCCTGGAACTTCTTGAGCTCAATTATCACCTCACTCAGCATCTCCTACAATCCTCAGTCCCAACCAGGTATTCTCCAACATAGTTTCAGAATGAAGCTCTGGAAAGCTTTATATTCATTTTAGGGTTAACTTGAAACTGCATAAAGAAAAAACCTGCCATGTGTGGTGAAGGGGGAAAGCACTCATGCAATACCTGTAGCAGAAGGGTCTAAAACAAGCTGCAAAGCTGGCTGGGTTGTTTGTACTGCTGACCCATCTCCAGCTGCCTGGCCACTGCCATCCCTGAATCCTTCTGGGAGTGCAGTGACATACTGGTCTTTCTCAGAATCCCGCAGTATCTCTTCCATTGCCTTCTCCAGCTCCTCATCTCCATCTGAAAATACCTGTAAGCAGAAGGAGATGACATTTTTTGAAGGTACTTGTAGTTTTACTTTCACTATTAGTTTTCAAATATATAGTCTTACTAATTGCAAAAGTTAACAAACTTTGCTGAATGAGACAACAAACCAAGAATCAATAAAATTGAATCAAATGTAATCCAGTGTCACATTCCCTTACATAAAACGCAGATGCTCTCAAAATTAATCCAAAAACAATTCATCAAAAACTACAGACTTCTCTTAGAATAACAGATTTGTGTATTTAGAGCCTCTGTTCAGACTACAGATCAATAGACTTTGCTATAATTAGTCTTAAAGAAAATTTTACTTTCTTAGGCATATCTAGTCCATTTCAGTTGCTTCACCAATTTTCCCACACATAAGAGTGGTGCAAGCCGAAGGAAATGAAAAAAAGAATTGGAGATACACACTCCCTAAAAGAAAAACAGAATCTTTCACAAGTACCAGCTTTCAGACAAAAGAAAACCACAGCCAATGCTGCATCATGGATTCTGCCTCCAGTCCACCAGCCTCTTTCCAGACTAAAGAAGCAGATAATGTCTAATATAGACAGAAATTACCAGCTGTAAATAACTGTTAAAGAGTTAAAGACAGCAAAGACAGACTAGGCACTTACTGTCATTACAGGGGGAATAAATTCCTTTTGTTCCAAGCAGAGCAAAACCAGTACATTAGCTCAAATGGCAAAATTTGTATTTAATCAATCAGCTGTCATCCAAGTGCTAAAATATTCTGCTATTTAGAGGTAGAAATCTTTTAGAAAAGGTCCTACTCATGCCTAAAGTAGCACTAAGCAGGAAAACTAAATAAGAAATTAAAGGGCAAGACATGGTGCAATCTATTCCTATATAGACTAATTACATGCTTTTAAGATAATATTCTTTATTGAGGGGTCAGAGACTGTTAAGCTTTAAACCAAATCTCATCCTTTGTAAAGTCCTTTACTAATGTATCGATCCACAGAATACAACAAAGCCAACTCCCAAAGAAGTTACTACAAGAAAACTGAACTGCCACTTTTGAAGAGATTTGTTTAATCCAAGCTGTTAATTTCACTGGCAGTCAGCAAGGACAAAAATTACAGTCTAAGACTCTCCTCAAGCACACACCAATTATGCACTCTTTCCATCCATACAAACCTTGCTACACATTTAAAAAGAACATCAGAGCAAACCTTTAGCTGTGGCTTCTCATCGTTTCCAGAGGCATCCTCAGATTTCTGATGAACCAAGACAAATTCTTCATTAATTAACGTAGATACAGTCTCAGGAATCCTGCTGGCTTTGCTAAATGATGTTTTGACTTCCATCTCAGGTCAGTATTCTCCTCCTGCCACCAGAACCTATTAATGAAAACTAAAGTTGTACACAGTATGTTAATAGGTATAATATAAAGATATTGTGGGATAATAAAATACTTAAGATTATACTACTGTATTTCTCAAACTCTGATTTCATTGGCATAAGGAATCTTATGATTTTTAGGAGTGTTTTAAAGTCCTATGATTTAACAGCATTGGCTGTTACCTATGCATTACAAATGAAGAGGGTTCACCCCAGAGCTTTGACTTGCCCTGTTTTTGATCTTCCAGAGTCTGCTTCTTCTACCTCCCTAATTTGTGCCTCTGGTTCTCCCTCATACAGGTATTTTCCTTACCCAGAGTGTTACAAAGGCCATGTGAAAATACAGATTACCTGAAGACTAACTCCTCAAAAACTGCATACTAAGTGTATGCTCTCCACATAAAAACATTTAGCAATCACTTATGTTAGGGGCTTTTGTTATCCTTTATATCTGTAGATGGTGAAGTCAAAAGTGATACTAAACCACAATCAGATCCTTCTTGCCTAACTTCCCTGAAACCACCTGCAACAGTTAAAATTAACCATACCATTTTAAAATATAAAATATAAACAACAAAACTATGAATATTACAGCAACCAAGAACAAGTCTCCCCATCTCTGCACAAGAAAAAAACCAAATCTAGAAACAGAGAAAGGACAAAATACTGTTCAGCCTACACATTACGAGTTCATATAAAAATACAGAGCTGAAACATTCCAAGCATGCCAGCATGAGGACACCTATTGTAGGCATCCACCAAATAAAGCCAGCATGACCTAAACTCAGAATGTCTTCCCTCACTCCTTAGAGAATGAAGAGCTGAATCTTAGACTTTCTTATCTATTTTTATATTTTCTGTGTCAAAAAAGGGAAAATATATTTTCAGAGCTTATAAAGAGCATGCACTTTTACACATGGTCTACTTCCATTCCAGTTTCCTGAAAAACACTGCTCTGGCTGAGTGCTGGGATGTATTGTGCTTAGGAGTCAGAGTTCAGGTGAGTCACACACAGCACAGGGGAAAATAATCTGTGACTGTCACCTTTGGGAGGCTGGAAAGTGCCCAAGGAGGAACAGCTCAAGCCACATCTGCTGTGAGCAGGAACAAGAAGAGGTTAAGCTTCACCCTGCCCTTCCCAGCAGCACCAGGGAGCAGAACTGCCCCACTCTTGCTTCTCTTCCAATTCCAACCACCCAGAGATCAAGAGAAGAATGCTGACTTAGGTCTAACTATAAGGAACCAGAAAAACAGCACATGAAAGAACAAAGACATGCATGTTCTCCACCATTTTGAACAGGTGTTACTTATGATGTTAGCAGGAACAGAAAGTTTAGCAATTTCAAACCAAAAAAAGCCAGTGTGGGAACTAGACAACTTTCAATACAGTAGTATTTTCTACCATTTTTGAAATTACAGTTAGTTAACATGCTTTCACCCTTTTTAAAGACTTGGTTTAACATAACTTAAATGCAACTCCTCAAAAAGCTTTTCCCTCTCCCTAACCAAGCCACAGTTTTACCCATCAACCCACTGAGGGTATTACATGTGAGAATCCCAGAAAAAAGAATTCAAGTTCTTTAGATAGCTGACTTATACAGCATAAAAACTTACTAGAAGTCACCTTACAAAAAAGCCTCTAAACAACAGCTGGAATACTCAGAGAGTGGCTACAAATTTGGATGAGCAGTTTCACACACTGACACCTTTCAGATCCCCAGACCAACCACAAACAGGAATATTTTCCTGACAAATGATGTAAACTGAGTTCCATCCAGCCCACATAATGGACTCACTGCTGCAATAGGTCAATTGTTTAAAAGCATCTTTGCTTTAAAGATTTTTTTGCCAAGGGAAAGACAAGGCTTTGCCACACAAGTTTTTAAGTATGTTACAAAAAGTTTATTAACTCTGTGTATTTAACAAGTGTTGTAAAAACATTGCTGAAGAGCTTGTTTGCAATAAACAGCAAATCTAGCTTGAAATACTAATTTCAAAGTAAATCCTCTATAGGAAAGTCAAGGTCAATGATTCAGAACTCCTTGAAGTCAATGAAAGGCCATTAGCTATAGTCCCCAAAAACAGTATATCCTGAAGAATCATTATCTTTGGAGTGACATCACCACTGGAAAAACCAGTAGAGGTGACTGTCAGTCACATTAGGAGCAAAGGCCCAGGCTATCACACTCCTCTCCCACTGCACACCTCTTATTGCTGCACCTGATGATGACAAAAATAATGCCTTAAACACTGCTTCCAGCACATCTGCACAAAGGAGGGATCACAAAATCTCCTATTTTGACAGTGTTTTGTGTTTTAGTCTATTTAATTTTTGAGCTTACTTATGGGAGCATAACAGACACTAAGAAGTAAAATGGTTCTACTTTATTTATCATCAGTCTAATGAAGATTGCTAGCATCAGATTATCAACAATTCTTTCTGCAAAGAAATAAGAACCAACAGGCACCATGTGAACTATGAAGTGTTTTCTGTAGCAGTATCTCAATAATAAAAGGAGGGAAAATGTACCATTTGTAAAGCCATAGAAAAGTAAGATCATGCAAATACAGAAGCATACTGACACACTAAATACTTATTCTTGCCCCACATGGGTAAAATGAGATTAAGAGAATTTCTGCTTCCTAAATATTAATCTGAAACTAAATATTATAAACATTAGATAACAGGGAGGAGCTCCTTATTCAGGTCAGATAAAAGCAACTGCAAGAAAGTGTATGGCATGCTGTGAAATTGAGTTATAAGGCCTTTAACGTGTTTAAGAGTGTACTCCAAGCCTGCCTTTACAAGCAGCGTAAACCACCACAGCCAGTGCAGACACACACCTTTTTCTATACACAACTACATTAACTGGATCAATGAGCACCCCAGAACTCCTCATCCCAGACCTTCATTACAGACTATTCCAACCTACTGCCAGTGCTCCCCTCTCCCACTGCAGTATAAAGCCACTGGAGCTTCAGTTTGGCAGCGAAACACAAACACAAGCAGATCAGGCATTTGGGAAAAGCTTTATACACCATATTTTATGATCAGTCTTTGACCAAAAATAGGTTTTAATGCCAGAGATGAACTATCATGACCAAGTCATTTCTTCAAACTAAACAATTTAAACTCTGACATGAACTTCACTCAGGAGTATAGCTGAGAATCTCATGAACACTATTGAGATTTACACCATCTTAAGTGGTAAGCTACCAAAAGAGAAAAATGTTCAATTTTTTCATTACAAAGACACAATCTAATATTTCAGCCAAGTGCTTTTGAGGAAAAGCAGTAAAAAGAATTAAAATCTTTCTAAAAGAATCATGCATTATGGTTTTTTGAGGCAGAGAAAAACATCTGAAGTTTTTTTTCTTCAGTAGCAAGAAGAGAAACACATGCACTCTGGATTTTCCAGTCACCAGCAGTCAGTGGATGGTCACTCTCACTTCCCTTGTGTCATTGGCTCTGGTCCTCTTTTTTACTCACCACCAAATTATTCACTTCAAACCTCCCTTTTCCTACACATGTCAAGAAAAAAGGACAGCTGACATACTAGACATGAACAAAATCTAGGAACAGACTCCTCTTACTAAACTCAAGCATCTCATTTTTTAATTGTCCTTTTTGAGGAGAAGTTCAAGAATGTAAGAATTTATTTCTGACTGCATTAGTCAGAACATATAGAAGTTGTTCAGTCCACAATCACATCAGGTTTACTCCCTGATGACCTCAACAGCTGAATGCTTGCTCAGAGTCCTGAGGAATGAGGCTCAGCATTTGCTTTACCAGCTTAAAGTTTCTGGGAGGGCAGCAACCAGCAGGGAGGAGCTGACAGTCAGGGACAGGAAAGAGCAAACCCAAAACACTTCAGCTGCCTCAGCTCCAAGGCCAGCTCCTCAGTTTGAGCTGTTGGTGGAGTTCAATTCCAAATGAAAAATACACTCTGTTCTGCCCATGGTGATCCAAGGATTGAAACATGGTCAGATGGTACCTTCCCAAATCCTCAGAGCCAGGAGTCAGAGTGGCTCCTCCAACAGCATCTTCCAAAAGATGACAACAAATTCTGCTGTCAAAGACTGTGGGAAATGATTGCTACAAAAGAGGTACCTTGAACAGTCATGCTCCTTCCTGTAGAGAATATATATATATATTCTATAGCATATATCTTCTCCCCCATCCTTTGGTGAATAATATCATACATACATTAAAAAAGATCAGGAACAAATACACAGGAGGATTTTTTTTCTAAACTCAGTGAAAGAAAACATACCATAATAAAGTAATTAAATTTTTTAAAAATAAGGATTTCAGAAAAGGTTTTCTGACAAACAGATTTTAAGACCAAAGAACTTTTGAGATCCAAAGAAATTATTCAGACAGCTTTAAGAGAAAGTGTGTGTGCAGGTGTGGTATGGTGTGTGGTTCTTTCTCCAAATTATATTTTAAGCTATAGAGACAACACAAGGAAAGCAGAAAAGCTGTTGCTTTTCTCTGTGAGCTTTAAGATGCAGTTTTGGTCAAGCCAACCTCTGTGATGTACATCAGTTCCCAGAGTTTTGCTTATCCAGAGTCCTGGATAAAAGGTAACTAAGCCATGGACTGGTTTGGGTCCAGGGATCAGAACTTACTTTCACATGTGTTCAGTACTAAGCTGTGGAAGGCTCAAACACAGCAGCTTCCCCACTTCATTCCAGAGAGGCACCCCAAGTTCACTGCAGCTGCCTGTGTAAAGCAGCCTAAGTGATTAAAGAGCAAGAAGGGTGAAGAAGAGGGATTCTAGAACAGCCAGGGGATTCAGCACTGAATCAGAGCAAGGGACACAGGACAGAAACACTCCTGATTCCTTCTCCCCACAACTCTTCCATGCACTCACACTGAACCCAGACTTGCACAAACACATCCCATGCAGAACACCAACACCTAGGCAGTGATGTACACCCATGGGATTGCAGAGCAGCACAGGCCAAGGCACTGCTGCAACACACACTCATCATCACAGGAGGAAGAATCCAAGCTTCTGGAAAGCCATTGACTTTCCAGAAGGAAACTGCTTTGCAGACCTGACAGATTCAAAAACTTCCTCTGCAGACTGGTCTCCAAAAGTAAACATAATTTTCACATTAATCAGTCTTCTGAAGCAGGTAGCAGACTTTTTTGTATTTATTTAGAGATTGTATTTGATAAATATTTCAAAGTGACTGCTCTAGGTCACCGTTGGTTTGCAGAAAGAAAAAAAAATAATTTGCTTGAGTATTCTAAGCACCTAAAAAATGAGAAAATGCAGAGCTATGAAAGGACAGCAATTAAGGAAGACAAAGGTTGACCCATTTTCTCTAAGCAACAAGAAACATGTTTTGAGAGGAAGTTTCTTACCCGCTTAAAAGAAGACAATCAAGAGCAGGCTAATTAATACTTTTTTTTTTTTTAGTAGAGAAACAAAATCATCCTGTATTACAGACAGGTTTGTATTAAAGGCAGGTTTCAAGGCCACACAACTTGCCTGACTAGCTCAAACTGCAAAAAAACCCCCAAAACTGGGAAATAAGTTATATCTATTTTCACAGCTATGGTTCCTCAGGAGAATCTCTGGAACCTTTGTGAAGGGGAAGGTCCAGTAGAGCTGTGCAGAAATTAGTCTTCTGCTAACTGAAGTCTGAAGTAGAAATATACACCAAAAGGCTCAGTTTTTCTCCTTTTTTGAGCTACAGGATACAGGGCAGGACAGCAAAATGAGCATTAAACTGACAAGCCTTGCCATCACTCCATGACTCACATTTCCAGATGACTGAAGTGGTGTGGTGACTCTAACTCACCCCTCAGGGAACAGGACATGGACAGTGCCTCACACACACAAACACATCACCAAGGGTCTCAGGCACAGCATCTCCTTTTCAGACATGTACCAAAACCCTGCATTAGCCTGGCTCCCACCCCATGAGCTCCCTATCTTAATGGGGGGCACCTTCCCCAGAAAGCCACAAATGCTGCAAACACACAAAGCTTCACCTTTTCTATTTTTCTTCCCTGAAAGACTAAACAACCCGATAAAATTCTATATATGATTCTCTGTGTTGAAGCAGTACAGCTCACCAGCTGCTCCAAAACCCTCTGCTCTACTGACTGACATTTCCAAAAGAAAATTCTAGATGTCATAAAATCAGTTTGTTTAAATCTCACTGACCACAACAGCACGACAATTTCAGCTTTAGTCTCAACTCCTTTCTGTGTAATCTTTTTATGAGAAACTGTCTCTGTGCTCATACTAAAAACTGTTGTATTATTCACAAATTGTTCCCCACTCTTATCTCTGGCAGTGAAACACTATGTAAAGAACATAATGGAAAAAACAAACAACCATTTATTTGGTTTACTGATATGATTTCCCAGGAATAAAATCAACTTAATAAGCAACAGAGCTGTACCACTGTATTTTAAACACATACATATACGTAGATAAACAATCCTTATTTCCAGAAAAGCACTGTTAAGAACAGAAATCTTTTAAAATAAAAAAAAACCAAAAAACAACAAAACAGAGACACAAAAAATAAAAGGAAATCCACACAATTAGAAAGTAACCACTGGCTTCTTTTGGCAACACTGCCTCCTCTGAGAAAGCAAACCCCCACTATGTAGCCAACAGCAAATAATTAGTCTGTTCGTGATGGCAAACTGTTTGGAATTGTTGTACTGGGTGCCTAGAGACAGAGGTTTTTCCAGATCCTCTTACACTTCAATAGCCAAAATCAATCTCATAGCCAAAGAAGAGCGATTCAAGGAAAACAGAATCAAAAAAGAACTACACAAACAAGAAAATGTCTGCTCTCCTTCAAAAACACACCACATCTGCATCTCCTCAAATAAATGATAAGCAGCACTTGTCAAACACACCTCAGTGTAAATACTGAGACATTCAGTGGAAAGGAGAATCAGCTTTCCTGACTTGAACCTCTGTGTTACACACAACCCACTGAAGCACTTCAATATTGCACAGTCACAGTGTGGAGCTGCTTGAGAGAAAAATACTGCTTTTATTTAGCCTAAAGTTAAAACCACAGAGGTGAAGAGCCATTCCCAGAGGAATGGTGGGCATATGGCTGGTATTGAGCTGGAGCATGACTCAAGCAAGGCAAACTGAAAAAACTGATCTCAAGGCCTAAAATGGACATCTTGGGTGACAGAAGCACCATGAACATTAGATGAAATGCCAGGAAAGTGGAAGCATGTCAGGAAAGCTGCTGGCTACAAAGGCAGCCTCCCAGCAATCTGGGGGCTTCCTTCTGCTTACTTGTACAGTTTCAGCAAGCAGGAGCCATGAATGACAAGCGGCACCTTTGTTTTATCTAAGTTAGTGGGATTCTTTTGAACAATTTTTAAAATAAATTTTCAGGCCTAAGATTTGTCCACACGCAGAAGAGAGACATCAGTAGGAGAACAGAGCACACAAGCACACTTGCCTCTTCCTGCCACAGACTGATTCATGTTTCAAAGTATAACTAATGTTAGTTTATCCAGTAAGTGTTTAACCAACCTAAGGAAATATATTTTAATTTTCAGCCACTTAAGAGACTTTTTTTGTATTTATTCCCCTCCAAAGAGTATGACAGGTAAGTGTTCTTCTGCTATTTTACAGGGATGTTGCCAGTATTTATGTGTAATTTATTAAAAATAAAAATAAAACAACAAACCACAGCTTATACATCAAGTTCTGGCAAATAGGTTTACTCATTTAAGCAGTAGCTCATTCTGCCTCAAGGATAAAGCAACTCTAGTACAATTTCACACTGTTTCCCTGACACAAACAAAAACCAACACTTTAACTTCTGCAGCCAGTAATTGATTTGTTAACTTCGGAAAATATAAAGCAGCAAGTAAGACTATGCAATTTTTCAAAGCTGGAGTTTGGCAAACCCAAGCTGCTTTTTTTGTCATTGCTACATGATGCTTGCAGGCAGCATTCAAATTGAAACCCGTCACCAGCCAAGTTACCAAACTGTATCACCACTCAAAAATATAATGACCTATATTCCAGATGAAAGCAGAAGCATGATGCAATCTTTGTTTTAAGGAGATTATTCAATGGTTTATTCCCTATCTGTAAAAATAACAGTGTGGGTCTAATGCAGCCAGTGGAAGAACCTCTCTCCATTAAATAAATTGAGTATTTTAACCAGAATTTTTTTCACATGCTGCTATGTCCAGAAATAATTACATGATGTAGAGCAAAAGAGCCCATATGGAAGAGCAGTATGAGACAAGGCAGCAGAGACCCCAGGTGCCAGTCCTCTTCTGGGCCAAACAAGTGCCTTATCCTGTGCCACTGAAACCTACCAGAAATCCTGATTCCCTGCCCTGCACTGACTGCCCCCAAGGTTAGTAAAATCCTTGCTCCCCCAAGGCAGAATTGGAAGTTATGACAATTATTACCTTGAGGTTTGCAATGTGTATTCTGGGAATAAATAATAGCAAAATATCTAGCAGAAATACAGCAAAAGTGATTAATTTTCTTGATGCAATTTTCTTGTCTCACATTAGCCAACAATCATGAACAAACCCAGTACCTATCTGATGAGGCTGGCTATCCAGAGCAGTTTGGATTTTAAGTATGTAATCAGATTTTTAGTTTGATAAATTCACTTGATTGCATAAAACAAGCCCAAAGTCTGTGTTTATTATGCCTTTTTCTCTTTCCTTCTTTTAAAATCAGAGTCTCACTCCCAGAGTTTCAGAGAGCATCCCAAATATTACCACAGTGTACTGTCAGTTTACACATAAATGGTGCATGGTGATCATTCATGTAGACAGGAAAACTTACTATCCATGTTTACATACTGAACACTCCCACAAAATACTTTTACTTAAGGAAACAAACAAAGTCACAGGCAGCTAATATAAAAGTAAAAAAAAAATAATCACAGAAAGATGAAGTGGTCAAACAAAAAGGCCATGCTCTATGAAGTGGTTCTATAAACCTATCCTTTCCACAATCTTGCTTTCAGCATCCTGCCTCTCTCTCCTTTAAGTCAAGAGTGTTAAGTTATGGACAAGCTACAAAATGGTCAAACACACAGTCAAGAGACTGCAGCTACCAAAGGCAGTGTCTCAATCAGCCTCAGAGCCAGAGAGGGCAGAGCTGCCCTGCCAGGAACAAACCCACGGAACAAGTAAAGCATGTTCAAAGCAAGGAATCCAAACCTGTCACAGCACATGCTGCAGTCAGGATGGCCAGGATACACAGAGTACCACCATACACTATCAGAAAGCTTCAGCCCACACAGAGCACCACCACACCACCTCAGAAGGCTGCAAGCACCTGCCCTGCTTGTTCTTTAGCCCAACCTTTTATCCCCTCCTGTTGATGCACTGCCCCTGTGTGCCCTCTGTTCCCTTTGGTGGTTGCTCAGTGCCCCTGGGCACTCCATGGCTCATTGCTGGCAGTGCTGCTCACCTGCTGCTCACAGCTGTAGCCAATTAGGGATGAGGCTCAGCCCAGCCCCACTCCCAATCACCCCAAACTGTGTCCCTACACAAACCCAAATATGAAGAGTGACCTAGAAGAGCACCAGCATCCCACCCCCTCATCCAAGTCAGAGCCCAGTCTGTGCAAAGTCACCAGTGGGGTGTTCAGAAGCCCCAGCAAAAGCAATGATAATAAACTGCACAACCTCACTGTGCAAACGCAGAACTGCTGTGGCACCTCACATGAACTTCCTGGGCAATGTAAACAATAGCTCACCTGCTCTTTCCATACTCCCCAATGAGACCCCTGGAGCTCAACTACGCCAGAAATAACAAAAAACAGAATCACAAAGGCCAGAGAGAGAAACTGGGAGAGACTGCTGGAACAAAGATCACTTAAATTTGTCTTATTACACTCTTTGATTTCTCTGGCTACTGTAAAAAGCTCCATTCTAAACCACACTTTGGTCTGATCCCTTTATGTTCAGTCTTAATGATATCTCTAAATGATGAAAGAAAAGAAGAACCAGGAAGGGAAAGCTATAAGGGTCAAAAGCAAATTATTACTCCAAAAAACTATGGAGAACTTCCAACTTCACCTTACTGTTTCAAAACTTGACAAAATAGTTTCTTGGACATTTTGATCATCTCATTTCCCCTCTCCCCTCACAGTTTCTGTACACATCTAATAGGAATAAACAGTAAGTTTAATCTTCAAAACAATGTAAAAATCAGTTGCTGACTTCCATTCCTTCCTTGTTTCCTCAGAGTGGTTTAACAGCTATGTCCAAGAATAATTCTAGTTCTCGGTTCCTGACTTCTTGCAAGTTTGTGCTGCCAACACTAATTTTTAACAATTAGGATCAAGTATGGCAGGGTTGAAAACACCTCTTAGGGTAAGAGTGTATCTCTATGAGCAAACACAAACGGTCTACAGAAACAGAAGGGACCAATGTCACCAGACTGCCTCACCCACGTTCCAGCTGAAGTTTTACTCCAGGAACAACTGCACACACACAAAGTTCTCATTCGACTCCACTGCTGTTTTGCTCTCCCATGCTCACAAACACTTCAGTTCAAGCAGAACTACTGAAAAGTCCCCCAGATTTCAGTAGCAGCTGGAAGATGAAGGAGGTGGGAAATGGCCTTAAAAAAGCTGCAAATCTTCCTGCTTTCTCTTCTAAGAGCACACTTCACTACCAAGCACCAAAGTGAGCACAACAATGCACAGAACACAGACCAAACTCAGCAGCCAGCACCAGGGGCAGCCATGTAGCACTGCCACCAACCAGTTATTTCAGAGTTCTCTTCAAAATAACAGGAAATTATGAAAGTATACACCAGTGAAACAAAATAAAATGAAGGGTTTACAGAATGAAAAAAAAAAATCCATTTCCTGCCACATGCATTTCAGGTTAGTCAGTCTAAATCATATAATCTAGTATTTGCTTCTCAGTAACAGCTAATTAAAAAACATCCAAGCTTCTAAGGAAAAAAAATACCAGCCTGCAGCATGCAAACTCTTAGTAAACGAAAAACTACCAATATCTTATTTAAATACAAAGAAAAAATAATTATTTTCAAATTCTAGTCAGCTTTTAAATTCCTCCACCAACTTCTAAATTAAAATTCTGGACCCTGTATTTTGTTTCTAAATATCCCTGTATTTGTCACAAGGAGAGACAAAGCACTAGACTAAGAATATTTGCATTTTATTTTCACACTGATTTGCCTGCAGAGGCCTGAGCACTGAAAAGGCACAGCATAGCCTTTGCTCTAAATTAAAATCCTGGGACAAGAATAAAATGTTAGAAAACAAAGAAAAATAACACATACATACTTTTAAAATTATATTGTATTTGTTAAAAATATTAATAGACATTTGTATCTTTACAAATTTGTGTACTGCAATAGATCTGTGGATCTCAGCAAAATAATTTTGTCTAATTTCAGAAAAAAACCAGTAATATTTTGCATAGGCAATAGAAGTATAAATTACTATAGTACCAACTGTCTCACTGAAAGTAAGGTTAAAAGATTAAAATGACTGAAGTACAAACTGTCTTTCTTACTATGCTGAAATAGAAGATAACAAGACACCAGATTTCTGCAAAGTGCAGTAATCAAGTCAAAATATTTAAATTGATCATCTTTAAACTGTTTTCCACTGAAGGAACTTCAGAAAAGGCAGATTGCTACAGAATTTACAACCAAAACATTCAAACCCACCTGGAAAGATGCCACTCTGACACCACTGTGAAGCTCTAACAGCTCCTGAGTAATTGTACTCAGCAGAAAAGCAAAGCACTCTAATGTAACTACTTCTCAAATAAGCACTGTAGGGCAGAGAAGAGGAAATTCATTTCTGGTTAAAACAAAAACCAATCTACCAGAACAGGATTCATTTCCCTAAACAGTAGCCAAGATTATCAAAATTAACTATACAATTAATTTACACTTAAAGTTAATCCTTTGAATAAGGTTCTTGGACAAAGCCTCAACTCCCACTCTTTTTCCTTCCAAAACAAAAAATTAAGTCATATGCATGGACAACTGCAGCAGATCAGCATCTGCAATTTGCTTTCTATCCCCAAAAAATGTGGCTGTGTGACTTAAGGTACATACAACAGATATAACCTATTCAGAAAGGTCAGCAATACCTGAACTGAAAGCACAGCTACCTAACTTAGCTCAACGCCCTGAAAATCAGAGGTTGAAGCATCACTTACCACTGACAAGAAGTGTAACCTCAAGACTATCCCATAATGACTAAGTGGTGTCGTCTGGAAACTTGCACCATCACACCTTGCAATACAACATACAGAGGTTTTGTAGATTAAAGAATAAATAAATAAATAAACACACACACAAAATATAAGAGACATTCTGAGAGCTGTGTTTATTTATTTACCTGCAAGAGAAGACCACAGAGAGATTGGTCATGACCAAGTTTTATAGCACGTGCTGGAAAGGACTTTGTTGTCAGTCACATTCACACTGATTTCATTCCTCACCCGTGTCACTGATACACTGTATGACAGGAACCAACTTATTGCACTTCTAAGCCCAAGAGTGACATGGAAACCTTACTAAGCCATTTAGCAAACGGATTTCAAGACCCACTCTTAGATTCACTCACTGACTGAAATCCTGTTCTGACAGTTTACTGCTTCTAAAAACACCTTTCTCTTTCCTCTTCTCTGCCCTTTTACCTTTCCTTCTCCAGTTAGAAATCTTGTGGGAGATACCAAGAATTTCAGCAATTAGGACAGGAAGCTGTCCACCATCATTAGCAATGAGCTTTACTATTTAAGAGTTTGCCAGTAGCCTAATGTAAAATAAAAGATCACACATGAAGGCAAATGTGCAGACAATAATTTTACCATTAATTACCACAGTTACTGTGCACTGTTTTGCATCAAAGTGTAACTCCAAAATCTTTCTACTGCAGCAGAAAACACCTCAGATGCCCCAACCATGCTAAAAAGGGTATTTCTAGTCCACATAGACTAAAAATATCACCTATATTATCCACACCAAAGCCCTATTTGGACAGAGCAGCCGGACCAGTAACTGACATACCCAAGGTTTCACCTTGATACCACTGAATCCCCAGAACACCAGCACAAATCACAATTACACCAGTTAGGAAACTGTAGGATACATCAAGCACCTGCAGAAGGTTTAAACTAACCAAGAACTTGGTTTCAGATAGTCTGTCTATACAGATTGTAACTCAAGAACTCATTCCTTTACTTGTCTTGAATAAAAAAATGCTTCAATATCCAAAATTTTAGTTTAGCCCAATGATTTCTCAAATGGATTCATGCATCAACATAAAATAATTAACTGCAACTGGAAGCATTTATGTACAGATGGCATCAAATTTTTATCCACTCATCTTGCTGTTAAATATTGAAATTTTTTCAATGAAAGGGGAAGGGCATACTCTGAAGATGTACATTTCTACATGGAGTTAGTTATTTTAGTGATGGGGGAAGAAAATGAATTTAAAAAAATAAGATACGTGGATAATTTTTCTCATTGCTTTGTCTCCTTGGTACAAATTGCACTCTACATCTCAGGCAGGGCTTACCCCATTATACAAGAGCTTGATACTGCTTGCTGTTTGTTTAGGGGGAACTGAAATCTTCCTTGAACCACAACAAGCTGAGTTAGAATCATCCATTAACCAACACTTCAACTAACTTTGAAGTTTTACATATTTACAGATACACAAGTTTTGATCTTTGCTTCACAAGCACCCAGCAGGCAGATGCTGGAGAAGCTACCCAAGAGCAGCCCAAAGACACAGCTTTAGGATGGCATTAGGAAAAATCAAATTGGCAGCAAAAGGAAAGGCTCTCCTTGCTCAGTGGAAGAAGTCACCTGTTAACAAAGTACATGGAAAAGGATGATATACATGCAACTTTTCTGCCTCAGTTTTCACTGGCAAGGTCCACTCAGAGACCTTCCAGACCCCTGAGTCCAGTAGCACAGTAGGACTCTGCTGGAGGGAGAAGTCCCCTCCAAAAGAGAAAGATGAAGTTTGGAAGCACTTCAGGAAATTGGAAATAAACAATCTCTGTAAGCAGATGGGCTATATGTAAGAATCCTGAGGGAGCTGGCCAGTGCAGCTGATCTATCACACTCTACCACTTTTTAAAAGGCCATAAGACCGTGAGAGGCTCCTTCAGACAAGAAAAAAGATCAATATCACAACCAATTTCAAGAGCAAGGAGGAGGATCCAGGCAACCACAGATCAGCCAGCCTAACCTAAGTCCATGAGAAGATTTATAGAGCAAATCCTCCTGGAAGGCATCTCTCTGCTCAAGGAGCACAGAAAGATAACAGGGAATAGCCACCATGGATTTAACAAGCACAAGTGATGCCTGAAGAACACAAGAGCTTACTGCAAGGAGATGACTGCTTAGCAGAGTATGGAAGAGCACAGAACACAGAAAGCCAGTAACAGTCTCCCACAGGATCCCTACAGCCAAACTGGTGAGACAGGCATGGGGTAAGGAAGCAGAGAGGTGCTTGGGAATTTGCCTGGACTGCTGAGCTGAAAGAACAGCCACCAGCTGTACCAAGCTCCATCCAAGCAGTTGCAATGGCATCCCCTAGGGATCACCTGGATGAAAGCAGCAGTACCATCCTATGTCTTTAGGAATCACCTAGACTCTGGGACAGGCTGCATCCTCAGGAAGTTTCCAATGACACCCAAGTGCGAGGAGTGGTCAGCTCCACTCAGACCAGGACAGGCTGCAGAAAGGCACCTTGTGAAGTTCAGTGAAGGCAAGTGCTGGGTCCTGTATCAGTGGCAAAACAACATCCTGTAACAAGACAGGCTGAACACGAACTAGACAAAGACTCACTTTTTCAGAAAAGTATTTGGAGATCCCAGGAGACAAAACTGTGAAAACAAGTCAGCAGTTCATGCTCATTGCAAAGGCAGCTGAGCACAGTGTGGGCTGGATGCAGGAGTCCAGGCAGGAGGTCCAGGGAAGGATCAGTCCCGTCTGTTGAGCACCTGTGAGTCCATGTCTGCAGTGCAGCCAGGTCTGGCTCCCTGGTGCAAGACTCACACAGACACTCTGGAGCATGTCCAGTGGCCAAGCTGGCCAGATGGCAGGAGCACATGGTGTACAATGAGAGGCTGCACAATCTGCTCAAGAAAAGAGCTCTAAAGAATCCTTATTACTGTCAGCTCTCTAATGAAAGGCTGAAGAAGAGAGAACTGGACTCTTCTGGATGACAGGCACTGACATGTTAAGAGGCAACTGACACAAGTTGGAAAGTAAATTTCAACTACCTTAAAGGGAGGGAGGAAATAAAAAATCACTGAGTGCAGTCAAATGTGGAAATAGATTGCCCAGAAAGGTGTTAAAGGCTGGAACAATCTTATCTAAATTATTCCTGCTTTAATATATGCAGGGAGCTGGATTAGATGACCTCCAGAAGCCCCTTCCAACCTAAATGACTCTCTTTTAGGAATTTACTATTTGACCTACCAATTATTCTATATTAGAAATTTTCCTTCAGCAGGTTTTGCATCAGGTTTATTACTTTGAATAATGTGTTTCAAAATTCCAGTTTTCCTGTACATACAGTCAGCCTGCACCCAGTGTTGTACACAGAAATGTACGTATCTCTTATCTTCTTGCCCTTAGAACTTCTTCCTTTTGTACTGCTGGGCTTCCCCCACAAACAGGGAACTTGTTTTCAGCATCAGAAAAATTCTTGCACTTTTAAGTTTACCTGATCTAAAAAAATCCACACCTTCTTCAATATTCTGGCTCATGATACAGGGGTGACAAGAGTAGGAAAGCAGATGGCTGTGGTGGATCTCACTATGGCAAAAGCTACTTTTTCCCTCTGACCACTTAAAAGCATTAAAAAGATACTTCTGCTACTCTTTCCAAAGAGTAAGAAATATTCCATGAAAGACACAATCTAACATGTCTTCCACAAGGGCCCTACTCACCTTTCAGAGCAATCTATTTTACTAAGCAGATTTTGGTGCCCCATTTATGTATTTATGTTCTGTTTACAAACAGTCACACCCACAAACTAGTTTGTCAGCATCACAAAGTCCCCTCTGGGAACACTCCTGACAGCAAATTTAAATAAACACCTTAGAAGCCACAGAGCTTTTCTAATAATCTACACATTGGTTTTGTTTCTCTTTAAAGTTAAGAATACAGGAAAAAGGTGAAATAAATAATTTTCAAATATGTCAGTCTTTTTTATGGACTAGGACTCCATCAAAGAACAAAGAATACCTTCACCAATCCAGGTTACAATGGCTCCTTCAACAGCTGTACCAGGGTAATAGAGTAAGATTGAGACTGGAACAAATTGCCAAAGGTATGAATTTCGAAAAACACATCTTCTCAAAATATACTTGAAAACAACTTAACCTTCACTAAAAGGACACCTTCAGGAAGCCCAATGTTAATGCCTGAAAGGTGCATTTTAATTCTTACTTAATAGGTCAAGATTAAAATTCATGGGGAGAAACTGGGAATTATTACAGGAATGATTAGTGTAGCTGATGGCCCAAAGAGCAAACAAACCTTCCATGGTGTATTTCCACACATTTTTGCATCCTTTTTGTTAAAAGTGCCCTTTTTTTTCTTTTAATACCAAGATCAAGAGTGCCAGTAAAACCTATCAGTCCATGGGGTGCATAAAATGAGTATAATCCCATGACAAATTAATCTAAACTAGAAATCAGAAAGTGTGTAATTACTAAGGTCAGTCAAGTTTGAAATAGCCTTCCTATTACAGCAGAGGTAATAGCAATATACAACTAATCATTTTTAAATTAGAGCTGAATAAATTTACAAAACCCCCTAACAATGCCGAGATCACTCCCTGAAACTAAGAACTCTCCAAAAAGTTCAGAAAGCAGAACAGATGAACAAAGGAGAGAGAAGAAAACCACAGCAATTTCTGTGGGCCCATGGAAGAACACAGACACACAGATGGCTCTTGAGTCCATTTAATGTTGTAAAAAGCCAATAAAAAATTACACCATGCCTTCATAATCAATATAAGACAGTCTTGGCAGAGAAAAAAAAGGCCACCACCCTTACTATCATTGCCACCTTCACCACAAGTCAATCAAACCCACAAAGTAGGTTCTGCCATTAACTGAGTGACTATAGAGGCATGTCCCAGCTAAGGACATCACCACACCTGAGACTGTTCCACTCTCTCCCCTACCAACACTCAACTTCCTCCTCTGGACTGAGCCAATGTTCACATGGCCAGGCAAGAGCTGGGTTAGGAAGTTGTTGTAATCAGAGTACCTCAGGGAACGAAAAAAAAAGAAGAAATAGAAGTACATCTTTTCAACCAGATTAGTTCTTTTTACTCACTTCCTGGCTGTGGAAGTCCCTTTAATGAGAGAAGAGAAGGAGCAGCCACAATGCAGGCTGTCTTGAAATGCTAGGGAGTACACCAGGAACACAAGAGAGCCACATTATAAACTTGATCTTTTTGCAATCCCCTGACTAACAGCACCACAACTTAATCTGTGAATCACTTTTTAAAGAACTGAATGCTATTTTTAACAAAGCAATATATTTCCCTGTAGCCATTTTAAAAGAAACACTGCAGAGCAATTTTTACAGTTCTCATCTGTACAGCCAAGCTGTTCATAGTCCCCGAGCCCTTTTGGAAAAAAAGCAGTTATTTAAAAAATCAAATAAATAAGACAAAACTAACCCAGCATGATTTTCCAGCTCTGCCTAAAAGAGAAGGAAGTAGTGGAAAGCTCTGTCACTCATGAGTTTTGGGGTTCATCACCTGGTGCTGGCTCCCCTCCAGACACTCACTGGCAGCATTCTTACAACACTTGAGTCAATTTGTGCTTACTGTAACTGTATTTGTAGTCTTTTCAAGATTAAACTACAAAGTAAGTGATTAATAATGTAATTGTTACCATCTAACACACATAAAGAGGTAGCTACAATCCTACTTAAAACCTAGACAGAGGCATAATTTGCAGAACCAACCTTATAGGCCCAGTAAAACTTCATACAATCTGGAGGCAGGCTGGTCTGACAGGCAGTCAGGATTTGGCTTGTATCATAGAGGTTTGGTTAAATGAAGCCACAGCACCTTTTCTGCACTTAAAGGGATAACAAAATGTTTCCTGCACCATCAACAAGACATCTCTGTGGAAACTGAAAGCACACCTGCCCTTCTGAAAGTTTTAGCTGAAAAACCACATGGTTGTGAGACTAGAGCTCGACAGGGATAGAGACAAGCACTGCTTACCTAAGCAAGTTATTTCTTAATTGTCACTAGATTTTTTCTCTGTTTTAAAGAAGAACTGACATTCTGAATCTTTTTTCCCCCCCTCTTAGGCCCACGATAGATGGATACAGCTGTGAAATGTGGTAGGATATGCCTTATTCACAGCACTAGCAAACCAAGCACTGGTGGCAACACAGCTTCCAGAGAGTGACAGCAGGAGCAAAGTACACCCGACACTGCAGGAACTTATCCAGGAGGAGAGTCAGCAAGTCCATTTCCTTCACTGCCGTCCCTGCTTCAGATGATATCAGCAGGCTTTCAAATACTTTTATCTAAAGACAAGAATTTTGTACCAGCTTACGGGCCGGGAGAGAGTGGAAGAGGGCTTAAAAAATAAACCACCAGAAATGAAACAAACAACCAGGGGAAAATAGAAAAAAAAAAAAGGAAAAAGACAACCAGCCCAAAACAAAACATAACGTAGATGAAATTGAATGAAATTGAATGAAATTGAATGAAACTGACGCATGCAGACGGCACGGATTTAGGACAGTAGTTTGCTAGTCTGGGCTCTTGGGAAGTGACTTCACTTTTCCCGCGGAGGAGGCAGGGAGATAAACGCTTCCACAGCGCTCTCGCATTCCTGACCACGAAAACAACTTTATTTTTTCAATCCTGCACTGTGCTCCAGCTCCTCTCCTCCCGGAGCGCCACTGCCCAGGGAACTCCACGGGCATAGACAAACACCAAATAACACGGACCGGCGGGACCGCCGCCCCGGGGGCCCGCGGCCAGCGGAGGAGCCACCTCAGGTCAGCGGGCACTATCTATCCCCCGTCACACGGGCTGGGCCGGCGGCTCCCTCTCCTCCCGCGCCCGTTCTCCTGCGGGAGCGGCGACCTCCCCGCCTGCGCCCCTCATGACACCCGCTCCGCTCCGCTCGCCCCGGCGGGGCAGGCCCGGGACAGTGTCGCGATCTCTCACCGGTGCAGCCGGGCCGTCCTCCCCGCGCTGCCGCTGCCTCCAGCCCGGCGGGGCCGCGCAGCCGCCTCAGGGCCGGGACAGCGTCGCCCACATTCCGGCGGCGAGAGGGCGGGCGGGTGCGCGCGCACGGCTGACACGGCGTGAGGGCGGGAGGGAAGGAGGGACGGCGGAGGGACGGCGGCAGCTCTCGGCAGCGACGGCCCCGCCGGCAGCCCGGGCAGTGCGGGGGGCGAGCGGCTCCGCCGCCGGCCCGGCCCGGCTTGCTGTCGGTGTTGAAGTCTTGTGCGGCCCCAGGGGAGTGCCCCTTCTGGGACACCATTATAGAATGGTTTGGGTTGGAAGGGCGCTTAAAGACCATCTCATCCCACCCTCCTGCCATGGGCAGGGACACTTTCCCCTAAGGCAGGTTCCTTCGAGCTCCGTCCAGCCTGGCCTTGGACACTTCGGGGGATGAGGCAGCCACAGCTTCTCTTGGCAACCTCTGGCAGGGCCTCACTACTCTCACAGGGAGAAATTTGTTCCCAGTATCTAATCTAACCCTGCTCCCTAGTGGTAAGCAATTCTGGGTCCTTTAACTACATGCTGTTGTAAATTCTCCCTGTAAGTTCCCTTCAGGTACTGAAAGGCCACACTGCCTTCTCTTCACCCCAAAGCCTTCTCTTTTCCAGGCTGAACAATCCCAACTCTGTCAGCCTTTTATCACAGCAGAAGTGCTCCATCCCCCCGACCATCCTGGTGCCTTCTCTGGATACTCCAACAGGTCCGTGTTCCTCCTCTGCTGGGACCCCAGAGCTGGAGGCAGGTGAGGTCTCACCTGAGCAGAGGGGCAGAATCTTCCCCTCTGCTGCTGCCCATGCTAATTTTGATAAATGCTTCTCTCCCACCTGTCAGAAAGCATCCAGCAGGCACTGAAACGTGTCAAAATCCTCACCCACAACTGAAGGACAATGGAATGAACCTATAAATCATGGTGCTCTTTGGCAAAATGAATTAAGCTTGCCTTCACATTTTGTACCCTGGTCTTGCCAAGTGGGGTAGATGTGTTTGCTCGGTGGTTTGGTGTGGTTAAACAAATATTTAAAAAGTAAATATCTATGCTTAATTAAGTATCACCATTGTTTATGTTGAAATAAAGTATGTTTAAATTACGACAGCTTGTCTTGTTGGGTTGTGTGTGAAACAAATTAATATTTAAATTACCCACAGCATCTATACAGCTTGTCTGTGTTCTCCCCATTTCAGATGCGGTTCAGCAAAATCTTAAGGAATTCAGGTCACAGCCTTCAGTAAAACAACTTTAGCATAAAAGCCAGTGGGCTGTGTCCTTTTGCCCCTGAGAGAGCCAGACTGCCCCTGTGGACGTTGATTTTAGGCTGTTTTCTTGTCACTGGCGTCGAGAGGTTTGTTTGTTACATGGTCTTTTTTGAGCTGAACTGTCATAAAAAAGCCTGTCTCAAAGGCAAGCAGGCAAAGGAGAGCATTTCACAGAAAAAAAGAAAAAAAAAAAGCAAAACCAGACTCTCTGGCCAGCTCCCCATTTAAGAATTCTTATTATAGTTTAGAAATTGTGTAAATTCAATTGCCTCCAGATTACTTTTATCCCACCATGGGTTCAGATAAACCACAAAAGCATAGTGAAAGCAGAAGAATTCAGAGAGAGGAAGAAAATTATTTTAATGACTATGGCAGTAGAGAAATAGTAAGAAGAGAGTATCCCTGGTACTGCACCCAGGCACTGCACACTGGTGTATGAATGTGAGCAATAAACAGGAGGAACAGAAAATCCACACAAGGCAAGGCAAGAAGGGATGAGGCAAAGGGGCAAGGGAAGGACAGGAAAAGGCAATGGCATGGAGGGGCAAGGAAAAGCCAAACAAGAGGGGCAAAACAGGGCAAGGGCAGGCAAAAGAGGGGCAATGAAAGGCAAGGGGAAAGGCAACAGCAAGTTAAGGCAAGGCAAAGAAATAAAGGTGGGAGGTCGGCAAGGGATAGGCAAAGGAAGGAAAGCAAAGGCAGGATAATGGAGGGAGGGAAAAGGCAGTGGAGGGGGAAGGAAGGCAAGGCAGAGGCAAAGCAAGGAAGGGAGGGGCAATGAAAGGAAAATGAAAGCAAGGTGAGGGAGAGGTAGGCAAGAAAGGGCAGTGGAGGGGATGGTAAAGCAAGGGAAGCAAAGAAGGGGCAAGGCAAGGAAAGACAAGGGAAAGGAAAGAGTGCAGTAAAGCAAGAGTGGAGCATGGGATGGGCAAAGAAAGGAAAGTGAACATAAAGCAAGGGAGGGGCAAGGGCAGGCAATGCAAGAGGGGTCATGGCAGGGCAAGGATAGGCAAGGCAGAGGAAGTGCAAGGTAAGGGATGGGCAAAGGAAGGAAAACAAATGCAAAGCAAGGGATGGGCAAGGAAAAGGCAACACAATGGAGGGGCAAGGCAAGGGAGGGGCAAGATGGAAGCAAGGAAAAGCAGGGAGGGGTAAGTCAGAGGGTCAAGGTAAAAAAAGTCAAGGCCAGGCAAGGGAGTGGCATAGGAAGGGTGAGTCAATACAAGGCAGGAAAAGGGAAAAGAGAGGGGAAAGAAAGGGGCAAGAGAGGAGCAAAGGATAGCAAGGAAAGTATGGGGTAACAGAGGGGCAAGGCAAAGGAGGGGAAGGCAAGGCAAGGCAAGAGAGGGACAGGTAAGGCAAGGCAACGGAGGAGCAGGCAAGGCATGGCAATGAAAGAAAGTGGGAGGCAAGGGTAGGCAACACAAGGTAGGAGAGACGAGGCAAGGAATGGGGAGGGTAAGCAAGTCAAAGCTTGTTTAATCAAGACAACATAAAATGTGTATCTTCCTCAGGCTGGTCATCTCCAGTCAGAGGTCTCAGTGCAGAGGTGCTTGGCACAGGGGCCTTGATGCCAGGGAGCTTTGTTAGGGACAGTTCTCTTTCATGCCTTGGGAAGTTTTCAGACCAAACCAGCTCTCAGGGGCAAAATTGCAACAAAATCCTGTAAACTCTGCTAATAAATATGCATTAAGTGCCCTTGCACAGAGGGTTCATGTGCACAAACAGATGATACTGAAAGCCAAACCAGGTGGTTATGTAAAGATGAGTGTAGTAGTAGTCTTAAGCCTGAACATGAAGAAACGAGTGGTAACATGGCAAAACAAACAAAAAGGCAAAATGAGCTTTTTTCAATGCAGCAGATTAATAAGATAAAAATTATCAGTGACATTCATACAAATTTTTTCAATTTACACCAACAAAGCTCAGCAAAATTTGACTGATCTCAGATGTAGAGTCTCTTGATCTTGCGGACAGATTCTTCCCACCAATCACTCCAACGCTGAATTGCCAGCAGCTGATCTGCACTTTCTTCCTTGATCTGGGCAAACAGCTGTTCAACTTTACTTTTGTATTTCTGTATAAAAAACCCCAACAATTGAGGACAAAATTAGTAGTGATGAAATATATTTTTATTTGCCTAAATCCAGGTCCTGATCCATTATGTCAGAAGACTGCAGAGAGGCCACTTATTTTTTGCCTTTGAGAATATAACTAATATGAATAATTAATTATTAGCTGTGTTCCTTCTGTGGTTTTTTTTAAAGACTTCTGAAATTAAATTATCAGCAATATTTAAATTTTGCTCAAATGCAAGACCTTCATCTCACTTCTATTAGTTCTGAAGAGTAAGGAGTTGCCTTCTCTCAAGACAACACAGAATGCACTCAGGCTCTTGCTGGAACTTTTTAACTCAAAAGTATGAACTGAACTATTACAAAACTGCTAAAAAGTAATTTCCTCTAGACAGAAGCTTGTAGACCACCATAAAAACCTCAAGGCACTTTATTATTCTTAAAGAGTCCATGCTCCAAAACATAAAGTACTGTGTTTTTAATGCAACACACATGTAGGAAAATACTTCTGTGGTGTGCATGCATTTTATATCCAATCCTTTTATCCAACCATTTGTATCCAAACATCCACATTCCCTTCAAATCTGTGCTGTAAACAGGTTCCTAGGCACCAGAACTAGATGCATAAAACACACATGCAAATTGATAGTTTTGATGGCATTTGCCATCATTGACAGTACATTTTACATTCCCATATTAAAAGCAGATATTTAAAAAAAGTTAATTTAGTTCAGTGGGAGTACAATTACTTCCAGGTCAGATGCATAAAGACATCTCCAAGTGATTTAACATAAAAATATTCTCCTAACAGCTGAGCACTTCAGTTTTGAGAACCATTGTCTGTGCCAGTCAGAGGCAGAGTTGTCTGCATTCTTTTAACAGACTCAGTAAAGAAAGAGTGATTATTTTGATGGTGGAAACAGTCATCTGTGATAGTTGTGGATAAAAGACAGGTATGAATTATTTTACAGCTCTTCACCTTTTATGGGAAAATCAGCTTTTATGATCTAAGGCTGGACCTATAGGCTTCAGAAAGAAAGCTGAGTGAAAACAAGCAGGACTGCAATGGCACTGGGGCACAGCTGCTTTTGGAACTATGATGCTGCCAAAATGCAGTGTCCTGTTTCTGACACCATCCATGTTTCTCTGCTGAAACAATTCCCCTTTGTCATGTCTCTGAATGAGAAGACTCCATGAGGAACCAACCCAGCCTGCTTCTGACAGCATCACGAAGAAATGGACATGAGAAAGGATTCCTTCACACAGATAACATGGCCTTCAGATCAGCAAACACTGTGTACTTTAAAAACTTACACACACAGCTAAGATTCTGTAATTGTCTTCTTAAAAAACCAAACCCACTCAAGAGTCCTTCTCCACAGACCCACCTTGTATGCAGCTTGTCTTGCATCCACCACTGCCAGATGGCCCAGGGTGGTCTTAGCTGTTGAAACTGATGCAGTTCCTCTGCAGAGAATATAGTCTGGAGTGTCAGGAACAGAAGTCTCGGGTATGCCTGGCCAAGACCTATAAAAAACCAAACCAACCAAATCAAACTCATGAGAAAAGAAGTTAGAAAAGAGAACAGATCATACTAATTCAAGTTACTTGGGTTAAGGTGCCAAAGATCAATGCTATTTTTTTTCCTACAAAAGGTTTACCCTAAAAACATCTTTGTTTAGTATAACCAACTGTTCTTTCAAAGCATCAGGATCTCTCCACAGTATAGAATTAATTTCTTCTGAATGACAATACACAGATTATTCATAGATCTGAATGTAATGAATTGATAACTAGTGACAAACAAGTGGCATAGCAAAAGCAGTGACATGGTATTGTTTTACACTTTAATTTGCAATTCTTTCTTTAAAATCATTTACCCACTCAAACTACCCCATTACTAGTTCAATGACATTACTAATGATGAGCTGCAGTTTCAACAAGTGCAGCAAAAAACTATCAGGACAGGGCTGGTTATGAGTTCAGAGCAGAGGAATCAGACAGAACAGTGTGCAGTATCTCCAAATACTACCTCCTTCCTCGTTTGACTAAGTGTTGAACTTTGGAGGTTCCTGGAGGAAGTTCAGTTTGTTCACGACACAATAAAGTTGGCATCTTCTCTGTGGGTATTTCAGTTCCTGGGAGGTAAGAGAAGATGTGCTCAGCAGAAACAAAACAATGTCGGGAATACAACTGTTTTGGATTGAGTGCTCTTCACACTCAAGAAATAGCTTTGCATGCTTTATTATGCAAATCTTTTAATTTAAATCAAATAATCTTAATATCAAAACCTCCTCTTCCTAGGGACAGACTGCTGCAATCTTTGACAAGGGAGAGGAGGCCTGAACAAGCAATCTCTTCTTTTCTTACCTGCTACTTTTACATCATCAACAGCGATTGTTTCATCTAGTTCCAGCAGGAGCTTTTCAGTGAGGGCAGCCAGTGCAGAAAAAAAGCTCTGAGCACATTCAGCAACACAATCCTGTTGCAACATTGGAGACAAGTGAGAAGAATTCCTTTGATAATTCGATCTCCTCTCCTTTTAACTTGGCTCAGAAAGACTACACAAATATCAAAACCTGGCATTCTGCAGAAGGTGCAGATAACAGACATAAGACATAAAAAGGTCTTAAAGTGTCTCTGCAGTATTCTTAACATTGCCTGATTATCTAAAGATTAAAAAACTGTAGAGTTTTGAGTACAGGTACCTAGTAGTTACACATTTGGGTTACACGTGGTATGAGAAGATCATTCTGGCATTCAGGTACTTTGGGTGGAAGTGCTTAGCCCAGGTGTTACTCAATCAGGATATTTGGGTTTCTGTGTCTGTATGCAGAGCTAGGAGTAGAAGGAGATACTATGGAATTTAAAATACCAGTACTCTGCTGACATTGTAGGATTTGGAGTAAGTGGCTAAACAACAGGCTTTAATGCTGGGGAACCAACCTTCAATTAACCGAGGGGACTAAGGGGGAAAAGTATTTTGATTCCTGAATCTCTCCTGTAGATTCAGCTTATTTCAGTTCTTAATCTTATGTAGAAAAGTGTCATTATTTGCACTGATGAAATGCACAGAGAAGAAACCCTTCCAGGCATCTGTTATCTGGAAGTAAGAGAACTAACCAGAGCAGGTCACCACCACAGCCAATACTCCTCCCCACCATTAAGCTCACAGCCAGTAGATTCTATGAATGATATAAAATATCAGTAAGTTTCAGAATGTATCTAAGCAGCTGTATGTGTGCAGATGTATTTATGTCTATATTGATCTAATGCTGACAATGCATCACTTAAAATACAGCAATATATGAACAGGATTGCTTAAAACTGAAAAAAAAATTTAAGTTTCCTTTGGAAGAGGAGGAAAAATGTATCCAAAATACACCCTTCTTTCCAAATACAACATTTAAGTTCACACTAAGCAAGGGCTTTACAATTACCTGCAGCATCTTTGTGTTGAGGTGAACACCATCAGTTTGCTCTTTTTGCCTTTTTATTTCCTCTTGGCACAAAGCCTCCAGCTGAAGGGAGTTATTTGGATGTCCTAGGGAGTAATGTAATTTTCTCCGGTGCACAGTCTTTTAGCAAGTATGGAAGAAAGAAATGCCTTCAGTAAAGAATATACTGGGAGTCATAAAGAAGAAGAAGTAAACCACAAACATTTTCTATAAAGGTATTCAGAAAGACAAGGAAAGTGGAGCTACTTCTTGGCTGTCTGGATATAAGCTTTGCAGTGCAATATACACCAAATTGCATCTCTGCTGGCCTCTGGTCTCACTTGGGGATTCATTTTCAACAAAAAATCCTCATCATCTTTTCCACCACATGGTAAGTAAAGTATTTTTTATATCTCTATATTTGTAATTTTAACATTTCTATATTTGTAATTTTTACCTAATTTTTAATACTCAGACACAATCTCAAGACACTGGAGACTTTTCTCTGTGATCTCCATAATGATTCTGATCTCAGTTCTGATATTACTTGACAAAATATGCCTCTTTTATGAATGATGGTAAATATAGTATTTCATTATCCTTGCATCACAGTTCTTACAGAGGAGTGCACCCATACATAGGAGCTGTCTGGCCATACTCCAAGGTCACAGCCCTCACAGAGTTGACAATCCTAGTGTAAGATGACAGGCAGAGCTGAGAAGATTAGAAAGAGGCAGCCCAGTGCTGGAAGCTGGGAGAGGAGGGACAGAGTTCCACAAAAGCCAAAGCTTCCAGGAGAACTAAGCAGACTAAGTGCAAACACAGAAAACTCTATATGTGGTCAGCTCAGCAGAGAGTGATGAAGCAAACAGTGAGATGAGAAAAAGAAAATGTTATCACTCTGATGCACCTACCATGGGTTACACTAGAAAGCATTCCAGAATGTCCACAATACATACCTTCATATCTTCCCAATCTTTCAGCTGTCTGTTGAAGAGATGCTGAATTTGACCAGTAAAAGAGCTGAGTTTCTGCTCATGTTCTCTTAAAAGACTTTCCACGACCAGTTGGGAAACAGAAGAGAGATCCTCCTCAAACCACTTCAGCTGATCCCGAAATTCTTTTTGGAAAAGACAGGGCGTGCATGTGACACAAACAGCCTGGAATTTTCTCTCACAGAGATTGTGTCCCTGACATTCTTTTTTCTAGGCACAATGCTTTGAGAAACATACACTTGCTCAAAGATGTGACTTTGTACAGGGCTTTTAACTTAGTCAAGTGCTTCTGCTATGCTTTTTGTAGCTGATAACACATACAAAAAGAATATTGGCTCAATTTCCAGTAAAGTCAGCTGGAGTTTTTCCACTGAGTGTGATGGATTATGACAACAATGTAATTCTTGGTCACTGCAATTTTCACCTTACATACTAAAAAATTACATACACAAGAAAATGCAAGTCTTAACTAAATGAATTTACCACTAAGACAGAAATTGTAGTAATCATCTGTCTGCCTTTGGTATGAGAGTAGTTTCACTCTGAGCATTTCTGCCCAATGTTCAAATGTGTCTGGCAGATCTTCAAACATTCCCAAGTAAGGATTCTTCTTGTCTCCATAGAACTCCTGCAGAAGGGAAAGATGAACCAGAAAAATGTTGATAACACATTTTAACACATCACATCTAGATAAATAATAGTAGAAGAAGAAAGGGAAATTTCTGGAGTCTACCAAATACTGAAAGAAGCAAATAATTTGTCTGACACAGGAGTACAGCAGAACTTACTAAAGAACATGACATTTCCTTACCTCACCAAGGCAGAGCAAGGTGTTGTTACCATTCCAGAGAATATTCATAATAATCCCCTTAAAAGTACTGAAAACAAAACAACAACAACAAAAAAAACCAACAACAACAAAAAAAAAAAAAGTAAAAATTTAAAAATATCACCACACTGTTAAATAATCATACTGGCAATATTCACTGTTTTTCAAGTATTTTGTTCAGGTTAATTTTAGTACATTTTTTGAAGTATGGACAAACTAATGTTCAGAATGCCTAAGAACCTTCCCCCACATTAGCACAGCTTCTCTTCATATGCAGCCAGGACAAGGGGCTATTGTAATTGCTCACTGGAGAGCACTGCCATGTCACTGTCACAAAAAAGCAATCTTAGCCAAATTCCTGTGCCCAAAGAGCTTACCACGCATTTTAGATAAAGCAAAAATATTTCAAGGTGGGTCCAGCTGTTTACTGGAATTATTTTGAAACACAGTATGGAACAAAATTCCCAAACATTTTAAGCATTAATTTGAATAGTTTTGCATGGCATGTATAAAATATCTCAGTTCTATAGACTACAGTTGCACATATGAAGAAACAATATATCATTTTCTTAGAAAAGGGGAATGGAACCTGTTTGCTCCTTGTTTATTCCCATTAATGGAATACTGAGCACAAGAATGAAGGTATAAAATGTATTTGTCTTCTTAGGTGTGAAAATAATTGAAAGAGAAGGTATTTTACATTCCCCACCCACTTCTGATAAATGTAAAAAATGGGCTCCAATAAGACCTCCCACTTCAGACATTAGACAGAATGAACCAGCTGACCTACAGCTTTACTATTATTATACTGCAAAAGGAACTGTTCTGGAAGTACTTTGACCTCTAAATATCAAGGCTAAATACCTCAAAATTCAATGGTGAACTCTATAAGTCACAAAGATAGATGACAGATAGATGATAGATAGGTAGATAGGTAGGATACATACTACTACTACATACATACATGCACAGAGGGTTTTTATAGATTAACTTCTTGTTCTGAAAATATATGACTTACTCAGACTCTGTAGCCTTCTTTCCAAATATCTGTAATCTCTCATCCTTGGTAAGAGATTTTCTGCCTTTTTCACTGGAAAGGAAAAACATTTATTTGAAACTATCCACAAGTGTTTTCCTTCTCTGGCTGATGATTTGAGCTAGTCAGTCATGTGACAGACATGAAACTGGAGAAAAATTAGATAAAGCCTAACTCTAGAACCAGTATTCTGTGTGTCCTGGTTCTGGCCAGGCCAGGGTTAATTTCTGCAGTAGCCAGGAGGGGGTATGGCCAGGACCTGGAGGTTATTCTCTACCACCTCTCATCACTGTGGGGTGGCTGGAAGGGTCCCTGCTGCTGGGGAATGTGGTGGCAGTCTCAGGGGTTTGCTCATGGTGAGGATTCACACGAGAATCACTTGCCTCTCTTGTACACTTTGCTATTAACATTGCTACTGTTACTATTAGTTTTTTTATCTCATCACTGTTTCTAGTAAATTGTTCATTTCTCAACCTTATCTTCACCTTTTGTGCCTCCAATTTTCCTTTCCAGATGCTGCAGGGAAAGGGAAGTGAGCAAGCAGTGCACAGTTTGGAGTGTTTTGCTAGGAGCACAAAACTGGGAATACCATTCCCAAACCATGACAATATAAAGGTAGTATTTTGATGGAAAAAGATTCTTAGAATTCTCTTCTAAACTCTCAGTTTAAAAAAAAAATAATTTTTGTTGTTTTCACTATTAAAGTAGTTCATTTCATCAATCTGTGGACTAAGCTGAAGACAAACTATTTAGACACACCTGAAAATTAAGCCACATTGATTTAAAGGTTAGTCTGTATTTCAACAACTTTAAAATACAAAACAGCAGCAGATGAAGGATAACAACAACAAACAACAACAACAACAACAACAACAACAACAACAACAACAACAACAACAACAACAACAACAACAACAATAATAATAATAATAATAATAATAATAATAATAATAATAATAATAATAATAATAATAATAATGTCTTTCCAGTCAAAATCTGGGGGGGAAAAAACCCCACAAAGCTGATCATGTGGACATAAACAGGTTAGAGATTCCAAGGGATAAGGAGCAGATGGAAAGAAGCAAACAAGCAGTAAGAACCTTTCAATGAATAAACAAAGTTTAGGTAAATTCTTGCATAGGAATATTTGAAGTGGAATTCCTCCTTTTAGGGGTCTCACCTTTTTTTTCTCTTGGTTTCATCTCGAGATGACCTCTTGCTAGAAGACTTCTGAGAATGTGCATCAGATACCCTCTTCTTTACTGGGGGAAGAATTGCTTATAGTAACAAGGAAAGAAGAATATTGCACAAATGCCAACTGAAGTGCTTCTTATGTGTATATATATTTTGTATTCTTATTTCTATAATGTTTCCTTACAGCATGGAGGGGACAACTGCAGGAACAATCATTTCTGTCAGCCAGGCCTGCAGTAACCCAGAAGTGGCAACAGCAGTAAAGGTTATGTGCTGGAGCATGAGTCCCAGGAATGTCACAGAAAATACATGGTAGATGGAGGAGATTTAAAGCAAAGTGAAGGCAGGTAAAGAAAGAGAATGAATGGGTTACATTCACAGTATTGGTGGTCATGGGGACTTGCAAATGTGAAAGCTTTGGAAATGGCTGGAAGAGTCAAGGTCTGCAGAAGAGAGATGAGGAAATGGTAACACTAGGTAGGAAGCATCTGGGGTTACCTCTGTGCACACCTTTGAGTAGATGATGATACAGTGTGAGAAGAATCCCCGATTCCCTATATACTTCATGATTTCTATTCTGCTTCTTTTCTCAACCCCATTCCCCTTTTGCTATCACAAACACAGGCACTCTTTATAATAATATTATTATCTCATTCTGTAGCTTTCATTTCTTTAGGAGCCCAAAATCATCATTAAGTAAAGATGTTTAGGGAAAGAGCTGAGAAGCACAACTATCTCAGAATTCCTAGCATAGAAGCCACTGGCCTGGACCATGCTAGACCTGTGCAGTAAAATGCCAGGAACTACAATTTACATGAAAAGAAAATATTAAAAGAAATACAGGCACACCTGGATTCTTTTTCCCCCGATTTAGGTCTTGGTATTTTTTGGATGGGTCAAATCTGAAAAGGAAAAAAAATAAAGAGCTAAGTACTACTATATATCCTGTCATTTTATGTTCTATACTATATTATATACCAAACTAGGCAAGTTCTCTATCCCTATCATGTGCTAAGTGAGTTAAATTTCTGAGATCTTACTTAACAGATAGGGTTACTTCTACAACTGACAGTGTATATAGAGGTAATTTCATAGGGCTGATTGTTTGAATGGAATTTTGGAATTTCTACAAGCAAAACTGCATTCAAATACTATTTGCAAATCAAACATTTGTCACACTCTTCATTTTACACTTTGTATATTCAGTCAACTATGTAGCAGGTAGTCACCTTTAACTAAAATAAGGCTCTAGAAGACAAAAATTAAATACCTAAAATTTATCATTGTATACTAGATGTCACTTACAAAGGGGTATTTTTGGCTATAAGAAATCTTGGGTTTAAAAGAAAACAGTCTCAGCTAGACTAATTTTTAAACTTAGACAGATTAGAAACTATCTAGTAGTATTACCTATGACCAGTCTATTCGCTAGTTGTGGGCAAGGAAAATATAAATAAAGACATAGACAGAAAAATACCTTTAGGCTAACAAGTACTTACCCAGCTAAATTTCCAATAACTTTTATTGCCATATCATCAAACATTGAAGTACCCATTCCACTCGGATTTAACAAAGGGAATTTGTCAGGATCCAGTCCCATCACCATCCTTTTGCTCTCATCTCTGAGACTCTCTCTTGGAACAGCAGGAGCAATGGAATCTTGTGACCTCCGATGCACATCAGGAGTGGCTGAGTGCTCTTGCAATGTCCCATCCATGTCAGGAGTGGTGAAGGCCTCCTGAAATGGGAAAAAAAATGAAGCCCTGTAGACCACAGCAGGCAGTTAGTGAAAGCATTCCATGTAATGGCTGACTACTAGAGCAGATTTTCTAAACAGACAATAGCTTGCTTCACAGGCTGAAATAAATTTTTTGTCATTCTAACAGCAATGTCATTACAGCTATTCAGCTCTAAAACACTTCAAAGCAGTTAAGAGTAGGTTCTCATAATCATCATAAACAGTATTTAAGGATATACTTCTTAAAACAATGATCCACTGAGATTACAAAATAAAGACAGACTTTCCAGGAAAGGGAAGAAAGAAAATACAACCTGTTTGATAAAAACAAAATCCCTTCAGAACACATTTGGGATTTAAACAAAAAATAATTTAAAGAAACCTGTGGAATATGTACCTCTGAATAGTGCTACACCTTGAAAACAAACTCTTGTGAAGAACTGAGCAACTCATTGCAATGCCATGTATCTCTTCAGCATTTTGTAAACTTACTGATTTACTCAACCTCTTAAAAGGCTGTCCTAATGTTACAGTGTCTTTGACATCTCAGCATAATGCAGATTCTCTTTTCATTTGAGAATTCAAAGCAGGAATTCTAAAAAGCCATTAAAACATGTAGATATGAAAATTCTCCCAATATTAAATAAAATACAGAGAATGTCAATGTTATCTTACAGTGTCAGGTGGGATCTTTGCTTTTACTTCAAAGCAATCAAGATACTCGCACCTCTTTTTCAGTTCTTCCAACATGTCTCTGGCAAAAGCATACAACTCTTCAGAAGTTAAAGCCTGAAAGATATGATAAAACAGATGGTATTTACTAAACTGACTGTTCTAACCTTTTCACACATGCTGACTCTTGCAAACAATATTATTTGCCTTTGTTCTGTCACCCGTTTATGTACACATACATGGAAGCAATGAGATTGTGTAAGAGGCTGAGATTTTGGTTTGGCAAACAGGAAAACAGGTACTGACTATCCAAAAGGACTGCTGGGGTTTAAAACCCAGCTGGAAAATAAGCACCACACAGTTCAAGCCTCCTTGCCCTGGTGGAATGGGGAGGAGAATCAAAAACTTGTATGTTAAGAACAATTTAATCATTTAAAGTAAAGTGAAATTCAGTCATAATGGTAAATAATAATGATAATGATAATGATAATGATAATGATAATAAAAAGTGAAAAACAAGTGATGCACAATGTCATTGCTCACCCCCTGATGACCAATGCCAGACCCCCCCTTCCTAAATCCAGGCTGGCCCTTCCAGATAACTCCCCCAATTTATAGACTGGACATGAGAGTCCATGGGCTGCAATATCCCTTTTTTGGCCAGTTTGGGTCTCCTGTCCCAGCTATGCTCCCTCCCAGTTTCCTTTGTGAACCTCCTCAGTGACAGAGCAGGAGACAAGGAAAAAAAAGTCCTTGGCTTAGGATAAACAGGACTTAGCAAAAACTGAGTTATCAACACCATTCTCATTCTGAATCCAAACCACAACACTGTGACAGCTACTGAGAAGAAATTATCCCAGCTGAATCCAGGACAAGGACCTTTCTGAACAAAAATTCTGTGTTTCTGCCCAGCCCCAAAGAAACATAAATCTTCCTCAAAAATATTAGTTTATACCTAATTAATAACAATTAATAACAAGTCATATTAAATACCATTTCATGCTGATTAGAAGTTACTTCTTTATCTGCAGTAGAATCAACATAAGCATCTTTCTTCTGTTGGAGGTTTTCCAGGTAAGACTTTATTGTGAGTGACTGCAAATTGGAATTTGCTACCTAAAGCAGAAGCAAACTTTAAGAAACAGGAGAAGTAAAATCCCCATTCACAGCAATTTCAGAGGCTCCACTATCAAACCATTAGAACCACTGATAAAAACTGGTTAAAAATCCCCAGTACTCAGAGAAGAAGCTGAAAACAGTAATTCACAAAAGCAGCTGCACCACACAAAAATACTGGTGAATTCAGATGTACATACTCAATGTGCTGCAAGGCCAGTGTTCCAGCACAGCTGCAGCAGTATTAAAAATAAACTTTCAAGTGGCTAGTGACAGAAAACAGTTTTTAAATGAACATTAAAAATTATGTATTATTTGTTCACTATGAATTCAGCCAAAATCTCCTCAAAGGTATAAAAGAAAACTATTATATTGAATTTAAGCAAAGTTCTGATGTTTCTGTTTGTACCTCTGATTTGATTTGCAATCGTAGATTTCTCAAATATTGATGGACCTTCTCCATAAAGGCTCGACTCACAGACAGAGAAGCAAACTTCTTTCCAGACTGCTTGAAAAGTTCAGTAGCCTTTAAGAACGTCAGAAACAAAAGACAGGACAACATAATTTTTCAGTTTTTAAAACTTAAATGATAGAACTTGCCATTCTACTAATTTTTTTACATCACATAACTGCCAAACAGGATAGACTTATAGTTCTAATCTGAAAACAGGCTGACTGCAAATTGCATCAAATATGTCAATAAAAAAGAGCATTTGAAATAATAACTCTGCATACCTGCTCCAAGCAGCTCGATTTTATTTTCTCCACATCTGTCTTGATTGAACTTTCAATCAAGTCAATTTGCTTACTTTCCTTCTGAAGACACTCGCTGGAAAACTTTACCTCCCCGGATGCAAAGTTACCACCCTCTGAAAATAATCTGAAAGCAAACATATAAACAATTGGCTGTGAGTCATTTTACTCCAAGACCATTTTAGCTAAACAGCCCTGAAACAACACAAATGTGATGAAAACAGTGTAATAATTGTGGTTTAACAAGATATATTTCTTTTTCTAAATAGGAAACTAGATGAATAACAAAATAAACTTGACTTTTACTGTTCTGCCTATGCAACAAACACCAATTCCCAGAACTAAGTCACCATTTATAAACAACACTTCCATGAAATCTATGTACCTGCAACTTTTGAGAAAAGCCACATTGAAATCCCTTAATTTTCCAAAAGCTTCCTCCAAGTGCTGCTGGTAACTTCTCACAGTAACCCTGATTGATTCCAGATGGTTGCAGAGCTCTGATTCCACATTATTGCTGGAAGAAGCTGACCTAACAGCAAATAAAAAGACAGGGGAAACATGTCTGAAGAGGAATACACAGGATGATTCAGCAACTGCTGGCTGTAAAGACATGAGAAAAATTGAGGACTCCAAAGTGATTTATGACTCTCAAAGCAACTCCCTGAGCTGGGATGGTTTGGATGAACTCATGGAAGATATCAGCAACAGCTGATACTATTGGGCACTTTTCTTCAAAAACAAATAATCAACTGATATTACTGTGGACATTCAGTAGACTGGATAAAATCTAAACAGATGAAACATCTTTTCTACTTAAAGACTGCCAACACTTTGAAAGGAGATGAGAATTTCCACGTGTTCAGTCCTGATTTTAATTTCTTCAGGGAAAGAGAATGAAATTCTTTACATTTTCAAGTTTTATGATGTAGTCTTCATTGAAGAGCTGATTGCTCTTACATATACAGTTACATATAATACAGGTTCAGAATGCAAACCATAAGTATCTCAGACAGCAATCAGGAGTAATTAATGAGGGAGATTCACAGCAACAGCAGTGGCACACTTACTGCTCAGTCACAGGAGCGTGGAGCAAGTCATACTCCAAGTTATGGACTCGGGAATTAAAGTTTGTGTTCAGGTTATTGAGCTGGTCTGAAAATCTGAGGAATTCAGCTTTCTCCTTTTCCAGGCTTTCTGCTAGCACTGCACAGTGGCGCTCAAGGTGCTCCTTGTGAAGTGACAGCTCCGCTGAAGAAGAAAGGAAGTTTACAATAGGGACATTATTTCCTCTTTACTGTGAGCTATCACAATGCCCAGTTAACGTGTGATCAGCAGCAGCAGCAAAATAAACACAGCCAGACCTCATGGTAGCTAAAACATACAAATTAAATACATTCAATTTGGTTTCTTTGACTTTTCTCCTGTGAAAGACACAGATCCTTAACAGCTCCTAATCCATTCAAACCACAAATGTCTCTTGTTTACACTAAGCATTCTTTTTCCTTTTTTTTGGTCATTGCTGACATCTCCATTATTTCTCTACTGTCAGTCTTGTAACAAAACTAAAGGTTATATTTTTTAATAGAAAATACAATTTTCCTGGTTTTGGGAGTGAAAGAAAAAAATAGGTTTTGGTCTCTCTTCTGGAATGATAGCTGGATAAAACAGGAGCCAGCCAATCACCTCAAGAAAGCTACCAGAAGAAGCACACGTCCTCTCTGCAGAAAAAGAGAAATTGAAAAATTATTTGCCTGCTCTCCAAAAGAATTTTTTAGCTTATATGTAAAGACCAACAAGCCTGTCTAAAATATTTTTTCCTCACCATTAAAACTTGACACTTCCCTGACACGTGCAGAGAGTTTTCATTAGAAGATGCTCTGAAGCTGCTCAGCTATATATCAGAGTTAAATCCTCCCTCTTGTGTTTGCAGAAGCTCCACCCTGACATTTTGGCTCTCTCAACTTGCTAATTTCTTTTTCTGCAACGCTTGTAAAATATTTTTTGTACACCACAAACTCTTGTTAAATAATTTCAAGGTGGATGAGAATTCACAAACATTTGCAATATAATGTTCAACATCTTCTACAATCCAGTTGTTAATCAAGGCACTGCTGTCTATTGTTCCAAGAATAACATAGCACAAACCAGGTAGAGTTTTAGAAAAGAAATGTCATTTTAAAAATATATGAGCAGCATAGTATACTGGGAATTTATAGACACTCAACTGCTTTGTATTGTCCTCTATTACTGAGTCAACTACTGCTGAAACAGATTTTGGCCCACTTAGACCATCTCCAAATGAAGACATGTGGTGCTCAGAATACAAAAATGTCAATACCAGCTCGAACACTGTAGATATTTGTCTGTATCTCCTCCTGCTTTTGTTGATGCAACTTAAGATGCAGCAGGAGTATTGAATTCAGCTCCTCTTTCTTGGCAGCTACAAAGACATAGGAGTTGCACAAGGATTCTGCAAACCATTCCTCCAAGTGTTGAGAAAAGCAGAGGTGAATCCTATGATTGAAAAAGAAATATTACAGCGAAGAATAGTAAATAATAAATAAGAATTTATTGAATATATTATTTCTAAGAATTCAGCTTCTGGCTATAGGAAGGTAATGTTTCAGTACCATTTGCACAATACTGGTAGAGTTTTGAGCTAGCTCCTCAGTATTGAGTACCAGGAATTTTACCTTCATGGCTCTGTAGTAAATTTGGGCAAATTACTTGTCTTTCTGTAATATGTTTCCTCATTAAATAATTTTCCATAAAATATTAATTTTCTGTAAAGGTAAATGTTTTTGTGGTACTTTGACAGCCGTGAATACAAAGCAATCTAAATATTTTCTCATATTTTTTATAAATTTAAAAAGTGGAATAACATAGTAATTGTAAAATCATAATTTTATAATTAAAAACTAACTATATAAATATCTAATTATATACTAGTAATTAGATAACTTTTGCCTCTCTAGTCTACTGTTTCTTCTAAACAGCTGAAATCTGTGCATCACCTAAAGAGAAAGAAAGAACAGAAATTGTTCTCAGCTCACCTTTCTTTCAGTTTGACAAACATGGCTTCTGTGAGAAGTACATGTTTCAGGTACATAGGAAGAGATTCTTCATTTTCATATTTTGTAAAATAAGTCTCTGTGATGTCAGTCTTTCCTGCCTGTTCAAATCCAAGAACAGTGAAAGTATTCACACTAGTAGTGGAAAAAACCTCTGTGGCAATTTCAGCACTTTCTCCCTCTCTGCTCTTGGACAGTTCCTGGGAAATTGTTGGAAATTATCACATTACTTTTAAAGGTATCAGCACAGAATGAAGAGTGCACCAGCTAGTGTAAGAATCTTAAAGATATTTAATGTTCTCATTCTCAATTTGGACATTGACACAGTGCTGGCAATATTTATATATTTTATATACTTATATATAAATATATTTATAGGCCAGCAAGACATAGGCAGAGTTGACAATGTTGTAAAAGGTTTTTGTTATGGTAATAAATTCATGGAAACTGAAAAAATTAATACTTAGGTACAAATACTTGGCTTAAAACATTCACCACAGGCTGATAACACTGTGATGAATGACTGATTAAAAAAAACTATGCAAAGGGTTTCTACAAGAGTAAATGATCCAAAAGAATGGTTGTGAACTGTTTTATTCACTCCATTTTCCCAGAAAAGGATCTAGACTCCTGTGTGCTTTGTAAGCAAACTAAACAAAAAAGGACTTTCTACTCATTCTCAGCAGAAAGATCTCCTATGCCTCCTTATTTTGGACAAGACTGCCTTCAACTTTAAGCTTATTCTCTTGCTCACTCACCTGTTCAATGCTTAGCTCCTGTTCTGCATACTCATCTTCTTCACTTGTATGAGGAATACACTCCTTATCTTCTTCTTCCTCTGTTTCTTCAATTTCCTGTGCCAAGATCACCTGTTTCTCTGTTAGCTTTGTTTCTCCAGCTGATTTCTGACAACTGTCCCTATCTTCTGGCACCAGTTGAGAGAGGAGATCATCCTGCTCTGAAGGCTGGGATGTCCTTGCCTCGAGCCCTGGGGGCAATTTTGGATGCCACAATGTCAGAAAGACCTAAAGCAATTAGAGGAATCTCCAAAGGAGGGACACAGAGATAGTGAAGGGTCAGGAGGGGAACCATTCAAGGAGTGGCTGAGGCCATTTGGTTCAGCTGGAGGAGACTGAGGTCACATCAGCTTTGATCTCTGGCCAGGGACAGGACCCAAGGGAATTCCTGGAGCTGTGCCAAGGGAGGATTAGACTGGGTATTAGACTGGAAAAGGTTCTTCCCCAGAGGGTGCTGGCACTGCCCAGGCTCCCCAGGGAATGGGCACAGCCCCAAGGCTGCCAGAGCTCCAGGAGGGTTTGGACAATGCTCCCAGGGATGCACTGGGTGGGATTGTTGGGGTGTCTGGGCAGGGCCAAGAGTTAGTTGGACTTTCATAATCCCTATGGATCCCTTCCAACTCAGGATACTCTGTGATTTTTCACTCCTTGTACGATGCTCTCAGCTTGCTGCTCCACCATATGTTCACCTTCTGAAGCCTCAACTACTTACTTACAATTAAAGCAGAGTTCTTCTGGTAACAATCCAAAGAAATACAGATTGAAAAACAAGCAAGCAGAAATACCTGTTTGGACTGTTGAGGTATTACCTTGATCTTGAACTGTGGAGTCTGTCGTGCCTTGCAAGTTCTAAAAGCAAAACAACAACAAAAACCACCCACCACACCATTTTAAAATATGGATTTGCTTTCTGCTAAGAAATCCATATCCCTTCTCAAAATGCATCTATTTCAGTAAGACATGATAGTATTGAATAGATCACACATTACAGAACTTGTAACACTCAAATCAATTACTCTAAGTCTGTTACCTTGTAGTTTTCTGTTCAAAATCAGGTGAATTTGCTAAAATTCTGTTTGTAACAAGGACAGAGTTAAAAGTGTGGGACTGAGAAATGTTTTGGTTTCCCACTGCTATCTCTACCAAAAGCACTTTATGCAATGGCTGAAACAGTACTTTATATAATCTGAATTTTAAAGGTAATATAAATTTTCTCTAAGGTGAAAAAGTAATACACCAGTAAGGTTTTAAACTGGAAGAAATTTTCTTTTTACCTGTTTGAAGATTTCCTTCACACTAAAATGCTGATTGATGGATATACTGTAAGAAATCAACTCCCACAAAATAGCTTTTGGATAAGCCATTACTTCATTCATTACAATCTGCTTGAATGTCTCATTCCTGTGAAATTTAAGGTCACTGTTTAAGAGACTCAAGTATGTATAGAAATAAAATTAAGTGTGACTACAGTGCCTTCAAATCTAAATGTAACTTCTTTGATCAATCTCATAAAACCTTTAGGGTAAACTTTGCCATTGATCTGTTTATACTGAATACAATCGCACCCTGGCTTGTTAGAGATTAGTTCTTTACAAATAAATAAATGCACAAAAGTTAAGAAATATTTGCAATGAAGCCTTTTACATCCTTCCTTTTGGATGGGGAACCATTCAAACACTGCTTACATAAGAGAGGTCAGATTACTGTCTTCCATGTTAGTTCTGCACTGTGCTCAGCTGTGACTGAGCCTTTCTGGTTTATTTCCATTTTACTTGAAAATAAAAACTAACGGTTCAAGCTGAGTCTAGAGTCAAAAAGAACCAATGTTCACACTTGTTTTCATTTATATTTACATTTGATTTGTCTCCTCAACAAAGGTAATTATGGGGAATTTATGTATGTGTCAGATAGGTTACATTGTATTTTCACTTGGTCTGTTACCTCTGGCTTTTTAAAATTTGTTTGAATGATTACTAAGAGTATCAAACCCCCAGCTCTAACCACAATCCCACTGTGAGGTGTGTGAAGGTATGTGAATCTGCCCCTCATGTCCATACTGCTCTTCTAATGTGCCTCTGATCTAACAGGCAGGAAAGACCTCCTGGGTGTGAGAACAGAGCTGCTTCCTCTCAGGTTTCACATCTGCTGCTAAGGTCTTTAGCAAGGAGAGCAGTATTGTACCAGTTTTTATATGGTTTTTAAGGTTGCAAATGCCTAATCATGAGAAGGACAGCAGAGACCTTACCAAAATAAATAATTTGGCTACTTAAAGATCTTAGTCCTTGCGACTTAGAATGAGATCAAGTCTGTGAGTGCAGATGTGGTGGTGCAGACCAACTTCTGATTCCTGTGATTCAAGAATCTGAACCACTACTTTTACTTCTGAATAAGGCATGGATGTGATGGTATGCACAGTAATACTGATGTGGTATGGTTTTTGAATAATAACAGTCTTCCTTTGTCCAGTTCCTAAACTGTGGGTATTATTTGCCTTAACCTTGTTCATTATGTACATTATTTTACATTCTTAGATGAAGTAAAAGTCTTTTTCCATACCTTCACATAACAGCATAAACAAGGTGTAAGTAGTACCACCCAGGTTAAAATATGCTTTACTTTTTAAATTTACAATACAAAATTCATACCTAGTTCTAATTTGATCTAAAGAAGTAAGGGCATTCTCCAAATATTGCTCCAGCTCTTCTTCACACCTGGCCATTTTCATTTTTTCCAAAACTGTATCCAGATTATCTTTCCGCACCTAAGGCCACATTAAAAAGCCAGTAAAAACAGTTTAGTAGATACTAAAATCTCCATAGCTATTTAGGATTCAAGTAATTTGATTATGTACATATAATTCTACACCAAGACCCTAGCAAAACTCATCATCTATGAAGATTTCCTAGGTAATGAACAGCTCTGACATTGCCACCCCAAGCTGGCTGTTTTAACTATTAGAACTTGGCATACAACCAGACTCCATACCTGCACAAGATCTATAAAAGAAACTTGCAGCCACTTTATACAGAAAGCAGCAGTGATCTTTATCACTTTTGCCATATCAAGAATAAGACAGGACTGTCCATTCAGTGTGAATCAAGTAGTTAGCAAAACTGACAGAATGAAACTGAAAAGCAGAAATTCCAATATAAAAGTCAGATACTATGTTTTTCATTGTATAGCAGCTATTTTGAATTCCAGAGGGTTCTTTGTATTAAGAACTCCTTTCTTTACATTATGCCACATCCTTGTTTTAATGTTTATACCTGTAGTATGTTATCCTGTTCCAATCTGTATTTATCTACTTTCTTCTGAAGAACATCCTCCTGCTGGGACAGTTGGAGTAGATGAACATCCCAGAGATCCATGGCCTCCTGAACACAGCTGTGCAAGCCTTGACAATGCTGCTCATGCCATTTAGCCATCTCCTTAAAATCACTCTAAAGAAAAACATTCAAATGAGCAAGTTATGTGTAAACTGCTGGAAGGTGAAATGAATGAGTAAGAGGATATGTAACATGATAAAAGGCTGCCTGGTTATTTCCTGACTAGTATTGAAAATGGTGTCTTCTATGTGGAGAGTAAAAATAATCCAGGTAAACTGAGTAAGAATGTGGATTTTTATTCTACAAGCTTTTGTTTATTCTGACATCATAAAGCACTGAATGACATTGTACAATTTATCTCTTTAGGAACAACTGCCTGGTCATTCTTATGTAAAGAATCACAACATACCAGATTGGAAAACATTTGGGAGATCATTAAAATCAATTCCTGTGTCTTTTGGCAGATTGGGCCATACCTCACTTATCTCTATCATGTGTATTGCAGATATAAATTATAAGAAAAATACAATATATTACAAATAATGAACACAATAATTATGAACTCTTTCACGTGAAACTCTTCCACACCAAACTTTGTTTCTTTGCAGGGTTTAGTCACACTATGGATCTCAATGGCCTAGGATGCAGAAGGCATTGCAGGGAGCATAGGAAGAACAGACTAATCCCAAGGAGTGATAAAAATAAATGTAATCAACATACATCCATGTGCTCCAGTTCTTCTTCAAACCTATTTTTTAGTTTCTCAGTCATCTGAAGCATGTTGGAATGCACAACTTCAACATCTTCTGCTGTGCAAAAGTTGTTATCCAACAGGGTCATCTAAATGAAAAGAATAACAAATGATTGACATGCATGACTTTCAGAGAGCATGACTAAATTTAGTGATTCTTTTCTTGTGATGGACAGAGAAAGACTCAGCCTCCTAGATCCCACATTCTGTTAGTAAACACTACAATTCAGCTGGATACAGAAGGAGAAATTGAGGCAGAGAGGTGGAATTTCTTTGCCAAGATAAGCCAGGTTTTGCACAAATACTGAGCACCCCCTTCATTACTTTTACACATTTCAAGTACAAATACCAAATACTACTGTGAAACCAAACAGATAGTTACTTTTTGAACAGAATAAGTGGTTAAAAACTAATCTGACTTGTTATCCCAATGTTTGGTGGATCCTCAAACACATTTTATTGTAAAGACACACTGTACCATGGCTACCACAGCCAAAGCTGGCACTCTCACCTTGCAGGTCTGCACTTTTTCCTGACATTTGCCCTGGACCAGCTCGTACTGCACACGCATTTTCTCCACACACTCTGCATTATGGCTGTCTGAATGATTTGGAACAGACCACAGTCAAAATTCTGTATTTCACAGTGCAGCGTGAAAAGGAAACATGACAGAAGCCCTGTGCTGAATCTCAGCAGAGGGAACAGATCCCAGCAGTGTCTGCACACCTGAGTGACACTAATAACCAATCAAATAAGCTGTTTCTAACTATGCTTAAAAGTAGCAAGTTATTTACAATTGCTACCAACTTATTTGCTACCATGCAGGCTAAAAACATCACAACAGGACATGCTTGGAGCAAGAGAAGGAAGGCACACTGCAGGACATAGAGAAAGGAAGTACCTTCAGTACTTCTTCCCCTCTCTTCCAACAGTTAAAAAGGAGTATTTTTGTATGATTGAGAACTGATCCATGTCAAACTTAAACTTTTATTTCCCCAGATTAATTCTAACCAAGCCAATTCCTGCTAGGTGTCCCCATGTACAAGTGTTTGTCACAGGCAGCTTCTTTGGGTTTTACTGCCAGCTCAAAGCAGCTGAGAAGGTATCTGGGAACGCGTGGAACAAAGAATAGAGCAGACATGCACTTTCAAAGCAACTCATTGCCCAGGAAAAATGCCCAGCATCATTGCCCAAAAAAAAAAAAAAGTATTGCTTGAATTCCAGACTTTTTTAATGATTTCCCAACTTACCTATACTTTTGTTCAAATTCTCCAGAGTTCTGTACCATTCATTTATGTCAGATTTTGTATGTGTTGGAGGCAACAAGGCACTATCAAAGTAGGAAACAAGAGTCAAGGATCTTAAAATACAAACCAGTCAATTGTATATAAAACTACTATCAAATACAAAATTATGAACCAGAGTACCCATACTAATGTGCTTTATTTTATTTACAGCCATCTTGGCAATGAAAATCAACCAAAGAGATTGTTGTTTACTACCCAACAAGGAACTAACAGTAAACTACCTTGTTCCTATGTGCACTGTAAATAAACTCTCTGTAAATATTGTAATGCATTGCACTCAAAAATGCTTTTGTGTTTAGGATGGATATTCAAATACAGCAGTGTTAGATTTCTATCCATACACCTCTCTTAATTTATTACACATGGAGAAAAGAACCACCAACTTCTAGCTCTCCACCATCTTTGTCTGCCCATTTCTACCACGTTTCAAATGTCATTAAGATTTACTTTTGCATTCCTGCATTTTTAGCCCTCAACCACCACCTATTTAGTGTAGCTGGTACACTAAAAATCAAGCATGCATTTTTTTCCATTAAAATAGCTGTAGAAATATAGGTTTAGACCCTGTCTTACTGCTGAATTTAACAAGCACACACTGACAGAAAGCAAAGTGCATTTTGTAGCCAAGCCCTTCATTAACTCCAGAAATAACTGTTTTCCTTTATGCTATATCCTCTTTTGTCATACCCAATGTGCTGCAAAACCCTCAGTCTCTGTTCACTGAGTACAATCTGCTCCTTTATCATCTTTTCCATTTCCATTTTCACAGCTGGGGGATTCTGTATTTCTTCACTTGCCATAAATTCTCTGCAGGATGGAATAAAGATATGTATAATGGAAACATGATATCATACATTATATCATATATGAAATGTATAAAGAAAAAAGAACTTTTTTTTAACTTGTTTTATAGAAACTACAAGTGAACACTAGTCACTTTGTGTTATTCATTGTCTAAACTAAGATTGCAAAATTTCTGACCTGAAACTCTGCACTACACAGTTCTTTTGGATGAGCTTCCAGTCCTTGACTCTCTCTTGCCATTTCAGTTGGTGCATTTTTTCTTTCTCAAGCTCTGATTTCATTAGATTAAAGAGCAGCTTGGCAGTTGCCCTCTCATTACCCAGCAGTGCTCTGTTTATGTTCTGTGTATCAAAAAATAAAACCAGGAGTAGAAGCAGCATACAACATGCAAAACCAAAAAAAAAAAAAAAATTGTGTCTTCTACACAAAATGAGGGGAAAAAAGAATAAAAATGATAACAAATACCATGCAAAGTAGAAATCTCTCTATATTTCAGTGATTGGTAGGCAGAAAAAATTGATTTCAGCTGGGAAAAAAAAGACATTCTAGGAATATTCAGACTGCTATCCTGCCCCAGGTAAAATATTTACCATGGCCTTATCATTAATGAGCCTGTGAACATCAGCTGCCAAGAAGAAGGAAATTTCCTCCAGTTTCTCAGTATACTTGGTCAGTACATCTGCGATCTGTGCAATAAAAGAATAAGGAAGAACAACAACAAAAAGTTAACTGAAATATCAGTTTCCCAAGTTAAAAAACTACATGAACTATTTTTCCTTTAAAATTAGATTAATTAATTATTCATTAATTAAATCTATTGAAGTGAATTAAAATTAATTGGATGACACACAGATTGAGAAGTAAATTTTAAAATATTAATCTTAATTATCTTGAAGACTGATTTTTTTCAGTAGTTCATAAAAATAGTAACTAAAACATTCCACTTTGCTACCACTTATCTGATTTCTCTTTAATATCTGTGATAATTGAGTGCTCTGCAGACAGGCTGCAATATGAATTTAAAAATCAAATCAAATTCCTTTCAAATATCTGAAGGGATTCCACCAGTGCTTGTTTTAAGTGAACACAAAATTAAAGCAAATGTGTTCATCTCTGACATTTGTTGTAACTAATCTAACTAAACAGAAAGGTCACTGGTGATATTCTTGGACCTTTTCATGACCTGAATTACAAAGAGAGGAGAAACTGGCACTGGTTGAACAAACAGCTTTTCTTTGCCTACAAGGACAGTGCAACAAGCTCTTCTATAGTCTATTCATTTTTTTAATCCAAACATTTCCTATGATGTCCAATGGCTTTTACAGGTTAGGTTGAAGACTACAAAACTGCAACATGTTTACTACTGACACCCAGCCAACCCAAACTAAAATCGAGCTAGGTCATGTCTATGCTCCTTCTCAGCTGCAGAACAGCTATGTCCCCCCAAAAACAACAGACCAAATGAAAGTTTGTCCCCCAAAAAATAAAAGACCAAATGAAAGCTTCCCTCCAGGGAAATAAAAGCAGTTCACACATTCCTTGCACCTTTAGTACAGGTAATTGTGAAAGAAAGAAACACCTTCACACTTGGAAAAAAGTGGCTTCTCCTGATTATGTGGGTGTAAAATGAGTGAATAGTTTATTGGTGAAAAGAAAGCAATCACCACACAACAGAACTACTGGCAGACCTGTGACTCCTGTGGAAACAAGCTACTCTTTGCTCTGCACCCAGCATTATATCAGCAAATAACAATCTTATGCTTAAGTAACAGTTATTGAGACTGCAGCTCACTTTTATGGCTCGACTCCTTTCAATCTCCTTTAGGGATTCATCCACTGCCCTAATCCACTTCCTTCTGTTTGAGGATTCCTCATGGATCATATTCCAGAGTTCTTCCAAACCCTGCAATAAAAATCTACTCTCAATTTCACTGAAAAGTGAATATATATATATCACAGAAAATTTAAAAAGTAACAATTTAGGACTCCAGTGAGCCATAAGAAGTTACACAGAGCAGATACAAGTAACTGAAGTTGAGCCAATGCTGAGCTGCCTTACTTCAAATGAGAAACCTTCCAAAGCCATGTCAGACGCAATCTTTTCAAACAGGAGTTTACTCTTTTCATCTGATTTCATCACTTCAAGCTGAAGGAATTCTTGAAGATTCAAAACAGAGGCTTCCATCTCCTACAATGGTAGGTCAGTGTGATCATTTGAATATTGGGCCCTGACTTTAGAAGAGCACTCAGGGCTGGATTAAAAACTCCTGCCTTACCCTGCCAATGCAGTCCAGCTCCTGCTGCATTTCGGTCACTGCTCCATGGTGACGCTTCTGCCGCCGTTCTGCCGGGTACCTCCATGCACTGCTGCCTGCTTCCTCAGCAACTGCCAAGGAAGACATGAGGATTCTACAGCCTGGAACTGTTACTGCAGAACATGGGATGCATGAACAATAAATCCCTAAATCTACACTATGACTGCTGTAGTTAGTGCAGCTTTCGCAGTGTGCAACATCTTTCCATGGGAAGTGCAATCTTAGCAAATGCTGGTTAAAAATACTAGGGCATATTTTAAAATTTCCTTTATTAAGTTCTGATTTTCACAAGGATTATAGCATGGAACTATCAACTAAGCTCAGGTATGATGTAAAAAAAAATGCAACATTTCAGGAATGAGGTCTGATTACATCAAAACTGAAATTTATCATCTAGACATAACCTGTGACTGATGGACAATTTCACAACTGTGTTTTTTTCCTCTATTAGAAGACTCTTAATCTTCAAAATTACCTACAAATCATCAAAAGTGTGTCAGGCCATTTCTGAGCTTGATTTTTGTTGCTTTACAGGAGAAAGAGTCCCAATGTGGGTGTAACCAAACTGTGTATTCTACTCCCCTCTACCTCATTTTGTGATGAGCTGGTAATGTTGGGTGGTTTTCAGAGCCCATCTGAGGCCCAGGATTCAAGCTGAAAATGAGACAGGCAAACCCTGCAAGGTGAAGTGTTTCTTTATCCTTAATATGACTCAGCTGGGAAAGCAGCAGCACCACTATCCAGTGAGGGTCATCTGTGCTAATGGGCCATGATGAACTGAATATGCACTGACAGCAGAATGGGAAGCTGAAACGACTATCAGGGACTCATAAATAAATATTCTACATAATTCCATTGTGATTACATCATTCCATTGGGAACCTCCCTGCACTGAGGGATGTACCCCACTGTATGTAATTTAGGCTGTCTGGGGACTTGGGACACCACCACCACTAGACATCCAGAGGAGGAACCCAGACTTCCACAAGACCACCCCTTCTGACAGCACTGCAACCCTGACCAACAGGGTGCCAGGCTGTACTCTGACTTTGTGGTTTTCAACCAGTTTTTCTGTATCATTTCATTTGCTGTAATATTTCTATTAAATTGTAACTCCAACTTGAAATCTCTCACAAGGTATTTGTGCGGGGTTAATTTCTCCTGCTGGTTTATTTTCAAACCAGCACAACTTTGTACCTTGTTCAGCTAAACCTGTTACATGTATCATGTCTCCTGTGACTGAAAATTAGAACTGAGGGCATTCAGGGAAGCCAGTTTTACCAACTACATCAGGCAGGCCTCTGACTTTCTCAGCTGAACTTTCATCTACATTTCCCCATGGCTCTGGAAAAGTTGTAGGTTGCCTGAAACAGGAAGAGAATAAAGCTTCAATTTGTACTAAAAGTTCACCAGAAGAGGGACTAGCATAATAGTATAATACACTTCAATCGGCAAAATGTAACATTAAAGTGAACGTGAGCATCATTCTAATTTTAAAGAATGTAATTCAAAGAATCAAAGTTTCTTCTTCTGAGACAAACTGAAGGCTGGGTAGATCCTAACCCCAAAGTCTATTAGGGTGGCATTACAACAATGCATGCTAGATTTAGAACATGTAAACCACAGAGACTTACAGAACAGTTCTAAAAGGTAAAAAACCTATGTGTAGAGGGTGATCTTGCAAGCCCAATAAGTTGCAGCTGGGGCTTCATCTTCAGTTGATGAAGATTGGAGGTGGGCATGATCTTAACAGGCCACACCTGCAATCAATAAGAACTAGTGCTATATAAGAGTAAGGAAAGAGGAGTGAGGAGAGTCAGGTTACTGCAAGGACTTAGAGAAGTCAGTGAGTAGAGGAGCTGCCTGTGAGCAACATCAAGGTATGAAGCTCTGATAATATGAAATCCTCATACTATGATGATATTAGAACCTTTGCTATCTAAGACAACACTATGAACTCTTAGGAGACACTAGCAAGAAATATGGAAATAGCCTTAATCTGCCCAATGCATTTCCCAACAGCTTGGGCACTGTGTTTCTCCTTGGGGTCAGTGAGAATCCCTGTATCATTATTCAGCAGCTGGCTTAGGGTAAAGAAGGACGGATGCATTAACTTCATTCTTGTTCATTGCATTATCTTACATCATCATATAAGCCATTTACTTGGAAAAACAGCCTAAAAAATATGTGTCAGACTAGGTGTATATCCAGATTGCTATGAGCAAAGAGAATTTCTTTTCAAAAGGAAAGCCATACAATATGCCTTCCATTGCAAATATTAGTCTGTTAGCCTGCACTTCAACGGGCAGTGAGCAGTTCATTATACTAAATTTACATTTGGCAAGGAGACGGTCTATTACAAGTTGTTAGTGCTATGACCAAGAATTCAAGAGTTTCTAATTCCCAGTAAAAAATCTGTCAATTTCATACCTTTAGTTATGAACATATAATTGGTGTTTTATGCTTCTGTTCCCTACCTGTCTGACTGTGGTGTTTTTGTGAAGTCACCGGTGGGTGTTTTTCCAACACATTTCTGCTGATTACTTGGTAATGGCATGGCATCAGCAAACATTTCTGAATGTTTATTTAAAGTGAGCTTTTTACTCTTCTTAGAGCTCCTTGTCTTCTTTCCTTCATCCAAAAGATGGGCTAAGTACACCTTCAAAGAACCACAATCTCAACAATCAGAATTCCTTCAAACCTACAGAACGGAGAAGGGGCAAAATAATTAATGAAAAATACTAGGGGAAAGACAGCAGTAGAGAAAGGTAAAATTATGAACCCTACATGCCACACACATAACCATTTTCATCAATGGCTGTTTTCAAAATGAGAAAAAAAGGATAATCTTTTCCTCGAAAGTGGAGTAACTGGATGGTGTTGCCTTGCTTACAGATACCAAAAAAGTTAACAGCAGAGTGAGAAATGCCTGAATCTGGCTAACTATGCCTCTAAATGTTTTACTGCTGTGTTATGATTCTGCCTCCAGTTAATATAACCTGATATCCAACAAAGAGATGGGAACACATGTAGATGCATTGGAGAGCATATGCTGGAGATAACACATTCATCTTTTACTAAAACAAACCAAAACCAGAAATGTTGAAATTGACCTGGGGTCATTTCAACAGCCAGAAAATTGACTAACACAACAAACTCCTTTGGCTTTTGCCAAATCCTTTGCTTTTTTTACCTTGGCCTTGAAGAACTGTTTGCAGCCTTCCTTTCTGCAAACATGTCACTCCCGTCCTGTTGAGAACTCGTGGTTCATCGCAGCTGACTGGCCGGGCCTGCTTCCAGAAGAACTGGCAATTGCAAGCTGGGAGCCAAGAGGAGATGTAACACTTCACTTGGGAAAAAGGGGGTTCCTTGCTCCTTGAATCATAGAATGGTTTGGCTGGAAGAGACCTTTAAGATCATCTTCCACCCTCCTGCCACGGGCAGGGACACCTTGCACTAGTCCAGGTTGCCTCAAGCGCTGTCCAGGGATCCACGGGCAGCGCAGCTTCTCTGAGCAACTTGGGCCAGGGCCTCAGCAGCCACCCAAGGAACAATTCCTGCCCAATATCCCATCTAACCCTGCCCTCAGGCAGTTTGAAGCCATTCCCCTTGTCCTGCCACTACAGGCCCTTTTGCAAAGTCCCTCTCCAGCTCTCTTGGATCCCCTTTAAGCACTGCAAGGGGCTCTAAGCTCTCCCTGGAGCCTTCTCTTCTGCAGACTGGACCCCCCAGCTCTCCCAGCCTGTCCTAGAGCAGAGGAGCCCCAGCCTTCAAAGCAGCTCCGGGAGACTCCTAACGCTGAAACTCCACGCCTACCGCTCACCTTCCAGGTCCGGCGGCTGTCGCTCCCGGGGTCGCTCGGGGTCGCTCCCGGCTCTCTGCCCGTCCCCCACGGGGCCCTCAGGCGGAACCGCGCGGGCCGTTGTCAGCACAACGGGGCGGGGAGGGGGGAGCGGGGCCGGCACAGCCTCAGCCACCGCGCCCTCCGGTGGCCGCTCCCGGCAGCACCCGCCGCCTCAGCCCGGCAGCACCCGGCCGCCTCTCCTCGTCCCGGCCGTCCCTCCTGGACCCGGCGCCTCTCCTCGTCCCAGCCTCCTCGCCTGGCCCCGGCATGCCCACGGGACAGATTTCCTCACGGACACCGCAGAGCCGTTCCCCGCTCCAGGCGTTTGTGCCTGCTCACTCCTCTGCTGAGGGAGGAGCAGCTACCGCATCTCTTAATGTTCCCAGCAGCTGAGGAATTGCCATGGAATGACTTCCAGCACAAACCTTTCAGCTGGAGCTCGCTGTTCCCTCTGCAGACTTCTCCTGTGCTGGGATCACTCACCTGCCCTTTGGCAGCCGGTGACCCCTCAGGTGTGACCTTCCAGCGGACATCCATCCATCCATCTATGCATCCCTCGGGCTCCCGGGGAATCCATTCCCGCCAGGAGCAGCAGGGCTGGAGGCGCTCCAAGGGTGACACCGGGCGGTGGCTGCCGGCACACACCGGCTGCTGCCCGCTCCTGGCATCTCCTGTCCTGGCACGGAAAGACGGGAAAATCATGGATCTTCCACTTACCGTGGAAAGCACCATGGCTCCTTTGGAGATGTGAAAGCTCTTCATGGCGCAGAAGACTTATTTTAAAAATTTTATGAAAATAAAATTTTATTTAATACTTATTGCCTTGTAGCACTCATTAGAATTTTAAAAAACAATTCCATCTTACAGCCACATAAACAGAGCAGGTATTAGAGGGCATGTTCAAATCCCCCAAAATTTCTGTGAAACAATTAGGAACAGAACCTGGTTTTGGCTACAGGTGACTCACTCCTCCTGTAAGTTACACTCTGCTGAATTGTCAGGAATGGAATAATCTGCACCATGGCTGATGCAGTTTGATAAAGAACCATCTCCTGCTGGCAGCACAGTTTAGTGCAGAGCTGAGAATGCCCCAGATGAGAACTGTGAGGTCTGGGCTGATATCTGTGGCTGGGGAAGGACAGCAGCAGTGAGCCAGCCCTTGCCTTTGCAGGGCCCTGCAAGGGCTGCAATGGCAAAGGCAGATTCCTCTGCCTTGGCACTCAGTACTGCTGCAGCACTTGGAACTGAGTGCCAGCTGGGAATTCTGAGTGTTGGGCTTTGATCCTTGGCATGAAAGCCGCTTTTTAATTTTTTTTTCCCCTGTGTTCATTCACACTGACTTATGTGAACATTTGTCTATATATTGACTTTTATATGCAGGAGCACTTAATAGTTTGGCTGTGATTAAGACCCTGAATTTTAGGAGAACAAACTTTCAGGTTTTTAAGGAAGTCGTGGATAGGATGCCCTGGAAAAAACTGAAGAGAACTGGCACCCATTTAAAGTCATTTTTCTTAGAGAATAAGTACAGCCAAAACCTGTTGATAGCTGCCCTGAGACCTGGGAAACAAAAGCTAAGCCATGACAACAAAACAGCTATTTTACACTAATTAATTTTGGTTATCACATCACATGAGGGCTTTAGTCTTCTCCAGAATTTCAGGCTGGTCTCAATGCATTGATCTTGGTTTACAGAGACAGCAGCAGGTAGTATTTACTAACATGCAAACACCTCCTTCTGTAGCCAGCAACTAATCTCAGACTGGGCGCTTCTGAGCAGCAGTTTGTGATACTGAGCCACTTACTGGGAAATCCTTGCATGGCAGTGGCAGTTCCATTTGCAATATTTTCCTGAGTAGCCAAAAGATTGGTTGTCCCTTTCTCCAGCTAAAAGATGCAATGAGGATCCTCCTTCTGCTAAAGGGTTCATCACATTGATGTGACAACTCCACGGAATGTTTTCCTGGGCACAGCTCCCACACAGCCAATGCTGATGAGGTCTTTGATCCTTTGATTAGCCAGTACTGTTTGCTGAGGTTGTGGCAGCCAGTGGTGCTGCTCAGCCCAGCTGTCAATACTGCCATGGCGGGTTTGCCTGGTGCAGGATGGACCCCACCGCATGGTTTGCAGTTCACAGCCTGAAAAAATCCATTTGGATGTAGAATTCTCTTCACCAAGATGGCAGTGGATGGTTGGTGCTTGAGACATGAGCCCAAACCTGACAGAAGTTTTATGTGTGTGACCCCACAATTCCACTAATTCCATTGTTCCCACTAAACAAACTCTCGGTGTCCAGATAGAGGATGCTGAGTACAAATCAAAGAATTTGTTCCCTTTGACCATTCACTAGCATCTAAGAGGTGTGAGTTAACAAATTAGAATCCCAGCCCTGGTAAATTGTCCCTAAGAACAGTAGCCAGGGCATATTTGGGGTGACCTAATGGTGGCCTTCCAGTTTCTGAAGGGAGCACATGGGAAAGATGGAGAATGACTATTTCCAAGGGTCTGGGGTGTCAAGACAAAGGGAAATGTCTTCCCACTGCCAGAGGGCAGGGTTAGATGGGAAGAAATTTTTCCGTGTGAGGGTGATGAGGACCTGGCACAGGTTTCCTGGAGAAGCTGTCCTGGAGATGGCTGCCCCATCCCTGGAAGTGTTCAAGGCCAGGCTGGACAGGGCTTGCAGCAAACTGGTCTAGAGTAATGTGTTGCTGCCTGTGACAGGGAAGTAGGAACCAGATGATTTACAAGGTCCCCTTCTAAACCAAACCATTCTCTGATTCTCTGAATGCAGATGAGTACTACAATAATGATAATAATTTCAAAACATTTTGGTGATTGTCATCAAGAAACAACATTCAAGAGGAAAACATTCTCAGCACAATGATGGTTTGTGCAATTATAATCTCTTCTACAAGGTCATGAAATTAAAATTTATGTTAATTACAGCCCATGGCAATGATTATGCTAACAAACTGTTCCACTAATTATATTTAGGTATTTAGATTGAATTAGCCAAGAAGTTTTATGCAAAGATTTGAATATTGCCTATATCTCATAAATAATAAAGACTATTAATGGTGATAATACATGCCTCAACCCACAATTACAGCAACATGTTTTAATTCAGTTGCTTAACACACAAGTTTAAAAATTGAATTAGGAAACATAGATACTAATCAGTTCTATGAGATTCATACTGGCTTATCTTTGAACTTTTTTTTTTCTTTAAATAAGAAGGAAGTTCAAGAAGTGAAGTGAAATATCTTCCCTTTTCATCAAGTAAGTTTTTTTTTTAACAGGTATTACAGCTCTTTGAACCTCCCTCTGACCAAACTAGTATTGTACATATTGGGTTTTTACCTTCTGCCCATGGACCAGGGGATCCAGCCTGACCCTCAGTGCTCATCTCCTCATGTCACTTACAGACTCTTGAGCCAGCCCTGCGGGTGGCCCAGGCCCTCCACCACACACCCACTCTGGGTGGCTTGGCCCTTGAAAGCAGCATCTTCTTTGGCCTGCTGAGTATTACAACTCCATTATATATTTATTGAAAAAAACAAAGGGAAACTCTTGCACACAGCAGTTACTGCCACAAAAATTCTTGTCCTGCAGTCCTGTGTGGTTCTATTACTCACAACAACTCAACATCAGTGGTTAATATTGGATAATATTCAGAAGAAGTGATGAAGGATAATATTGCCATTGACAAGCTTGAGAAATGGCTGACAGGAACATCACAAGTTCAAGAAGGGGAAGCCCAAAGTCCTGTATCTGCAGGGGAACTCTAGCAGGCAGGCACCAGAGCATACTGGGGCCACCTAGCTGGGCTGGAAAGCTTTTGTCAGGAAAGGCTTTGGAGGTCCTGGAGAGCACCAAGGTCAACACAAGCCTCAGGATCTTCTGGGATCCTGAGCTGCATTGAGAGTGCAGCCAGCAGGCCAAGGGAGGGGATCCTTCTCCTCTGCTCAGCACTGGTGAGCACCCCTAGTGCTGGCTCCAGTTTGGGGCTCCTCAGCTCAGAAGAATCCTGTGAAGGACTGTGAAGATGATGGAGAGATGGGAGCAGCTCCTACATGGAGGAAGATGGAACTATTGAGCCTGGAGGAAAGAAGGCTTAGGGAGGTCTTATCCATGTCTATAAATACCTGAAGGGAGGGATCAAAGCAGATGGAGCCAGGCTCTTTTCAGTGGGCCCAGTGACACCACCAGAGTGAGTGCTCACAAACTGAAGTACAGGAGGTTTTCTCTGACCCTCACCCTGGGCACTGGCATGGGCTGCCCAGGGTGGTTGTGAAGCTTCTTCCTTAAAGATATTGAAAAAATGTTGAGACACAGTCTTCCTTTTCAAACTTGTCCACAAACTAAAAGAAAAGAAGAAAATGCAATAGAGTCCCTTTTGCTAACACTTAAGAAAACAGTTAAAGTAAAACTGGTAATTTTTAAAATAAATGTTTTCTTTCCATTGATACTTGTTTCAGAAGTATATTGGTTTGGTGCCTTATTACCAAATTAAATACTTTTACTAGTCATTCCAGATAAGAAGATGAAACTTCAATTATATATTATGTTTTGCTTACAGAGTTCAGCAATATGACAAAGTAGATAATGTACACTTCTTTTCTTAAAAATTCAGTGACTGAAATTTTCATGAATAAGAAACCTTACAAAGTTCTATTATAATACTTTCTATTAATGCCTTTTACTGAGAAAATGTAATTAAAATCAGCAAACTCATAGAGAGAAAGAATAAATTGAAATACATCTGTTTTGTGCAATTAGCAAAGTCCTTTCCAAAAAATCAAAACTCAAGCATCCAAAGACCACCAGCACAAAAGCTGTTTGTAGTGAGAGGTAAGATGACAAATGATTGTGAACATCATTTTACCAGGGCCAAATCAAGTGTCCTGTAAACCATCAGGATTATCTAATTCCTTAAAAAAGTAGCTATATCATGATAGCATTTTATGAGGTATTTAATGGACATTTACAAAGCTGGGAAAGAAGGACAAAGAGTTAAAAGACTGCTCTCAAAAGTAAATAGTTCACATCTCCTGTCATTTTATATCTATTTCCTGGCCTGGGGAAATTTTTCTTTCCAAACCTGCATGATGCACAGTACACAGCGAAACACTCTTTGGAGCTTTAAAAAAAAGGTCACATTTATAAGTAGCATGTGCCTTACAGCCAAGACTGACATTTAATAGAGTGACAAACTGCTCTCCATGTCCAGAGCTGTCACTCACAATGATGAATAAAGGCTGCTGGTGCAGAGGTTACATATTTACCTGCATGAAGGGGTAAGCACAGGGCACATACTGGGACTGTGCAGAACTGTAGTTGTAGAGAACCCCAAAACCTGTTGTCCTCCAGAAGAGAAAAACACTCCTACCCAACTTGGCATCATCTGTGAACTTACTGAGGGTGCACTCCATCCCCTAGTCCAGATCACTGATAAAGACATTAAACAGGACCAGCAGGATGAACTCCATTTCCACCACTCTGTGGGCCTGGCCATCACCCAGTTTATCACCCAGCAAACAGGGCAGCCATCCATTCCTTCAGGAGAATGATGTGGGACTCACTGCAAAAGGGAGCAGGGAGATGCCTAGGAAGAGTCTCAGGTGAATTCAGGAGAATATAGTGGAGGACTGTTCAGTTTTCAAATCAATCTTGCCTAAAGAACTCTACAAAACCATAACAAAACAAAGAGAACAAAACAAGCACACTCACAAAAAAAAAAAACCCCAAAAAACAATCAAAAACCACCAAAGAAACAGAAAAAAAAACCTTTAAAAATTCCTAAGGAGAGCTACAAGGCAATAAGTATTAAATAAAATTTTATTTTCATAAAATTATTAAAATAGTTCTTCTGCATGAAGTACTTTCACTTTTCCAAAGCAACCATGGTGCTTTCCATGGTAAGTGGAAGATCCGTGATTTTCCCGTCCTTCCGTGCCAGGACAGGAGATGCCAGGAGCGGGCAGCAGCCGGTGTGTGCCGGCAGCCACCACCCGGTGTCACCCTTGGAGCGCCTCCAGCCCTGCTGCTCCTGGCGGGAATGGATTCCCCGGGAGCCCGAGGGATGGATGGATGGATGGATGGATGGATGGATGGATGGATGGATGGATGGATGGATGATTGATGGATGGATGGATGGATGGATGGATGGATGGATGGATGGATGGATGGATGGATGATTGATGGATGGATGGATGGATGATTGATGGATGGATGGATGGATGGATGGATGGATGGATGGATGGATGGATGGATGGATGATTGATGGATGGATGGATGGATGGATGGATGGATGGATGGATGGATGGATGGATGGATGGTCGCTGGAAGGTCACACCTGAGGGGTCACCGGCTGCCAAAAGGCAGGTGAGTGATCCCAGCACAGGAGAAGTCTGCAGAGGGAACAGCGAGCTCCAGCTGAAAGGTTTGTGCTGGAAGTTATTCCATGGCAATTCCTCAGCTGCTGGGAACATTAAGAGATGTGGTAGCTGCTCCTCCCTCAGCAGAGGAGTATCTTGGGGTTGCAGTTTAAGGACCCAGAGCATCATTTGATGAAGGTGAAAAGCCAAAAAGCACAAGCCCTCTGCAGTGCAGGTTCCCTGCCAGAGCTGCTGTGCACTGCTCACACAGGGCTGAGGAGGCACGGGAGGGTGCAGGCACTCTCTGCTTCTGAGTCCTGCCTCAGAAGTGTCAGCAGAGAGCCAGAGACTGGGAATGATCTGCGTCCTGGAAAAGCCCTGCTTCCCCCTTGCTTTATGTTTATCTTCTGCTATGCCTTGACTGGTAAAAAGAATCTGAAAAGATAGACTGGAATCTGGGAAAAAGTAGCATCTGAGTGTTTGTTTATCTGAAGTATTTGTGCTGGTTTGGGACTCAAAAAATTGGATAGACTTCTCATAAGAGTTGTAGTTTCTTTTGGGATTTCCAGTTTTTATTTATTCTGATCCTAATCTTATGCAAAGAAGGAAATAAAAAAATCCCTTGTGGCTGTGCAGTTTACAATCTTATCAAAACTGGTGGGAAAATAGCTTTAAAATCAGTATCCTCACTTTCTTAAATCTCTGCAATCTCTGGATCACCTATGCTTTGGTAACATTATTCCCATGGAGTATTACACTCAAAAGGAAACTACAGCCTTTAATTTCAAGATATCTGTCAGTTTTAAGTTTCTACAGTCATTATTTAACATCTGGCACTTAACAACCTACATACAAAGTAAGAACCTCAGCAAATACATTCCCTGTTGAAATTTGAGGGCATGAATCTCTGATTTAATATTCCAAACAGATCATGTCCTTGGGGACTTCACTTTTTTTTTACCTTATTGTTCACACATCTGCATATGCATCTGGAAACATTTCTTTAGGTCAGTAGGTAAAATTGAGTGGATCCCAGGAAAAATCCTCATGAAACACAGAGCAGCACAAATTTAGCTGGTTATGCAGTCAGGTGATTTGTGAAGCCCTAACATTGCTGTGTGGGCACATGATCTAAGCCACCATCAGTTCAGAGTTCTGCACTCTTTGGCCTCAAATTTATTGAACACTGGATGTCCATAGGTCTACAGTACATAGGTCTAGCTCTTCCTCAAAAAAAGAAATACAGAAACATGAAGTAGATGCCTTCTGTTGGAACTAGTTCAAACTAAATATTTTTTCCATTGCCTGTATCTGATGATGTTGACAGCAGACACTGTCAAACCAATATTATTTATTTTTAGGGTATTTTCCCTTGCTGTATTTCTGTTGCAATTTAGGAATGTTGCTCCCCAGTTCAGTGACTCTCCCAAACCAGATACTGCATCCTTGCTCCCCAGCTTCCCCTTTCGGGGGGTGGAGTTGAGAACTGGCGGCACAAAAGGTGAAAATCAGCAGCTGAGAACAATTTCCTGGAAACAGCAAGGAGATAGGAAAACAAGCAGTAACAGCAGCACTATTAACCACAAAGGTGTACAGAGAGTGATTTATGTGCAAAATATTCACCAGGCTGGGACAAAGGAAAACAGTGGTGGACAGCTCCAACACCCTTCTCCCAAGAGACACACTCCCTTTTCCTCTGCCCAGGCAATGACCTAAGGAGGAATATTATAACACAATGTCCTGGGCATGCTCCCTCCTGCTGCTCTGGGCTGGAACCAGAGTAACTTACTATCATGAATCCAGGAAAAAAAGTAATATTCCTTGCTTACCTGCAGAACAGTAACAGAGCATGCCAGCTATGGCCCTGCAGAAGTAGTGTAAGCTGAGTTATCACTGAAGAATTTCTTACTGCCTGTCAAATAGAAGAAGTCAGATATAATCCAGAGAAAGCTTCTGAGTAATTTTTTTATCTGAATGTTAAGGTGCTGAAATTATTCTAGGTGACTCCATTCACATTCATCCAAAATGACTTGACATTTAGGTATATTACTGCAACATCTTGCAGGTTAAAAGATAAAGCCAGGATAATTTATTTTTGGTTGTCAAGTGCAATAATTCATTGCTGTTGTAGCTCACATAGGGAAAAAATCTGTTCCTCAATAATTTAATACTTCGAAGTAATAAAACATCCTTTAGAAAAAAAAAAATTGAAGTAAATAAAACTGAATAAAACCAGGACATCTGTCATGGACAGATGCAAAAACATGATCATTTGCACTCTAATGAGACTGGAATTAGACTGGAAATGTATCATATCAATAATGATGTAATAGTGATCACTTGATCTTTATGAAATACCTCAGGGTGTGCTAGAGACATTGCCTATGAGTAAGAATAGGTGAATAATTCACCCAAAGAGAAGGGAAAGATACAGAAGAGAGGAAGCAGGAAAAGGGAGACAAAAATTGGACTAAATGAATGTCAGGGGTTTCTCACATATGAGTTGACATCTGTTGCTAGATGAGTTGTGCCTGGAGGTAGAAGATATTTGTTGAACAAACAAATCCAGCAAGGATAAAAGTGATCCTGGGTTCATCCCTTACACTCAGCTGCTTCAAGCTACATCAGTGCATATTGATGCCTCCTCAGAGTCTTTGAGCAGGGTTGGAATCCTGGATGCTGAGAATTTTAAACTTTCTCTGCTTAAAGGCACAGACCCACAAGAGAACACTGCATTTGACCCTGAGGCTGTGAAGAAGGTTTCCAGAATTGATTGATAGCACTGGGATTGTGGGTGTGTAGTTGTTAGAAGTTGTGAGATGTCACAGGGTGGAAAACTTAAGAGTTTGGGATTTTAGAATATAGAAATAAATATGAAGCAAGATGGATGTTTTGGGGTGGAGGCAGGTTGTTCTTTACCTTCTTCCTCCTTCTCCATGGGTTTGGGTGGCGTTTTGTAATTGGGCAGAAAAGTCTGCACTGGGGGCTCTGTGGGATCAGTTATTGGGTTAAAAGGGAAAATAAACCAGGTGTCATTTTTTAATTGGATAGTTTAGTCTTAAAAGACCTTGTACCAAGAGATTGTTGGGCATTTGGTGCATTCTAATGAAAAGCTGCAGAACTCACAGTAGTGAGACTGTTTTACTGATAACAATAAACATCTGAGTTCAAACATGAACTACTGTCTCAAGTGCCTTCAAACCCAACCCAGGGAAACTGATAAACAATATATTTCAGAAACCTCCACATCCAAGAGACATTTTTGCTACTTGCTTCAAGCCACGGATCAGCTTGTGTTGTGCATCTGAGCTCTGTGCACCAGGCACATGCAGGATAAGGACACTCCTGCTGCTCAGCAGGCTGCTTGCTGATTTGTTTTCCTAATGATCAGAGCTTGCATAGCTCACAAAATTAGGAAACAATGAATCCTGCTGAAATCAACTGTCTGAGTGCATGCTTTATCCAGAGCTGCTGAATCCCTCATCCTTACACAAAGTCCTTTCCAAACAACCAGACAATCAGATACACTTCAGGAAATACTCTTTGCCTTCCCTGTATGTTACAGAAAGCTGAGACAGTGTGCTTTGGTATTGAAGAGGCCTCCTGCAATTGTATAGATATAACATGAGACAATTTCCCCCACAGGAAGATTATATTGCCATGGTAACCAAGAAAGGAAGTCAATTTAGCATTGGAGTTCCCATTTTCCTCAAGTTCTGTATTAGCATTTGCTCGTGGCAGTTATGTTATTTAGAACCAAAGAACTTTAATCAAAGTTATAAAATTTCTGGAAGCACTGGGAGTTTGCTTACATTATGGGAAAGTGGTATTTCTCCATTCTAATAAGTAGGCTTTAATATAATCATAAAATGGTTTGGCTTGATCTTTAAAGCTCCTCTAGACCAAGCCTCCTGCCATGAGCAGGTATAGCTTCCACTGTGGAAGGCAGCAGAGATCAAATTGCTCAACCCTGGCCAAACTGATGATGAGCACTTTCAATGATGAGGCATCCACAAATTCTCTGTACACCCATTTGAGTGTCTCCCCAGCCTCGTTGTAGAGAAGTTTTTTCTTTTTAGCCAATCTAAACCTACTCTCAGTTTGAAAAGTTGATGTCACATGCAGACACTCCTTTGGGTTTGGTTGGGTTTTTTTCCCAAATACTCCTGCTCCTGAATACTTCACATTTACCCCTTACATTGTGTTCAATCCCTTATTTCAAAGCTCATGACTTAGTGGTGAGCTGAAGGAGCTGCTGTTGGTGCTGAGGCTGGAGAGATTTTTGACTGGGGTCATTGATGCTGCAGAATGTGATTTACATTCAGATAACAGCATCACTGAGAAGTGTTGTGTTAGATGCTGTGTAACTGCTGAACAGGAGGTTCCAGCAGTCACCACCAAAGATTTCAGCTGGTTTGAATTCAGGTGTGGGATCCCCACTTTTAGTGTCTCACCATGGAGCCTCTGTCCAAAACCCCTGCTGCCTCTTCCTGTGGGGCTGCAATGCTGGTAAAATAAAGATTTGTTGGTTTTTTTTTTTTAATCAGGAAATAGGATTCAGAATTGAAAGACAAAGCTTAGCCAAGTTATTTGGTGACCATCTGATTTTGATCAGCTGGTAGAGTAGCAGATCAATTGCAGAAGTCAGCCTTCTTTTGACTGCCTTCTTCTGATGACCTTCACATTATGTGACAGCATAAAATTAAAGAACCTCCTCATGACTACAAGTCTTAGTGTACCTCCTCTTTAATTCATGTTTTTCCAAGGAATGTTCTGCATCAGAAGAATTTTAAAAATTTAAATTGGAGCAGAGGGCTGTGCTTTGTGAAAGATTTGTTGTGACTGAAGAAATGTCTCTGTGCCATTCCAAAGTGAATGTTCTTATGCATCCAGACAGGATGCTGGCCATCTCTGATGTGCAAGCTATTCCTTTGGACAAGTCACAAACAGATACAGAGGAATGCAAGATTCACTGGGAAGAGATGAACTCAGAAGTGGCAGGGACACACTGCAAGTCAGTGCTCAGAGGGGGGGTCTAATTCCCATTTCTACAGGGATTTGTCCATTAGTGTCAGAACAGAGTAGAATAGAGCCTTGCTGCAGATTCCTCCAGACAGTGCTGGAACTGTGCTCTAATGAGCTGCAGTGACATACTCCCACTTCCAAACTGCTAGTGGCTCTGGAGTAACTTAAACCTTCATGCAAAAACACTGCTGTTAAGAAAATAGACATTAATTGCTGTATTATGGTTTGAAGATGTCATGAAAAGTGACCTTAAATGCAGATTATTACTGAAGTATAGGCAATCCATAATGAAAGCTTTGATAACTGTGTCTTGGTCTTTAGATGGCATGGACCACATGTATCTAAAGTACCTACAAAGCCAGCAAAATGCAAAAAAAGTGATAATCTTGCTTAGATTATCATGAGACAAGGAAGACAAAGATGAAACTGCAATGACCACATGGTACTGCTCGTCTTGACTACATTGAATGACTTAATAAATTCTCTCCATCTCTAGATTATATGAACTCACATTTAAAAGTAGATGATACTTCAATACTTTTAAACAGCTATGCTTATAGTAATTTGAATTCCCTGTGTCAGGAATAGCTCACTTTTTTTATACAACTGAGAGGGGGAAAAGGTGCCTGTTTATTTGGATCAAGGAGTCAGCTGAGCTGGGTGTCCGTCTCTCCCCTGAGAGGTCAGCACACACTCCCTTTGTCAAAATGTTCACATTTTATACCCTGTGGCTGCTGTCCCCTTCCCCATTGGATGCCCACCTGCTCTTCTCTCTTCTCTCATCCCCCTTCCCCTTCTGGTCACATCTTCCACCCTGCTTCTCTCCTGATTCCCAAAAACACTTCATAGGTGCAATGAACCCATTCAACAAAACACAGAGATAACAGTCAGGAGGAAAGAGAATTAACAATCTACCTTTTTTTTTTTTTACTCCACGATCTTTTTGGGCTGAAGCAAAATGTTATTTCTTTTCTCACACCTGCCTGTGCAGTAGTAACTCTTGCAGTTTCTCTTTCCCTCCCTTTCCCTCTATTTCCTCCTTTTCTTGTACTTTCTGCTTTAAAGGTGGATAACTAGTTAGAAGACAGCAAAAGGTGATGGGGAACAAAGCCCTTACCACTGTCTGCTTGAATTGTCATCCATAATAAATATATATAATATTTTGTACTCAGCAATTACAGAAAGGGCTGTGATTGTTCCATCAGGAACCATTGACAAATTAGCATAAAATGGCATTAATGAAGAAACAATTATATCTGAAGGTCTTTTATTATTTGATTTCTACTATTATTGTTCCTTAACAGCTCTAATCACTGACAGTGCACAAATTCACTCACCTCTCCAGCTCCATTTAGTCCTAAACAAAAGTGAACAACCATCTTATATTCCACTTCAATCATTCCAATTGTTATAATTCATTCTTACTTTGTGACAATAATTCAGGAGACAATTTGCCAAAGTGATCCTAACAGCAGCCAAATTGTTCATGTTTCCATCCACACCACAATTAAGTATGGAGATCTGCAGTCTGTTTTTTCCTGGACCTTGACTGCACATCACTCCAAATACCTTCCCTTTATAAATACAAATTCACATTATTTTTTTAACAAAGCTGAATCTGATCTCCTAACCCTGTTCATTCAGCCAGTAGTAGGGACAGAATGGGAGCCCTGCTGTGCCCAGATAAAGCAAGGAGGAGAGAACAGAGCAGTCCTTAGATCCCACTGGATCCTGCTGTGTGGATGGTTCTGGAGCTGAGCTTGTGAATGAACAAAGGAAGTTCACCCCAGTAGGCTCTTTCCCTTTATTCAAGTAGATTTGCAGGACTCCTCTGCTGCAATCTGAAATGCAAGGAGCTCTCAGAACTTTGGGCCTCTAAGGCAAAGCTTAGAATTAAACACAGGATTTGATCTGAGACCTTGGGAAAGGCTTCCAAATTCAGGTGCTAGAAGCAAACATGCAGATTTACAGTTTAAAGCAGAGAAATGTTAAGTAAAAATTAGAGTTTTAGAGTTTAAGATACAGAAAAAATAAAAGTAGTTGCAGAGGTAAACAAGGAGCTCAGAATGCAGCACTGTAGGTTTGTGTGTCATTACATGATAGGCTGAGAAAGCTTAACACTGTAACACAAATCCATAACATGAAATATTTAAGGATTGGGTCAAAAACATAAATATCCTTATTGGCAGGTTTTTATTGGTCAATAATTCCTTAAAAGGTCTTGTCTGTAAGGGTCTTGGGGCCTTCTGAACCATGCTGTAACAACGTGAGCCCAATTCACCCTTCCTGCCTACACAGAAGATGAGAAAATAAACCACATCTTTAAAAACAATTCAGAGGTCCTGTCTCTAATTCCCTCCAAAACTCCCCACAATGAATTATCCCTCTTCTCAGTCTCCTTTTTGAACATAAACCTCTGGTGTTGTGAATAGTTTTCTGTACACAATGCTTGAGATACAAACATACCTGGTCCTCCACCAAAGTTCCAGCTGTTTCCTAACAGACATATTAAGGGTCATATTATCACAAAAGAAATAAAAAAATTAATAAAGTACCCAGCAGAACAGGTTAAATTATCAACTATCCAGGGAAATAGATCAAGGCTAGATATCAGGGAATCAGAAACACAAATATTGCCCATAAATTTCAGGAATTTTTGGTGAGCTCCCAAAGAATAAAAGAGTAGAAAACTTTCAGCTCAAATAACACTCATAGATCAGGGCTAAAGAGGCCATTTGGGCATGAAACACCTCTAAAACCCCAGAAAAATGGACTGAATGTATAGCATTTGAGTATTTGATGTCCTGGCTTTCTAAGAGTCTGAACATACCATGGCTGCTGAAAAGAGCTTTAGAGAAAATATCATGGTGGGAAAAATGTCTAGAAGAGAGTCACATAAATATTGTGCCTGATTTTATTAGGCAGGAATGCACAAATTAGATAAGAGAAGAAAGAAGCCAGGAAGACAGAATTTTAGTGCTGCTGTGAGCAGAAACCTGTGTCTCAGAAATGTGTTGCAGGAAATTCACTGCTTCAGTAACACTGGGTTTGTTTAACTGAACCCAACCAAGCTGCAATTAGGGGAGAAAACTAGTGTTTCACATACAGAATAATAATCTTCTCTATGATTATTATAAGTAATAAGTAATAAGTAATAAGTAAATAAGTAATTCTTATTTATTTCTTAAATAAGAATTACTGTTGAAGCTGCTCCAATTCTCAAATAATCTACTAAATAAAAAGAGGGTTGATGGTAGTACAGATTTAATTTTAACAAGTGGGCAGTTTGTAGGAAAACTGCTCATTTACTGTAAGAATAGAGAAAATAAGTTGCATAGAGTTCTTCCTTTGCATTAGGTTTTTTTTTTTTGGTTTGGGTTTTTGTTATTGGGTTTTTTGTTTTTTTTAATTTTAGATGACATTTTTCATTTCAGAAAGTCAGCCTTTGAGAGTTTCAGGGAATGAGTTGATGAAGGAAACTGAGGAGCTTAAAGTTATATAGGATTTTTCATTTCCAGATATATATTACTTCTTTAATCTCATATCATGTACAAGAGGGAAAACAATACAAGAGAGGACTCTGAATCTGAGGAGATGAGTAACTCCTCCTGTAATCTTGTTAGGGGTAAACAACAGGCAGGGATAAAATAAATGGCTGAAGGAAGATGTGCCTTAAAATCAAAAAGAGGAAGAGAATTTGTACGTTGCTTCAATCAAGATAAACTAGTCTTTGAAAAAAAGATGTTAAAAGAGATTGGGAAAGATTTTGTAGTCATATAAATTAAAACAAATAAGGAAGAAGGGGAGATGATCTGCTATGAAGGCATTTGACAATGAAGTTACCCTTTAAAAGAGAAGGCTCCAAAATCAAGACCATGCTTTAATTTTCACTAAGGAAGAAGTAATGGGGATGAGACTGTGGTACTGACTCAAACTGGAATAATAGCCAAAGGTCTCAGTGCATTCAATTAAGGGAACAAAATAACCTCCATCCTCAAATTCTGAAAGAATTGTTATGTGAAAGCATGTTCTCATAACAAGGATTTTAAACAGGAAGCATTTCAGGGCAGCTGATGAACCATTATCCTGTCTAAGAATGTGTTTACTTATTTTTGTAAAAAAATCCTTGATAAGCTTATAACATGAATCATCATTGTTTTCCAGCCTAATTATATAAAAGAAATATGTAGGGGTATTAAGGAGAAGATGTTAATAAAAAAGTGATCTGATTGGAAAGATAGGTTTTCATAGGAACACACCAGGGGTGTTACAGGTGCTGATCTAAAAATATACAAACAGAGGTTGTAGTGATCAGTACACTATTCCCAAAAATATGATGCTGCTAATAATGTATACATTCCTTAAATGTTCTGCAAAAATCATCCTGCACTAAATAACCATGGAGACCAAGATTAAAAAACCCCATGAAATCAAATTCTTTGCACAGACAGGTATCACAACTGCAAAACAGCAAAAAATTCCTTTTGGCTTGTTTCTTTGAATTATTGTATTACCAGACCAAGCCATTTTATCAGTGTTCAGTTTATAGACTTATAGACTTATGTTACCAATTTGTTGTTTATAAACATTTAATCTCAATTCCCACAAAACACAATGCTTCTCTTTAATCAAGCTATCAGTCCTGAATTCCCCTGCAATTATGGAAATCCCCCATGTGTCTTGGTTTGCTTCACCAAGAATGAATCATTAGTGAAAAGGAGCACTGGATTTCCATCAGTTGCAACTACTGGATTGTATTCCTTTCTCTAATAGAAAAATACCTCTGAACCATTTGCCACTTTATGTCTTTGATTATAAATGCCATCATTTTGTCACCATAAGACCTTACCCAGGGCTGTGAAAATTCCATATGAAATCAATCAGACTCTTAAATGATCATGAAAGTCAAACACAGCCCCATTAAACTGGAGGGAAAAAAGAAATCATCCACTGAAAAAAACCCAAACCCCACAGAACCCAAACCAGCACATTGCTGGTTCAAAACACATGGGGTTCCAATTTCAGAACCCACTGCTGTGGGAGTCCCTGGTGCCTTGTTCTCTTCTGCAGGGTTTCAAACTAGAATTAGCAATTAGAATTGGTAAAATTAAAGGCAACAGGCAAAAAATTCACTGCTTGGTAATAGAATTTTTACAGATAGCTTATAGTTATTATTTACACACATCTATAGTGATATTCTCAATACCACTATAGATATATCTCAATATCACTGTAGAAGTATTTTTCAATACTTCCTTGCTTTAGAAATGACACAAGATACTTAGGTTTTCAAGGAATATTTGAAGGTTTATTTGAAGGAATATAAGAAACTTTTTAAGGAATATTAGTGTTAGCCTTCAAAATGCAGCACTCACCCATTTTTGAATATTAAATTTATCACACATAGAATTTTGCTGCAAGATTTATTTATTTTTGAGGAGTAAACCTGCAGGTTTCTTGCTGTCAACATAAGTTGTTGTCAGATCAGTAGATGTCATTCCCATGCAGAGTGTTTGTTGCCAAAATTGTTTTTGAGGACCAAAATACGTTGCCCTTGTCATGCATTTTACCTCTCCCCAGAAAGCCAGGTTTTATTCTCCTGAGAAAGATTCTAAACTTTATTTTTTTGTCCTCATATGGAAGAGGTTTACCATGTTTATGTGAATAAAGATCTACTCATTATTTTTCCTCTTGCCAGCCCAATTACACAAGTGTGTAGCCTACACCACATCCACTGGATCAGAGAGCTGGTGTTGATCTCAGCTGGACTAAAAGGAAGCTCACAACCCAATCATTTGTCTTGGCCTAATGCTTCAGCCACTGTGCTTTTGGACAGCTTGTTTTGCAGAAATATTCTTCACCTGTCACTGCTGGAATAATGAATAAAAGAGATATAAACCTGTCCGATTCAAGAGTTGCAGAAGACTGGAAAAGAGAAGGTTCAGCCATCATTTTCTTGGGAACTGTCAGGGCACTGGTCTGCTTCTGAAAGGTTGTGAGTGACAGCCTTTGCATCACTTGATGATTTTATTTCTCTCCTCTTCCACTTCTCCTTCAGTTACCAAATTGTTTCTATCTTGATCCAGCAGTTTTTCCTATTCCAAATGGAACTGCAGAAGTCATTCTGGGCACAAGAACTGTTAAAATTCTGTGTATGTAGCTGCTGATGACACTCTAATACACAAAGTGTGTGTAAAACTGGAGTATATTGAAATGCAATGCCAAAACTTGTGACTGGCATTGGGAACTGAAAAAGATGTAAAGCTCCTTGAAGTTTCCTTCTAACTGTAATATTCCAACTCTCTTAATGGAATTATTGCACATTGGAAGGAGGTGGCCAAGGTGATAACCCAATTCACAAGTTCAAAAACTCATTTTATCTGTCAAAAGTCAGAAAACACTGGTTTGTTATCCCATTGTCACATTTGCAGACATCCAAGCTATCTGCACTTCTGCCACATAATTCAGCATAATACAAACTCCTCATCATTGTTTTCCTTCAGATTTTATTATCTACCATAAATACCAGCTGCTAAGTCATTTTATATAGTCTGTGGATGAACAGCTTCCACACAGAGACAAATTCAGTGGAACATTTTCCTGTCTCTTTGGAACTCATAACCCAGAGCTGTGACGCTGAGTGAACATGATCATCACACTCAAATATTGGCTGGCACTGGAGGGAGAGGTCACTGAGAGGGGAGAGGAATAAAGGGGTCTTTTCAAAGCTTTGCTGCTCAGAGGTGCTGCCAAGCACTGCCTGTCCCTCAAGGAGATGAACTTTCTGCCACAAAAGTTTTTGACATGTGAGTTTCTCTGCTCACTGCTCTGTTCACTCAACACTTTATCATTCCAAGCCCTAGTGGCACAGAGATAAAATGTCTTTTTGACATCATTTGGCCCTAGAGTTATCCCAAATCTCCTGTTACTCTTTTATCTGTTAAGGAAGGCAGAGAATTCAGGAGTTTTCTACAAACAGGGATTGAATAACTTCATGTTGTTATTTAACACCAGAAAATAAAGTTGCCTTTTTAAGACTTGATTGCTTTACTGCAGCTATAATTCGATACAAACTATTAACAACAACATCAATTCCTAGTTTAACCACATGTTACCAATGGACTGCCTAATTTTGGGGAGATTAAGTTGCTGGCAAAGCAAATTTTATGGAGAAGAAGCTGCCACTAGTATAGGTTTCATGCTATTTTGTGTTTCTACTTGACACAGAAATTCTGAGATTTGAGGTAATATTAGATATGCCAGTGTTTAGTGGTTTTTAACTTCCTTTTTTTATGTGTGAGAAGATATTTTGTTGTAAGCATGTTTTATAAAGTAAATGTAGATGAATAAAACATAAAAATAAACAAAAATCCGTGACATGAACTTGGTATGTGTCTGCTTCATGAATATTGATTTGCACATTTATTTTTCAATCTGTCAGATTAAATCATTAATGAAGCTGAAGCCCCGACATGAACTCCATTAAGGGTGATCTAACCACACAAGTACTTTGTAGGGAAATACTTTTCTTTTTTCAGAGAAGTGTGGAAATGCTGGTTATTCTGGCAGTACAGTCTTGGTTTTCTCTTGCAAAGTGGAATGGAATGATGTGCAGAAAATCCCATTATTAGAACTGAGGGACATTATTCCCTTTGGTTTGGGTAGCATATCTTCAATAATGAATGATGACTTGGTGTTTTCAGTGCACTGTTCCTTATGATGCACCTGAATTCTTAAAAAGAGGAAGAAAAAAGGTAATTGTGGAAATTAGCTAGTGAATAATTAGGCTGCACTAAGCTGTATTTTGCCCTCATTATTCTGTATTTGGCCTGTTGGAAGAACTTTGCCCTAGTTTGTTTCACAGGATCTTTCAAGAGATATTTAATTAAAAACTGTTCATCTCTATCAGTGACAAGTCTGCTCAGCTTTTAATTGAAATGCCATGCCAAGCCAGCTTTGGTTGAGTCAGGTTCAAGACCTGATAATGGAAGTTCTCAGCTGGCATTAAATATCCTTGTTTCTGGCTTTTTCTGTTACTTTCCCATTCTCCAGCCCACAGCTCTATGTCTTGGTTTGTGCCAGTCAATATTTCTAAATTTCTGCCCTGATTTCTGCCTGTGCAGGAGGGAAGGCTCTGTGGGTACCACTCCATCCTCTCTGGTGTCTGCTCTTTCCAGTGGACACTGAGCCACAGTCACAACTGGAAGGCAAAATTTGCTGGATCATCAGCAGACAGATGTTCTAGAAAACCCAACTTGTAAAACACAAGTTTTTAAAGTTTTTAAAATAAAAAGTAATAATTTTATCTTTCTTTTGAGATCAACCATAAATTCTAGTAGAGGCAACCAGCTTTTACTTTTAATTACATTTCTGAGGAGATGAAACTACATAGAAACTACATAGAAACTACATAGAAACTACATAGAAACTACATAGAAACTACATAGAAACTACATAGAAACTACATAGAAACTACATAGAAACTACATAGAAACTACATAGAAGTTTTAATAATAAACTGACAATATAAAATAAAAAATAAAAAGTAACTAAAGTAACTTTACAATACTAAATGATATCCCCATTCATCTATTTCACCCAAAAATAAGTTTTATACCTTTACAACTAATTCTGAAAACAAACAAAATCTAGGAACTATACATGTCTATATTAACAACCTACAAAGCTACCAATATATGAAAATGGTAAAAATCTTTAGGCACCACCAGCAGTGCTTTCCTCACAGGGTAAAGTAGTTTCAGAGCTATTTTCCAATACCAGAACATTTGTCACTATGAGCAGGACAGCAGCCCAAGTTCCAGAGCACCACCATGACCTTGGACTTTAGACATTTTTTCCTACCATAATTAGATTTTTGATTGTTTCAATTCTTCTTGAAGGAAATAAAGGGAAAAAAAAAAACAAATCAAAAAAACCTCTCACATCCCTAACAGATCAGAAAAGTTTTCAACTCAGAGGAGTGAATATTTGGCTTTGGTTTTCCTTGACTTGGAATCACAGAATCCTTAAATTTGGAAAAGACCTTTAAGATCATCATCAAGAGCAGCCATCAGCCCAGCAGCACCACCACGTTCACCAGGAAACCACACCCTCAAGTGCCACAGACACAATTTTTTAGCTGTTTTAGGGATGGTGCCTGGGATATTTCCAGTCACATGCTGATCCCAGCAATATCATATCAGTGAGATGTGATAGCTTCAAGGTTTAAAGTCTCCATTAAACATTCGGTTAACAAAGAAATGGATTTATTTGGGCAGATTGCATAGGAGGTTTTAAAGTGGGATTCTGAAAAAATAGAGTTGTTTCAATTAAAAAAAAAAATAAACCCAGTCCTCAGTTAAAGCAGAGACAAAACCAAGTAATTTAATCTATTTTCTAATTTTTATTTAAGACAATCATACATAACTAATTGCCTCTTGGTTTTGTGTTAGGAAATAAATGAATCTTAAATCAGGGGATGTATTCTTTTATACTGCCTTCAACAGTGATAATTGTTTTACAGAAACAAGGTAGTTTATCTTCTTGAAGGACTTTGTGGAATCTGTCTGCATAGAGTACGTTAAAAAATTAATCTAATTAGCTGAATTTATTCAAAATACACACTTAAAAGGGTTAAACTGAGATTAGGACATAGCTGTGTTATAAATTATAAAGACAGGAATAGCAGATGATCCCTGAAAAAAGGGCTAATGTAAAAAACAATACTAAGAAAGAAATCAGAGGTACAGGAGGGGGAATCCCCACTGTTAAAAACATGTTAGCAATAACTGGATCTGAGAGATTGATTATCCACATGAGTGTACTGACAGGTCAAGTTCCTGTTCCTTTTAATTTTTAGATTTATAGAGTATTTGGGGTTTGGTTTGGAGCAGTGCTAAGTAAAGCTGCTCCAAAGGGAAAAAAAATAAAACATATAATTTAGGAGAAGAGCTGACACTAAAGTCTGGTTGAAGAGTTATTTTTAAGAGGGGATTTCAAGATCTCAACAGCAAGAGTGAATAAAGTGGAGGAGAATTCTCCAGGAGTGATGCAGGAGGAGTGGAATGGCTGGGGATGCTCCCAGACACAGAGTGACAGATAATGAGTTTGAGTATTTCTGGCTCTCATCCATCAGGTCCATAAACATAATAGCTGAAGCTTTAGAGCAGATTGACTACTTGTCAAATAATCTAGGAGAGAATGGGTAATGATGCACACATCTGAATTCTGGATGAATTCAGCTTTTCCAGTGCTGCTGCCTCTAGTATCCAAAGACCAGGAGTAGTGGAAATGAGGTCCTGTGGTATTTGCTGGGTCCTCAGGATGAAGGAGGAATGAGACTCTGACTCCATTTCTTAGAAGGCCAATTTATTATTTTATGTACTTGTATTTTATTAAAGAATGTGATACTAAAACTGTACTAAAGAATAGAGAAAGGGCACAAACAGAAGGTTATAAAAGAATGATAATGAAAACTTGTGACTGTTCCAGTCTGACCCAGCTGGCTGTGATTGGCCATTAAGTTAAAACAATTCCCATGAAACCAATCAAACAACCTCCTGTTGGATGAATAATCTCCAGACCACATTCCAAAGCAGCAAAACCCAGGAGAAGCAATCAGATAATTATTGTTTTTATTCTTCTCTGAGGCTTCTCAGCTTCCCAGGAGAAGAAATCCTGGGCAAAGAGGATTTTTCCAGTGACAAGGTCCTGCTCACTCTACAAGGACATTCTGTGTCTCACTTCTGTGAGGGAATTTTCTTCAACAAAACATCATCAGTGCATGAATTTAAGCTCTGAGATTCCACTTTCTCCCAGCAAATCACGTCAGACTTCACTGGGCTTAGCAATGAATCAGACTTTGAAATCTGGGATCATAGATTTTCCCATTATTGCCTTTCAACCTCACTGTAATCTCTCTCATTTGAAGCATTGAACAGGAAGAGTTCTAACACATCAGGTAGCTAGTTTTTGAGTCAGAGGTGGCTGTCTTTTCATTTTTATCCTAGCTGAGGTCCAGAGCTATAATACTGTCATTTTTAACATTTATTCCAATGGATTTAAGTGCAAACACTTGAGATAAAACTAAAGATACAACTGCCTGTCTGTCTCACTCCATGGTGGAAGCAAACTCTCCTATCTCAACAGTGCTGTTCTCAGCCTGACAGGATAAACTGAGAATTGCCAGTTTCCAAAGCTAATTTGTAAAATAAATCAAAGACCTTTCTCATCTCAGAAGCCTGTGTTGTGGTCCCTGACAATATATCCAATTATTGAATGTTTTTCTTGTCTGCAATATGACGTCTGAGAAAAATCTTACAGCATTTTCCTAATTTTGATTATGTTTTCATTCATATTTTAAATACAGCTTTTTGTGAAGTTATCTAAAATTAATATCATAACCAAAGCATTTGAAATTGTAACAAATCCCACACATGCCTGCTGATTCTACTTTGCAATTATGATGTTTCCTGGCTGGTTTTGCTCATCCCCTCTCAGCAGACAAACTAACAAGGCAAGCAAGAAGTATTGTATAATGCTCACATGTGTCTGTAAACCAGACCAGCTATTCTACAACTGCAGTTTTTGTCTCCTGAAGAAATGCAACCCCTGTATAAATAATATTTTCTGTAGTACTCCTTACCTTAGGATCTCAAAGTGCTTCTGTGGTGGTCTGACCCTGCCTGGAGGCCAGGTGTCCAACAAAGCTGCTCCATCCCTCCCCTCCACAACTACTGGACCAGATAGAGAAAATATTACAAAAGGAAAAAAACCAAAAAAACCTAAACAAGAAAGAAACAACAACAAAAAAAAAAACCACAAAAAACCCACAAAGACAAAAAAAAAAAAAAAAAAAAAAAAAAAAAAATTAATAGAAAAAAGAAAAGGAAAATAAGAAAATAAAAAAAAATGGTGGCAGCAGCTCTCTGACCACAGAGAGAAGCACAACTTTCCCAGAAATCATTCTGGGAAAGGCTGTGAGAAGGTCAGAGAAGAGAATGAGAAGCAATTTTATCTAAACTTGTTGCACCTGTTATTGGGAACATGTGGAATGTGTTAATGGAGATCTGTTTACCAAAGAGTGGTTTCCTAATTAGCCAATGGTGATGCTGTTTTAATTAAAAGACCAATCAAGTCCACCTGTAGTGAACTAGGGTATAAAAAGAATGGGTTTCTTAATAAAATATGATCAGCCTTCTCTAAATGACCTGAGAGTCTGTGTCAATTATTGCCCACTCCTGGCCCATTGTGGTGACAAAGAAAGAGGAAAAGAAAAGGAAGAGAAAAAGTAAGGCTGCCTTCACAGAATTGGAAGAAGCCATGTATTGGCAGCTCCTGGTTTTCAGGGGCCTGGAAGTTCTTAAGGACTTAAACTTCAAAGATTCCTCTCTGGGGGTGGCCACAAGAAATTCAGGATATTTATGGAGTGCATTGATGCAGCTTCCTGACAGCAGGGGTGAAGGAGCCAACGAGTGGAAGTGCTTTGGTGGAGCTCATAATCAAGGAAGGAATGTTTGGGATGTGAAGCTTAGTGATAGTTTTGGTGGCTGGCTATGACAGTCAGGATATTGAGAGTAGGAAAGTGGAAAAATGTGAAATTGCAGCCCTAGATGTCAGGATAGCAGCACTTGGCCTGCTGAGTGATTTAGAAGATGGAGAAAATAAGTCTGTAAATATTTTCCAAGCATAAAGTGCAGAAGAAGGTGGTTGGAAGAAACCAATATGGATTTATGAGAATCATGTCTGACCAAAATGTTTCCTTCCAGCAATAATTTTATTGTTCTACTTGGGGAGAGCAGCAATTTAAGAAATAGCTTAAATGGACATGAACAACCAGTGTCAATAAGATTTCCACAAGTCAGAATTTCCCAAACAACAGAAAAAAAAAAAGTTTGAAAGATTTTAATCTGGAAAGACTAAGTCTGTCATCACTACAAATGTAGAACTTATATTTTAAGTAATTTACATTTAAAGAGATTAAATGATACAGGTATTTTCCAATTCTGCCAGTTTCACTGTCCATGCCTTAACATGTGGAGTGGCTTTATCCACTAAATCCTAAATATACTTTATACATCTTGGTAGACCTTTTAGTTATAAGACACATCCACTCACATGACAACAAAAGTACACAAGATGGCAGTAGGCACCTGCAGAGCTACAGAACTGTAATGACTTCCAAATTATAATAAATTCCCAGGAATTTAAATGCAATTTCTAAAAAAAAAACCCAAAAAATCAACCATGAAAACCCCCAAAAAACCATACCCTAGAAAGGAAAAAAGATAAGAGCTGGACCCATGCTGGCTTTTACCACAGGGGCATGCAGGGCATTCTGATTTGCTAATATTGTCTGGATTTTTTTCATAGATGAATTTGAAGATTTATCTGTATCAATTTGTGATGTTGCCTACAGACCTCTTATCCAAAGGCTTGAATGTATTAGGAAACTGGTTGGTTTTCAGTTTTATCTTGGACACACTAATGTTTTTAAACTTCTAAAAATACATACACATGACATTCTCAATGTGCATTTCAGAAAAGTGTATGAGATATTCTCCTGCAGTTTCAGAAGCATGAATACCACTTCAGGCCTTTAAAAGAATTTTTTAAATTGTTATTTAAACAAAATTGTGAAAGAAATGAAAATACCACGTTTTGTTACTGGGGGTATGCTGGGGATTTTTGTTTATTTCTTAAGTCATTGGTAAAGATACATGTTAGAAAGAATGTGTTTAGAAAATGCTAAATTAAATAATTATAACACCTCTTTGGCAGATTTAAGTGGTATTAAATTCAGACATGTGAACATTATTTCTTTCACTGACAAATGCATATTCCAGCTAACATCCCACATGCAGTCTAGTGGTTGTTAAATTGCTGTCACTTGATTAATAGAAATGCTCTTTGTGCTCCTGAATCTTCAGTGATGTCACGATGAAAAGATGTGTTCTGCTGTGTAAAATAGGATTTAAAAACACCCCAATAATAATTGGAAGACTTTCTTGACCAGAAGTAATTGTTTTAGGCAGTAAGAGTAGTGTATAGAGGTGGTTAATGCAGGTTAGGACCTGACTCGGGGCTGACTGTAATTCTTGCACTCAGGGGAGAGCAGAGAAGAAGGAGGAACTCTGCTTTGTGTTTTAAAGATTTTACCTCAACCTCTCTGCAATTAGAAAGTGCCATTCCCACAGTGTCTGGGGGACTGACTTCCTCAGGGGAGCCTAAACCCTTGGAGAATGATCTGTTGGGGAATGGCTTTGCTCCATCTAATGTTTCAATTTGGGACTGAACAGTTTTAAATTTGAAATGGGCCATTTTGCTGTTGAAGCTTATATTTTACACTAAAGGCTGGCATGTGAGGAGTGGCACATGAGTGTGTGCACAAAGAAATCCAACCCAATCTCAAACTGATCAGGCTGTACACTGTGGACAGGGCACTGCTCATCTGGGGAGCCCAGAACCCTCTGCCCTCCTCTGCCCATCACATGGGAAATTAAATGTCATTAATAGGTTTTAGGTTTTGGCCAGCCCTTAAGTGTCAGCAGTTGGATTAGATGAGTACTTTAGTTGCCTTCCAGCTGAACTAGTTTGTTCTATTCCTCCCTGTTGCAAACTGGTTTAAACACAGAAGACCAAAGGAAACAAAACCTCAGTGAACAAAATGGATTGAACCTAGAATGGTTTGAAATATCCCAAAAATTGTGATTGAAACCAAATGAGGTTAGGTGTTGGTGTAAGAAAAAACTTGATATGTTTTATTTAATAGTAAAAGAGGCAAAGAGGAGGGAGGGAAAAGAGAAAGGGAAGGAAGGAGGGAAGGAGGGAAGGAGGGGAAGGAGGGAAGGAAGGAAGGAAGGAAGGAAGGAAGGAAGGAAGGAAGGAAGGAAGGAAGGAAGGAAGGAAGGAAGGAAGGAAGGAAGGAAGGAAGGAAGGAAGGAAGGAAGGAAGGAAGGAAGGAAGAAAGAAAAGAAAGAAAAGAAAGAAAAGAAAGAAAAGAAACTCACTGCTGAGAGTCTTTCATGGCCAGAGGTCCAAGGGCCTGGCTAAACAAACAGGTGGGGGTACAGACTAATCTCTGAAACTTTGGTGAATGTTAAATAAAAATTCCTGATATTGAGAGATAATTGTTAATCTCAGTATCAGAATGCTACATCTATAATTGACAAAATCGGATTAAATGGATCACAGGCAGGTCTCCAGGATTAATTCAGTAATTTTCAGAATAATTTTTTTTTTCAGAAAACTTAAAAATATTGTAAAACTGAAAAAAATATTTAAACACAGTAAAAGATTCATGTTTGACGTTTAGACCTTGATACACTCCATGTGAAATGCTGACCTGAGGTGGGAAGCCCAGCCTCAGGGCTCCAGGGCTCAGACACACTGAGTAGAAAAGTAAAACTTTTCTGTTCCCCTGGGACTGGAAGGGAGGGGCTGATGTGGATATGTTATTTCCTGAACTTTGCATCAATTAGAAAGAAGCCTGCCACCAATAATCTCATTTCCTATCAATGCAATATTGTTTAGCCTTCTTACCTTCACTGACCAAAGGATGCACAAATAACATTATTTTAGTTCTGTAATAAGCAAACAGCTACAGGGAAAGTCACCTTAAAATGCAAAGAAATGTAAATAAACTGAAAGGCACAAGGTGCATGGATTTTTCCCCATAATAGCATGGATTGGTCATTTGAAAGGGCACTTTTCTATGAATCCACAAGTAACTTTTATTGCATGGCTGCTGAAATAACTAATCTGTCCCTGCATTTGTTGCTCTCCTGGGAATTGTGGTTGGCTGTGCCAGCTGCAGAGTTCACAGAAATCCCCAGCAACTGCATTTTCCCACACTGTGAATCATAGCTGCTGCCGTGTATGTATTTTAAAATGGCTTAATTTTAAGAAGGCTTTTAATGCTAAATTAATTTTGCAATTTTATGCTCATCAAAATTTCGACGTAAACATTGGAAAACAATTTTTTTTCTATTAGCAATGTCAGCAGTGTGATTAACTGGGATTTTTTTAACCTTGGTATTTTGTTAAGTTTCTTTCCTTGTTTGAAATGATACAAATTGAGGTGATCGTTGTTACTATGTTAAAGAAGGTGACCATGCATGTGAAATAGGCAATTCTGGCAATGCACTTTTATCTAGAAAATAGGTTTGGGCAGAGTATGGACTATTCCCTGTTCTTACTGCCCTACCAATGGATTTCAGCTGTTTCCAGGAACCAAAGCTAAGGAAGAATAATAAAAAGAAACAATCCAAAGTAAACAACTCAAATCAATCAGCATTAGAAATAGAGATTTCATTGAGTTTAAAGAACAAAGAATGAGTTATGCTGATACAATAACAATATTCAAATATTGGGGTAACCACAGCTTGTCATCCCGCCTTGCTCTATGGCTCCATCCCTTGTCCCAAGTCCCCCTTGTCACCCCCCCTTGTCCCACTGTTGCTCTATCCCTTGTCCCAAGTCCCCCTTGTCATCCCCCCTTGTCCTGTTGCTCCATCCCTTGTCCCAGGTCCCTCTCCTGTCAGCTCCTTCAGACACCCCAAGGTCACACTGAGCTCACCCCAAAGCTCCTCCTCTCCAGGTGCACAATCCCAGCTCTCCCAGCCTTCCCTCCCAGCAGAGCTGCTCCATCCATCCCTCTGCCCATCCTGGTGCCTCCCCTGGGCTCTCTCCAGCAGCTCCAGCTCCTCCTGTGCTGGGGCAGCTCTGCAGGTGGGGTCTCACCTGGGCTCAGGGGTGGAATAGCTAATTCTAATGGGAAGTCCAAAAAAAGAGATAAAAAAGAAGAACTGAGCAGGCTAACTGGTTAGTTTAACTGGTAGCAAGGAGATTAAAAATATAACCTGGAGACCAGCAAAGCATGTGGTCTGTGTAAACAAAGGAAAGAGAAAGAATCCAAAGTTAAAGGTTAAATCTCAGGGTTTAAACCCAATCTCAGGACTGCAGGGAACTGAGGCTCTGAACACATCACACCAACAACTGTGCTTTACTGGGAGCTGTTATTAAAGGTGATACAATTTCTAAAGAATTCTGAACACTTAAATATTTCTCTGAAGCTATTCAGTTTGTGTCTCTGTACTTCTGCAGGGTGTGGTTTTTAGGCATTTACAATAACTACTATGAGTTATTGAACTTGTTCATGTACTTGTAGACAATTCTATTCTTTTTTCAGGGCCTTTGTGAGAGCAATTTTAAGTTCTTATTTTTGCTATAGACTGAATTTTGATTATAGTCTGAATTAATCAGTTAAGAAGATTAATCAATTAATCACTGATTAGTCAAGTAATCAGTGAAAATGTTATATCTGCTAGATTTTCCATTTTTCAGGGAAACATTTTATTTTACTAAAATGAAGTTAACCCAAAGATTAAAGCCAGCAGGCTGGAAGTAAAAATCTCTGAATTTGTATCCTGCTGCGTAATAAATTATTTGGTCACACATAAATACTTTTTCTCTTGGCTTGTATAGGAAAACATTTTTTTTCTTTTTCTCCATTCTATTGCTTTGAGACAAATGGCCAGGCAGAACTAGAAATATATATTTTATAAACATCAACAATTAAAATCTATATATTCTATATTAAAATTATACTTTAACAGTACTGGGATACAATAGTGTGTCAGTGAATTGGAGGAAGGGATCACTTTGTACTGTGTATTTTATTCAGTAGTGTTCCTACTACTAAATTTTTAACTGAAAACAAATTGGGTCATTTACCCTTGGAACTGTAGCTCCTGGTCTTGCTTTGTGTTGTCTTTTTTTGTCAAATTTTAAACTGGTCTTCTATTCCTACTTCAAACTGTAAGGTGTTGAAAGGCTGCCATTTAAATCAAACATTTCTGCAATTAAATTGAGATGTGTGTGTGTTATAGGATTGCCCTAAATAGCAATAGTGAGCTTAATACCAAACTCATAAGCAAAACTGAGTTGGGTTTTGCAGGGCCCTGGCTCAACATTTAAAAATCTGTGGGACTACTTTGAGAACACTCTAACAATTAAACACAGGAAAGAAAAATTTTGCTCTCTATCTAAAATTTCGAGAAGGAATCAGATCTGAAAGAGTGATGGCTTTAAAAAATGATTGAAAGATAATTAGTTAAGCAAAAGAAAAGAAAAAAAAGCCTTAAAAATATCAGGGAGGACAATTTGTACCTTGCAAAAACAGGATGTGGGAGGTGATACATTAAAGTTAATATTAGAAATATTAAGTATGACAACAGATGGGCTAGTTGTAGAAATAAAAAACAAATGTATATTTCTGGCAAAATTACTTTAAAAAGGTAAGAAGACAAGGGACTTTTAGAAAGGTTAAAAAATGTTAAACAAAAATTGTCCATGATTTATAAAAAGTGCACTGTGGTTACTGCAATGAATCAAGTAATTTGGCTAGAACCAGTACTAATTTATTGTCCTAAAACAAAATCCTCATTAGGCCCAAACAAGGTGTTTGATTGCCAGAGGAAACATGGCTACAGATTAAATTGCAGACTTTACCATTACTCCACTGGCTCATGTCCCAGAGGTATTGATGGAGCCTGTGCCATTCTCCCAAGGCTGGGGTGCCTGAGTTGTCACAGAATATATTTTACCTGAGAACACAGGTGTATTTGAGAACGCAGAGTGCAGTTTGGGTGTGCAAACTCCACAGTGTCTATGGCAGAATTCAGGATTTGATCAGACACTGAAAGATGCCCAAGGCTGCTCTTGGACTGGAATCTCCCTGGAAACTCCAGCAGGCAGAGCCAGAAAGACTGCCAAGAGCTCCTGTAAAAATTCTGTCTTATAAGAGGATCTTAAAGGCATCAAGAGTTTCCTCTAAATATTCCAATCTCCTCCAAAATCCACCCACCCTTCCCACCAGAATGGTTTCTCCTAAGTCCAAAAGTGTTTTTTTCCTGCCCTAGTTGAAGAGCTCTGATTCTGGCACTATCCAGTGTGGAGATGGGTATTCTGCCTATTTCTAGCAGATATTCTATCAGCATTTTACCTCCTTCACATGATCTTTGTAAGGCTATTCAGGCCTAAGTCTTCCTTCTTAAAGCACATTTCTTGTGGCTGTAATTATTCTTACTGCTCTTCTCAGAACTCTCTTCAAAGTATTGCTTTGCTGTTCAAACTGGTTTTTTATCACCTCAGATAAAGTCCACCAGTTCCACATAACCTCAAAACAGCTGAAGTCAAGATGCACTAATATTTCTTTGCCTGTTGCAGACATCCTTTCCATACTGGTAAAAAACTCTTTAAAATATTTTTAAAATATCTATTAGGAGTCCTTTAGGTTTAGATGATACAGACTGAGACAGAGAAGGATTAGAAAATCTCCTAAGGTCCTTTTCAGATTGTTTTATCAAGATGCCGACAGTCATTGTAACCTTTCCCTCTGATTTATATAATTGCTAACACATATTTCATTCTTTTTTGACTCCTGTGTTAAAAAAAGAATGAGGGTTTTTCTCTGAATATCTATGGGAGAACTTCATTGCACCCTTTATTTTCCCTGATAGGATGCACTCTTGATGGGACAGCTGGGGCAGGAGGGGAGCTGTAAAGTGGAATTAAAACCCTCTGTCCCTTATTCCACTGCTTAGAACCAGAAGAATGTCTTAAAGTTCGAATTCTTTTCTCATTATACCTTACAAACTACAACAGAATGTGCTAAACTCTTGTTCTTTTTATTTGGCACCTTACAGCCTTTGCATCTTCCAATCATTTTTAGCTCTATTTATTCCTACTTGTATTTTTTAGGGGTTTTTAAGATTTATTATTCTGCTTTGCTAACAATACAGTTAGAAAGACATCAGTTGCGTAGAATGTGAACAGAACATAAATTAAAGTCTATTCTGCCAACAGCTGTAAATAGTAATTTAAATATACTGTTCTTTAAACATCCAAATATTGACATTGATGCAAGCAGGTCACTAAATTCTGAAGTCACATGGCTAATACAAGATTGCATTAAAGAGATGAACCAATCTCCCAATTAAACAAATAGACATGAGACATAATCTAGCATGGGATGCCTTTCATTGGTTTAGTTTTGCAATTTGACAGATGATGCTTTACATGGAAACCTCATTAAAAATTGCCAGTGGTTCTATTTGGAAAGACTAATTTGTACAGATCATTTTGCCCTAATGAGGTTCCATGTGAAGATGAGCTAAGATCCATCGAGCTGGTACATTTTAATTAGTACTCTGGAGTTGGTGCTCCTCTCTGTCACTGTCGTAATTTTTGACTTCCAATGTAGATGATCAAATGAAAAAACATCTTTGGGGATTTGGAACCCCAGCACCAGTTTTTCCACTACAAAATGCATTTCAACCTAATGATGTGATTTCTTTCTCTGTGCTATATTCTAGGATTAAAATGTAAAACACTGCTTATTTCATCTATCCTGATGATATAATAATGATTAGAATTTCCTTATTCAAGGCATGTATTGCCTGCAAAGGCATTTATAAGGCAGGTATAATGTAAATTAAATCTTTCTAGTGTTTTGGGTAGTAAGGGCAACTTCAGAAACCTACCACTATAATTATCCCATAAATAATTTCCCAAAACAACATAACTGTATGTTTATTATTATATTAATTTACTGTCACTAATCAGGAACAAAAGACTTGAAAAGATCAAGCTAGTGTGTGAATTCATTGTGATTTTATTGAAGTTTGTGTTTAAAAGACTGCCAAAATCTTTTTGATATCACAACAATTAGATAAAACTAATTCACCAATTCAGGCCAATTCTGTTGTATATATACACACACACAAATATATATATCTCTAAACTATGTATATATATAATATATATAGATATATATATATATATATATATATAAATTTCTATATATAACTAAATATATATATCTCATATATATAACTAAAATATATTTTTTGGTCTATTCAAAAAAGATTTCCTAGAATTTGCTTTAGAATGAAAGGAAAATGACATTAATGCAAATATAAACAGGAAAAAAAAAGAAAATGTTAAATAGGGAGATAGATGATACGGGAGAAAATGATAAATAGGGAGATATATATGTTATAACATATATAACTAAACATATCTATAACATATATATAACTAAAAATATATAAATAAATATATATAACTAAATCTATATATCTCATATATATAACTATCTTTTTTGGCCTATTAAAAAACATTTCCTAGAATTTACTTTAGAATGAAAGGAAAATGACATTAATGCAAATATAAAAAGGAAAAAAAATTATAAATAGGGAGATATATATAACTAAATATATATAAGTTTAAAATATATATGTTATAACATATATAACTAAATATATGTATAACATCTATATTATTAAAAAAACCCTAAATATATATAGCTAAATATATAGATAAAATATATATGTAATGAAAAGATATTTTTTGACTTATTAAAAAAATTTCCTAGAATTTGCTTTCATTTCATTTAGAATGAAAGGACAATGACAATAATGCAAATATAAACAGGAAGAAAAGAAAATGATTAATAGGGAGAATCCATGTGGTAAAATTTAATAGGGATTAAGTTGTCATCAACACTTATAAATAATTTTCTGATGAAGATGAAGTTCTCTTTTAGCTTTTCTTTAGTTCAAGGACGTCCTAAAGGTCATCAACTTCAGTTAAGACATTTGCTAGATGATTCCAAATTATTCTTTAGGAGCGAGATACTTCCCTATTGAATCCTGTAAAATGTCTCCAGAACTTAGCACAAAACTAAGATCTATTTTATTCTGAGAGGGGTTTCCAAGGAGTATTTTCTGTACAAATTTTTATATTTGTTCCTTTATTTATGTTTTATATAATGTTTTATCTTGAAATGATAGTAAATGAGGCCAAGTGCACAGTCCCAAGATGTTTAGGAAATAAACCCTGACAATCACTTCAGTATTTTGTGAGAGCCTTTTGTTTCACTCGCAGAAAAATGAAAAACAAGTGAAAGAATTTCTGGTTGTTTAATTGCATTGTGATCCCTTTCACAGCATTACAAAACCTAATTTTCTAACAAAGTGTTTTCTCCAGTTCTCAATGACAGTTTTCCTAAGCACTGCCATTAAAACAGAGCTTCAGGAATGTGGAATTCAGGATGAAAATCCAGTCAATGAAGGCATTGCAAAGCACTAACAGGAAAAACAGATTAAAACTTTCAGCTTGAAAAAGCAGCTGATGCAGTAATAGGAACTCACACACTTCACATGTTCACATCTAATTAATTTTTTCATCTTGTTATAAAATGAATTATTTCTACCCTCAGTTATACATCCTGATAACTCCTATAGCTAAAATCTCCACATTCACACACACAAATTCACTGCTGCTTGCAGTTCTGCTTCAGAAATTCACTTTTCACCAGCTTTCTTTGAGTAGTTGTCACCAAAAAGCTGCAAGAGCATGAAAGTTTTCATGCAAGGGTTTGCCATTTCTGCCTTTTAAAGGTCACTTTTTGCCTTAGGTTCTATTACATTCATTTTATTTTTTACCTTTCAAGAGTGACTAATCCTCTTTGCTCCCTGCTGATGTTCCTCAGGCACATTTTTTTTTTCCTCAACATGATAAGGTTTGATTTTGACAATGCTTCTCAATAACAAACACAACTACGGGTGAAATGCTTGGATCCACATTTTGGGAATTGTTGTTTTAAAAACCTTTAAAAAAGTTTAGCTTGTTCTCATTTAGTCCACTAATGCTCACTTCAAAATTACCTTGGTCATACCTCAGTTGCCCAGTGGTGTAGATGTGGATGAGAGAGTGAAAATGAAATTAATATACTAGAGTAAAATATAATATATTATAATAGAATAGATAGTATACTATAACAAAAGAGAATAGATGATAAGATACTATACTACAATATAATAGACTACAATATAAGAGAATACAAGATAATAGAAGAGACGATACGACAAGAAAGACTAGAATAGACTACAATAGAAGCGACGAGAAGTACGACAATAGAAGAGAAGAGAAGAGAAGAGAAGATAATAGAAGAGAATAAGAGAATAAATAATATAAGAGAAGATAGATAATATAAGATAAATATAAGATAGAGTAAATAGAATATAAGTAGATAAGATAATAGACTAAATAAGAGATATAGATATAATATAATATAATATAATAGAATATAATATAATATAAGATAATATAGATAAATATAATATAATATAATATAATATAATATAATATAATAATATAATATACTATAATTAATAATATAATATAATATAATATAATAATTATATAATATAATTAATATAATATAATTAATATAATGTATTGCAATACAATATAATGCAATACAATATAATATAATATAATGTATCACAATACAATATAATGCAATACAATATAATACAATACAGTATAATGCAATACAATATAATGCAATACAATATAATGCAATATAATACAATATAATATAATATAACATAACATAATATCATATAGAATATAATATGCATGGCTTTTTTATTACCTACAAGATAAATGACTACACTTAGCATACCCACCTGTGGAAAATCTTGTTGGAAAATTCTTTGAGAAGAAAATATTGACCAGCAGCCAATGAAATTGCCAGGCCCAATGCAAGAGTATATTTTACAGTGCCTGTGGGATGGAGATGCAGCTCTGTGCCAGAAAATGGAGTTATTATGGGTAATTGTGTTCACAGCAAGTTAAATTTACTGTATCGTTGTAGAACAGGCAACAGAATTATAGTACACAGATTTCCTTCCAGTCTCTAAACATATTATGCTGAGCATGGAACAAATAAACAGCAAGAGCCTCTGTAAGAAGGAGATCTTGGCCACCAAGTAAGCAGATCACAAAATCACAGGATCATTCAGGCTGGGAAAGGTCTTTGGGATCATTGAGCCCAACCTATGACCAAACACCACCTTGTCAACCAGACCCTGGCACTGATGCCACATCCAGTCTTTTCCTAAACACCTCCAGAGATGGTGACTGCCACTGTCATATTTCCTGGAAAAATCCCTCCGCCGGGATTTCTTCTTCTGGGAAGCTGAGAAGCCTCAGGGAGAAAGGAAAAACAATATTATCTCATTTTTCTCTCCTGTTTTTTGCTGCTTTGGAATGTGGTTGGAGATTGCTTATCCAACAGGTGATTGTTTCATTGGTTTCATGGGAATTGTTTTGACTTAATGACCAATCATGGTCAGGCAGTGTCAGACTCTGGAGAGTCACAAGTTTTTAGCAGTATCTTGTTCAGCCTTCTGTAAGTCTCCTCTCTCTATTCTTTGGTATAGTTTTAGTGTAGTAATCTTCTAATATAAGTACATAAAATAATAAATCAGCCTTCTAAGAACACAGAGTCAGATTCATTTCCTTGCTGCCACGGGGGACCCTGAAATTACCCCAGGTGACTCCACCAGCTCCCTGGGCAGCTCATTCCAATGGCCAATCACTCTTTCTGTAAAAAACTCCTTCCTAATATCCAGCCTGAACCTCCCCATGTGCAACTTAAGACTGTGTCCTCTTGTCCTGGCACTGGAAGGGCCCACAGTGCTCATCTGGTGCCAGCTCCCTGCTCCAGAGCCCATGGCACAGGAGGATGTCCAGACAGCTCTGGAATATCCCCAGGGAGGGAGGCTCCACACCCTCTCTAGTAAATCTGCTCCAGGGCTCAGTCACTGCACAGGGAAAAAGTTCTCCCTGATATTAAGGTGGAGCTTCCTTGACATCAGTTTCTGCCTTGGCCTCTTGCCCTGCTGCAGGGCACAGAACAATTTTGGGAACCTTGTGGAGTTCCCACATCCAGCTCTTCCTGGAGAGCTGCAAGTGCCCTGAGTGCCAGGAGTGCATGTCTCCAAGTCTGCAGCCCAGAGACTGGTGCTGAAGGACAGGAACCCAGCGAGATGTAAGGATTAGTGGAGGAAAATGAGGTCAACAAAGCATGGCAGTAAAGAAACATTACGAGTTGATTGCAACCTTCTGCATCACTTTCTGCCTCACCAAAGAAACCAGGACATTCAGCAAAACCACAGAAAACTGAGGCTGCAAAGGGGGCAGGAAAGATTCCTCTTATGTTTCTCTAAATGCCTCAATGACTGATTATTTGGGGTGTTTTTCCTCAATCTTATTTTTTGTTTTTCTGTTATTGTCTATTTTTTTCTCAACTCTCTTTTTTGTCACTGCCTGTGCAGCATTGTTGCAGTTTCCTAATGGGGCTAAGCTTTATCCAGTGGTTGCTCTGTTGTGCATCTGAAGATGTCTGAAACAAGCTGGAGCTGTCTGTGAGCAGCACAGGGCAGCCCCTGATCTCCTCTAACAGAGACACCACCACCAGAACCTGTGTTGGAACCCTCCCAGGACACCCCTCTGGCTGCCCTGGAGGACTCCAGACCCTGGCAGGGGGCTCAGAGACCCTGGTACAGAGTCAAAACCACCTGTGCCTTGGATTTTAGCCCATGGAAAAAGTTACCAGCTTTGTGTGAAAATTTACAAGCCACATGAGTTTGAGTAGGATGATAGTGAATTTGTCACAGGGTGAAAAAGTAGAATTTTGGGGATTTAGAATGGGGGTTCAAGAGGCAAGATGGAGGAATCTGGGTGTGTCCTGTCCATCTTCTTCTTGTCCTCCATCATCTTCTTGTCCTCCATCTTCTTCTTCTCCAGTGACACTTTTGGATTGGTTTAGAGCAGAGACAGACTGTCTAACATAGGTGATAAGTATTGGGAAATTATTGTAAATAAAGTACAGGTAGTTCTTAGTACAAAAAGCCAACACCACCCCAAGGACAGTGACTGTGCCACAACCCAACCTGCTGGACAGATCTCAGCAGGGCAGAGAGAGAATGGAACAGATAAGAGAAAATAAACAACCTTGGAAAGCAAAACCAACAAATCTCAACTTCTCCTTTGGTCACAGGGCTGAGAAAAACTTTTTAATACCTCGGGAGCCATTTCAGCAACACAAAACCCAAGAAACCTGGACACCTAAATCCAACACAACACTCATGGGATTCAAAAAGCCTGTTATTGATACCTGTTCTTGGAGTGTGATACCTGCTGCTTGCTGCAGAGAGGAAATCCATAACTTGTCACAGATTGGTGGCATTCTTGTCACTAGCACTAATAGGGCTGCTTTGAACATTGCAGATTTATGATTCAATGTACTCGAACACTTTTCTTCTTAGAGGGTCTTAAAGGCCTTGATGCTGCAAATTAAAATGAGCTCATTGCATCAATGTGCCTGTGTAATGAAAATGTAAAGTTGAAATAAGCAGAACATTAATTGTGACAATATCAATAAATTGATGCATTTTGAGTTAACTCTGTCATTGTAACTGTCTAGCTGGCCAGACAGATAAACCAAGCTGCCAATAGTTACCTTTGCTATTTCCAGAGAAAACCACGTGAGTTTTCCTCCATGGTTCAAATCAGCATTTAAAAATTGGAATTGAATAATAACAATAACCACTTGAAATTTGGAAATTAAACAATGTAAGGAAAAGATAGCTTTGGTTAATATAATTTTCACTAGAAAAATATAAAGCAATAAATCATTTACAAAGATGTATAGATTTAAATAGGTAAAAAGTAAATGGAAATCAAAGGAGAGAGTGGGGAACGTACAAATGATATTTTTCTTGCCTGTGTCCCACAAGTTCAGCTTTTCAAAGCATTTTGCTTTCTTTTTGTAATAGTGAGTGAGTATCATTTTTCTGTCTTACAAGTCAGAGTATGCTTGTACTGTAAATACTCATGAAAAAGTTTTTCTCCCTTGAAGAGGTGGTGAGACATCCTAAATTAAAAAAAAAATCAAAATATTACATAAAATTGGACCTTGTTATTATCACAAGTTATTTTGTAGGAAAGTTCTACACAGCACTTGAACTGTACATCTACATGTTACTGAAATGGAAATGCCTCTAAATCCCCATTTTTCAGGTTTCAGACTTCATCTTCCTCTCCAATATCTTTAAGCTGAAGGAAGATAGAGTTGGGTTAGATAGTGGGAAGAAATCTTTCCCTGGGAGGGGGGCAGGCCCTGGCACAGGGTGCCCAGAGAAGCTGTGGCTGCCCCTGGATCCCTGGCAGTGCCCAAGGCTGGGTTGGACAGAGCTTGGAGCACCCTGGGGTGGTGGGAGGTGTCCCTGCCCATGGCAGGGGTGGCACTGGATGGGCTTTAAGGTCCCTTCCAAGCCAAATCATTCTGGGGTTCTCTGATTCTCTGTTTCTGTGATCCTATGATTGTGTGTGATTTCAGAGTGTGATTTCAGCACAGTGACACCTTGCTTCTGAAAATTTGCTTGATAATTCAAGCTCAGCCCCATGATTTCTTCCCTTGGACCAGGATATCTGCCCTTTATTTATCCCCTCCTCACTTTAACATGGCTGCTGCACATTTGGCACTGGCATCTCAGAGGTTCAGCAGTGATGGGGCTTGTGAGGTTATTTCTGTGTGCAGGATGCTCCAGCAAGGCACACAAAAAAGAAGGAAGCAAAGGCAGCTTCTCAGCTTCCAGGGGATGACTCAAATGCTATCTACAGTGCCATCAGAATGACATGTTTGCTTAGAAACTTGATGTTCTGGGACAAACTGTGAAAGTGAGCAACAATCCCAACTGAATGGCAACAACGCTACCAAGAGATCTGCTCTCCTAGCAGAGCTCTGCTGGAGGGCTTTTGGAAGAATGATATTTTATTTTATTTTATTTTATTTTATTTTTAGAAATACATCTATTTGCACTTTTTATATCTTCCACCTATCACTTTTTAAATGCTTCTAGCACTACTTGAAACATTTTGGAAGTCTGTTTAATGTAGTTCTTGCTCACTTCTACACCCAAGCACGCACTGCTTTTCACTGACCCTGTTCAACCATAAAACGGCAATGATCTGCCTATGGAGTGTTTCTGTCTGCCAGGATTTCATCAATGAGAGCTCATTTCACAAGCAGCCTCTGAAAAGGAATGAGAAAAACCCTGGGACTGGCAAAAGAAATTGCCAGACTATATTTAGGATTGTCTCATAAACATCACCAGTATGGGCACAAGATTTTAAAATATCATAATTAAATTAATCAGAAAAACAGATCTTCAGTAAGAATCTTAAATGTATAATTGTTACTGATAATGAGCTAAGAAGTTGTCTGCTATTGCAGTTTGGTATGCCAGAAGATTCTGAGTCAGTGTTCAAAACATCTTGACAGCATTTCTACAAGTAGATATGTCAGACAAACCCTTCTTGAAACACAGCCTAAAGGGAAATGATCCCCTCTGCAGCTTCCTACCTAAATGTGCACAATTTGGCCTTGGATATAGATGACCTGGACAGGAGGGTTGGGGCATTAATGTAGTGTTCAGTGCACCTAAACACAAAGAGAAACATCATTAATTTGGGACAGCTCAGTGCTTTTAATGCCAAGAAAAAAGCTCTCAGTGGTCCAAACCCTGCTGCAGCTCCTGTTCATAAACATCCAGCAATAAATTGGATGGCAAAGAGAGGTATGCAGGAAGCCAGAACTCTCAGGGAACTCCCATCATAAAAACCAAACCTCTGCATGTGCCATCTTCACCTCTGGCTCCTGCAGCAGGAGTCTCAAGAAGAGAATCTTTAGGCCCTGCAGTGGGGTTTAGGAAACTCTCCCTTCCCACTTCCCTCTCCTTTGCCCCAGGGTCTGTCTTGTATTTGCAGGGTTCCCAGACGAAGGAAGGAATGATGGATCTGATTCCATGCTCTCAGAAGGCTAATTTATTATTTTAAGATACTATATTTACTAAAGAATACTATCCTAAACTATACTAAAGAATAGGGAAAGGATACTTACAGAAAGCTGAAAAGATAATCATGAAACTCGTGACTCTTTCCAGAGTCCTTAATTGGTCATTGAGTCAAAACAATTCACATGAAACCAATCAAACAATCACCTGTTGGATAAACAATGTCCAACCACGTTCCAAAGCAGCAAAACACAGGAGAAGCAAATCAGGTAATTATTGGTTTTTTCTTTCTCTGAGGCTTCTCAGCTTCCCAGAAGGAGAATCCCGGGCAAAGAGATTTTTCCAGAAAATATGACGGTGACAGGTCTGTGTTTGGATATTGTCCTGACTGTCCCAGGTGTCTGCATGGAAAACAGGTTAGGATTGGGTGTGTGGCATGAGTGCCACAGGGTGCTCTAGGACAGCACAGCTCAGGCAATACAGACACAAAAACCACTCAGGGCAGCTCTCAGTAAACTATACTAAAGATAGAGAAAGGATACTTACAGAAAGTTGAAAAGATAATCATGAAACATGTGACTCTCTCCAGAGTCTTGACACAGCTTGACTCTCCTTGGTCATTGAGTCAAAACAATTCACATGAAACCAATCAAACAATCACCTGTTGGATAAACAATCTCCAACCCCATTCCAAAGCAGCAAAACACAGGAGAAGCAAATCAGGTAATTATTGGTTTTTTCTTTCTCTGAGGCTTCTCAGCTTCCCAGGAGGAGAATCCTGGGCAAAGAGATTTTTCCAGGAAATATGATGGTGACAGGTCTGTGTTTGGATATTGTCCTGACTGTCCCAGGTGTCTGCATGGAAAACAGGTTAGGATTGGATGTGTGGCATGAGTGCCACAGGGTGCTCGAGGACAGCACAGCTCAGGCAATACAGACACAAAAATCACTCAGGGTAACTCTCAGTATTTCCTTTACCTTGGATATCAAACAAACCCTCTGATGGCTGAGCACTGCTGCTAATTGGTCCATAACAGGAGCTTTAACTCACATGTACTCAGAAAAATAGATAGCACAGGGTGAGCTGAGCACTGTCTCAATGGAGATTTAATGTTGTTCATAAACAGCAGCAGGATGCCTCAAATAGAACATGAGGGCTGAAAAAAATCTATTGTTAAGATCACAATAGTAGCTAATGAATCCAGCAAAATGAATCACTTCTGAAACTTCTGTGAGAAATTAGGTCCCATTATGCTTCCACATCCATAAATCCAGGGCACATTTTCTAATTGTGTGCCAGTTGCTCAGTTCAAATAATTTGACATTACTCTCTGATTGTAACCCAAACTAAAGCAGATAGGAATCTAACCTATACCATTCCTCAGATCATACCCTTAAGTAACATCCTTTAGATAGGATGTTAGCCCAATTCCTGATTCTGATTAAAAAAGGTTATTAAAATGCAGTGAACAGTGAACTATCCCAATAAATCACAATTATACTGATTATCCTGTCAGTGTTAAAATAACTGTGAGCCTTTGTTGAAGTCACCTCACATTGAACACTCAGAAATGTGAGCCTCACACAACATGAGTGATGATAGCATGGCTAACAATGATGCCTTGACTATTAATCAGCTGGGTGAATTCAAAATTAGGAAGACTCATAGGAAAGAACCGAAATTATTTCTGCTGCACTCAGGTTTTGCACAGCCTGGTAGCTGGGGGGTCACAGAGGTGGCTTCTGTGAGAAGCTTCTGGAAGCTTCCACCATGTCTGGCAGAGCCAGTCCCTGATGGCTCTGAAGATGGACATGCTGCTGGCCAAGGCCAATTAGAGAGGTTGGTAACACCTCTGTGACATCAGATTTAAGAAGAAAATCACAACAAAGTTGTGATTTTCCAGCTAAAGAAGAGGAGGAGGTGAGAACATGTGAGGGAAACAACAAGAAGACACCAAGGTCAGTGGAGAAGGAGGGGCAGGAGGTGCTCCAGGTGCTGGAGTTGAGATTCCTCTGCAGGCTGTGCTGAGACCAGGGTGAAGCAGCAGTGCTCCTTCATGGGGATCCATGGGGGATGCAGAGATCCACCCAACAGCCTGTGGGGATCCAAGGGGGGATGCAGAGATCCACCCACAGCCTCTGGGGATCCAAGAGGGATGCAGAGATCCATGCACAGCCCATGGGAAATGCACAGGGGGTGCACAGATCCACCCACAGCTCATGGGGATCCATGAGGGATGCAGAGATCCACCCACAGCCCATGGGGATCCATGGGGAATGCAGAGATCCACCCCGAGTCCATGGGGATCCATGGGGGGTGCAGAGATCCACCCACAGCCCATGAGGATGCACAGGGGATGCACAGATCCACCCACAGCTCGTGGGGATCCATGGGGGATGTAGAGATCCACCCACAGCCCATGGGGATGCACAGGGATGCAGAGATCTACCCACAGCCCATGAGGATCCAGGAGGGATGCAGAGATCCACCCACAGCCCCTGGGGATCCAGGGGGGATGCAGAGATCTACCCAGAGCCCATGGGAGAGGTGCCCATGCTGGAGCAGGTGGATCCCTGGAGAAGGCTGTGATCCAGTGGGAGACCCAGTGCAGAGAGGGCCCTGCTCCCAGGCTGGAGCAGCCTGTCCTTGGGGGACTGCCCCCCATGGGAAGAAGTGACCCACACTGCAGCAGTCTGCACTGAGAGATTTTGCTTGTGAGACGGAACAGAACCGTTGTGGCTTAATCTGTGTTTGGATCTATCTTCAAATGTTGCAAGTCTGCCACTTTTTTTTTTTTTTTTGGTAGACCAAAACTTGCAAATAGCAAATCGTGCTACACTTAACAAGTGTCTCCTGGCACTGTGGAGCTAAGATGTGAGCAGAGGGGCACCCAGGGGACCTGTGGCACTTGCTGCCTGCAAACCCTCTTTTGTGGAGCACCTGCTTGATGTTCCTGCTCAGTCCTCTCAGTTTATCTTTCTGCCAAAATAATTTCACTCTCCTTACTCTTTTTGCAAACCTTATAGTGTTATTTGTATGGGGCTCAAATTTCTTCCAATCTCTTGATTTCCTTTTGTTGGAGTCTTCTGGGAACCTTCTGTTTGGGTGGCAACAATTAACCAAATCTTCACAAGGTATTGCAATGAGATCCTTCCCCAAAAGACACTTTCAGCAGAAGGGTTTATTCATTCCATCCTGTTCTTGATAGCCATTTTTCTTCATAATCTTTTAGCTAGTGTGTTAAACATCAGTCATGTTGACAAGATTTAATGAGTAAGAGGCCCTATTACAGTAATAAACAACTTCAGAGAAAATGAAAGATGGTCAGCTCATTATAGGTGTATCCAATTAGCAGCCCTGCTTGGCTGGGACTCTGTAAAAATTACCAGCTCATAAATACCATGAATCATGTTTGAATATTTGGTCTGATGAAGAGCATGTACTGGACCACTTACACTGGCATGCTGGTGGTTGTACAAGTGATCCAACATCATTAGTTTTGGTAATTGCTGCTCACAGTTTGGAATGCATGGCTAATAATCAGTCTTTAACAAACTAGGACAAATTCCTAAACTGTGAGGGTGTCTCCATTTCAGCTGCAGTGCCATGGGCACCTGGCAGGTTCAAAAGCACCTTTAAAAGCAGGTATGGATGTGTTACCTGAGCAAACAAGATGTCCAACAGGCTTAAAACAGATTTTTAATTGAGATACCATGCTCTTTCCAATGCTGCCATGCCCAAGCTGGGTGGCAGGCCTGGCTCCTTGCATGCACAGACATGATTCAGGATTTAGGAGTGGGCTTCATTCAGCTCTGACAGATATTCTGTTCTGGAGATATTAATAATAACATTTGTCCAGAAAAACTATTTTATTATGGACATATCTGCCAGGCTTCCTCTAAATAACGTAAGCCTTCAAGGGAAAAAAATATCTACATTAGTTTTTTTGCAGGGAAAAAACCCCTTTGAGAATTAAAGATATGTTATTACAGCAGAGAATTTAACATATTCTTAGTAGAATACAATCTTTGAACATGACTTTTATGATCATAAACATCAATAGGGTACTTCATTTTTAAATTAATCCTTTTATGCTTCACCCTAACATTTATAAATCTATACATCAGATCAAATATAGATGATACAGGTGTTAAGTAATTTAACATATGGTCCTAGCATTAACCAAAAACTATCCCTTGAACTGCAATATAATTCTGGTCAGTGAGTGGTTATAAGGCATTCTTAAGGCAAAAAATTTACTGAGACAGGAATTTCTGTTTCATTCCAGCACTGTTTCACGTGCTTCAAACTTTGCAATTTACTTTGAGAACACTGGAGTTTGAGCACTGGAGCAGGTTGTTCAGAACCTGGGATTATCACCATGATTTTATAAAACATTTCAAAGCAGCACCTGAACTGTACTTTTACATGCTACTGAAACACCTCTAAATCCCTGTTTTTCAGAATTCAAGCTTTATCTTCCTTACCAGCATCTTGAAAGTGAAGGAGATTTAGATTAGACATCAGGAAGAAATCCTTCCCTCTGGGGACAGCCTTTGCTTCCTCCCACATGGGTCAAACCAGCAATCCCCTGTCACTGTGAACTGGAGGAAAATCCTTTATGTATGAAAATGTGAAGGAAACAAGACCGTGTTCTATTTTATTTCTTGTGGGGAGCATTTATATTATGGGTATTCTTGCCTGGAGTTCTGTAAGAACAGGGTTCAGCTTGCTTGCCAATACCAAACTCTGCAGAAAATTCAGTTCCATGGGGAGTCTCAGTCAGTGATTTGACAAAAATACAGGGACACACGTGGGAAGGAAACAACACCTATGCAATTTGAAAGGAGTACAAGGGAATTGTTCCTTATGGTGGGCACATGGACAAATGGAAACTTTAGCCAATGTAACTCAATTAGGATTTGTTGAAAAAAATGAACATCTGCAAGCAACTACTAAAATGAGTCCAGGAAAAAGATTTGCTTTAGATTTATTGTTTTTATATGAAAATAGAGTGTGTGGTTATTTGAATTTAAACAACGCTTGTGTGCATGTTTCAAATGTAACTGCTAAATTGGATAATCAGCTGGAGAGATTAAAAGCTGCTGCTGTATCTGGTAGAGAATTGAGAACAGGGTTAGAAAATGAATGGGTAAATAAAACACTGAAATAACTTGGATATTCTCTGACTGGTTGAGTTTTTGCAAAGTGTGATTTAACTGTACTAATAACTGCCACTGTGATGCTTTAAGCTGCATAAGAAACATGATTGCTAATGCAAGGTGAGGAATTTATGTGAGCATAGCAAAGAAGTTAAGTTAGGCTTAGGAAGGCTTGAAGGGAAAGAAAGCTTCCCAAGCCTGAATCTGGCCAAATAAAGAATGCCTGCTTCTTAATGCCACCTTGGAGTTAAAGAGTTACATTTTTACTGGTTTCTAGTAACAAGACTATCTTGTCAGATTTTGGTAAAAGACAGAAGAGAGTGGCAAAGAAAATGACATGTCTGCCTGTTGGGAAGGATGGAAGTTTGACAAGAAGGTCTCACAGATACGTGAGCTTGGCAGAAAGATTTTTGAATGTAGAATCTGGGGAAGGAATAGAGATGGAAGCAAGTTTTGATATAGAAGAAAAGAATTGCTGAGCCAGTCTGACTGGCTAACCAAGGAGGCAAAGGGTGCGTGAGTTAGAAGGGGTTTTATGGCTTAGAGCAAAGGACAAACCCACCCCAAACAAGAAGATGTTTTTACCAAGCAGGAAGAGAGCACAGGCAAACAAGGCTGCCAATGCTGCAAGCAGAAAAAAGGTCTCAGAATTTTCCACTGCAAGAAAACTGAGAAACAACTTCTAGCTCAAACTGTAATGTACTGACTGTGAGTGATTGGAGAACAGTGACATGAATATGGTAATTACAGTGGGTATGACAGGCTATGGATAACAAGGTATAGATTGGCTCTACTGTATGAAGATGCTCAGCAAAGACAAGTAAATAATGCACTGTAACCTAAACTAAGGGTCTGCAGGGCTGCCTGCAGCTGGAGCTGACAGCTGTGGGCACAGCTCTGTCACCCACACCCTGGACTGCTGGGACACCTTGGGTACAATAAACTGCATTTTGGAGAGCTGCCTGGAGTCCCACATCCCTCATTCTGGCTCTTACACCTGCCTGCAACTATTTTGTGTTTTCCCATCACAACCAGCCCTTGGGATTTGGTGTGTTTGAAGGGCTGATTCCAGTTTGGATGGTGTGCATAGAAATAAGGATGAAAGTGCAAGGAACAGAAGGATGGTGGCCAACAGGTGGGATTTCTTCTGTGGAGGAAACATGGAGGTTCACCCTGCAGTCATTTTTAATGCAGTAGAAAAAGAACAGCATAGTACATATGTTTATGTGCCACTGTACAGGCTAAACACTCTGAAGAACAACCATATTTTTCTTTCTCTCTGAGGAACTATTGAAGTCAGAAGGAGACTAAAAAAGTGTTTTAATTTCACTACTCATAACTTGTGTCATCATGCATATGTCTGAGTTTTCTCAGATAATTTAAAGGCCAGTTTGGAAAACTGAAAAAGAACAGAAGATTAAAAAAATAGCCTTAAACTTCAAGAAACTAGAGAGCAGTTATCCTGGGTGAATCACCAAGCCTGTTATGTTCTTGATACATTGCCATTAGTTTCATGTGAATGGAACAAATCTCATTTGCACCTATGGCTATAGTTAATTTATCCTCCCTCCCTAAGCACTGGTCTGACAAAACATAGAATTATACAGCTCTGCACTCCAGAGTCTCATGTGCTGGGTGAGGGCTGCTGCTGAGCTTTGCAAATCCCACAGCTTGTTCCAGTTGCATTATTTAGAGCAGGGGAGGAGGGTGATCCATTAGAGGAGGAGGAACCACCACCCAGCACTACCCTGACATCAATCTCTTCTATCACACAGTGGCATTAAATCCATTTGCTCAGGAAAAGGCCATGGCACCACAAATGTGCCTTTTTTGTACAGTGCTTGGACCATCAACTCAGTGGATTTGTGCAAAGTATTTGGCTCTGTTTCATAGGACATACTTGTCTCTAAACTCAAGATATGTGGGTTTGACAGGTGGTTCTCTTACAGGATATGGCACTGGCTGGATGGTCAAACTCTGAATGGTATGGTCTAAACATCATAATAAATATAATGTAATTGATATAATATAATATAATATAATAAATATAATATAATAAAATATAATATAATATAATATAATATAATATAATATAATATAATATAATATAATATAATATAATATAATATAATAAATATAATATAATATAATTAATAATAAATTAAATGATATAATATAATGTATATATGTAATGTATAATATATAGTTAATATAATATAATTATACATATATTAATATAATATACTATATATATTATATAATATCATAATATATATAATATATATATACTATATATTATATATATATCTATATAATATACATAGTATAATCACTCATATGTAATATCATTACTATAATTAATATACTGTAATATGTATATGTGATTATAATATGTACTATAATATAATATACATGTTTCCCTCTTTCTTACAACTGACACTGCATTATATCCTTTTCCTTCCCATCCAGTTAGCAAGCAGCCAAATCAGGTACCATTGGGAATTCTTCCCCCGGTATTCATGTGCTGCAGATGATGCCAGTGCAAACCAATTCTCCACCATACAAATTTACAGTATTTTTCTAGGTTGTGGGAGGACTTTAAAAAAATTTCTGGGGTCTGCATTTCTGCTCCTCAATGGTGTTATTTATAATCCCACAAACAAAGAATTCCTGAACTAAGTTTTTAAATACTTAATTAGGTGCCTATAGAAATAAAAGAAATTGCAGTGATAAATGATGTTCTGGTCTTGTTGGCCTCAAACACCTTATCCTTGAGATAAGGATTGGATGGACTTTTCAGCTTGAACTGAAAAAGAGAAAAAATTAACATAACCTCAGCAGCAGTCTCACTGTGCTGCCTCCAAATAATTTCCATTTTCCATTGTCCCACGGCAGGAGACAGTTGTAGAAATGAGATGTGGTGTTGTCATTCAAAACTGAACACTTTCAAGAAGTTCAAGATGCTGGATATGAGATGTTCTGCAGGGAACAAGGTTTGCATTTTTCAGTTGCATTGATCACACGTAGCAGGAAAAGATCCAGAGCCAAAGTGGCATTTTAAAATTTCCTGACTGAATGCATGTATCTAAATTTCCTTTAAAATATTTTATAATCACTATAGAGCCATAATTTCTCTGAAAAACTGGATTTAAGCAAAACACCATGTTCTAAGAGATTGTTTTTACAAGGTCTTGAGAATCCTGTATAATCCAGTAATTCAAACTGACCCAGTAAAGTTACAGCTCATGTGTGTGTTTTCCTTTTAAAGTAGTTCACAACCATGTCTATGGATCATTGTCCAGTGTCTTAAAAGAAAAAAATCACATTGCTAAAGTTTAGATGAGCATGTTATGACCAAAACGTTTTTAATTCAAATATCTGAATGTAAGATTTTTATTAAAGAATCCTAGAATGGACAGAATTCAAAAAAGAGAAATCATTGACTTGGCCCTTCTCTTTGTAGAATTCCACATCTTTTCCAGGGTTCCAAATAAGGCTGTGTCAGGGTAAAGACTTCTCTTCAATTAAAGATGTCTTTGCAATTTATAACAAATATTGATTGCATTATGGACCTGAAACATGATTTCAGCTCTAAAATAGTGCCCTGGAGCTGTAGTACAATTCCTCCTTCCTTTTATATCACTGGACTGTCAAAACCTGGACTTAAAAACATGTATTGACCAAGCAGCTGCTACAAATATTACAATGACAAGTCACTTTCTGACAAGAAAAGAAACAAATCTATAGAAGCACTTCTCAATTAGAAGCATTTTCAGAGCAATTTGCCTCCCCAGGTGGCTCCAGGTCTCACAACCAAGTGAGCATGGCTCTACAGTCCCCTTACAAATTGCACATATAAATGAATATAATTGCTGTTTTGACTTCATATTATGTAAACTTCATGACAGCTGAGAATTTGTCAACTTCCAAGTTCTTGCTGGAGGTTATTTGGCTTACAAAATGAAAATCTTTCCATTGGAAACACTGACATGCATTCAACAGCAGTGTTTCTATAGAAACTTGCTTTAATTACAGAATAGAACACATTTCCATAACAACCCAGTTCCATTGTCTTCATATTATGGCAAGTATTGGCACATCTGAATTTTCCAGACATTAAAATGAACTAATTAACATAAATTTCCATGAATATTTAAAGAAAAAAAATTTGATTTCTTTAAAATTTATCCTTGCAGGACAAAATAGATAGCTTAAAATATGGATTTTCATAAATCCAGCACACTTATGTAAATCTGTAAGTTGTTCCTTGAAGAAAAGGATAATTTTGTTTTGCAAAGTGGGTGAACAATCTTTCACATTCCAGGTACAGATCTTAATTATGCAGACACTTAATAAAGGCGTGTTTCTTCTGCTTTCAGTGTTTGTTAGTTTTGGAATTCTCTTCATAAATCACTCAGAGAGGGAAAGCTAAATATCTCTGGCTGTACACACACACAATCCAACTGTTGACCTATGGGTAAATACCAGACTGAAATGTTTTCTTTCAAATAAAAATTCATATTCAGGTCTGGTCTGTGCATGTTCCATTCCATTAAATTGTGCTCAGCCTACAGCCTGGGGGAAATTTAGGTTCACACTGCTCAGAATAAAGGAGTTTTTGGAACAATTACCAATTGCTGAGCACTGTAGGTACACCTTGAGGCCCAAACAGACTGGAAGTGTCACCTTGTAATACAGAAAAATGATAAATTTGCCATTACAGTTGTTAAGTAGGTGCATTATTTAAAACAGGATCTTTTTTTTATTGGCACAATTTTATATTAATCTATGCTCCAAAGTTGATTCAAGGGGAAACGTGGGGAAATCCATTACGACAGAGCTAAAAAAAAATCTATGAAAACCCAACCAATGTAACAATTTAAAAGGTTTTAAATAGTTTAGGAGTTTAAAATTCCAGCTGATGTACTTCATATGAGTACTTTCCTTGGGACAGGGAAGTGGTCACAGCAACAAAGCTGACACAGTTCCAGAGCTCAAGAACTGATAGCCAGGAAATCCCCAGTGCCAATTCCTGTCTTCTCTTGTTCTGCTCATTTTTCTGCAGCCTAGGAATGACAAAACCCCTCCACTTATTGGGCTGCAGTTAACACAGTGTACAAATCATTAAGGACATTTAGAAGTGGTACAAATTCAAGCCCATTAAAAAGTTAAAATTTCATCCATCTTTTCCACTTCTTGACTCCATGTTCAGGTTGGATCCCTCATCATTCTCTTCCATCTTTTCCTTTATTTCTGTTATTGTCCTGCCTTTTGAAGTAAACATTGGCTTTCATCATTCTTATATTTATGCTTTCCTTGTGCCCGTGGAATTTTTTTATTCCCTTTGTCTTCATCACAGTTTGTAGACATGACTTTTGATTTTCTTTTCTGTCCTTCCTTCCTGTGTAAATAAAATAACAGTAAATGGTGGTGACAGAACTCTGTTCAGTGATACAAGGCACCACAGAGGACTGAGTAAACTAAATTTCTATTTTGGTTCTTCTCTGGTTTGCCTGAATTAAATGGATTTGAGCTTGCTGTGCTCTGTTTTCCAAAGGGCAGTAAAGATGAGGTTTTTTAGAATGTCAATTTAAAACTAAAAATGAAAAGCACCATGTAATTTAAATGACCATGTTATTAGCAATAAATATTAATTTTATTTTTGATTTATTTTATTATGACTGCTAATAAGTTATCTTTTATTTATAGAACTTTTTAATAGGCTTTTCTTTATGCTTATTTAATTTCTGGTGCTGTAGAAAAATGCTGTGTTGGCAATGATGATCAGACAGAAGCTTATCTGATAAACCATTTCACTGAAATTCTTTGTGTACAAATCCACAGCAATAAAAGCCTGGTTTAAATCAGCTCTGTCTCCACAAGCATCCTTTACAAAATACAACCATTATTAACAAAACCTGCTCCATGAACTCTGGCTACTTTACATAATGTGGATAAATATTTTATAGACATAGAATGTGCTCCAGAGAATTGATGTGCTGGCACAGGCATCCTGAATGGCAGCAGGTGGAAATTGTGTCACCATCACACAAATGTCACCATCACACAAATGCTGGTGTTGCATGTAGGATGAAAGATCATGAACATAGAATGAATGATCAGCATGGGAAAATCCCACTGAGTGCACTTGAAAGAGAAAAAAATTAGAAGAGTGTGTTTGTGAGCAAGCCATGACAATTTTTGCGATCATCATGCCCTGTAAAAAATGGAAATATTGGAAAAGATTTAAATTTTTTATTTCCTTGCATTTGAAAGTGCTTACCTAATCATTATGTATATTTGTGTCCTCAGTTGGTTTTGCTTGTTTGTTTTGTTTTTTCTTGTTGGTTTGTTTTAATTTTTTTTTTTTTTTTTTGTGGAGACTTGAATTCCTCAGTATTTTTCAAAGCTGGGATAAGGAATGTCAAACTACTTCCTCCTAATTTTAAGGTGAGACATATATATCAAGTTGTAGTAGGGAAAAATTTCCAAAGAAATGCCTGCTGGATGAAGAAAACACATGGAATTATTGATGTTAAAGCAGATATTTCCCTACAGCTGATATTTTCATCTTTGACCTTCACATTTATAATCTGTATACAGATAAAGGCACATGATTCAATTGCAAATTCACCTGCAGCTGTGGAAAGGGTTGAGGAATTCCTCAAAGACAAGGAAAAACTCATGATAGTGCAATTTATAGTTTATGTTTTCAGCTGATGAGAAAGCAAAATCTATAAATTTTTCTATAGCTGCATAAAAATAATCTTTCCTAATTAAACTGTATCTTTCTGAAGATCTAAGGGTACCTCTAACTCATATCCTTATTTAGGTCTGTCAATTGCACACTGAATGCAGCCAACAAAAACGCTGCCCTGCTTTCATTGACAAAAAATAGATTTGCGGTACAGAGGGATGACATTTGGGATCTGTCTGGAAAAGGTCTCCTCTGCCCCAGGTGGGATATTTAAGTCCCCTCCCTACACAGGACTCTTGGAATTCCTCTCTATCAGTCTGCAGCTCTGCCCCAGTCCCTGTTTGTGCTTCCATGTCTGGGGCATGCACACCTCACTCATCCTGGGGACCTCACACCACCACATAAGGAAGCTGCCAAGGATGCATCCACAGCTTCATTTCCTTTTCATTTCCTTTCTCCAGGTGTCAGCTCCTTCTCCCTGCTCTTTGAAGGATGAGGCAGAGCCCCTCAGTGCTCTTTGAAGGATGCCTCCACAGCCTGGGGTGAGGCTGTGCCCAGGTGAAAGTCACCTCTCAGAAAACACCAGCAGTCAAAAAGTCACAAGATTCCTCCACACTCCCAAGCACATTTCTGCAACACCAAAAAGCCTGTCAGGTTTAGAGAATGCCTCCCCAGGCAAAGCAGGGAAGAAAAATCCTCTGTGATGCTAAAGTGAAGATTGAGTGAAATCTTCACTCGTGAAAAATCTTCACGAGTGAAGATTTTTAAACCAGATATTTTTCACTCCAACTCTCACTTTCTCTGCAGACCTATGAGGACCCTCAGAGCATTTAAGCAGTGGAGTCTATTTTTATTCTGTCCCTATGGATCTTCATTTTTGGTTTCCATTCACCTTCTTCAGAAAGAGAACTGTGACATTCTCCCTGTGTCAACACATTTCTACAGTTTCACTTATCCCATTTTATTTTTAAGCTGCTAATTATTTTCTATATAATTATTTAATTATTTTTACCAGATGTGGGTCTCGCATTCAGGGCAGCAAAAGCCTCAAAAGCCAATTTGCTCTCTCCTGACTGAGATGAGAGACTGGCTCAAAATTATTAGAAAAAGCAAGAAAAAAGATGGCCATATAGAACTTTGTGGAATTCTGATTCAACATTTAGGATTCCTAGCTATTTTAATATTAATATATTAGATAATTGGTTAATTTGTGAGGTGATATATGCAGGTACATTGGTATTAAAGATCAGTGTAGAGTTTGGAAAGGTTTTTCTGTCTAGGTTACAGAAAGTTTCATCAGTGATACAAAGAGAACTTCTAACAGCTGCAAGGGCTGAGAGTCACACAGATGAAATCCTAAGACTTAGGACAAAAGAGTACAAAGTTTTGACACTACAAAGAGCTAAAACTTTAATTATTCAAGAGAAAGATGCAGAAACTGCTGATGCTTGGGAAGCTTAAGAAAACTCCAAAGGAGCAGCTGGCATTCTTATTCCAGAAAAGATGGGAGAAAAATCTTGACATTTGCACCTTCCATCTCTCATTTAAAGTTTATGTCTTTTACATTTGAGCAGACAAAAACCTTGCAAAGATGGAGAACAAGGAGAAGAACAGTTCTAAGAATCCATTAAAAACTCTTAATTAGAACAAATAATAGCCTAGGGTGTGTGACAAGCTATCATACACTGATCCAAATGTGTGGATTCTGAATGCTGACTCTGCAAGACAGACACACTAGGCAGCTCCCAAGGATATTCACTTAAATCAGGTATTGTCCTGACCCTGCTACTTGTGTCTTCCTAAGGCAAATTCTTGAGTTTCAGAGAAGACAGAGAAAAATTTCAAGCCCTTCTTTGATTTCAAGGGGTAAAAATATTAAATATGGGTAATAAATTAAATATCTATAAGCATGGGCTGGATTATATGTGAATATGTAATGAGGTGGTGATAGTTTTCATATGCACTTAGAGATAAAATCATAGAATCAAACTTTGGCTCCTCTTTTGGGGAAGTCTTGATGCAGTCCTTTGAAGCTTCTGATTTTAGTCCTTATTCATGCTCAAAGAATATTTATATGACAAAGAAGTCTTTGGGAGAGGATGGTTTCTTTGACTGTTCTCTTCTGCTTCCTGGGTTTCAAGGAAGGTGTTTCAATGCCCATCAGAATTGTGTAATTAACTGTATTTATCAAAAGCAGTGTGAGCAAATGTTCTGAACGTCTTTGCTCTTCTAAAGCTGAAGGCAATTTGGGTGAGTCACTCTCCTCAAAGAGATTTAGAGAACACCATTTGGGCTCTTTGTACTTGCAATCAATGTGCTTACATTTCAAATAATTGGATTACACCCCAAGCTGAAAAGGCTTGAGGAAGCAGAGGAAACCAAAGGGCCTCGTTACTGGTGTGGCTGCACCTCATTCTCCAGCACTGAAGTGCTAAGAAAATCTCCCAGTGGAACACTGAGCAGAGCTTAATTTGGCATCATTCTGTGATCAATTGCAGCTATTGTTACTATGAATTCTTAGGAGAGGATATTCAACCACCATGATCCAGGCTTTACCATGGAGCTTTAGAGCTTTTAGCAGGTTTTGTCATGGAGCAATTACCATGGCCTGGTGGAGTCAGCCAAAAGGAGATGAAAAAGAGAATAAGAGCCATGAAATGCCAACAAGTTGGAGCTCTCTGCTTGGTGTTGGTCAGGAACAAAATGTAGCAAATGAGAACCTTCGGGGATATTTTTAAAATAGAGATAACATCATCTTTTTCAAAAGTTTCAACACCCAGAGACAGAATACAGCAGATTTGACAATTACACTTTTTTGCTAGACCACAGCAAATGTGTCTTTATCTAGATGTGATGGATGAATAATTTTTCCATGCAATAGAAACATTTAGACTTGACACTAGAACGTGACTGCTGAATTTAGCTTACTATTATTTTCAAATGCAAGCATTAATTGATGTTTGATTATAGAAATAATAATTCTAAATTCTATAGAATTAAGAATTGAAGATGAAGAAATTTAAAAAAACCCCACATTTCCAATCTTATTGCTTTGCTCAATTTACCTGCAGAGCTGTACCAGTCTGCAAAGATATGTTCCTTCCTTCCCTCAGAGCAAAAAGTGTCACCTGCACTCTTTAGTATGTTAGTTTGTCAAATTTTAAATTTTCTAAATACTTGTTCTATTTTGTCTACAAATGATGGAATAAATAAATAAGTGTTCAAGATCCAACCAAACAGAGCAGCCAAGTGTAAAGGGGGAAATATGAGGAGGAGATAGGAACTAATGAATTATATGGATTAACACATGAAAAAATAACAGAGGATAAGAAAGTGGGTGTTATATTTCATCTCTTGATGAGTCTGTTACCTAGGAAACAGAAGACTGAGCTCTTGCAAAAATGACCCTGTGCCTGTGGATTTGATTTGATGAAATTCTATAGGACTACAATTTATGCAGAACAAGGAAGAAGATTGTCAGGGGCATTGTTTATTAGGTGAAATAAAAAGCCTAGAAACCTATTTTCATGTCAATGAGGTTTTAAACCATTTATTACCTAAGTCTTCTTTACTATCAAAGTTTCTGACCTAACAAAACTGTGCAATAAAAACCAACCAATCACCTGATGCAGCTGATTAATCACCTTCTTTAAAGGCTCCTGTAGAGGACACGAATCATTCACTGAACTCCAGCTCCAGTTGATTCCAGCAGACATCCAGCTGGCATTGTTAGGACAGCATTTTGACTGCTAACAAGAAGTTCATGAATCTGCTCTGCCTGCTGGGCTTCCACCAAAGGCAATCCAGTTAGAGGTGCCATAGAGTGTCCTCACATGTGGCAGTGAACAGACATGGCTCAATTTCATAGCAGGAAAAGCTGGTAATGAATCATCTGCTCTTCCTTAGAAAATCTCTGTAAAAATATTAAGTCACCAGAAAGAAAAAATGACAGTGTTTTCCACTTCTTGACACAAAAAAATCCCCAGAGGAACAGCAAAAAGGCATGTTTTTCAATATAGTGCTATTAGCTTTTTTAGATATGCTTTTCATCACCAGCTTCCAAAAACTTTAGGAAGGTTTGACTATTTTCAATAATCTTCCAATGATCTTCTGAGATACCATTTCTTAATTTTCTGTACAAATAAAAAGCTTAGAGTTAAGAGATCAATATAAAGATTATTATATTTGAAATACTTATATTTCCTGTATTTATAATGATATTCAGGATGGTCAAACTGAGCGAGTTCCAACAATTTCCTTACATGATGCCCAAAATGTAATGTCTGGGAATGAATATAAGAAGTGAACAGAACTTGGATCAAAATACTGTTTTGTATTTGCTTTGTGCCTAAACTTGAGCAGCTGGCAGTATCAAAATCAGCACACTCACTTTGAGAATGGGGTTTCAAGGATATCTTGAAACATACAACACAAAGATGTATCAACGTTTTTATTCAGAAAAAAAGCTGTGACATCCCACAGCAACAAATTTTTGTTACATTCAACTGGACAAATGCACTTCTGGTCTAAAGATGGAATTTCACCTGTTGCAGTAGAATCTCTTCCCAGACATGTTCTGATAGGAACAGCATGTTCTGACACTGACAATGAGCTGTTTATAGGTTACATTTTATTACTGTGGAATACACAAAGTGATAAATTGATGATATCATCATCATCTGTTAAAACCCAATTAAAATACTGAGGGGCTGGAAAACAATATGTGGGAGAAGAGGAACATTTCCTGTGGGAGCTGGGACCCACAGGGAGCCCACTCAAGAGCAGATTTATCTTGGAGGACTGCAGTCTGGGGAAGATTCCTTGCTGGAATGGCTTCATCTGAAGGACTCCATGAAATGACCTGGCATGGAGCAGGGACAAGTGTGAGAAGGGAGGAGGAGCAGAGAGAAACTTACGGCATGGGGGGATTTCATTTTTGTCTTTGGTTCTCATCCTCCAAGTCTCTTTCAAATGGGAATAAATTGAATTAATTTTCCCAAGTTTTGCCCATGAGAGTCACTGGTAAATGATTTTATGGCCTTTTGTCTTGGCCCACGAGATTTTTCATTTTATTTTCTCTTCTCTCCCATTGAGGAGGGGAAGTGAGAGACTGGCTGGGTGAGGGCTTGATCAAAGTAAATCTACCTCCCAACCTTCATCAAACTCCACTTATTCACTGTAGGATTCTAGTGCAAGATTCTCTAGGTCAGTGTCTTTCAAGCAAGTTTTGTATTGCAGCCATAACTGGCAGTAAAAGTCAGCTTAACTGAGAAATAAGAATGCATTCCACAATGCTCACGTATGAAATTGCTGACGCCAGCCCAGGACTTGAATTGCACTGACACAGAAATTTAAAGCAGAGAAGTTATTTCTACAAGCTCATTACATGCATTCCTAATGGCAAAATTGAGTTTTTTGTTTAGAAGATTTTACTTTATAGAAGTATTTCAGCTGAGAGTATTTCACCCTCTGAAAAGGCAACATATTTTCACAGGAAGTTTAATCAGGAGAGCTATTTCTGACCTTTTCTCCAAACATGACAGAGTGAATGACTTAACACATTTGTGAGCCAATCCACCATGAATGTTTATGAAAGATGGTAATCTTGGAGTATTTTAGAAAACAATTTAACTGGAGTTCATTAATACAGCTACTTTTGATCATGGAGAACTTGGGAAAATTTGGTTTCTGCAATCCCTGTGAAATCTTACTGCCAGGTGTATTGAGAACTTAATCTTGGTTGAAATAACAAAGTGTTTATCCTTTCCATCTTGGTTCCTGAAACTTTCTTGCTATTGGCTCCAGTCTCCTTTTCATTTCTTTGGAGAATTCCATCCTAAATGCTGTGGCTCCACTCCAGTTCCTTCTTACCCACCAATGTCTCCTCTGGTGCACCAGGGCAGCTTTTTAGCACATCCTGAAGCAGAGAGAGCAGCTGCAGACTGCCAGACTAAAGAGCCCAGCTGGTTTTAGAGTGCTCAGCTCCAGGTAAGAAAATCTAAGAGGGGGAAAAAAAAATAAAATTATTAAAACAGTCTTTTCTGGGGCAGTGGACACTTGGGGACAGTAACAAGATGAGGGCAAGGGAACACTGCAGAAATTATTACATCCACCAAATGTGGAAGAGTAAATTTAAGAAAATATGTAACCTGAAGACTAAACTCATCTTACCAGGACCAGGACTATGTTCATTAAGAAGAACCTGATCTATTATCCCCATGTTTACATGCCACCTAGACATACTCCTTCTGAGAAATGAAATGCCAAATCAGCTATCAGCAAGACTTTGCCTAACACAAGTTATCTGAAGCTGGGTTAGGTTTCCTTGATTTGTTCCATTTACCAGAAGACAGGTGAATGTTTTCACTCTGAAGGAGATCTGAAAGGCACAAATTGGCCAAAATGGCCAACATTTTCAGAATTCAGAGCATATGAGATGCACAAAATTCTTTGCGTCTCTATTTTGAGAGGTTTTGATCTCTAACACTAATTTAGTGTATAAATGAATAAACTTTGGGTAATAACCCATGAATAAACCTAGGAATTGAAATCTATAGAGGCATGGTGGAATGGTCCTTTCCATTGAATGTTTTGGGAATGATGGGGTGTAAAGTTGTTGTCTGTGGAATTCCAGTTACAGAATTCATTTCCCACTGCTGCTCTAACAAAGCACAAGCCAACACAACTCATCTACTAAGAGAACAGAGGGTTAGCAATGTTTTATAAGGGGCTAACTTGATCCAGCAGGGATTGATTCACACAGGGGGATTTGCCTTTGAATCGCTCCCCAAATTTAATAGCACAGAAGTAACAATTCCAAAATAATTTTGATTTTTAAAAGAGAATCTTTGAAGAAAACCTCAGCAGTATGTGAGGTTGAACATATTAACAACTCCATTTTGCAATCATTCATACATGAACAGAGCAAATACTACACTTATGTAAGGGGGGAAAAAAAATTATCTCTACCATGGGTAAACAAATAAAACTTGGAGTGTATTTATAAATCAGTGCTCTTTATCACTGCAGAACTTAGAGAATCAGGAATGGTTTGGGTTGGAAGGGACCTTAAAGCTCATCTCGTTGCAAGGCCCTGCCATTAGATACAGCTTTAGTGGGGATGTAGGACACAAAATACTCACAGTATTTCCACCTAAGGGAGCCCATCAAATCACATCTTGTTTGACAGAATTGCAGAAAGTACAATAACATTTTAGTCATGGGTGGAGAGTGAGCCATTTTAAGGTTGCCTGCTATGGAAAGTGGTGTGGCATTTGTGTGACACATATCTGAAGGAGAAAAATGCTTTCCTCCTCAGCACTTTGGGGCTCTCCATGCTGAGTTCAATCAGAGATATCTCAAGTGATTGCACCCTCACACTGCACTCAGCAGACAGCAGGAGTCATGAAGTGTTTCAGTGCAGAGCAAGACAATGGATGTGTGCTGAGCCACCAAATATTTGTGCTCTTTTCCACTTTGTGGAGTGTAAAATGCATTCCTTGCAACACAGAAGGACCACCTTGGAATCCAGCTCACAAATTCTTAACCCTTCTGAAGCGCGAAATGTAATTTATGAGCACAGGGAGAAGACATGAAAAATGAAAGATTGATTATGATAGACCCCTTTCAAATTTCCTAATGGAGCCTTTCTCCAGACTCTGCTACGGAATTCTCATCAGCCTGAGGCAAAAAATAAAATACAGTCTTTATAAAGGTGATGAAAGACACTAGCAAAGGGGAATAGAAATGAAGCAAAGGAGGGCATAACATTCCAAATGTGTTTTGTTGAAGTCTTCTCCCAGCTGAGAAGAAATAGCAAAACCAACAAATGGAGCTGTGAGAATTTCTTATCTCTCTTAAAACACACTATAACCATTCAGTTTATAAAATGGGGGATAATCCTCCTGTTTTGTACATGCTGCACAGTTTACCATTCATCCACGGGGGAAACTGCAGAGAGGATATCCTCCTGAAATTAAAAAAAAAAAAAGGTATTTCCAAAGAAATTTTCAGAAATTTCCTAGTAGTGTGCACCCAAATTTCTGAAATGTGGAAAAAATGTTTAATTATAATCTTCTGAAGAAGTAGGGGTTGTGGTTTAGGCAAAAAAAGGGGAATAAGACAGCCAAGTATCACACAATGCTTGTTAAAATTAGTAGAAAGTTGGCCAAAATCACACTTGTGGCAATATTTTGTGAACACCAGACTTGGCACCATGCTTAAACCACTGAAAATCCTTTTCCCAGTGACCCTGACAGCTATTGATGTAACTAAAACTAGCATGAGATGAAAGGGACCATACCTGAGAAGCATCTGATAATTCTTTGCTTTCTGTGATATTCCTATTCATGTGTTTTCTTAGCCTTTACTCAAACACTGAACATGAAATGATCTGTCCAAAATGACCATATAAATTAAGTTGTTATACACTATATAAGGCATTTACCTTACACTCCTGGAATCTAATTTTCTTTTTATTATCTATGCTTGAAAATGAGAGCTTATAACATGTAAAACTCTAAAACACATTACAAGATGAACATTTTAAACTCTTGATGAAATGCAAAAGAAATACTAAAACTATCACAGTTATATAATATATAAACTTATATATATACTTACATATACTTATTATTAATTATATACTTATACATATATACTCATATCACAGGCATACTAAACTTTAAAATAAGAATTTAAAATATAAATTTTTTCTTTGGAAGTCAAACCAGAAGATGCTAATTGTCAGGAATGGCTAATTGCATCGTACCTCTGATGACACGAGTAATTGTTTATTACTAGTAATTGTTTATGAACCAGGCACCTTCAGGTGGGGAAGAGAAGAAAAACCTTTTTCTCACTAGGGGAAAAGAAGGCAAACATATGACAAACAAACCCAAAAAGGTTAAATATTGCAAGGTGAAAATACTTGTATGGATTTGAAAGCTATCCTGAATCTTTCACCTTTTCAAAGCTTTTCTGGGAAAACACTGTCATGCTATACAGGAGGTACTTATTAAAATGCTTTGTTATATAATCCTCCTTTTATTTTATCCATGTCTTGCCCTGACTCCTTCAGCAAGTTGAAAGAGCTTTGGATACTTTCTTAGAGACCTCTTTCCTTGGGAAATATCCAACAGATTTTTCTTAATATGTTGAAATTAATCAATAATGGACTTAAAATAAGGTCACCAAGGCACACCACTCACCTAAATCAGTTTTTAGGAATATTTTGAATTCCCTTGTCCTGAAAAACTTCTGAGGCCTGCAACAGAATGTTCCCATCCCTTCATTTCTTAGTGTTCCTTACTGCAGCAGGAGAATAGTTTCCTTCTCATCATCCTCTGTCAGCCTGAAATCCCATTAACAACAAACCCTCACCCCCATTCTGCCCCTGCACACAGAGGCACAGGCTTTGATTCATTCCCCTCCACTCACACCAAGTCCATTTCAACCCCATTTGCACACAATTGTCCTCATTCATTGATTTAGCCCTGGAAAAAGAGAAAGGGGCAGTGAGCTCCATCATGTCAATCTGACTCCACTTTTATCAAAATACAATTTCTTCCCCCTACCACACACATTTATTACATCTCTGTAACGGGGCAGCCAGCGAGCAAACATGCAAAATTATGTTGTTGAAGATGTAAAGAAGCTCATCAGTATGGATTGCAGGCAGAACTTCTGTCTATACCAAAAGAAACAGGCTTTGGATAGGTAGTTCCCTCAATAAAAGCCTGTAAAATTCTGGAGCCTCATTGTTTGCAAGACACCAATGAATATTTAATGTCATCTGGAGTGAGTGCCTGCTTCTGGCAGTGCTTTCTTATTTATATTTCAGTCTACCTGTGCCTTGAACAGGTAGACATGCAGCTTCATGAGACAGACTTTGAGGTTAGTAATTCTGTTAAAAGATAATTAGCATCTAGAAATGAGAGAAATCTGTCAGTGAAGAAAAAGCAAATGACAATTCTTAGCAAGTTCAGTTTAATTTCCTACAGAAGGAAGACTAGGGGGTTTTGAAGAAGGGAAAGAAGTAATTTAAAAAAAAGGAAAAAATGCTTTAAAACTGGAGTTAGTGACCAGCTAACGTGAAGAATGAATAAAAGTGAGTAATAAAAACAAAAGCATAGATTTTGAAACAGAAAATCAGAAATAGATAACATCAAATTGATTTGCAGGCTATGGAGCAGTGAAATACAAACAATATGTATGAAATCAATGTTTCCTGCTCTTACTTTTAAATTCTCATACTTTTCTTAACTTCTTAGTAGGAGCCAGGGAAATATTGCTTTCTGTATTTGGTGCCATGGCCACTTTGGATCTCACTCAGTGCTGAGGGGTGCATTTGATGATGCACATTAAACTATTTTTACATGGAACATAGTCACTCATCCATGTTCCATGTTGTGTTGATATTTATTCCCATGAGTGGCATGATATATCTTCATTCCTCCCATCTAATGGAATAGATGGGAAGCATAAAAATAATTTATAGATATAGGGAAATAGAAATATATGGAATATACAGAAATGTATAGGAATAGCTGATAAGAAATAAGTGAATAATGATATCTGTTATTCCAACATTACAAAACCATTCTAGGACAAAAATAATTAATCAAGTGCAGGTAGAGTAGAGCTGGTGGAAATGCATTTTGTTCAAGATTTAAAGTTTTTTAAAGTATGTGCTTTTTAATAGCAAGGACCAATGAATATTCTACCTGTTCAAATGTACAAATAGCATCCTCTTAAATTTTAGGACATATTTATCCACACAGCTTAGGGTTTTGGAAAAAAATTTGCATTGATTAACAGACTCTAAGACTCCTAAAGTGATGGTAAATGACTAAAGTAATTGGTCATTCTCAGGAGTGTAGGAATTAATTTCCATTGCAGCTTTTCCATGTATCAGTCTCTTGGGCACACAGAGTCTAGCAAACATCCCAACTAAATATTGTGATAGGGGGAACCACATCTGTAAGAGTTAAAGAAGAAATAAATTCATTTTTGTCAGGTTGTGAAGACACACAGCAGTTGTGTGCACAGCCTAAGGTAATATTTGGTAGAGAAGTGAGAGTTTTTAGGTATTGCAACTATAAAATCCAAAATAAAAGGTGATAAAAGATTCTATTAATCCCAGCAAAGAAAGTACAGACATCCCGCTGAGAAACTGTGTTGGTTTCTCAAAAGCTGATAAAGGCTAAATCTACAAAGATTATTTTCCTTTCCAGGTGTAGCTGGTGCTTTTTCCTTCTGACAATGCTTCCAAGAAAAATTAAACTATGACTTTTAGAGTGGGTCAAAATGGGACTTGTGTTGTTGGAAGATTAACTAACTGTTCTACTATTGCCATGCTGGGAGTAATTCTAATTATCCACTGGAATACATGGCCATGGTCTTGCAGCTCCTCGATAGCAAATGTAATTTCCTTCCTTTTTTTTTTAAATCCTGAATAATCAGGTAGTTATGGCACACAAAATGGAAAGTAAAGGTTACTACAGGAGAATCTGCTCAGTGAAGTTCAGCTAACAGTTCAGCTGCCCTTTCCTAGCTAATTGGGGAGATTGTTTGAAAAAGTAATTGTTGATTTTATGACCAGAATAGAATAGGAAGGGGCTTTGAGGTGGATTAACATCGATAAAAATTATTTCTGAGCCTATTGTTTTTCACAGGTGAGCTTCATGGATCAATCTGCACCTTTTTTTTGGCAATGCTACATTAAATTTCAGAGAGGGGACTCTTTACTTTTCCAAACCACAGCACATTTCTGTATGTATCAGGTGCTGAGGTTGCCTAGACCTCTCCAAAGGATTTAGAAATTTTTCTTTCCATGAATTGATTATTTCACTGGAGTAAAAGTTTTTCTGATACCAGTAGAATTTCCAGCTCAACACAAAGAGGTTCCTTCATCAGAAGCAAAGACAGACTTTACTTTTTTCTCATTTCCAGCTCAAATGTGGATCTTGCAGTTCCTCCTGTTCATGATCCATCTTTCCATGAGGCCTGGTGACCCCAATTAAATCACATATCTGAATAACACAACTCATTCTTAGAGGGGAGAGGGGGAGCTGAGGACACCCTGAGAAAACAGAACAAATTTAAAATAAAATGGGAGAACTTCACTGCCAAGCAAGTTTTGTTAGCTGTGACTCTTCAACCCGTGCTACAAGGGAGGTCCTTGCCAACACCTGACTACAAACCATCTTGCACTGTGACCTTCCCCAAAGGCACAAAGACATTAAAAATGCACTGTGTGTGAAGGTCAGGGCAATGAATGGGGTCACAGAGGCTGGGGATGCCTCTGTCAGAGACACAAACATCAGCTGTGTCTGGGTAGCTACAGCCAGTTATCTTCTGGAAGAGCTAAATCAGAGATCCTATCCCAGCTAATGAGGGAAGAAATGTAAGAGAGCCTAAGGTGGTGTCAAGATGATGAGCTGAATGATATCTTGACTTATTTTTCAGTTTTATTGTTTTTAACTTGCATGGACTTCAGGGCCTGGGTTCAGTGAGTAATTAGCTTCCAAGCCACAATTTAGAAATCAAATGCACTGCAGGGTAGACAAAAATCTGAGCCTTAAGCTAGAAAGTCACAGAAACCATTTACCAGCTAGGAAAGAGTTAAGAATTCAGAATAAATCTTTGATTTTTGTGGATAATTTACAAAGGTATTCATAAATTGGTTCTTTATAAGAAGTCAGTTCCAATTTTGTTATGGTCTATTAGTTAAAACCTCCTTTTACATGTACACCAGGAAAGCTGGTGATCCCACAATGACACTGAAAAATAGATTTTTAGCTAGGAAGATCAGCATATCCCCAGTGGCATCAGTGCAGTTTTATATTAGCTGGGAGTCTTGCTACTTGAATTTTTTCCTTTCTCCAAACAAAACTATCAGTTTAGCTACCTACACCAACTAAAAATCTAAAACATGATGCCAAGGTGACAGCACTGACCAAGGTGCCTTCTCAATTACTGTCAGCAAAGCTGGGAAAGAGATTAAAATTCAGTGTTGGTGTCTGCTCTCACCCAGTGGCCCCCTGTGGCAGTCCCAATCCTTGGTTTTTCTGGGTCTGGATGGAAGGCACTTGAGACAGTAATTGGTGTTTGGACTCAGGTGTTTATTGTTTCTTACCAGTAAAACAGTCTCACTACTGTGAGTTCTGCAGCTTTTCAGTAGAAGGCACAAAGTGGCCAACAGTCTCTTGGTACAAGGTCTTTTAAGACTAAGCTATCCAATTAAGAACTGACACCTGGATTATTTTCCCTTTTAACCCAATAACTGATCCCACGGAACCCAAAATGTGGACTTTTCTGCCCACTTACAAAATGCCACCCAAACCCATGGAGAAGAAGGAAGAAGAAGCAGGAAGAAGAAACCCAGGATGACACCCTGTGCCCTCCATCTTGCTTCCATCCACAACATACTAAAAACACCAAACCTAAATTTCTCACCCAGTGACACACCCACACTGCTCTCTGTAATCCATTTCACACTTTTGTGGGTTCCAGTCTGTCTTGAAGTCTGGAAAACTTTCTCCATGAATGAGGGCCAAAGTCAGTGCTCCCCTGGGGGTCAGGGCACCCCAGAGCAGACAGAGAAATATTCCTGTGGTGCCATGGGATTCCACATCCCCTAACTCAGGGGGAGGAGTGGATCTCCATCCCTTGCCTGTGGCAATCAGAAAAACACAAACTCACACAGACACTGAAGGGTTTGATTTGCAGCCTGGGGAGAGAAGCTTGGGTTGGTGTAAAAATACAATACACAGACATGAAGCAGAAAAATGATAAACTTATGTTTCTATAGCTGTAAGTAAGGATAAGTAAGTGGGAAACTGCATTGATAAATGGTGAAGGGTTTATACTGCAGGGGTGTGGTTGTATAGAATAAACTGAGAGTTTAGAAATTGTAACAGAACATGTGCATGTGAGACAGAAGCCTACTGGAGAAAAGTATCCACAGTGCAGCAGAAGTAAGTCAAGGTGTTAGGTTAGAAAAACAAAATAAACCTGTTTGTTGGGTTGGAAAGTTCTGTATTGCCTTGTAACAAAAAAACTTGTGACCATTCAAGCTGTGGCTGAATGCTTGCTCCTCTAAAATCTCACAGCCTCTGAGACTGATGTTTATCTGAGCAATAAATTCATTCTTAGCCCCAAAACACTCCCATCCCTTCACTGCAAGTATTGACAATAATAATACCTGCCCACTGGTGCTGCCCTAATTTTTTAGGATTTTTCCAAGCCTTCTGATGTTTACATTCTTGTAACAAACTTATGACAAGGCCCTCAATATATCAGTTTAAACACATTCTGCTATTTTAGAGATGGTTCCTCTCAGTTTTCCTTGTATTTTACTAATCCCCCTATTTGGGACAAGGAGAGAAATATCTCAGACAGTTTCAGTTTTTCTTCCTTGGTCTAGGAAGCCAAATGGTGATTGAGTGCCTATTTCACAAGCCAAATCTGCCAAGCCTTGGAAGGTGGTTTTGCTTTCCCTTTGGTTTCCTGCACCCTCGTTGTGGTGGGTGAAGATTTGGGTGAAGATTTTGCTTGTGCTGGTGGCTGAGAAAATATGATGGCATGGAGTGGAACAGGGAACAAAGCACACTGCTTGTTATCTTGTGGATTTAGCATACTGCATGTTATTTTATGAGAATATACCCAGACCAGCTTTTCCCTTGTTTACCTTCCCCATAATACATTTCCATGTAAAACAAGAACTCCAGAGTAAATCTTTTCAGGGTTGGCTTATTTAAAGTCAGGCTGTGTAGAGGTGTTCAGACCACTTGTACCACTGATCACAGAGTTCACAGAATTATCTTTAAAGGGGCCTCCAATGATGCCTCAGGTTTGAGCTTTTCTGTTTTTCACACTCTGTGCTGCTTTAGTGTGTGGGTCTGGGCTTCATATTATGGGATGGTGAGCTCTGTGCACAGAGCAGGGAGACAAAACAATTCCTGCTTCAGCTGGGCACCAAGGACAAATGAGCCAAATCTCAGCCCAGGAGCACAAACCCCGTGGGCTGGAGAGAGAAGAACAAGGATGGGAGTGCCTGGGCTAAAGCTGGGCTGGGACAATGAACTGCAAGGTGGGAATGGAGCAGAGCTGATAAAAGTGAGAGACCCTGTGCCTGCTCGTGCATTTTGGGACCATTTTGGTTCATCTTGGGTGCAGCCCTGGCTGGGCTCTGGTGCTGCCCAAGGTGCATCCATGGAGGGCTTTTAATAAATCCCTGCTTTATTCTTTAGCTCTGTCCAGCCTCTGCTCTAGCTCAGCCTGCTCAAGGCATCACCAACACCATCACAGAGGTTACTGCAACTAGTGACTTCCTCAGCAACATTTATTTGAATACCAGCCTAAGAAAGTTGAAGATAGCAAAACTGCAAATGGAAGAGAAGTCTTGAAAATATGAAATGTTTTCCTGAGCAGTAGTTTTAAGCCTCTGTCTTAAATGCATAAACAATGAAATGACCATCATCCAGATTAAAAATAAGCTCATATCTGTAGGATTTTCCTGCCAGTTAAAACATTTTATGTACTACTCCCCAGCCTCAGGAAACAAAATAATCAAGAACACTCTCACTGAAAAAATATTCTTCAGTTAGGGTTTTATTGTGTATGCAGAAATTGTACTAACTTTGAGTATTTCTCCTCCTAAGTAGTAAGAAGAAAGGGGAAGTTTTCACTCTGGAACAGGAATTTTATGGGACGTGATGCACTAAATGTAGTTGAGCATCAGCTAAACTCAACTGAACATCAGTTTTGCAGAGGGCACTCTCCAGTGTGCCTTCTGAAAAACTCATTTAAAGATCAGTACTTTAAAGCTTTTAGTAAGGTTGGGTGAAATAGTAATTAAAAGATGGAGAGGAAAAGAAAAGGGAAAATTTTGTGGAAGCAAGGACTGTAACTATCCAAGGATTTGGATTCAGCCTTGTTTCTTGTGCACCAGAGTGAACAATAATGGCAGAATTATTTGTGTATTTTCATCTTCATCAATTCCTTCTCATATTTCATTTGTCATGGGAGAAAGCTGTTGAGGTTAAAATGATAGTTCCTTGGTTTTTCTTTAATATTCCCCCCAAACCTGGGCATGGGAGTTGAGTGAAGATAACTTTGTTGACTAAATTAGGAGAACAGTTGATTCCCTCAAGGGTAGAGAAGCCTTACAGAGAGATTGTCATAAATTAGAATACTGGGAATCCCCTGACACCATGAAATTCAACAAGTACAAATGGCAGATTTGGCACCTGGGGTGATGGAGTCCAGGGTGTTCATCCAGGCTTGGGGCACTGCCCACATCTCCAGGAAGTCTGTTACTGTGTTTAGCCACTCTTGCTGTGAAGAAATGCTTCCTAAAAGCAAGCTGGGACTGGGCAGCCTGGACACCATCCACTGAAGGAACATGGACTTTTAAGGGCAGGGTGCAAAGGTGGGGCCAGGCTCTTTTCAGTGGTGTCCAGTGAAAGGACAAGGGCAGTGGGCACACACAGACACAGATTATTCAGAAACCTGGTTCCACTGTGAAGGTAAACACTGGCACTGTTCCCCCAGAGGTGTTGAGGAGGAACTGTTGGCACAGTTCCTCCTCAGAGATGCTCAAAAGCCACCTGGAGGTTGTGCTGTGCATCTCTAGGTGTCCTGAGCCATTTTGATTCTGTGTCATTCCTGCATGGGCTAATTTCACCAAATTCTCTTTCTTTGACACCTTCCTGGACTCATCTTGATGTTTCCAAACTCCTGCTCTAAATAAACTCTGTAAGTTAAAACTATGAAGTCTGTGAAATTTCCCAGGGATTTCTCATTCCTGCAGCGCCTCTGTCAAGCTCTTAAACTGAATTGTAAGAGCTATGTCTTGTCTTCAGTTCATCTAAGGATTGGACATTTTAAATGATTGCATTGAAATTTAAGGAAGTTTTGTTATCATAATTCTTGCACTACCTCCTAAACTCATGAATTTCACTTCTTGGGAGTGGAAAATAAAGATGGACAAGTTTTATGAGCTAGCTCCTATCATGGGATGTAAATAATTGAATAGGAAATGAAATAGTTTCCATTATGTATGAATGATTGGCTCTCCAACAGACATTCTAATTTAATGCATGCATGTCTATAATATGACTATATATTGAAAATTTGAATTCAAACATTTTGCCAGGAGGTTCACTCAGATTGTATTTCTTAAAGGACAATGGATGAAGTAAGGAAAAAGCAACATGTTAGTTGATACACTGCATAAGAAATTTCCAGAAATTATCTGCATTTTGAGTGTTCTGCCTCCCAGCTGTTCTTCTAATATGAAGCACCAGCCAAAATGACACTGAATAAATAATCCAATGTTTCTAAAGGGCTTTTCATTCCTTCCAGTCTCTTACAGGGTTCTGTGCTAGCACATCAGGCCATGATGCAAATTAGGAAGTACAGTGTGGAAGAGAAGAGGTTCCACACAAATCTCATTTTGTCAGGATTTTTCTGTCCCTGAAGAGTCCTCACTTGTAGATATTTTTTTACAAAGGTGTTGTGTGCAGGATGTGCCACTTCTCCCAGATGTCACCTGCAGAGCTGAATGCCCTGCAATTCTCAAAACTTACACTTCCAGAATGAACCACCACGTTTTTGGGAAGTTGTTTAAACACTCAGAAGAATAATCTCATTTTCACAGTTACCCCTGTGAAAGCATATAAGCTAATACTTATTCTCCTACTCTCTACAAAATGAGAGTTTGTTCCAGAAGTGTTTAACAAGAAAAATCAAGTTAAAGTTCAGAAAATGCTTGCTATTTTACAGTGAGGTATATATTACTTGTTCAGGAGATTTTGGGCACTATCTTACCCTGAAGCACAGCCAAGAGGTTTCTCCAAGAGAATTTATTTTCTGGGGTGGAATTTCCTGTTGGAATTACAAAGACAAGCATGGCCCTGTGTCAGCAATGGTGCTGTAAACATCACTCACCTGAGCTGTGACAGGTGACCCCTGGCTCCCTACCCAGAATTAGACTGAGCAAGGATTTTGTGTGCAGGTGGCATAAAAGATTTCCTGCTTGGGCTCAATGGCCTTAGAGGCTTTTTCCAACTTCAAATGTTTCTGAATGATGCTAAGGCTTGATGAGGGTGTAGCCAGTGTTTCAGTATGTATGGATGAGTCCATACATTCACTTTCCAATTTCTCTGGGGGCTTTTTTAAAATTTTGTTGCTTTAACAGACTTTGAGAAGTCTTGGATTTTTTTGTATGCAAAATAAGATTAAGAGCAGGCATTTTTTAAAATACAGTTCCAGTCAAGAACTGAGTGGAGATTACAGGTGCTCAGGTCAGTGGATTTAAAATAGTGTAGCACAAACAAGAGTGTGTGGATGGCAGGCAGAGACTTGTAGAAAGGTGAAGGACACTTTAGCAGATAGAATATGCATTATTTGCACAGAGAGGGCACTCACACCACCTCTGTCAGAAATCTTGGGCACTGCTGATAAGAAGTTGGAGGCATAAATTTCCATTCAGTCAAAGAGACATTACAAGGTGTTAATTCTCTTTTAGAGCACTTAAAATAGGCATGTAGGGGAAGACTTACACCCCCAGACCAACCAGCTGTGTCCAAAATTACTTCCTTCAACACAGAAATAGCCCACAACCACATTCTAAATGATAGCACAGGATCTGGGAAGAGCAACAGCAACCTGAGACATATGGATTGCTGACCTGAGCACACATTTTTTTCTCTCTTGCAAATAAATCACCACATTCATGGGAGGAAGAAAGAACACAGCAGCTTTTATAACACAGATGTTAGTAACACCTCATCAAATTCAACCACTGTCATCATCATTTTCCCTCTGAGGTATTTGTTAAGAGAAGATCTATAGTATCAGAAAACAAGTAGAATTAGTTTCCAGAAAGGGAAGTGCTAAGTAGGGCTTCTTGGAGTGCAACAGCAAAGCTGGATTCACTTTGAAACACTTAGGTTGCTAAGGCAGAAAATGAGACCCCTTTGATCACTCTTTATACCTTAACTATAATAAAACAGAATTGAACACTATACAGGCTGCTTCCACTGTTAAGAATAAGAAAATCAGGGAAAATGACAAAAAAAATTCCTATTGTTGTGGGGGAAAAATTGTAAAAGAGAAAAAATTAATGTAATTTGGTAAGGGACGCTGAACATTATGTGGAAATGGCAGACATTGCCAAATTGCTGTGATTCTGAAAAATATGAACTATTGATCCAAATACTGGTGGGGAATTATTATTATTATTCTCATTCCCCCATGCCTAGCATTCAGAGGTGAGTGGGGATGTGAAGTAACTGGCTGACTAATGAAAGGAGCAGGATGAAACATCAGTCTGTGCAAAACATGCAGGCATAATTCACACCAAATACTCAAACACAGGACACCAAGGTCACCAAGCAACAGCTCTGAAAGCGGCTCTGTCTTAACATCTGAAGTTTTTAAGCTGGGAAAAACATAATTTACAGATACTTATTTTGAATTCCCTCTCAATAAGTGTCAGGAACTCCATGGCCTCTCTGAGGGCTGCTGCATTATTTACTTCTTACTGTGTTGTTAGGGAAGAGGCAATACAGATAACACTACAATATCCTAAGACTAATCCTCAGCAAGATCATGTTTCTGGGGAATAATGCTTCTGCCAAAAAGGAATTTAATGAGGTGACAGATTGCACAGGATAATCTCCAGCCTTCCTGGCCAAGAATACAGAAATAATTCTCCAGGTGACCAAAGAAGAGTTTCAACCAGGAACTGAAACAAGATACAGAATCTCAGCTCCTACAGAACTTCTTGGGAGGGCCTGAGATCTCCTACAATTTGCATTGCCACTGCCATTTCCAAAGGCATGATTCCCCTGAATTTTGATAGGGATCACCAGCCCTTCACAGACATGATGGGCACTCTGCCCCATCTCCATATATAAATAGTTCATAAATAAATAGTATAGCATGTAGAACAAGATTGACTATTTCATAAATTTGAAACTGGACCGTGGCTGACACTGCTTATGGTCACCCAAAAAATTCTGCATTTGAATAAAATACCATCTGTAACATATGAATTAGGCCACAGATTAAATTAGATTGCAAATCCAACAGTAACAGTACAGAAACTGTTAATTTTCACCACTATTGTAATGGGACCTAAACTAAATTACTGTGGGGAATCTTCCCAGAACACTTTCTATAACTTCTTCCTCAAAGTTGACTAAAATTCTTTTTCACTTATGGAAACCAAGCTGAACAATTTGAATCTTACAGGAGAATAAGGCATTAGGCAAGAAAGGACAACAATGAGAAGGGTTTATAAACAGCTTTTTTTTTTTCCCTGTGAACTTAGTCCATACAAGATTTTCCTTTGACAGTTTTTTTTTTTTGTTAACTCATTGTGTCTTTTTCTGTTAACTCATTGCCAGCAGGTTTCTTCTGTCCACTCTCTTTAGAGTGTTGGTGCTCATTTCAGCTTCATGTTCCTTCTTCACAAGCAGAAAGCTTTCAGCACCTTGTCTGACTTAAATTTTCCAAAATTCCCACACATTTAAAGCCAACCCACCATCATAGCCAGTACTTCTGCCATGAGGTACCAACTTCCCCATTGTCCATGGGGTTTCCATGTCACTCACCAGCTTCCAGAAGGTTTTTGCACAAGTCCACAGTCAAAGGTACTATTTTAGTTCAACTTTGTCATAAGGAGTGCTCATTCTACACCACTTCAGAGAAGTTGTCTGCAATTTTAGTGGCTTCACAACCTCGTTCAAATATATCTCTATATATCTCTATATATATCTATATCTATATCTATATATACAGCTATATATGAATTTCATACAGCTATGTTGGATAGCTGTGAGAAATTCATATATATTGTTCTTATGCATTGTTTGCACGAAGCAATTTCAGACAGAAATAGGAAGCATTAATTTGATACACAATAGGTAATAATTTCAGTCAGAGAGAGAAACACACAATGCATTGTATGAGCATCACTGCTGTTCTCAATGATTATTTTACAATATTCTGAAAAGGCAAAATAGCAATGACTTTCTCTTGGGCTGAGATTTGACCAACCACTGCAAGGCAAAGCTATTCAGCTCAGATACACTGCTTATATTGACCAAAGAGTTATTCAAATAATTTGTTGTCTTCTTTTTTTTTGCATGTGTTTTCTGGCATCTAATACAGCTTTGAGCAAGTGCACTGCAATTTCTAAAAGCATATGATGGCTGTTTTAGATGAAGGCTGTTCAAAATGGTTAATGAAATGCTAATTTTCCACTAGCAGTGGATGTACCCAGTGCTAGCTGGGAGTTTTAAAAAATGTTAAAAATTTAAATAAAATAAAAAGGTGGGGGAGAAACTTTTATTTGCTTAACTCTTTCAGGCTCTCTTTACATCCAGTGTTAGGAGTCTGTATTTGCACCAGAGCAAGAGGTTCACTTATCCCCAGGCATTAGGAAAAAGAAGCTTTAGAGATAGGTATTGCTCCTAAAAATCTTTTATTTTGACAAAACACAGCCTAACCAATGTTTTCATCTGTGTCAAGAAGGACTAACACAAACTAGCAGGACAGTTCCTAAAGAGCAACTGCAGTGGAAAACACAGGAACGGAGGGGAATCACTGAGTATGAGCAAACAAAGCAGCAGGAAATAGTGATATATGAAGAGTATGTGTCAGGGAATGGTCCCAAATTCTTTGGGATAATTATAGCTGCTGAGCAGAAGGGCTGAGCACCCCAGGCCCAGCTGGTGTTCATGAGGGACCCTGCTACTCCCTAACCCTAATAAAGCAGCTTGCAGGGCTTAAAGGAAAACAAACAATTCTCAGTACCTCTCTCCAAAAGCAGCAAATGCACATTTTATAATTAATTAGGACAAGCTGAGTGTTTCCCAGCTTGAGAGATTTATATAAATATTTTAAGCCCTCTATCTGGCAGGTTTCTGGGTGGATTGATGTAGCAGAAGAGCAAGGAAAGACCACAAAAGGGGGATTGTTCTAGCACTAACAGGACTGCAGGGCCCACAGCCCAAGTTCCTCCTTTCCCATAGGAAACAAGCACTTAAATTACATTTTATTGCTTCTATAGACCTCTCTATTCTCCACTGTGTTTTCTCTCTTTACAGCTAATATGGAAATAGAATCAGACATGGCAGTGGTTTGCCTTCTCTGGCATAATTACAGGCATATCTATTCCTGTGTGTAAATTAGTTTACAGCTCTGCTGTGTGTTCTACAAGAGCAGAGACTAATGGAGAGCAGAATAATATTGAGGAAAAATAAAATTACTGGGAACATGATGAATCACCCAAACGATGTTGATGTGACAAAATTAAACAAGAGAGACATTGATTGACAGGTTTTAGTCAGATATTTATTCTAGGACATGATTAACAGCCAAATGTGCATTTTGACAAGGATGTCAGTACAAGGATAACTTTAAAACTGCAACTAGATTTTATTTTATTGCTTGGTTTACTTTTCAAACAGTTTAGAAATAAAGATGGGTCCAGATTCATACTTCCAATCATGGTGATCACAGGGACTTGTCAGATTTGGTGATGTACTCCATGCACATGCAGATAGGACCCTAAAGTGTACTTGACTAAGATCTTATTTGGATAACATGCTGTACAGCAAAACTAGCACAGCCATTTAGTGAATTTCCTAGGATCTGGCAGTGCCCTGAAATGCTGCACTGCTCAGAACAATGCAATATCATGCATCTGAATTTAGCAACTTGAAAATAACATTGGAATTGCCTCTTTTGTTTTTTTTTTTTTTTTTTGCATTTTGCAAAAGGCAGCACAAAACCCATGGGAGTTTCTTAAAAGCTTTGGGAATGCTGTGGATCCAGCACATCATGCAGCAGACAGACTGCTTTTCATTATAGCAAGTATTAATTAAAGGTTTTTCTCCTCTTTCTTGCTTTCATTGGGAATGGGAAATAATTTTCCCATTTGAGAAGTTATCAGGGGAAGGGTGGCTGCTGTTCAGCCCAGTGAAGTGTTCTCGAGTTCAAATGAGCAAGTTGAGCTCATTGACTTATTCCTGGTTATTGACAGACTGAAGTGTACAATTATGATTCCTGTCAAGTATTTCCAAACCAGCTCCACTGTTGATCCAAGCTATTTGTATGGAGATCCAAAAATACCTCCTCTTCACCCCACTCACCATCTTTCTGTCTTTACTTAACAGCTGTGGCAAGTGACAGAAGTTCCAGTTCAAAAATTGCCAGCAGGCTTGGGTAATTTAAAAGTAGCTGAGGCACAAGTATATTTATGCTCCTTTTCTTGGACATAATAACTGTTGCCTGTATAAAATTCTTCTTCAAGGTTACTTCTACTCGTTGCTTTTTTGCTAGTTTATTATAAATCTCTATGAATTATTTTCAAGTATCTGTTTTGTCAGGGAAAGTAGTCCTGGTTTTCCAGAGATGTATTCCAAAATAAAGAAATCTCATTTATTCTCTCCTTGCATGGAAGTTCATCAAGCAGTTTTGGTAAACTTCCAGGATAATTTGTGAAAATTCATTATATTCTTCAAAGTTCTCTGCTTCCTTTATATATGGAGAGACCTGAGTTTCATTTCTTTTGTTGAAAATACCAGCACTCTTTGTAAGCATTTATGTTTTGAGGGTGATTATCATTTTTCTTTTGTTCTTGATTCCTCTTTTATCTGGTCTTACAATACTAACTGGTAATGGAAAACATGCAAGTGAGATCATTACAAACCAGGAAAATATCACAGTGTTCTGGCATTTAAAAACAAAGAAGTCAGTCTTCTAAAGTTCTCTCATCTTCATGATGTGAATGCACTAATTGATGGAAATGTTTGATTATGGTAATGTTTAATTACTTAGAAAAACTTTGCACACAGACAGAGCCAAGTATCCCAGTGAGATAGTGGGTAATGGTATCAGAACAACATTAGAATAAATCTGTAGGTGTTTGAGAAATCCTGAAGAGAAAACAGATATAATTAAAATAACTGTTAACTCTTCAGCATTAGGTAATGTTATCTTAAACAGATTAAATACTTTAGTGTGAAAAAAATGTTTCCATTTTTTTCAGCCTTTTAAATTTCCTCTTTCATCTTCTCCCATTGCCCATCTGCCTGTATCTTTCCCTACTCAACTCCTGTTCCTTCTAACCTTTCCATGTGATTCTGCAGAACTGTAGCATCCTGATGTAGATCTGCCATGTGCTGTGCCACCAAAAGAGGGAAGAGTCCAGATTGTGTTCTGAAAAAGGAGGAGAAATGGGAGACTCAGTCTACAGCTTCTCCCTACTTCAACTTTTCAAAAGCCCTTGATAATGAGGGAATTTACAGAGGGTGCCTTGGCTCTGTTTCCAAGACAGCATTAAAGGCTTGCTCACTCAAGGGACAGGTCAGCAGGGAGGAGAAACTGAAACCCTCCAGGGCATGCTGTCCCCAAGGAACAAAGGGAAAAGTGAACTTTAACCATGATCATGGTGAGTACTGATGGTCAGCCTCACTGCATTCCCAGCACACTTTTCAGCACCTGAGTGCCATTTCCTAGAATTCACATTTTAATTCTGAAATCCTGTTTATTTCGATTTTTTAAATGAAATTCCCTTCACATCTAGGAATGGAACTGTGCAGGAATGCTGTCTGTTATGTTCCTTTGTCAACTGAAAAGGGGCCTGGACAGCTGTTCCCTTTCCCTTTGGAACGGGGAATTTCTCAACAAAGACAATGAGTTGTACCATGCCATATTATGGGATATTTCTAAATCCCATAACAGCAATCACCTCTCACCAGAAAGGAAACATACCATATAATGAACATAAATATTCCCAAGCAATATTGCTCCTTCACCTGTTTGCCAAGTACCACTACAATTTTTAAAAGACAGAAAAATTTTACTCAAGTCCCCCATAATGTCCTTTGTATTTGGAGGTTCATTGTAGACCAGAGGAAAATTGATGTGGGGATATCTTTTAAAATACCAGAAGCCCTGGCAAAACAGTGAAATATACATAACTCTGATTATACATAACTTCTGAATCACTAGGAGACAATCTATCCAGCCCAATGTCTTTGATGACCACAAATTCTCAAGGGTGCAAACTTCTTCATTAATATTTAAATGGCACAGCAACTGGCTCACAAATGCTCATGGGTGGTTTTATTATTTTTGATCCCACATTATCCAAAGTTTTCAGAGTGGGATGACATTATTAAGCTCTGAAGACCCTGCTGCAATTATAAAAATGCAAAAGAAAGCAGGCTTAGGCAATTTCTACTTGCTCTTTCTTTATTAAACTTTTCCAGCTTAAGAAGATAAAAATATAGCAGTTTGCTGGTGCACAGTTCTTTTAGTCTGCAAAGCAAAATTTTCCCTAAAGCCAAAAGCTTCAGGATAATGCTGTCAGCCAATATTTGCCCCAGAGGGAAACACAAACAAGATAATTTATAAGTGTGCTGGGTTTTTTAAAACTCAGCAGGAAAATTAAGCCTGCTCAAACTGCCCCATTTTGATAGTGGAGGAAAAATACCAGGAGATTACGAGTTGGAGTCACAATTTACAGAAGAAATTGCAATAAGCACAATGATATTAATGAAAAAGTGTGTAAAAGAAAGAATGGTTTGCCCATAAAAAGATGATTCACCACCAAAAGATGTCACCTGGCCCACAGGGACAAAACCAAAGTGGCAGCTCTTCCCAGACAGTAAACAACATTCATTTTTTAGGAATTCTTTCCTATTTCTCAAATGCACCTCTTCATCTAGAGCAATGCTCCAGGTTCCAGCAAATGCAGACATTTAGGGGTGCCTTGGATCAGAGAGCAGGGTGAAGTTGTCTCTTTGATGTGTTGGCATCTATAGGAATGGCATGAAAACAGATGTGACACTTTTTAAGCCTCTAAATTTGGTGTTTGGCTTGTCTCCAACTTCCACCAAAATGAAAGAATAGATGAGCTGGGCTTGTGATGATATTGATACAAACTCAGAATCTTCTGTATATTGTGCTTGCATGTAAATGTCAGCTAAACTGCAGGCCAAGTTGTGAAATATATTAATTTTAAATGCAAACTTTCCCTCTTCTACCAGCAGGTGCCCTACTTAATATCTTTTCTTTACATTCCTTGTGACTGAATGGATTGCATTGCTGGATTCCTTGTAAGCTCATCCTTTTCCCTGCCTGACTGACAGGGAAAATCAGCTGTGGAATTCCTTCTCAGGCAGTGATGGCCATGCAGGGGTACCCCACAACCCTTCTAGGCACAAGGTGAGCTCCCAGGTGTGTGTCTGTGCCCCTTTGCTCTAAAAGTCACATTGTCAAATACATTTAAACCGTGGAACACAAAAGTTGTGCTCCCTCAGCGTGCCCGTGGTCTCCCTGTGATGGTTTGACAAGTGCCCAAATGCCAGAGAAATCAGCACAGGAAAAACAGAGCTGGAAACAAAATGTCACAACACCCAGAGAAAGTGAAGCTGAAGGGTGAGTGACACTGCTCATTGCCCACCAGGGGCTCTCATTTTTAAAGCTTTGTGCTTGAACTGAAGGGTACATAGCAGTTTAAAAAAAAATTAAATTATTAAACCCCGCTTTTCTTTAATGGCAGCCAGTACAGAGGAATGTATCCAAAGTAATTTCAAAGTGAAAAAGAAGAGAGGAATGAGAACAGAGGTTGGTAGATAGGGAATAAGTGTGTTCAAAGCAAAGCCTTCTTATCCAAATGAAGAGAAATGAGGAGGCAACAGCAAAGAGAGAAGTGCTGTGCTGTAGGCAGATCTACTTTGACTCAGCTTGTTTTCTCCATCACTGCAGAGGGAAAGCTGCACCATCAATCACAAGAATTTCTTCCCTCCCAACATTTTGAGTTCAAAATGTACTTTTATTTGTTTGATGTAGTGGACTGAACATTGTAGCAAAAGGGAAAACATCAGTTTTTGCTGTCACAAATAATTTTGAAACTGAAATTGAAATTGATGAGATGCACATCTGGCTTGTCTTCCCACTCCATCTCTTTAAATGGAGGAAGGACACAAGAAAAAGAAAAAAAAATAAATTTAAATTCCCTCTTTCTTATGAAATCCCCATTATATAATAGACCTGCTTTATAACAGATCTGTTTAAAATCAGTGTCAAAGACAGCACGGGCATAAAGCAAGGCCTCAAATGTCATCTTACTGACCAGCCTAAACTAACTTCAGCAAAAAAAGTTTTATTGCCTGGGTTATATTAGAACCTGGACTTCAACATCCTCATGTGAGCCCAAATGGTGACACACTTCACAAATTGCAACACTTTCATTACACACAATGTAATATTGGTGCAAGTGAGATCTGAAGTTTGTGCAGTACTGGAGGTGACAAACACCCAACCAAGACGTCCAAACCACGTTTTCATTGAAGGAAAAGGGGGAAATTCTGCACCAAAGAAAATGGCAGCCAATTATTGATATCAATGCTGTTTCTTTTCTCCTTATCTAATCTGCCTGGTTCTTTAATCATTGCAAAAAGCCCTAATGGCAATATAACATTGGAAGCAATATTCAAAGCTATTTTGGTCACCTTTTTTTCCTTTTACATTCTTTTGACCATTGGAAGTGTTCATTCTCTGCTTTCTCTCTCTCTCTTTTTTTAATCTGAAATATTTGATTATAAAAAGCATAATGAAAATAAGGATTATGGTTTTTCAAACCAATGCTCATATTGTTCTGTTTGCTGAAAAATTATATAACAAAATCACAGAGGGATGAAAAAGGATTGTTCAAGAATCCAAAATTGGGCTTGAAAGTTCCAGAATGTTCACACTGTAGAAATGATCAACTCAATAATTTAGTTTAGGAAATCTAATATATTTCTTTCCATTTCTGTATTTTCTAAAAGATAGACCAAAGGTGAAACAAAATGAAAAAGGAAAAAAAAAAGGTCTCATTTAGAGAATAAGAGAAGAGGAAAAACCAAGGGAATTTGTGCAGGAATAACTACTGAGAATGCTTAACAGTCTGAACCAATCTAGTGCAGTGGTTTTTTATTTAGAGAGGCACAAGGTCAACTTTATTCATAGCTGGCTTGTGAAAATGGGTGGAGAATGGCCCATAGAAACACAGGTTGATGACATGAACATGTGCAGGAATTGACTTGGGACTGTAAAAATTAGTTGCAATCTTATTTCAAGGTGTCTCCCCCTGATCCCTATTCCCTGAGACACCAATTTTAAAACATTTCCACAGGCAGCTTTGTATTTCCATTTTTAAGTTCTTCAAAAGATTTTTTTGGGCTCACATTGACACTCATCTTTTCTGATGACTCTGCTGTAGATTGCAATCAAGGCAAAAATGAACATTTCCTTGCAAAGAAAGGCCCTGTGTAAGGCACACATGCAAAGGACAATGGCACTTAGGAGAAATGAATGAGAATCAGCATCATTTGCTCAAGGAGGCTTTTAAAATCCCCACTTAGGACTGTCACCTTGACAAACTGTGCTCCAAGTTCCAAAGATTTTTATGTAGTCAGGTCTCCTCTAATGAGACTTTCTCAGCCAGTTTGAAGAGCTGGAGTCAATTACTCACTTTTTCCCCTGTGAAACACAGCTGGAAAATGGGAATGACTCTTTTGATATGGATTCCATTAACTAAATTCTTATTTTGGTTTTAAAAAAAAAAAAATGTTATTCCAATTGCTAATTATGCCTTTTGCAGCCTTTTTGTGGATATATTCATGGCACATATTTTACTTTGATTGCCCTATGGTAAGGGCCAAGGTTAACATTTCAGGTTTACATTAACTGCATGTGTTTCATGTTTAAATTAAATACACACCTTTTGTACACTTTAGAGCCTATTTTAGCCTTTAGAATAAATAAAATAAATGTTGGAATAATACATGCCCTCTGGGCAGCACTTAGCTACTTCTTACTGACTACTCCATGGTGAACCAGGTTTTTGACAGCTTGGTTGGTGACCTATTAGGAAATTTCTTTAACTTGATTTTAATGGTAACCAAAACTATTAATTTTTGTTTCTTTCTCTGCTCCAGAGTATTTATTTTTCATGCATTTAATATGTTTCAGCAAAGTCAGAAAATTGAATGTTTGAAGAACTCTGGGGCTTTTACAGAGGTGAGTGAAAGTGTGGGACTTTTGTGTATTTTTTAAAATTCGTTGTTTATAAAATGTGTATTTAATAAAATTTATATATTAGAAGAAGTTTTATGATCTTCACAGACATTGAAGGACACACTTGGCACTGCCTGAGGTGAGGATTAGGGTGATGTAGGTCTTATTATACAGAATTTACATTAGTTAAACAGCAGATTCCTGGGAGCTGAAACAATCAACAGTGTTGGATAAGAAAACCTCTGCTACTGCTGTGGGAATAAAGGGAGATCTGTGGCCCAGTGGTGGCTTTTCCCCCTGGATTCAGTTCAAAAGCTGGCAATATCGCATTAAAAACCTCTGGTACTTCACCTGGGAATCAGCAACACTTGTGCTCACAGGAGATGGAGGTGTGTTATAATATCCATTTATTTTGGATGGTGAGTGTTGTCATTAAAATAATTATCAGAATTTTAAAATTCTTTTCGAAAGAGAGAATCTCTGACTGCTGAAAATAGCAATTTTGAAATTTCCCCTGCCTGTTTTTCTGAACAGGGAAGCAGGCAAGTCATGACACCACCCTGCCTTTGCCAGAAGGAAAAAATCAACAGTTCCACAACAAAGAATGGGAAAAGACCATTGAGTCTGTGCTAATTTTTGCTAGAAGGATGAATTAACTACAGGCCTGTAACACTGGACTTTATCATCCTGGAGGTCTTTTAGAGCCTTAATAATTCCATGATTTCTTTGCCTTCTCCTCACTTCTCCTTTTTGTGAAACACACTGATCTTCCTTGCCTAAGCACCTTCACTGCAGCTTTCAGCTCATCCCTCACACAAACTCCTTCACTTCCTGGTCTCCTGCTTCACATGCCAAGCAAACCTGGGGAAAAATTGCTTTCAGACCCTTTTTAATCTTTTTATCAGTGGCACCATGAGGGCAGGCACGGTGTCACAGCAGTTACAGGAAGGTGACACTACTAAACTTCAATCATAACTTTCCAACATATAGAATTCATTTTCATATTTAGAAAAAGCCAATATTACCATATTTATCTATAAGAACCACACATTAACAGAAAGATCCAAGAGTGCAGGGTGGCTTTAATGACCCTGCAAGACTGGAATAAGCCAACAGCTGTGTAAAGGTTTATGGAATTTGCAGGGAACCCTGATGAGGGGGAGAGAGGATGAGGCATTTGGCCCATTGGTATGAAAAGGCTAATTAATTACTATATTAGACTGTATTATTCTATATTATATTACATTACATCTAAACTGAACCTGCCAGGCATTAACCCTGCACACTCTGCTCAGAAACTTGTGACTGTCCCCTGACAGTCCCGACACGCTCACAGTTGGCCCTGATGGGCCAAGGAAACAAAACCCCATCACTGTGGGTGAACCATCTCCATTTTGCATCCTACTTTGGCACAAACACGGGCACAGCAAGTGAGAAGAATTGTTTTTCCTTTCTCTGAGGTCCAGAGCATGTGACACCCAGAAATATTCTTGGGAAGAACTGTGCCTTGCTTTTCTCTGTCAAGAGAAATGTGGGGCTGCACAGGTTCAGTGCCCCTGCCCTGGGGGGAGCTCATCCCACAGAGCTCCCAGTGCTGACAAAACCAGCCCTTTGGAAGACCTCTTGCTCTTTCATGTAGTCTCAAGCTCAGTACCCTTCTCTCTTTCCCCTTAGAAGAATAACTGGATAAAGGAACTGGAATAATTCCAGTCACAGACATATTTATAGAAAAATACTTTGCCAGGATTATTTCTCCTGAGAAGCTGAGAAGCCTCAGAGGAGAAGAAAAACAACAATTATCTGCTGCTGTGGGATGCAGCAGGTGCATCTTTGGTTGGTCTCATGTGGTTGTTTTTAATTAATGGCCAATCCCAGTCCAGCTGTCTCAGACTCTGGGCAGCCACAAGATTTTATCATCATTCCATTCCTTTCCTTGCCAGCCTTCTGATGAAATCCTTTCTTCTATTCTTTTAGTGTAGTTTTAGTATATCATTTTCTTTTAATATAATATATATCATAAAATAACAAATCAGCCTTCTGCAACATGGAGTCAAGGTTCTCATCTCTTCCCTCATCCTGGGACCCCTCTGAGCACCACCACAGGCATCCAAAGCAAATCCCAAAGCAACACTCTGGGCAGTTCCCAGCATACCCCTCCTCTCTCCAGAGCATTCAAAGGAATTCTGATCCCAGATGCTGCACCTAGCCAGCAATTCTGGGCTGATTTGGAAAGTTGATGCCTAATCTTGCCTGGCATTAAAATATTTTACATCTCCTGACTTGCTAGAAAAACAAGATTACACTGAGCATTTGTTACCTGGAGTCAATGAGGATATTACTTGGTCACACAAGGGCAAATCCTCTCATTTCAATTCTGGCAAGGAAATGGATTAAAGTCTTTATCTTCACAGAGTGAAACACAAATATTTAATTCTGGTTTTCATGTTATCATCTCCCATGCTTGGCTTTTTGAGATCAGTCACCAGGATAAAAATAAAAAGGATGTACCCACGAATGAGAATAAATATTCAGATTGCTTCATGAATATGGACAGCAATGACAGAAAGGAGACATCAAAAGCCTCACAAGATTTTCTGTCTTCAATAATTCAATTTTGCAGCAAAGTCAGTTAGTGATTGGAAAATAGCAGGTTCAAATGCTGCAGACTGTGCAAAGGAAAAAATGTCTGCTATTATTTTGTTTGCAATCAAACACAGATTTTATAGTACAAATCAGGTTTACAGATGGTTTTACAAGTTTACAGGGTTTCCATGATAAGAGGAGCCCCAAATTCCCACACTGACAGATTTTTCTAAATATTCTTCAACATTTCAATGAACCTTTATATATATGATATTAGTTTATTGGCTTTTCCTTGAAGTCAGAAAGTTGACTTTGCAAGAAGTATGGAAGCCTGAAGTAACCGGTGATGCCTAAGAGAGAGGAAAAATGTCACATTAAAATAACACAGATATAAATGTCCAACTGGTGCTGTGCAGAGCAGTGACAAAGTCTGACAAATTCAGCTGTTGGGCATCCTCAGTTGGAGAGAGCACTGTTTGATCTGGAAATGTTAATTCTGTGTTTCTGTTTAATGACCACTCTCTCATGTGGTAAAAGGAAGTTAAAACATCCATAAAAAAGGAATAAAATAATCTCAAAACCTGTTCAGTTAATACTGAGGGCTTCAGAATGAAGATGTTAATTCTGTTCTGAAAACTTCTTCTTCCATATGGGACATAAAAAAGGAAGAGAAGAAAATTGATTATAAAGCACGAGTAGAAATTTCCAATCAATTACAGAGAAATTTTAATTACAGTAAAAATTCCATTGCTACAAACAAGAATTGGCCAAAACACCCATAAATTTAGAATTCTGTCTGTCTCCCTAACCTGAGAGGCAGCATAACATTGCAAGAAACCATCAAGATCTCTGCCCAGAATAGTTGTGGCTGCCTCATCCCTGGAAGTGCTCCATTTAAATTCCATTTAAATAGACAAAAAGTATTGATTGCAATGATAGCCAGTATGAAATATAGAATGGAACTTCCCAGGTAAACATTTTCCCTCGACTGTATCAGATGAAAGACACTGTGAACCAAGTGATGAATGAACACAGAAATTTGACTGTAATATTAATTGCAGGTGCAGGGGAACCACAGATGAAGTTCTGCTACCATGTTAATTAGATAGATAATCATGATCTGTTTCTTTAATAAGACTTCCAGGTATGGAAATATAACCCTGGATTCAGGGTTGTATTTTCAACTGTGAAAAAACAATTTCCATCTTTTATGACTATTTCCAATTCTGTACCCACTGTGGCCACATTTTGTAATTTTGCCATCATTTGCAGTGAATTTTCGTAATTTGTCACAGCTCTTCCTCAGATTAGTCCATCGCCCAATATGATATTTTTAGTGCACACAAAACCAAGGTAGCTAAGCAACAACAACAACAACAACAACAACAACAAAAAAAAAAAAAAGAAAAAAAAAAAAGAGGAAATTGAGGACTTGATGTTGTCTCAAAATCACCACATTTGATGCTTCACAGGTGTTTGAAATGGACCCTGCTCATTAAATCCAGCCAGATTTCTGCTGGCTGACCAAACTGCCTTCATTCAACATTTCAATGAACCTTTATGTGCTACAAAACTTGCCAGTATGTGATCCTAGTTTATTGGCTTTTCCTTGAAGTCAGAAAGTTGACTTTGCAAGAAGTATGGAAGCCTGAAGTAACTGGTGATGCTTAAGAGAGAAGAAAAATGTCACATTAAAATAACACAGATATAAATGTCCAACTGGTGCTGTGCAGAGCAGTGGCAGCTGATGGGCTGGTGTTAAAAACCTTACAGCTTCATGATTTTGGAAGCTAAATGTTTGTTCCATGCCCTGGCTGTGCCTCTGCAGCCTCTGGTTCCCTCCCAGCCTCCCTGGGAGATGAGGTTTCCGTGGAGGGGCTGATGTGGTGCCCCAAGCCCTGCTTTCCACCTCGGGGGAGCTGCCAGCAGCAAAGATGCAATGAAAGGTTGGAGAGCAGTTTCTAACCATGGTGGGCATCAATCCCCAGTGACACACAGAGTGAGCTCACATTGGCTCAGCCAGTGGAACCTGCAATAGCAAATTGTGTAAACACAAAAGGGTTAAGTCCTGCCTAAGAGGGAGAAAAAGGACTTGAGTCTCTTTCAGAAATCTAGACTTTGTACATCCAACTTAAAAATTGACCTTGATCACGTACTTAGATGGAAAGATATATTTTACTTCAATGAAAGATTGGATTTCTTCTTTTTTTCATGCCTTAAAAACAGTGGTTTTTTTCTTAAAACTAACCCTCAGGCTGTTTTTGAGAGTTTATAAGAGCTCTCTCTCTAGGTGCATATTACAAATACTTATAATTCAGATGGTTTGGGAGAAATTTGTATGAAGATCATGACCTAAGAGTGAAAATCCTGGCTAAGGATAACCATGTTTCTTGTAGTCCATATGCCAACAATACCATCAGTTTATGCATTACACTTTCAAATGTAATTGCAAATAATCTCATGGTCTTAAGATTTGCTGGTCTTGAAACTGCCCTAAAAGAATTTTCTATTTTCTTCAATTTCAGCTGCTTCTGACTAATCCACTAAAATTGATATCAATTCTGTTATTGTTAGAAACATTGCCTGTAATTTATTTGATAGAAAAAAGAATGAAAAAATAATTTTAGTCTTTATTCTATATGTGTACATTTGAAGACCTGTAATATTTATTTATTGCTTGTCAAAAAACAGTACTTAGCAATGTAGGTGTAGATTACTAGAAAATGACACTGTGTAATTTAACATGAGCCTTTAGATAATATTTGTTGTCAGATCCCTTATCCCTTTCTACTTTGGCCCCTCTTAAAATGTACATTTTAGAGAGCTGAGGAATTCTTGAGGTGTGTATTATCTATTTGGTTTTTTTGTAAACACAATCAAAATGTCTCAGAAATTGTTGAAGGTTTCACTTTCTACAAAAATTCTCTATTACATGCCAAGCTAAGACACATTTTAATTTTATTTTATCCCTGAGCTATTCTTTTATCTCAATCACATATTTAACCACCACCTATTTGAGACTGGTTCACTGACTTTATATTGTAAAAATATTGACTTTGCAATTCAGAGAGACTATTTCTCCATCTAGTGCTGCAAAACCAGATTATTTTATACAGAATAACTGGAGTACAACATAAATAAGTTAGACTTAAAAAAACCCAAAAAACCACTAAAACCAGCCAGTGCAAAAAAAGGCAAACAAAGCTAAGGCAAAACAAAACAAACAAATCCAAAACTTAAGTTTATCCCTATCCTATCCAAAGTTCCCTGATGTAATGTGAACTCCAAATTCACTGTCAGTGCCACAATAACTTGGCACTAGGGCTCACTGCAACACCCACACCTTTAACCTGCACCAGTCTAAACTGAAGGTTATGTAGGACATTCAGTGTAAAAATTCCCTGTTTGTCATGGAGCAGTGTGATCCTTCAGTGGTACCAGTCTGTTAAAAGATATCTCCTCAAGCAAGAACTCTGTCTTGGGGTGCAAATGCAAGATGTGGCTGGGTGTGGGTGTTCAGTTCCCATCTGTCAGAGCTGGGGCAGTTCTCTGCTGTTCATGGGGCAGGTTTCTGTATCTCTCCCACAGCCCATCCTCCCTCCAGGAGATCTCTGCTGTCCATGGGCCATTCATTATTAATTACCTTCTGTCCATGGGCCATTAATTATTAATTACCTTCTGTCCATGCCCAGGGAGTGTCCCTGCAGGGCTGATCAAATTCCACCATCCCATGGGGAGATGCTCTGCCCAGGGGAGGAGCCAAGCATTCCTACCTGGATCCAATCTGCCCTGGGAACAGCCCAGCAGCCTTTGCCCACTGCATTCCCAGAGGAGCAGCTTTCTGCTGCCCTGCATTCCCAGAGGGAGAGCAGGCCCATCTCCAGCAGCCCTGGAGCTGCAGAGGAAAACTCCCCCCTTGTGCAGGATCCCTGCTCCAGCAGAGCCACAGCTGGCACTGCAGGAGGGCTGAGCCCCCCTGGGATGGGACTGTGCCACCACCCTGAGCCCCCCTGGGATGGGACTGTGCCACCACCCTGAGCCCCCTGGGATGGGACTGTGCCACCACCCTGAGCCATCCTGGGATGGGACTGTGCCACCACCCTGAGCCCCCCTGGGATGGGACTGTGCCACCACCCTGAGCCATCCTGGGATGGGACTGTGCCACCACCCTGGGATGGGGCTGTGCCACCACCCTGACACACAGGGGGTCAGCTCCTGCTCTGACTCTGGCAGTGGTTTGGGGTTTTTTTGTACTATTGCATTTGTATTTTTAATTTTCCTAGAACAGAACTGTTATTCCTACTCCCATATCTTTGAGCCCTTTAATTTCAAAATTACAATAATTCAGAGACAGGGGATTTACATTTTCCATTTCAGGGGAGGCTCCTGCCTTCCTCAGCAGGCACCTGTCTTTTCAGACCAAGACAAGCACAAAAGAGCATCTTGCTTAAAGCAGCTGAGTAGCCTTGGTTCCTCAACAAAACTAATTCATACTAATCCTATTCTCAGAGATTTTCTACAGAATTGCATAGATGGAGACAGAATGTTAGTTCATAACAATTTACACTTAATATTTTTTCTAAAATCAGTTTAAAAGAAAGCAGACCACAAGAAATTATTATGCAGTCTTAAAACTCAAACAAGCAGGAAATCATCAACAAAATAATTTTGGCAAATAAGACAAATCCCTGTATTTTTCAAAAATACCATGGAAAAAATGCAGGAATACTAAAACATTTCACCAGTCCACATACTCTTTTCTGTAAACAGCATGTGAGCAAAGAGTTTCAAACTCCTTTTTGAGCCAGCACTTCTGATGGCACATTTATCTTTTGATGTGCTGATTCCTGGCTTTGGGGTGGTGTAAAACAGGCACTTCAGTTTAAACATCCACAGGTGCTGCATCTCTGTTACAAATGTGAATAGGTGTGTTTAGTAACTAATATCAATTATTGTGAGCACTCACCACATGCATTTCTGCCAGCTAAGAACCAAAAGCCATCAAAATAAATTATTTTTATCCCTGCTGAATACGGTCAGTTGGCAAGAAGTATCCAGATGGATTGTTTGCCATGAGTAAAGGGAAAGGAGATGAATTCTTCTGCAAGAACACTGGCCATTTTGCAGCTTTTATTCTTCCAACTCTTTACAGGGTAAATTGTGGGAAAATAAGGTTTATTTACTGGCACTGCTGAGAGCATTCAGCTGAAAAGCTGCGACACAGAAGCAGAAAATATGTCATTTCTGAAACTGAAAACATATCACATTTCAGACAATAACCTATTAAACAGGAAAATAATTACTTGGACTGTGGGCTACAATGGACTGTGGTTTACATAAAAGGACAGATAAAAATCTCAAGCCATCAGATGCATGGATGGCCACTCAGAAGCAATAAATCTGAGCTCTGTGCTTCATGCTAATTGACATATTTTTATTGGACAGCTTGTCAGAAAAGTCACAGAGACATGCAAGCATCCACAAATGAAAACCCTAATTTTTGAGGGATGCTTAACAGCATTTAGAAATTATTTCAGTACAACAACAACCTCAGTAGCTGGGAAGACTTGGGGACAGATGGCTTTGGGACCTTGGAGCACATTTCATAGTAGTATCTTTGAGTAATTTAATGAAGCAGCTACTCTTCCTTGCAACAGAGCTTTTTGGAGGAAACCAAGCAAGAGGAATCTGATGAAGTGGCACTGCTCTGCTTCCCTGCTGGCACCCTGGCTCAGTTCAGATGTGTGGACCAGGGAAGGGCAAGACATTTTCTCTCTCTCTCTCTCTGTTTTCCTGCTGCCCATGTGTTGGGTGTGAAGGGAAGGTGCACAAAGACAGAAAGGCTGGTTAAATGCTCACTGAACATGCAGGAAAGTCTGGGCATTTCGAGCATCCAGTGGTTGTGGACAATAGAGGTGATTGAAGTCAGAGACATCCCTTTATTCCAAGAGGCAAGGAAACAGAGGACAAAGGGACAGCTTGAAGGAATTCCAAAAAGGACATGGAAATCACCCCTTCCAAACTGGAAATAGTCAATTTCCAGGCAAGAATAGATGTTTGGTAACAGGTGAGGGCCCTTTCAAAAATATGAAAGGTCTAGACATGAAATGTTTGAAACCATGAACCAAAACCTTGTCTCCAGTACATCAGACAGGGCTCAACCATGTTCCATCTGCTGACATGTAACAGAACTTTTCTCCTGCTGGCCTTAAATTGCTCATGTATCCAGCTCTAGGAAAGCAAAGAGAATTCAATCTGCACTCAATTCATAAAGCTCCAGCATCACAGAGACTGAATTTCTTTCTTCTCCCTCATTTTCCCACCTTCTGGCATCACTCCTGGCTGGTATTGCCACTGGAATTGACACCTTTTGGTGCTTACATGGTACAGATAACTGCATTGGGAAAGGCATCAGGAAAAGAAAAAACCAACCCATTTATCCCTTTTCCAGCTGCTGTTTTACTGGACTGCTTTCAACCTGAACAGGTTTAAGGGTGGCTGTGAGTGGAAAGTAATTTCCATAGATTATTTTTCAAAGAAAGTGATTTTAGACAGCAGGAGGAAATGATGAATCTTGCATGCAATTTACCCTCCTATGCCAGAAATAATGAAAACTAGGACAAGCTGTTCCACAGAAGGATTAGACACTTATCCAAGATTGGAAAACTGTCAGTATCTGTAAACATTTTCAAAAGTTTACACTACACCTGGGAATCTGACTCTCTTGAGTCATTTTGGAAGACATGCTCCTTTTCTTAGAATCCTTTGAAAAGGTCTAGGAGCTTCTATTTCCTTAATTTGTGGGGTTTTAACAAGAGAATTATTAAAAGGTTAAAATGTGTATCAGCAAATAAAATGTGGGAACAAACGAGAAGAGTTTGCTCTGCTGAGAATGTTAATTATATCTTTGCAATATTTACAACAGATCAGGAAAGCAGAAGTGCTGGGTGTAGGTGGGCAAGGTTTTGGCAGCAGGGGAGGTGTGTGGGGGGAGAGCTGTGTGCAGAAATGCCAGGGACAGCCCTGGCAAGGACACAGACAGTGGCAGCCACTCCCAGCTGCATCCTCCTGGCTCCACAAGCAAAACTGTGCCCAGGAATGGAGAGAAAAAGGAGAAGAAAATAAAATTAAAAGACAACACCAAGGTGAGAACAGAATGCAGGTGTCAGAGCCAGGGTTTTAATCAATTTGGTTAGTTTTTGACCATGATCATAATTGGTAAGTGATGTCCCTGTCTTTATTTTGACCCACAAGCTTTTTTTGGCTTCTGTTGCCAGCTGGGGGGGAACCAGCAGCATGCCAAGGTCAATTCCCCACAGCAAAAATCGTTCTTTTCCTTGGGAGCCTTTTCTTTTATGGTCCTTCTACGTGTGCCAGCCTTGCCTTTGGTTCCTTGGGACTTTTACCCACATTGCAAGTGCAGTCTGCACCAGAGTGAGCCATAACTTTTCCAGCTGATGTAATAAAGGCAAGGAAGAAATGTCAGATTCAGTTCTGGGTGTGTTGCCAGCCAGATTATTAGCATTGTGGTCCTTCAAAAACCGAAGAATCTCTTTGTATTAGGACAGAATTTTTATCCTTTTGTTACAAATGCCAGTTAATATTTGCAATTTGCTGTGGAGCAGCAGTGAGACAGAGCAGAGCTCTGACAGAGCCCTGCCATGCCCCTCAGGCGAGTTTCACAAGTGACAATGTGCTGTGTCTTCTGAAAAGAACAGCAGTTTTGCCAAGAAAACAAAACAACAACGAGTCTGGCCAGCATTCAAAACATTCCAATCTCAGAGCAATTTTTTTTTTTTTTTGCAGGCAGGTTGTGGCAAAAACAAACCCTCAAGATAACTTTGCGCTTCCTGAAGAAGTTGCTCCAAATTTTCCATGCCAGCAGATGCAGTGAGTCAAAACCAATGTAAAGATCTCCATATGAAAGGTCAGCAAGCCTGCAATTACCACAAAGCTCTTGGATTTATGTTCTACATTTCTTCTGATAAAGATATTAGGAGCTAAGTCTTTATACACAGCTGCATCTTAAAAAAGGCACTACTCACTGGAAAAATAATAATTCTTTTGCTACTCAAGGCTTCAAAACCCAGCCATTTTTTGAGTGCTTGGATTTCTAGATGAGTCCTACATAATTCTTGGGTTTGGTGCATGTGGCCTTTGCAAAGCAATGGGTAAAACTCTTACTTTGTTTGAATATCAAATATAGCTGTCTGTGACTTTTAAAATTTTAAATGTAGCAATTTAGCAGAGGTACTCAAGAATTTTTTTTTTTTTTTTGCTGTTAAAAGGTTTAATGGTTGTAGCCACAGTAATGAGGAGTCAATGTCCTCACAAGCTTCAGCTGGGTGTTTTGTAGGCAGACTCGAACCACAAAAGGTGTGCTAACATGAAAAAGGAGCTGGGTTTGTAGAGACACTGCCTTAATAATTCAAATCTCTCTTGGAAATGCATTTTGCACCTCCTTTTGCACCACCAGACTTTTAAAAACTCCATGCTAAAAGTACAGCAACCAATAAAAAAAAATAGTGGTGGGACTGGTTTTCTGGTTCAAGTACCATGGAAATGTTTAGGAGGAAAAGGAGTAATTCTTAATTTATTTTTATTGTGGGCAAAACATTGACAGGCACATGTTCAAAGGTCATTCACAGCCCTCAACAAGAGGTGGGCATTTGGCATGCTAATGTCAGCAGGGATCCCAGCATGTGGAGAAATTACTCTGTGATTTCTTAATAAACTCTCCCCTGGAGTACTGATTGTTTTTTACTGGAATCCTGTTGTTTCAGCTCAGAAAAAAAAACCAGCCAAATGAGTGGCATGAGCTAAATGTCAGTTCTGACAGCTATATTCCACCTGTCAGATTTCTGGTGCAGTCTGAAATCAATTTATTTGGTTCCTGTCTCCAAGTGCTAATCAGCTCGCATTTCTGAAGCAACTGCTGCTGAAAGTAGAAACAACCTCATACGGCTGAAATGTTGGGTTTGCTTATCAGGGATTTTCTGATAAACTGTTTTACATAGAAATACAGCTAGCTTGTGAAATTACTCAAATCTGCACCCAGAACTGAATCCTAGACAGAGTCCAACTGTGCTTCCAGTTGGAATCATTGTTGGGTTCTAGGAGATTTCAATCATCCCCGAGACTGGCATGTGGTTATAAACATCAGAGGTTGGACTTGATGATCTTGGAAGTCTTTCCCAGCCTTGATTCCCACCAGTGACTCTCTGATTCTGTGATCTGTAACAACAGTTGGATCCCTTGTCTCCTTTTCTCTCCAGTATTTCAGAAACATTACTCATGCTCTGATCTTAAGACTTGCTCCAAGTCAAACTTGAAGGTCTTGGACTAATAGTTTGAAAAATTACTTAGTATTACATAAATCTGCAAGGTTCTCTGTTGTCTTAGATAGCAAAGGTTCTATCATCATCATAGTACAAGGATTTCATATTATCAGAGCTTCATACCTTCTGATACAGGCAGCTCCTCTACACACTGACTTCTCCAGGTCCTGGCAGTAATCTGACTCTCCTCACTCCTCTTTCCTTACTCTTATATAGCACTAGTTCTTATTGATTACAGGTGTGGCCTGTTAAGATCAGGCCCACCTCCAATCTTCAGCAACTGACCCAGCTGCAACTCACTGGGGGACAAGATCACCCTCTACAATTCTCAGTCAACACTGATGTCTGCTTTCTTTTCATGTGATGGGTCTGTCTGAGGTGTAAATGCCTTTAATCCTAGCAGTCCACAGAGTGCCCTTTGTGGGTTTGTGACTGCAGCAGTGCTGGTAACACCCCAGCTTGGGCACTGCTGAGCAGAACTTTGAAAACATCTAGGATGTCTCTTTTTTTCCATTCTGTCCCTGCAGCAAGTAGGCTGGGGATGAGCAAGAAAGTGGGAGGGAAGAAACTGTGGAAGACACAGAGAGAGAGGGAGATTTAGGGCAGGCAACCACCGCTCAGTGACTTCTGGAACGTGCAAGTGATTGCATCATTGTCATCCCTTGTGTGTGGGATCTGCCCTCCACCCCTTCTCCTCTTTTATTTGCTTATTAAACTATCTTTATCTCAGCTCATGGGTTCTCTCAGCTCTGCTGTTCCAATCCCTCCTCCATCCCACTGGGAGTGGTGCTGCTGACCACGGAGAGCCCACTCCATGGGAGTATGTGCAGCATGTGATGCACGTGGTTGGCACCTTCTGACTCATTTGTTGTTGGAATCCTCTCAGTGGTTCAAAAGGAACACCAATGAAAACAATGCAAAAGGATGTGAAAAGCCCAGGAGATTTGAAGATTCTCAGGGTTTCTGATAGTTAAACCACAAATGAGATGGCACAGATGCCTGGGGCAGTTTCTAGTGCTGACACAAATTCCTGCAGCTATTTACCATTAGAAAATCAAACTTGAAAAACCTCCCTGAAACCAAAACAGAGCAATTCAGAGAATACAATCTATTCCTCTTAGATTTCAGGTGCAAATCTGAGGAAATCTGAGTAAAACTATGATACATTAACAGAGTAAAATGAAGGTTTAGCACTAACAGTCCTCTACAGCTGTATTCAAGCAGACTGAAAGTTCACCCATAACAATTTTCCTAGATATGAGCCAGTGGCCATCCACAAAAATTTTATGTGTTGCATGCAGGTTTTCTCTGGTAAAGAGAAAAAATGTCAAGAAAACATAAAACTCTGTCAAAGCCCAAACTTCAGTCGAGAGTATCAGATATTTTCTGCTGGATATCGATGTTACTGATTGTAATCCCTTTTTAAAGCATTAAAAAATCCAGTCCTGGAAGAGCTGTGCTTAATCAAATTTTCATTTAGGAAGGGCCAAATTCTTTTTCATTTTTATAAGTCTGTCTGTGCTTTCTTCATGTCAGGAACTCTTCTTGCATTTCAATTTCATTGTAATGAAGCTGAACCTGGCCAATTTCACTTTTACATGTGCACAACATATTGAGTATCTAACAGTAAGAAGAGCTTTGAAAGAATTCTTACTAACACAAAAGGATTATTTGTTAAAGAAATGAAAGATTGGAGCCAATTATGCAGCATGGCTGCTGTAATTTTTTTATCAAATACATTCTATTCCATCCATTTATCCTGTAAGTTTAAAATATGACTCATACACATGAATCATATTTTTTTTTCCTTGATTGGCCCCCTAAAATTTTTGGCAATTCCTACATTAACCTAGGGATAATTATTAAGCAAAAGAGGTAGAAAAAGGCAGACTCACAGGAACTTGATGAAGCCTTTAGAGTGACAAAGACATGCAAGATTCAAAGACCCACTTCCTTCGCAGGCACCAAAGTTCCTCCAGTTCTACTTACACAAGTTCTAATCAAAGGACAAAAAAATTAATTTGGAGTTATATGCTTTGTAGGTCAGCACTTTCTGTTTCTTGGGAAGAGAAAATAGATCATTAAAAGGGATATATCAGCAGGAGAATGGGTTGGAAGTGCTGTAGGAAAATGAAAAAGAAATAAAAAAGTTGCACAGAAGAAGAAGAACCTTTCCACCTCATGATCTGCCCGGCAGACCCTGGGGCATATCCTACTGGCAAGTGTGTAAAAACCTCTTGGCTCCCAGAAAATTAGGTACAATTTGTGCCTGAAAAGGCTGAGTAATATCACTTCCATGTTACCACCAATCTTTTATCTTCCTGTTCTTATTTGGGGTGGGGAGAACTTATCTTGTTTGTAAAAATAAGTCAGTTTTGGCTGAAGAGGTGGTGTTTCCAGTCACACTCCATCTTCCAGCTTCAGCACCAGACCTGAGTGAACACATTTTTCTAATCCCTTAAACACAATCTTTGTCCCCTGATTCTCTAAGTTCCCATTAAAAGAGAGCTGGAGCAGAGCTGCCTTTCCAGACAGACAGCACACAGTGAGAGACAGCTGTTCTTGATTCCCTCCAGCATGTATCAATTGCCTGGCACATCTTCATCAATATTACACACAGAATCCTCAGCAGCCATCATAAACATGAACACAAAGAACTGAGAGAGTTTCCAAGACAGGATGTTATTTCTGGATGACAAATTTGCAGTGCCTTCTGCAGATCTAGAAAGCTTTCCTGATAATTGTAAACTAGTATCAAAAACCTATGCAAATGTACAAGATATTTTTAATTTTCTCTGTGTGTAGGAAGGCAAGGGGAAGGCAATAGGGACAAAAACCTGAGAGAAACATTGATTTAAGTGTTCTGCCAAGTCTGTTTCAAATTACAGCAGAGCTATTTTATGTGCAGTTTCCATGCTGTGTATTGGTACCCTTGCTCAAATGTAGCCTTCCAAATGCAGTTTTCAGTCATGAATAATTCTGTCATCTGGCATTCAACTGAAATGTGGCATTAACCATACTGTCAACTGCTAATATTATGGGTTACTTTGCAAAGAAATAACGGCTGCTTTGTAAAAAAATAAAGCATAAAATGCATAAATAAGGTAAAATTTTCTTCCTTCCTTCTTTCTTATGGTTGGTGCCACTCTGGTGCAGTGCCTTACATCATGATGGAAAATTCAAATGGTCACATCAGGTTCAAAAAGTATAGAAACCCCTCAACTCCACTGAGTGTTGTCATTCCAATAATTTGTTAAACTGAATTATGTTGCTCATATGCAGTCTTTTGATTAATATATATTTCTTCAAAGGCCCTTAAATCAGAATTCATCACTTTAAGGTCGTGACACTCCTGCCATTTGGTTTTACAGAAGTGGCTTTCATTAACAGCAGGGTGATGACCTCAGCTTTGAGCTTTCTGGTTCTGACAGTTTGTGCTACAATTTTAATGAGATTTAAAACCAGGCTTTTCAGCCCTGCATTCCTTAAGCAGTGCTCTCAACAGCTGCGATGTCCTCTGTGCAATCCATTACCAGCTCCCAGCCCTTTCCAAGTGAACCAGTGACAGGCACTTGTTTAACTCCCTGATGGCCTTTATGAGGTGTAGCCATAAATGTTTCTGTCCCAGTGATGCCACTTGGTTTGATGAACAGGCAGCAATGACTGCAGAGATGTTTCTCAGCATTGTGGAGGATGATGTGCACGGAGCAAGGACACAAGCTGCAACCTGGAAGTGTCCCCCAGGCACCAGCAGGGGATGTGCTGCCTCTGTTTGTCATCATTGCACTCATTGTTTACCCTGTGCTGCTCTGAAACTCTGGGGTTTGTGTAAAGACAAGCTTCTGCTGAGGTGTGAGAGCAGATGGAAGCTGAAGTTTTAGCTGTGTGCCTTTTTAGCATGCAGAAGACAAAACTTTGTCCGATGTCAGAAACAGATGGGAACCATTACACTGCCTATCACAATGCAGATATTACTAATTTCCTGTTCTAGGAATCTGGCAGGACCACACAGAACAACTTTTTAGAAATATCCAGCTAGCTAAAGCCTGTGGAACCATGAGACATGTGTAACATTTAAAACATCAACCAAAATAAATACCAAAAGCCCCTTCCACTAACCTGAAAAGTATTTTATCAAGTCTAAATATATATATTCCAATGCATTTGAATCACTCCTTAGGTAAAAATAACAAGTCAGAACAACCTAGTCTGCTGGGATAAATCAGAGCATGCCTTTTACTAAAAGGAAAAAAAAAAGCTGGCAGAGTGTAGACAATTTGTAGACAAATGAAAGGATCAGTACTTGTTTTCTAGCAAATGCTGAGAGCTGTACTTTTCAATAAAATCACTATGTTTTGAAGAAAGTTGCTTTGGATAAAGGCTTTTAACTGCCAGATTAAAAGTCCAGCCTCTGAATGCATGCAAAAGGGTGGAAAAATGCAAAAATACATGTTGCTAAAACACAAATGACTTTTTTTTTCATTATTAGAGAAGTAATTGGCAGTGTGAACAAAAGGAACAAGTGCCCATTTTTCTGCCCATTTTTCTGCTACACACACTTCTGCCTGTGAGATCTCTGAATCAACCTCTTCTGTGCTGGTTTCATTTCTTCCTAAAATAATTAACATCCAATCTGGAAATCAGGTAATTTAGTTCAAATGAATCTCCAACCAAACACAGTCCAGCCTATTTCTGTGATTGCAGGAGCATTTTCTTTTTTCTCCTTTTTCTTCATTGCTTCTCTACAGCTCTTGATTTATACATAGTGTGCCTCTGAAACAACCTCTGCACAAAGACTAACAGCCTGGATTTCCTGCCTTTCCTTGTGAGACCTGACAGAAATATGGCTTGCAAGCAGAAGCCACTTCAACAAGGCATCTTGTCCATAAGTTAAACTAAAAATAGTGGAGTTTTTTTCAATTTTCTGTGAGTTATTTGTAGCACTGTTTCAGGCAAAGCACACTTGACTGGGGGAATTTAGGTTCCTTTATTGCCAATTAACATAAACATTCAATTACTGATTTGGGTGTTGGGAAGCAAAGAAGACAAATATTTAAACACAAGAGGGAAAACAACTTTCAGACACTTCTCCTTCCCCTCCCTGCCCCCACTCCCAGAAGACTAATTTATTATAATATTATATCATAGCATATCATATCAATGATATGATATATGATATGACATGATATGACATGATATGACATGATATGATATGATATGATATGACATAATAATATAATATAATATAATATAATATAATATAATATAATATAATATAATATAATATAATATAATATAATATAATATAATATAATAGAATATAATATAATATAATATAATATCATATAATATAATATACTATAATATAATATAATATAATATAATATAATATAATTAATATCATATCATATATATTATGTTTTAGAGTGCTATACTAAACTATACTAAAGAATACAGAAAGGATATTTACTAACTGCTAAAAAGATAATAATGAAAACTCCTGACTCTTTCCAGAGTCTGACACAGCTTGGCCCTGGTTGGCCAATGAGTCAAAATAATTCACAGCAGAATGGAATGGAACAATCACCTGTGGGTGAACAATCTCCAGACACATTCCAAAGGAGCAAAACACAGGAGAAGCAAATCAGATAAATATTGTTTTCCTTTTCTCTGTGGCTTCTCAGCTTCCCAGGAGAGAAATCCTGGGTGAAGGGATTTCTCCAGAAAATATGAATGTGACAGCTGGGCTCAGTTCAGCTTTTCTCTCTCACACCTTGTTCCTTCTTTTGTTCTTCAGCTGGCCCTTCCTTTCCATAGACACATGGAACAAAATCCAGGGAGCATCCATGCAGCTCATTGCTTATGCAAAAAATTTCTGCAAGCTTCCAGAGGTAAAAGTATCTGGGGGTACTTTAGTTTCTGTCTTCAGGGCCATGATGGCTCAGCAGAATCCCCTGGTCCAGATAATGAATTTTTTCTGACATACTTCCATCTGTGGATGTCCTCCAGTCCCTAAGTCACCTTCATGGCCCTGGCCCAGCCTCTCTCCAGAGCTGGACACAGCACTCCAGGTGGGCTCCCACCAGTGGGAGACTGGGAGGAATGTTCTTCCTAGAGCCCCTGGGGTGCTCTTGGCTTTCTTTGACACACTGACAGTTTCTGATGTCCAGCACAGAGATTTCTCTGCCATGCTGCCTTCCAAGCTGCTCAGACCCAGCTGTGTGCTGGGTATTCCCTCTGTTGAAAGTTAAATTCCATGCATGCCTGCCTCCCCCAGCAGCATTTGACACCAGCCTATTGCTGGTTTCACAGGATTTAGCAGCTTTGTCAGACTCTTACCACCATCTGCTGTTGAGACAGCCAAAGTGAGTCAGACAGTTCTGAACTGACCACTGGACAAAAGTGAAAGTAAATTAAATAATGCTGACAAGGTCTGAGCCCCTGCACTGTCAGATCAGCATGGCTTACAAGATATGTCAATAAAAAACCCCAGATAGGGAAATTATGGATTATGGAAATAAGGGGGTTTTCTCTTCCTCTTTAAATTGGATAGAATTATGGTCTCTCCACTCTTTTCTCTTATTTAGGGACTGGTTATCCTCAGCCCTGAACCTGTGGTGTAATCAAGGGGCTGAGAAGTATTTTCAAACTAGAAAAATCCTAGGTCCTTAATCAGGGTTGGTAAATCACTGCAAGGGCTTATTTTTCAGAAATTATTTCCTACAGACTGCTAATCTGAAAGTCTGCCCTTACAATGGAAAGTGAGAGAAATTTAGATGAGCAAAAGTTGGAGTTGGTCAAATATGCAGCAGGGAATTGATTGCTTGGTGACCTTGTCCTGGTGACAAAGGCTTTTGTTTCACTGCTCTTTTTTTTTTTTTTTTCTTTTAATTAATCTGTTTAAGTCTGAACTGATTTAAGACGTGGTGTCAGGAGTGAAAAAAAACCTTTGTGCACTCTAACCCCATCAACTTATTTGAATTTCCTTGCTTGAAATAAATATAAAATTTACAGTGAAGACGTGATGAGTAGGAAAAAAGTATGTAATGGATTTCAGAGTGGGTGGTTTTGCCCTTAATAAAGTAATGAAGGAAAAATTAGAGAAAGACTTGTGCAATGTAACAAGATATTCAACAGAATCACAGAACCATTTGGGCTGGCAAAGACCTCTACTCCAGACATTCCTCCAGCCCTGCCAAGGCCACCACTAAACCCCTGGCTTTTAAATCCCCAGGGATGCAAACTGGCCAAATCAAGGATCTTGGAGCCAGAGGAGGAGAGAGCAGATGTCCAACACTGCTTTGGTTGCTGCATGCAAGGAGGAGATCTGAGGAGAGAAGAGTTCCCTGCTCTGAGGAACATTTATGAGCAGAAGGACAAAAGCAGAGCTACTGGCAGGAGAAAAAAAGGGTTTTTACCATTATCTCAAATTACTCAGTCACCAAAGGAGAGTTTTGCCTGTACATGTTCCTGTCAAAAAATAAATAATAAATAAATAATAAATATTTATTTATTTATAAATAAATAAATATTTATTTATTTCTGGATAAATACCTCTGTCAGATGGAAGTGTGGAGATGAAATGTCAAATGGGATGTAGAGAAGGTGTGTCAAAACCACACATTCTCCACATTTCTCACCCTAGCAAGGCAAAAAGGGCAAAGTGCATCTGCAGCATTTCAGGGAGTCTCCTTCCCACCACCCCCTGAAATTCTGCCCTTGCCATGGCCTCCATCTGCAGGACTGCAACTCAAATTTATTTTGCCCTTTAGCTTAGAATTTGAGAGTCTGAGGTTTAGTGACAAGCATGTTATGAAACCACAGACAATTGTATAAATGGTATGTAGACAGAGACTGCCACTGCCATGAGCATGCAGGTGTTTTCTGTCTGTGTGAGAGTTGGAGCTGCCATCAGACACTCCTGATTCCTAGGGACTGGGATGGAATGGGCTTCAAGATTCCTTCCAACCCAAAAAATTTCTATGATTCTAGGAAGTACAATAAAATCAACAGAAATGTTCAAATTTCAAAAAGCAATAAACTACAAGTCAGGTAAATGCTTCAATTTTTTAAAATAATTCTTTTCATTAAAAGCAAAAAGTGCTGCAATTATCAAAAAAAAAACAACACATGCCATTTAAATAAAAACTTTAAAAAGATAAAGTACTTTAAATATTGGCATGAAAGGATCAAATTATCATCTACAATAGAATAGTTTTTGAAGTCACATTCTTAGACTGTTATTTTTATGGTTTTTTATAGTCTCTTTAAGCTATTGAATTAGTTTTAGTTTTTCAACATCATTAAATAGATATTCTCACATCTTTGAAAAAGAGCTGTGAGATTTTCAAAGACATTTGTGGAGCAGGTGTGCATTTAGCAGCCCAAATGAATCAGAAATACCTCAATTCCCTGGCCTGAATGCATCAGGATACATATCTTACTGGGCTTGAAATTGTGCAATTTAACTCTGTAAGGTCTGAGGGGCACAAACTTTTACATCTGCAGTTGTGGGAGGCCTCATCCTCCTAGTGATGCTTTATCCCAGTGCCATGGAATTAAGACCATTCTTTCTGATAAAACTCTTGTTCTTTAATGCTGCAGGTACACCTGTGGTCTATTTTTAACATTCTTCAGCAGTGAAGCTCCTTATAGATAAAAATATTTTGGTTGTTTTTTTTTTTTTTTTTTTCTGAAATTAGGTTTGGACTTGCTTCTCATATTTAAAGCAGAGAAAATACAAATATTTTTCTGAAGCCATTTCATGAATTCAGCAGTACAGCACCAAAATTTACTGATGAGAAAGGCACAGGTAATTTTACACCCAATTCACACAGTCAGAATCCATGGAATTGCTCAAGACCTTGTTGGATAGGACTGGAATTTTTTATGCTGCACTGATACATAAAGACATAAATGACTCATAAAACAGTAAGGAAGCAATATTTAAAATAACTTTCCTATTTGTTCACCATGTCTAAGAACGGCTTTGCCTTTTGAAATCTCATTTCCACGGTGATCAAATATACATTCTGTGTGTTAATTCACATCTGCACCTGCACTTCCTGCTGAGAACTCAAGCCAAACAGAAAAGCAGAATAATTGCTCACACTCTCCAGCTTAGCCAAAATGATAAAGAGTCTTTATTCCACAGGCACCATGTGGAAGTAAAAAAACCTCATGGCACAGAAATCCATATTCTGCACAACCTGAATTCAGTCCAGTGACAAATCAGCATTTCCTCAAGCTATCACATTTTATTTTTTTTATTCCTGCTCTGGTGGAAAGGGTCCCTGCCTTGGCTGGGTTGGTGGAACTGGATGTTCTTTCATGTCTGCTCCATTCATGTCTGCCTGGTTCCATGATGATTTTCTGATTGCATCTATGCTAAAGGACTGAAAACCAGGAAAAAGGCATAAAGAGGTTCCTGCCAGCTTCTGGTGCATGTTTTCAAAATAAGCTTTTCCCAGAACAGAACAGAACGAAATAAAAAGTTTTGTTCAAGAAGAGTTTAACATTTACACACCTCAAATGCTGTCATTGTTAAAAAAGAAAAGCTCCCACCCCCATCCATGTCAAACAGCAATTCTTTTCTTTTTTCTTTCAGCTTTGGTGTTGTTTTTAGCAACTGTTGCTTTCTAATGAATATGGAAGGTGTTTCTCTTTTTTTTCCCCATTTATGGCATCTTCAATGTTTTGCTCACAGAGGAACAATTTAAGAATTCCACAGCCACTGTAATTCCAACTTAGAATGATGTTTGCTTTATTTCTTTCTTAACTCAGCTGCTTTTGACACCTTTTGTTACTTTTATGCCAACTTAAAACATTGGAACTGCTATTTATATTCATCTGCTTGATGAACTGGGCAGTTATTTCATAGATCTTCCTCTAAATAATTCTGAATGTCACTTAAGTGCTCCATCTCACCACATTTTGGGCATGTTTCTTTCCTTGGCAATAAGATTGAAAGAATATAAATAAAATAATTTTTTTTTAATGGTGGAGAGTCCTCCCAAACTGCTATTATCACTTCCAGTTAATGAGCACTTCTTCTACTGGCAGGAGAAGGGGATGGTGATGGGATGGATTACCTGTCCAGCTGCTGGGAGTCTCAGAGGAGAGAACAAAAAGCACAGCAGGGACTCTGCTTCAAGGACTGAAGGGGGACAAACCCTTTTATTTGGGCTTTTTTATTGCATTTCTAATTCTATAGGAATTAGAAAGAATAAGAAGAATTATAAGAAACTCCTTTCAGGAACCTGAATTCTTTTGGTGCTTGTTTGAGGTGACAGGACACAAGAGGTTTCTTGCTTGAGCTCCATGATCATGGATGTAAAATCAATTGGGTAAATACTAAAGGAAATATTCTCATTCATCTCTACAGCTTGAGGAAGGGACTATTAAAAAGATAAATAAATAAAATTGTGGCATCTTGCAGAAGAGGAACAAGAAGATTGCCCTGTAGAAGTAATAGATAATTCATACATACACTAAAACAGAGTATTACCAAACACTTGATATTTTTAATACCCTTCACATCAAATGACCGTAATATCATTTAATATCATAAATTTCTGGTACTTTCTCTGTATTGAAGTGTCACAGTTGGGCTTTCAGTGTTTCTGTGCTGGCTTTTTGTGGCTGAAGGAACCTATGAGACAGCCAGAAATTCAGCACAGCATGAACTCACATGACCGAGTAACCCATTTCACACTTGCTGGATTTTGGTAGCTTGTGCTCACAAACATGTGACATCTGTTTTCAAACTGAAAGAATGGGGTTTATATCCTCAAAGATTTTCAACTTTCCTAACTGCTTAATTTTGATATTTCCCCTTTTTTTTTTAATTGATAAGTAGATGTCCTTCAAATCACCTGATGTTGCACAATACTTCACAAGGTATTTGAAATCTCACATCAAAATACCTAAAAAAGGCTCCTTTGCACATTTAAGTCTTATTTTCAGAATATAAATGGTGCACTGCTTTTGCATTAGCTCCATAACTGGATTTAACTCCAGTGGAAGAAAATTTAGTCAAGAAAACTCAATATATAGGTTTTTGCAACTGGTTCAGTCATCCATGCTTCATCTGGGTTAATTTCTTGATTTGCATTGTTAATTAATCCTACTATAAAAAATATCCCTAATTAGGCATTTATGAAGCATTGCTGATAAAAATCTATTTAATTTTCCATTCAAAAAATTCCCCTTTCCTATTTGCATGCAAAACAAACCTAGAAAGTGGGTGCTTGGCACATCAAAGTGCCACACATCTGCTCCAACATCCTGCAGGACACAAAGTACCCTGAACTTCTGGGTGAGGAAGTTCTGAGCCATGAAACTTATCAAAAAAGGCTCTTTCACACATTGTGAACACATTCCAACAGGACTCCAAGGCAGGATTTTGTGTCAAAATAAAAAATAATAAGGCAGGAAATAACTACAAGGTGACCTGGTTTGTCTGGTGGAACTGTTCCTTAGTTTATCCCCATTCTTTCATCCAGGGATGAAACTTTTTCTCTGTTTTGCTGACATTTCCCTTCTCACCCCAGGTCTCTGCTTTAAGAAAAGGGCCTGTGCTCCTCTCTTCCATCACTCAGAAATAAAGATAATCCAGGGACTTCTCTCTCCCCCAGGCCCCGGTGAGGCTCCTGTGTGATGCCCCTGCAGCAATCCCATGCACACCAACTTCAGAGGCTGCAGGGGTTTTAGAGCAAGAGAAAAAAGGAGCAGTGCTCTGTGGGTCCATGTGAGACACAGCTCTAATGAGAGAAGACCTCACAGATTTGAGTTCTTGCTGTAAAAATCCCTGGGAACCAGGGCAAGCTAATGCATGAGTGAAAAGAGGAAAAGCATTCTGGATTCCCTTCTTTGGCCAGGGGCTGAAAAACTGGCCAAGGTGGATGAAATTCTGGTCTCTTTAGCCCTCAGGGATAAATTGCAACCTCAAATCCACATCCAATTCCATGCCTGCTGCTGGAGCTCTACAAGAAATCTTGATTTCTTTAAATGGTTGCTGTTGTTAATTTAATTACTTTTTAATCATTTCTGTGTAATGTAGGAAAAGATTCCTCACACTAACCCTGGCTTTTCTTGCCTTGCTTCATGTTCTCAAGGCTTTATGTTTTAGTGTAGCAACATATGATTTTGTATAGTAATTTACTTCTAAGAATTCTCAGAACTGTAAATTAACTTCAGCTTCATGCTGAAAAAGTAAAATTTCCTTCAGATGAGCTGAACATATTGCACATTTGGTGTATTCATCATACCCACAGGCTGTGATGAATGGCTAAATCAGAACAAAAAGAAGAAAGGAGGAACTTTATGGATTGAAAATATTGTATAGCCTACATTTCCAGTATGGAAAAGAGTGCTACTGACCACAAATGGCCTTTCTGATACACATTCTGTGCACCTCAATATTTATCCAGAAGGTATTGAAAAATCTGTCCTTCTTCAAACTTAGTTAAGCATATTCCAGAACAAATAAATCCAATGTAAACTTCCACATTTTCTGTAATAACCCCTAATCTTAAGGGGATTCTAATAAGAATTAATTAAAATAATTTTGTGCAAATACTTTACTGAGAAGATTTTTTTAAAAAATTGGAGAGTTTGCAGTAATTTATGGTTGATAATATAATGAAACAATTTTTCTGGGAAAGTTCCTATTAATTTTGATAGTCTCATTTTTTTGCCATTATTCTATCCATACCCTTTCCTCTATATTCTTGTTTTTTTTCTCCTTGGCACTGAAAATAGGAAAGGAAAGATCAGATTTTCTTGACTCACAAAAGGCATTTTCAGCATGCAAATAAATCCCAAGTTAAACATTCACTACCCATGTTGCAATGCCAAAATTCATCCCCCCCAGATAAAAGCATTTCTGCCCTTTGTACTCTGCCTGCCAGGACCTGGAGTCCTAGCTACCTTTTGCTTTTGGAACTTCACTATTAAATATATTTAATATTAATATTTTGTATTAATGTTAATAGTTTGATATTTAATTTCAATATTTTTAAATTTGGTTGTCCCCAACCAACCAACCACTGGACCAGCTTCTCCTTCCCATTAGTTTTCTTGACCTAATCTCACCTTTCCTCTGAATGTTTCTCTCCTGTTCCACCTTTTTATTGCTACCTCTGCATCCACATCAGCCAACTGTTTAACCATTTGTCCTTGTTAAAAGTGAAAAAGGTACGTTGCAAAAGAGGTAATTTTCCTGTTTAATCCTGTTCAGAATTAAATCTAGACTGTGTCAAATCTTACAGAGTTGTTAAGAGGCACAGAGGCATCACCAGTGCTGCTCCACCATCAAATTTTAACCCCATTCTCCAAAGTCATTAAGAACGAGATCAACAGGAATTTAAATAATGGAAAAGAGTTTCCTTTGCAGGAGCCTTGGCTTTGGTAATATTGGGAAGGGGATTTGGGAGGGGCAATTCATTAAAAAAAAAATCACACCAAGAGAGCTTTAGTCAAAAAAATGTAAATAGGATCAAGACAGGAGCAATTGGGAAAAAGGGTAGAAGTTTCTGAAACACAGGAAAAAAAACTCTGCTCCTCTCACACCAGTGCAAGGCCCCACCAGCAATTTTCATTTCCAGCTCTTGAAAGGCTGTTAGGAAGCAAGAAAGAGAAATCACTTTTGTCCTAGCACTGGCTGGGAGTTTCAGGGAGCCAAACAAGGCTTGTTTCCCTAGGTTTGAAATAAATCTTAAATAAATCTTGCCTCTCCATGGATTTTTACTGACCTGACAGATTTGTTATCGACAGCTGGAAAGCAGAAATCTTGGAAGTAGAAGGATATTTTGGAAATTCAGATGTTTCTTGTTTGTTTTAGGTTTATTTAAAAGAATGTAGGCAGTTCTGGGGGCAAATCAAAGACTCATGGCTCATCTTCATTTAGGAATAGTGAATATTAAATTTAGGCACGGAGCAGCCTGCTTACATTGATAGAACTGATTTGCTGGATACCTGCTGCTGGGTTTCTGTGAGAAATAATCCACTGAAGAGGGACCCACTCCCTTAACTTTTGCTGGAAGAAGACAGTAAGAATCTGGAAAATGTCTGTAAGCCAAGCAGGTAATTATCCTTGCACAAAGTTAAATTTATTGCCTTTTGAGATAGAGAGAGATTTAAAAATATGATACATGATTTTTGTGCTCTGACACTGGACACTCTGGCAGAATGATTGTCTAAAAGATGCCCTGAACAACCTGACACTGCAGGTCACCTCAGGGCTACAGACTGATTGAACAAGGTCTCCCTAAGTGGAATTTCAAGGGTTCCATCAGAGGAAGAGAGCACCAGCAAGTGAGCTCCACTGACCCACCTGTGCATGAATGATAATGAAGTGTAATTACACAGAGCCACTGTGATCACATGGCTGGTGCATCCCCTAAAATCTCACTCATTTACAAGAATCACACTTTCAGTATAGACAGGAAAGGTTTTTGAGATATTTTATGCCTTAACCTACACAACAACCCTGTCATGGACTCCTATGTGCTAAAACTACTGAAATAAAACTTGAAATGTAGCCTCTTCCTAAGGCCTCACACTTTTATTTCTTTTTATCATCAGAAAATGTATTTCTTAGAGATAATATACCATCATCATATGGTTGGGAATAGATTGGAAAGACAGAATATGCCCAAACCATGAAGGAAGACGAGGGCAACATCCTTCAGATGAGGGTTGTATGTAACTAACAGCAAGAAAATGAAGGTGTGGGGTCCTTCCATCATTTCCTTCCATCTTTTCCTTCCATCATTTCCTTCTTCCATCATTTCCCATCATTCCTCCATCATTGCCTTCCATCATTTCCGTCTTCCATAATTTCCTTCTTCCATCATTTCCTTCCATCATTTCCTTCCATCATTTTCCTCTTCCATCATTCCTTCCAGCGTGTCCTTCCATCTTTTCCTTCCATCATTTCCTTCTTCCATCATTTCCTTCTTCCATCATTTCCTTCTTCCATCATTTCCCTCCATCATTTCCTTCCATCATTTCCTTCCATCATTTCCTTCCATCATTGCTTTCTTCCATCATTTCCTTCTTCCATCTTTTCCTTCCATCATTTCCTTCTTCCATCATTCCTTCTTCCATCATTTCATTCCTTCCATCATTTCCTTCCATCATTTCCTTCTTCCATCATTTCCTTCCATAATTTCCTTCCATCATTTCCTTCCATCATTTTTTCCTTCCATCATTTCCTTCCATCATTTCCTTCCATCTTTTCCTTCTTTCATCTTTTCCTTCCATCTTTTCCTTCTTCCCTGGTTCCTTGCAGCCCAATCCTGCCCTCAGCTGCATTGCCCTGAGTGCTGCCAGCAGCCATCCTGCCTGGCCCTCACTGGCTCCTCTTTTTCCTCCAATTTTATTGGAGTTTTTCCTCCAATGACCTCCCCAGGCCATTTCCTTCCCCTGCCTTTTGTTCCTCCTCTAAACACCCCTCTGCAGCTCTTCCCAAAATGCTCCTTTCCCAATATTACACTTGTCCCATCCTCCTTCTGCAGGAGCATTCCATCACTTTTTCCAGTGCCCTGTTTCATTTGCTGTTAAAAAATGTCAGCAGTGAGGATTGTAGAATTTCAGCCACAAGGATGTGCTGTGAAAGACTTTTTTTTTAACAATAAACTCTTGCTAAGGCAGGCTGTTTTGTAAAAATTATTTCAAGGTGTACACCAAATATTTGTATGCCATAGAAAATGCACACAGTCTCAAAAGTGCTGAACATTTTAAACATTTAAGCTGCTAAACATTTTGCATTTAACTGCTAAACATTTAAGCATTAAAATCATATTTAACATTTAAAATCATATTTAGTGTAATCCCATGTATAAATTTTTGTACTGCACAAAAATTTCCCTGCTTTGATCAGCAGCAAGAAACTCCTCCTACATATTCTAATTTTTCAAACAACTTCATAAGGAAGAAGAAATTATGTAAAATAAATCTATCTTTAGGGTTTTTTTTTTACAAATGTGAAACAGAGCTTTACGGTTTAGTTTTTTAGGGGTTTGTTTTTTAGTTTTTGTTTGTTTTAATTACTTTTCAGTCTTGAAAAGAATTTAGCTCTCATTCTTCCAATCCATAATTTTTAATTTTCAGATTTTTTTTTTGCATTTGTGAGTTCTGGCAGGAGCATCTTGGAGTCCAAGGATAATTCCTTTGTGTCTCTGTAAATATTTTTAGCCTTAAGAAACTGAAAAAAAAATTACCTATGTTCATCTGTGTATGGCCAAAAAATGTCAGGAAATCACATGTGGCAATTCAGGGAGTTTTGCATTTTGTAGATAATGATGGTGAATTTGAGAATGGAGCAGTCCCTTCAAAAAAAAAAAAGTGTTTTAAAATATACTTTTCAATGTTTAAATGGTGATTGAGCAAGGTATTTGCTTTCAAATTTCTCTTAAAGAGTTTTTAGAATGATAACAATATTATTTGAGTGAACAAAATGGAAAGGACTGCTTCTAGCATTTCTTGACCTTAGACCATGTGAAACCATAAAATTCTGTTAGATATGCAGAGTTTTTTCTACAGAGGGGATGGAATGTATTCCTATTATACCTGAAACCCCATCTATTTCTGAGGTCTTACAAAAATGTCCTAATTTTATTTTTTGGGTTGTGGTGGGAACAAGACTGGTTTGACACACACTGTGGAACTATTTTAATAAATAAGCAGAGTCGTAAATGCTACATGAACATATCTGAGAGATGATGCCAGATGTGTGATCAGAACTCAGTTTCTCCCAAAAAGAAAAATCTCTGAGAGGAAAGCTGTGGCATGTTCCTAGGGGAAATTCACTGTCACAGAGCTCAGTCAGAAAAAATTGAAAATATGTGCATAATTTACCTGTTATCTACTGTGACATCTGATCTTTTCTGTAGAAATCAGGTAAGCAATGTCAGTCCAGACTGAGCTACTTCATTATGTCCAGCATGCTTTATGATAAAGTGAGAATAAAGCTGTGTCAGCTGTGCTGCTCCTCAGCATAAAGAGAATTTTACATCAAGTTCTGGGTGTTACTGACCAGCAGAGTTATTTTACCCAGAGATCTTTTTTTTTTTTTCCTTTCAGTTCAGGCTGCTGCTCTTCTCTTTCCTGTCTTTTATGATACTGTGGCTCATGCTGGGCCTACTGGAATTTTAATTAGGTGCTACATTAATGGGAATATGGGCTAAGTGTTAATCTTATGTTCCAAACCCTATTCATCTACGTTTTCTTGAGGCAAAATTTCTGTCCAGGCTGACTTGATGGTGGTTTTAGGAGATATCTTAAGCAGAAAAACACCTCCAGAGATTAATTTCAGAATTATCCAAATTACTGCCTTAAAATTTTCATCGAGTTTTGCCTTTTAGGGATTTTTATCACAGATCATTTATTATAAATAATTGGAAAGAATTAAGGAAAGCTATATGCTTCCAGTATATAATAATATAGTTGGCAGTGTTGGGTCAAGCAATTAGTAATATATAACCCTGGCTAGGTATAAAAGGATGCATTAAAGTAATAGCAAAAGTAAAATGTTTCATTTAAAAGGGTTCATTGAGTGAACAATTTACTCAAATATTATAATCTGTGCGAGGACATTGAATCATCACTTGGTAGGGTCACATTTAGCTGAGATTTTCTTCAACTGGCAGAGTCAGGTTTCAGCTGAAATGACTTGCATATCATGGAGAAATATCAGAAATATCATAAATATCAGAAATATCAGAAATATCAGATGGCAGCCATGGAAAGCAGGTGCTGTGAGCCAGAGCTGGGGGGAGATCAGGAGAACAGGATACAGTCAAATATTTGGATGGGCAATTCATCAATTTGAGGGATCTCCAAAAATCTGAGACGTGTCAAGACAACCACTTGCATTGGTAGTTGGAGCCACAACTGGCAATTTCCCAGGAGATTCATGGAAATAAAGCCCAGCAGTTCCTTAAATCTCTCCACAGCATCACTCTCTGTTAGATTCTCCAGAACTGTGCATTTTGGAAGCATATCTGTTTAAATGCTAAATTTATGTTTTCTGAATGTTTTCTGCCTATAAATACAAGTTCTACTTTTTTGCTGTGTATATTCAGAATATTTCTGTCAATAAAAAATGTTCCTATTTAGGAAGGGTCATTGACCACACCCCTTGATTTTGGGATGAATTGTTTGTATTATGTTACATTGACTTCTGGTAGGTCTTTCATCAGAGTCCACACAGATCAGTTTTAAGCTACAAAAACCTTCCCAAGGGTGGAAAGCCACCTAAAACTGCTTAGGCATCTTGTAATTGATCATACCACAGATTGCATAAGCTCCCTTTCATACTGCTCTGCAAAGTTCACTGTTTAGAAATAAAATTTTAATTTAGAAGAGAGCATCTTCCTGGTGTTAAATAAAAGTGAATATCCAGCTGACTTTTTTTTTGCATTGCAGACTTAGTTTAGCTTTATTTTAACTTCTAGCCTAGCCAGAAGGTGCAAATTGAAGCAACACTGAGAATTGTTGTGCCTCCTATGACACAGCTTGCCATTGCATTTTTATTGCTGTGCATAATAATTTAGTTCTAAAGCACTGAGCAGACAGAAAAGACAAAGTTTTGTCTGTTTTGTAGCTCACAGTTGAACAAGAGGCCCCAGGAATATAAAGGGCAGCCCACAATTAATGTTTAAGAAGAAAAATATTGAGATATTTCCATATCAGATCAAGATTTAGAGCAATGTGGTTCTCCAAGAAATCACAGCTATGATGAAGTCTCATCAAGGGACAAGAGTGGCAGGCTGCTTTTGAATTTCATCTCAATTTGCAGCCAATAAGAATTCCCTCAAGTGAGTGTTTGGTGACACAAGGCCATGAGGAGTTGTGGATTTCAGGACCAGACCTGCAGAACTTTTATTATTTCATATTTTAAAAAGTGACAAAGCAACTGAATATATCCTTGTGACCTCTAAAACATTTTCCTGATGCAGAAGGGCACAGTCAAACCTGATAATCTGGGTTAAGACAATTAAAACTATGAAATCTATTAAATTGTTCTGGAGGCAGTAGACACACCATATGAACAGGAAGGTGAATTTCTCTTTAGTACCTCAAGATAATTTCAAGTTTGTGTGGCACTCTCAAAATATCCAGCAGCTCAGAGGCCATAACTTCCAGAAAAGCAAAGTTTTATTTCTGAAAAAGGGCTGTATTGATATCAGTTCTCATAAAGCATCATACAAAAATTTAAACATGCAAACCTATGTGGATCCAAACACCAACCACCTTGGGAATGATAAAATGCACTTTGATGTTCTATTCATTAGATCCATTGGCAAGTAGAGGGTAGATCTACAAGGAAAATATATTCAAATAATAACCAAGGCTTCAAAGACACAGCAGGAGAGGTAATTGTTCAAGTATTTCATCTGGTCTCTGATTTTTTTTTTTTAAGAGTAGAATTCAAAAGAAAAATAAAAATGTTAAAGTACGTTTTTTGAGGGCAAAAAGTAAAACATCTTTTGTACAGACAATTTTACATAACAATGGCCATGATACAGATGGGAGCAAAAGGCTCTGTTTGATGTTGTCAAATATTGGCTAAAACATGAAGTGAGAACAGAAGTATCAGCAAAAAAAGACCGACAGAGCTTTAAAGGAAAATATCTTTCTGAAATGCATTCATCCCTTTGCACTGTGATCTAAATGAGTGTTGAGTTTTCTTTAGCTGTCAGAACCCTTAGGACAGGTGAAAAGTCCTGAATGTCCAGCAAGGGACTTCAGATCTTCTGATTATATCATTAATGCCACATATAATTTAAGTTTATCCCTGGTAATGAAACTTTTTTTATTTTTAAATCATCCACATTTAAAAGTCAGACTTAGGTGTTCACATACATATAGTTGGATGCTAGCTCAATGATGTTTTTAGGGAGCTAGGTAATTTGGATCTGCCATCTCCAGCACTCTCTTAGCTTGTCATTTACAAGTCAGTTCTTTCAGCCTGAGATCTTATCTCCTTGCTATTTGCACTTCTGGACAGAGCTGAGCACAGCCTGCAAGGATTATTGCATCATCTCCTCATCACCAGCTCTTTCAGCTCTCTTGCTGTAACATTTCACTGGGACACACAAAAGCTCTGTACTTTTTACCCCTAGGAAATCCATCCAATGCAGGCTCACTTTTCCTATTTCATTAGTCAGACCTGACGATCCTTTCCCTGCCCTTGCTCTCAAAGGACTATTTACTTGAAAATACTGCTAAGGTGTTAAATCCTCCTGATGAGTTTGGAGACAAATAGATGTATTTATGGGGGAAAAATCCAGCCATGCAGTAGCTCTCTATAAATGGCTGCAAGAACTGAATAATAGGAGCTTGTGCTTTCTGTAAGGTTGATCTTGTGGCAGAGAAAGAGAGGTAAAACCTAGTTAGAGGCCAATGAGGAGTGCATTCCTTTAGAGCTCCATGTAAGTTTTATCAGAGAAGTAATTAAAAAATTATAATAATAAAAAAGACTACACATGTCTTTTAAAAAGACAATGAACATCTACAATACTGCCCTTTAACTCTTAATTCCTTCTTGGCTTGTACCTCTTCTTCTTTCAGGCTAAATCCTCCATGCCTGATTTCCAGCATGATTTTTGTCAGAGCTGTTCTTCTGCCTCCCTGAATGTCTGGGTGCAGCAGCCAAAGGGATTCTGAGTATGTAACCTCATCTCAGTGTAAGTTTGGATTGAAAGATTTATGTTTGCTTGTTTCCCAGTCTTCAGCATCCCAGGAAAACTCATTGCCTGGTGGTGAAATTGTGCTGATCAACTGATTTTTGTGAGCTTAAGCTGTTTTCCTGCAAGTCAGCATTGACAAGTTTGGGCTAATTGCTGTTGTAGGAAGTTTCCTTTTATCTCTTTATCATTCTCTGTCAAATGCAAGAGCAAGGTCACTGAAGATTTCTGGCCATTTATAATTAATTACACTATTTATAACCCCACTAATACAGGAATAGCAATTTCAGAACAGTTGAACCCACTTTCAGGAACAATGCCTTGGCTTTGAGCCTCTGATTTTTAGGCAGCTTTTCACAACCAATATCTTCAGGTAAAAATAAGTAAAGCAACATTCCATCATAAAAAATGCCATGCATTAGGGGTTTTACATGGATTTGATGCAACTACAGAACAGCTGGGCAACAAAAACCAAACTTTGCAGAATCTGGCTAAAACCTGAGTGAGAAACAAACCTAACTCATGCATCTCTTTCCACTGTAGCTATTCCAAAGCAGCCCCAAGGAAAATGCAGAGCTGTCTTGCCAAAGCAAGGCCAACATGACACAATAATTTGACCAAGAGGGTACCAAGGAGGCAGAGCTTCTCCACATTAAATTTTTAACAAACTCAAGGTGTTTTGGACAAACTGCACTGAAAGAGGTAATCCCTGGGTGCTTTCTGGCTGTTGGATTTATCCTTCTACAATTTAAATACTGCAAGAGTGCCCTCTTATGAGAAGAAATTGAAAGTAGTTGTTTCAGATAAGGATTGATCAAAGGCAAACAATCTCCATATGGATAAGATTTATCAGCGCTTTAAAATGATGGAATAAATCAGATTGGAGGTATCTGGGATGTTGAATAGTAACAAAGAATGAAGAAGGTGCAAGATTTAGGTTAGATATGACATGCATAAAATCTTCTCGTGATAAGTGAGGGGTGGATCTTTCTCCTCCAAGCTTTGATGAACACTATCTTGAATAAAAAATGTTAAAAAATACTTAGATTAATTCACTCCTTCAACCTATGATTTTTTGATACAGTAGGGGAAAAAAAAGTATAGGTATTGTTAAAAGATATATTTCTGGCTTTGAAATATAGTTTTTGAATTGAACTACCAGGAAGAAAGAGTATAATTTTTCTTTCTTTTGTGTGTGAGTGTAAATTAGATAACTAGGTAGGCTTACCTCTCATTTATGACTTTAAAAAGCTAAGCTATGAAGTGCATTAGAAATAAACTGATTTAGTGACACCAACTTTGAGAAGGCAGACAAAATTTTTGTATTTAGAATTAAATTGAGTCGAGACATTGTTCTTGGGAGGGCAGTTTTATTTCAGAGCTTTGCATGCAGTCACTTTACACCAAATCCTTACAAATATATGTCTGCAGACATGTCATAAATATATATAACCACAAAGGAATCATTTTGTTTCAAATTTTGAGATGAAGAGTATGTTCAAAAACCCAAAACTTTAAAAAATATTGTCCAACCAGCAACTCACAGCAGTCTGTCTGTCCCAGGGATTTGCACCTCAAATTCCATGTTCAGTTTTTAGACCTCATGACAAGGAAGGCACTGAGGGGCTGGAGCGTGTCCAGGGATGGGAATGGGGCTGGAAAAGGGTGTGGAGCACCAGGAGGGGCTGAGGGAGCTGGAAAGGGGCTCAGCCTGCAGAAAAGGAGGCTCAGGGGGGACCTTGTGGCTCTGCACAGCTCCTGACAGGAGGGGACAGCCGGGGGGGTCGGGCTGTGCTCCAGGAACAGGGACAGGAGGAGAGGGAACAGCCTCAGGCTGGGCCAGGGGAGACTCAGGGTGGATTTTAGGGAAAGTATTTCACACAAAGGGTTTTCAAGCATTGAAACACACAGCCCAGGGCAGTGGTGGGGACACCACCTCTGGGAATATTCACAAAGGGTGTGGATGTGGCACTTGAGGACGTGGTTTAGTGCTGCTCAAGGTGGTGGTGCTGGGTTGATGTTTGGTATTGATAATCTTAAAGACTTTTCCCAACCTTAATGATTCCATGATTCTATACCAGACCAACTGAAGGGCTTCTCTTCAAAAGGGGTCTCGTGGAATGTCTAAACCTTGTTGGGAATTAATGTGGTTACTGAGGACTGCAGGGAGAATCAGTCAATCACTGACTTGCACATCCTTCTCTAGAGTGTCCTGGATTCAGCTGGGATAATTTCTTCTCAGTAGCTGTCACAGTGTTGTGGTTTGGATTCAGAATGAGAATGGTGTTGATAACTCAGTTTTTGCTAAGTCCTGTTTATCCTAAGCCAAGGACTTTTTTTTCCTTGTCTCCTGCTCTGTCACTGAGGAGGTTCACAAAGGAAACTGGGAGGGAGCATAGCTGGGACAGGAGACCCAAACTGGCCAAAAAAGGGATATTGCAGCCCATGGACTCTCATGTCCAGTCTATAAACTGGGGGAGTTATCTGGAAGGGCCAGCCTGGATTTAGGAAGGGGGGGTCTGGCATTGGTCATCAGGGGGTGAGCAATGACATGTGCATCACTTGTTTTTCACTTTTTGTTATCATTATCATTTACCATTATCACTGACTTTTGATTCATTTCCAATTTTAAAATTGTTATTATCTTAACACACCCATTTTCCTTTGATTCTCCTCCCCATTCCACTGGGGCAGGAAGGGAGAGAAGGAGGGTTGAGCTGTGTGGCGCTTTTCAGCTAGGTTTAAAACCATGACAAGAAGACAGACTACTTAAAAATCTCAAAACCTTGCAAATCACTGTCAGAAAGAAATTTTAATGAAACAATAGCTTTGTTTTCCACAAAATTTCTTGATTTAATAAAAGCCCGTAGGTGTTGTCACATTTCTTTGACAAGCAGTTTCAGGAAGATGGTTCAGACATTTCTGATGGAAATCACATTTTTTAAGACATAATCACAGTTATGGTGGGGAGGGATGCCACCAAAATATAACTTCCAGTTATATTGGAATGTGCAGTGCTGGTATTTTCAGAAAAGCAGGACAAAGAACCAGTTCCCATGAACACCTACTGCCTTGCTCTCAATCTTGTGCTGTTCCATGAGCTGTTTAGGTGCCTTTAGGACATACAAGAATTTCTGTTGTTCCCTTTTAAAAGAAACTTTCTCTTCCACCCATGTCCAAAACAATTTCACCGCAAATACATTTTGATCTTAGATTTATAAAAGTATCATTTTGAAATAAAATAGATGTCAGTGTTTATTTCAAAATCACAAGAAGTTCTTTTTCTTAAAGTGAAGTGTTGTGTTTCCTAAACTCATTACCATGGAAGCAAATAAGAAGTCCAACAGCCTCTCTACCCCAAAACCTTTACACCATGTTCATTCAGATAAAGATACTGGAACCAAAGACTAATAGATCCCTGACCTGGTGGTAGATGCTGCTGCCTTTTGCCAGCAGGCAAAGTAATCCAATTATAATTATTTCTGCCCACTTAATAATTTCATTGCATCTATGCACAGGTTCTGGGTGTCAGCATAAATACCTGCCAAAATGTGCACTGTGGAATATGATGCATAGGGAAAAAAAACACCCCAAAAGGGTGTTTAAAAATAGACATTTCTCAGTACCATTGGATACCAGGTACCTTCACAACCTCCCTGCTGCACTCCCTTTAATTTAATTTATTTGCAGTGGTCCTGCCTTATTTGGAACACCAAAACAATGCAATGGGAATTGCACAGCTTTTTAAAAAGCTCTTGGGTGAGTTTTTTTTCACAGAAACTTATTCTCAGTAGTCTCCCAACAGGTGCCAAATTACTCTTCCTGTTGCTCAACAGACCTAAGGAATGATGAGAGGGCAGCAATTCTCACAATTTTAGTATGTAAAACGTAGACAATTCTTGCTCCTGTCTCTCAGTGCTGACACTCTTCATAAAAGCCATTTTGAGAGATGGGATTCAAGGGAAGGAATGTTGTCTTAGATCCATCTGTTGTCTTAGCTAGCAAAGGTTCTATCATCATCATAGTACAAGGATTTCATATTATCAGAGCTTCATACCTTCCTGATGTTGCTCACAGGCAGCTCCTCTACACACTGACTTCTCCAGGTCCTTGCAGTAATCTGACTCTCCTCACTCCTCTTTCCTTACTCTTATATAGCACTAGTTCTTATTGATTGCAGGTGTGCCCTGTTAAGATCAGACCCACCTCCAATCTTCAGCAACTGACCCAGCTGCAACTTATTGGGGGACAAGATCACCCTCTACAATTCCCCCTTTTGAAGTACATAAATAAATTAACATTATTACATATTTGTGTACTTCATTTAGAATTAAGAGTTATACAAATGTTCAAAACAGCATGTTGCAGCACAGACAGATATATATTTCTAAATATTAGTTTAGTTCTACAGCTTTTCCCAATTTACAAAAGCACTTATCTTCAAGGTCTTTTACACTCATATTTAGCAAACACCAAATGCTGTAATTATTATATTTTGACAATAGTTTAGTGTTCAAGTCCAGTTTCCAGAATCCTCAGGGTCATTTGGTCAAATCCAGTTTCCCCCAAATCCACAGGGTTATTTGGTCAAATCCAGTTTCCCCCAAATCCACAGGGTTATTTGGTCAAATCCAGTTTCCTCCAACTCCACGGGTCATCCCAAATCCATGGGGCAATATAGTTTAGTCCCAAATCACGTCGGGGTCACTATTTGTTGTCTTAGGTAACAAAGGTTCTATCATCATCATAGCACAAGGATTTCATGTTATCAGAGCTCCATACCTTCCTGATACAGGCAGCTCCTCTACTCACTGACTCCTCCAGGTCCTGGCAGTAATCTGACTCTCCTCACTCCTCTTTCCTTACTCTTATCTAGCACTAGTTCTTATTGATTGCAGGTGTGCCCTGTTAAGATCAGGCCCACCTCCAATCTTCAGCAACTGACCCAGCTGCAACTCATTGGGGGACAAGATCACCCTCTACAAAGGAATTTACCTGAATTAGGATGTTTGTGAATGAGAAATAAGCTGCAACCCCGAGATTTGATCTAATTCACTGAGTGAGGTACCTCAAGGCCAATATTCACCTGTACATACCGTGTAGAACTGGTGCTCCTTGACAAACCAAGCACACCTGTAATTTGAAACAGATTTCTGAGGGAGAGCACAATTAAGCTAAGAACCACAGTAACACCTAGCTGAAATATTTCTAGCTCAGAGGCTGAAATCTATGGGTAGGATACCATTTCCTTTCTATGTCTCTTTTGTTGCAAAGATGAGTAACAAAACATTCTGAGGATTTTCATGAACAGCACATCTATATAGAAGACCTGTAGCTGCAGTTCATCCCTTTCTCCTTTCAACTGAGATGTTAAACCATTATAATATGATTTTTTTATTGTATATCTTTCAAAGATAAGAGCTATAGGACTATTTCATTGTCTGTGTTTTAGACCACGATAAAACAAAACAAAGGAACATAAAGCTGATATTTTATGTCAGAAATCAGGGTGTTTTACAGAGGATTTTGTGATTTCTCACACAGCACCAGCTCTGTGTGGCCATCCCTCCTTTCTCACCCCACTGTGCTCAGGGGTTGGATGTCAGTGTGGTCACTGGAAGACCAGGAGAGAGATTTTTCAAACCAGCCATTGAGGCTTGTTTTCACTGAATCCATGCTAAGGATGGGAGGATGGGAGGAAGGAAGGATGGGAGGGTGGGAGGGAGGAAGGAAGGAAGGAAGGAAGGAAGAGAGAGAGAGAAAGAAAGACAAGCTGAAAATGTTGTCCCTCTCTATAAACAGTGAAAAAAACCAAAATAAGATAAACAACATTAACTGTCTATAAACAGTAAAAAAAAACCCAACAAAAACAAACCACAAGCTGTCTATAAACAGTAAAAACAAAGGTGGACTGAAGATGTTGTCCCTTCTCTATAAACAGTGAGAAACACTGACTTTACATAAAATGTCAGATGGATCTACTAATTCCCAGAGCATAAACCAGATAAGAACATAATAACATAAGAGAGTGGCATGGGAAAAAGTCCCAGTTTTCCCAGCAGACTGAGCAGAGCTGTGAGAGCTGGCTGACTGTCTGCCTTCCTGCAGGCAGGTATGCCAAATCCAAGTGGAAGAGAAAGCTTCCAGTTGGCAGTGACCTTCAAAGATCATCGAGTCCAGCTTGCCCACCTCTCCCCAGCATGGACAGGAACATCTGTCCCACAGAATCACAGGGTGGTGTCAGCTGAAAAGGACTGGACAAAGACCACCAAGAGTGTGGTCAAACACTGGAACAGACTTCCAAAAGAGGATACTCCAAATATTGTTGTATTATGCTCCCAAAAATGTTGCTGTCACTCCAAACCTGTCAGTTTTTAAGAGACATTTGGGCAGTCCACCCAATAATTTCCTTTAACTTTCCTGCAGGTGTTGTGATCATACCTTTCTTTGACCACAGAACAAGGAGGATAGAACTGCTGTGGGACAAAATGCCTCTGGTAAGTGTGAGATTCATTTTTCATACCAAATATCCCTTCCTGCATCATGCAGACATTTGAATTCTGAAGGTGAGTCCTTATCCCCACTGATGGAGCTCTCCCTAAGACTGAAAATTTCAACAACTGTAGATAATTGCTTTCAAAAAGGTTCAGAAGGTTTCAGCTTCATTCCACAGCAGCAGACAAATTATTGTCCAATTGTATACACTTTTAAAAGGAAAAATGCATAATTTAAATAATTATGTCATTAATTAGTTGGGTTTGAATATTTTTCCAGAGTCCATTTGAAAAAACAAATTTCTTCTCTAATAATGGAACAGGACCCATTGTTACAATTTGTTTTTAACTACATAACAAGATCACATTACCACAAACTGAAAAACACAATCACAGCTCTTTTATTAACACTGATTAATCCAAGCATTCCATGGACTTTCAGAAGACTTTTAATTTACCTAAAATCTCATTGATTTTTTTCCCATTAATTGCTAATGCAAGCTTCCTTGAATTTCAAGTTGTACACATCCTTTTTAATGAATGAACAAGCAGTGGGAAGCACTGGAGCCAAGTCTCCTGAGATGGAGGGGTTCCAGTGCCATGAAAGCCAGGGAGATGCTGCCAGGGATGTCAGGCACAGGAGCTGTCCTGGACCACAAGAAGGAACTGACTTCAGTTCAAAAGCTGGGCTTTGAAACAGAGAGCAGAAACAAAAGTGATGGCAGCAGCCTAAACTCAAAAGCTTTACACAGAATGGTAGCAGCACATAGAAATATATATATATTTACGTATACATTTATATATTTATACATTTATATATTTATATATTTATATATAAATATATTTATATATTTGTAAATTATATATTATGTTTTTATATATTTATATATTATATTTTTATAGATATATTCTGTGCAAGGTAATCGCTCACATCCTGATCATTCCCTCATTTATATGCACTTAAACCAAATTAAAGTTTACACCTCCCTCTTTCTCCCTTCCTCAAGTCATTATCTTATTTACATGATCAATTTTCTCTCTGATCTCTGATCCATTCTTTCTGATATTTTAGAGCCACAGAATGGCATATTAAAAGGAATAGATAATTGTTGCACTAAAGCAATATCTGGGAAGGATATTATTCCATCCATTACTTCAATAAAAAATTATTAAATCATACATTATAATTTTTACACATTACATTGTATTATAATAAATGTTATAATTATATCAAATTATATTAAAATTGGAATTTTTAACCCCTTGCCATTATTTCAAATTCTATTCCCTGTGCTGGTTTGGAGCTTCAGGATAGAGAAAGCTTGACTTCAGAAGGAGAAAGAAAATTGCAAATATGTGAACTGGGTATGAGAGGAGGTAGAAATTTTCATTTTAGCAAGTAAAGGAGTCTGTTAGCTCTTTTTTTATTGCTCTGCCATATGTCTTTCACCCACAGTATGTATCTAGCCACCATGCATGAACATGTTCCTGACATCTCCTGGGATTTTCAGGGTTTTTTTAGTATTATGTATATTTAGAATTTTTCTTTATATATTTCATATGAAAAGTATTATATATATGCATATGGCTATTTTCTTTATATAGTACATTTTTGTTTAATTATTATATATTATATAATAATTGTATTAAAATATTCCCTTATTCATTAAATATAATGGCATTCTATTATATATTATAAAGTTATTTTCATTATGTATATATAAAAGTTATGTTTTTAAAGATTTTGTATTATTGAAGGTGTGGATTTATATACTTTGTGTGTTTAGTACATTGCATTTTCTGCTGAATGGAAAAAAAATCTGAATTTGTGGATAACAAAGATCCCCTTTCTACTCTGTCCTGGGGATTTCTGCAATTCCAAATGTATTCCACACTGCTGGAAAATGAGGGAGAACACAACTCAGCCAAGGTTCACATTCCACTTGAGTGTTGCCTGAGGTAGTAAATGAGTTCACTGTTGTCTGGATGGATTTGATCTCCATCATTTTAATGTAAACAGCACAAATCTATCAGAATTGACTTAACCTGCAGGAGGAACACACACTGAATTTACACTCTAGTTTGTGAAAAAACTGCTTCTAAGAATGAGAAATAAGAATTACTTTCTATAAATGTTGAATTAAAGAAATAAACCCAGCATTTTCCAAATACTTGGTGTATTGCTTCTATTGTTATTCCATGCATAAATGATTCTAGCATTTTTTAAGGTGTGACAATATTATTCCTATAAATAGAAATTATTTTCTGTCAATGATCATTCAGCCAGTTTCTGTTGTGCCTAAGCAAAACTTACCAAAGTGGAAGTGTAATGCTCTTCTGCAACTAAGACTGAGCTTAATCCTCTCTCCTTGTTGGAATGCTTAGAGGACACCCTGATTTCACAGACCTGCAGCTCAGGCTAAATCCCTAATTTTATTGTCCTCCCTATTCTCCAAAATCCTTCATCAAAACCTACTGAAGTTATTAACAAAAGAGGCAAGAAAAACATCTGGTTGCAACAGGCCTTTGAACAAATGATGAGCTCACTGTGAAAATCGTAATTGAGAAAAGATTTGATTAAGTCTACAATAATATCAAAAGTGCTTTCCAATGAAAGCTTAGCCAAAATGTGGAGCTCATTAAAAGGGATCTGGTGGAAAGCAAGACCAAGAAGCAATGGAAACTAGGAACAGAAATAAGAGAGATGGTTATTCTGTCTGTCCTTCTGTGGTTTTCCCCAGGGATTGCTGAGAGCAGGAGGAGCTGTATAACTTTTGTGATTTGTTCCCAGGGCTTAGCTCTCCTCTCTCAGAAACACTATAAAATTCTGAATCTCAGGTCTTTATTAAAGAACAACACAAAGCCTGAGAAGAAATAGAAGCCGAGAAAATCCTTTTGTTTTTCATTTTAGTGGGATTTTATTTTCTTTGCTTCTTGATTTGTTAATTGATTCCCTGCGAAACTTTATGAGCTGTGCAATTTCTTCTTAAAGATTTGAGCCAGCAGAAGCTTGCATTGGATTTTTCCTCCTTCTAGCATTTTCTGCCTGATTATTCTTACTTCAGCTAGCCTGTTTTCCCCACTGAGTGAAGTGTGAGGCAGGGCTGTTTGACAGCAGAAGCAATGATACCAAAATTACAGGTTATTCTCTCTTTTATATTCTATTTCCCTCCCCAGGGTAAGCTGCATCATTTATCTGTTACTCAGCTGTGTGCTCTGACTATATGGATAGTAGGGAATGGTTATAGAGACACAACAGGCAGGATATGTTCATGAAACTTTGTCTGATTTTGTGGCCTTTCAAGTTTTCCCACTTTGCAGCTGGGAATTACCACTTGGAGAATGTGGAGTCTGCCTCCTCCTTGTAGCTGAATGCTGATTAAGAAATTATTTCAAAGATCAGCCACCTTTGAAAACTTATAAATTACATAAAAGGCTTGAACTGGTTCTTAGGGATGAAAGAGGGTACATCCTGCAGATGTAAACTGAACTGATGAATCACAATCTGATTTTCGATTTGCATAAACTTAAAAATCTTTGAATTCAGAAGAACCAACTCAGTTTGCACTGAGCTGGGATTCAATCCATAAATTTATTGCTTGGAAGTGATTTAAGTTAGAAGGGTGCTATTAAGTGTAGGGGAACAAATCAGTGAAGCAATGAATTCTTTCTGTCAAATAATGACTGATTTCAGCTCCCACTGAAGGAAATGTTTTTTTTTTGTCTGTAATTCTCATCATGCAACAGCTGCACTTTAATTTTCACAGGATGCTCACAGAAAATCAAGTAATCATTTCAGATATGTACACATTGGAATGTAAATACTCTGCTGTTTTGTTCCTCTTCTTATTTATGCAATTAGAGGATCAGGCTGACTAACAAGTTTTGACAGAGAATTACATACATTCTTTTTCTGTATAAACCTACAGTCCTAAACAAATATTTTGGCAACCATTTTAGCAGGCTCTTAAATAATAAGAATGTGTAAATTCATTCTTAGGTATGTCCTTTATTCCCTCACGTGTTCATCCTTGAAAACTGGTATTGATTATTTGGATCAAAATGAGAATATAAAGCAGCTATTTAATTACCAACATTTTATTTAATGCTTAATGGTGGAAGACACAACTTGGACTGCAGTTACAGAGAACTGGAGAATTGAAAATAGAACTTTTAGATGAAACACAGGGCTAAACTGTAAGAAACTTAAAGTAGTGAATAAAGTATGTCCTCAGAAGACAGTGACCTTTAGAAAAGTAGTGTTTTAGGGGAATGGTTTGGGATTTTGTTTGTTTTTATTTTATTGGTGTGGACATGCCCACTGTCAGATGATGTCTTGCAAGTCATGACATTAGAATTTAAATCCTAATTTCAGCAATCAGAGTAGTAGAACAATGGCATAATACATGTTTATTTTGAACAAGCTGTTTCAAAAAGACTGGGATCTAATTAATATCAGTCATTGAATCCCAGAATGGTGTGGGATGGAAGGGACCTCAAAGCCCATCCAGGGCCATGGGCAGGGACACCTCCCACTGTCCCAGGTTGCTCCAAGCCCCATCCAGCCTGGCCTTGGGCACTGCCAGGGATCCAGGGGCAGCCACAGCTTCTCTGGGCACCCTGTGCCAGGGCCTCCCTGCATTAAAGAGGAAAAGTTTCATTCAACCCTTTGCTAAGTCCGACTTTCCTCAAAACTCAGGAATGCCAAGCACATCATGAATTACAACTGTTAATTTTCCTGTGGAATGTTTTATACAGCAAGAGTTCCCAAGAACATCTGTGCCTTAAGAAGTTGGAAGAAATTAATAACATTAGATCAGCACCTCTAAATCATTTGCAATCTAAGGATTGAAGTGTGGCCTACGGCAAAGTCATGGACCATTAATATGTTGTCAGAGATGTTTAATTATTCATTAGTCATTAACTCACCAATTGTTCTATCAAAACACAAAGTTTTTCATGTAAATGCTGAATTTTCTTTTTGTTTCCTTCTTGTTAGGTGTATTTGGAAATGTAATGAGTTTTTAATATTTATGTCTGAAGATATTCTCAAGAAAAAAAAAAGTACAATACATTGTTAACACCTGCTAAAGCAGTAGTGTTTTTTATTTTTCTGGTAGCTCCTTGAGTGATGATCTCAACATTTTTTTCCAGCAGAATATTCTTTACAGTGCACTATAGTGGAAACAGGAGTGCCCCCATCATTATGCTTTATTGTAGTTATCACAGAAAATTGTGTTTGTTCTCTTTACTTGCATCTCCTGGCATATTCTGTATGCTCATTTAGAATGTGACCAGTCTCCTCTCAGGTCTTTTTTATTTTGTCCCCAGAAATGGCCCCAAACTGATAATCTTTCCAACTTTTTTGATGGAACTGATGTTGTTTTTTCCTACAGAGTATCATTGATCTAGGTGACATTTTTCTATTGTCTTGTACAGTTTAATGGATTCAGTCTTTTTTCTCATGTTCTGCTTTTCATGAATTCAGGTTTATTTTTCTTTATTATGTACTATAACTTGTTCCATAAACTTCCCTCATAGTTACACCATCTTCCATGACATGTTTATTGGGTTCTTCCACTGTTCACCTGCTTTGTCATAATTTTAATCCTAGAATTTGTACTAGCTCCTATACAAGAGAAAATCCATGGTTATTATGTATTCTTTTGGGCACAGGCATGAAACAAGCAAGATATGGACACATGTTGCTGAAAAAACCAAAGCAACCAACCAAAGAAATCTATGGAAGAATGGCCCTGGTTTTTAAAAAAATATTAATTTCTTTTTTGAAATATCATGTCTTTTAAAAAACAAACTAAGACAGATTCTGTGATAGATGTCTAGCTGTGAATTATATCCATGGATCATGGGCCAATGTAATTGCAAGTGAATGAGCTGAAATACAGGAAATTGCACTTTTGGATTTTCTACTATTTTGCTTTTGCTTCCTCTCAGTGTTCTTGTACTGTTTCCCCCAGAAAAAGGAGCAAAGTTGCTCTCTTTTCACAGTAAAATAACTTTGATTCAGAACTTCAAATGCCCCAGTTCCACAGGGAATATTGGATGGAAGCCATCAAGGATGAGGCCATTGGCTCCTGTTGGCTGCTCTGGAAGTTCCTTCAAGCTCTCATGTTCATTACACATGCACAGAAGTCCATTAAGGCTTGGATTCCCTACAGGATATTCCTCTTACCTACCAATAGTAGTAGTAGTAGTATTTTCCTGTAGTATGGAAAATGTGAGGAATTCAGGAATTCAGGCAGAATTCCCCCAATAAATCAGAAGCCCCAGTCTCACAAGGACACACAAACAATGGCAATTCCAAAACATGATTTAAAGCTGTGGCTCTCCCAATATTCATCATTTTTAGTTACTTCATTTTGATGAATTCAACTTACCTATTAAAAAAGTCATGAGAAAAATTCCAGAAATCTCCCTACTCTGGCTAAAAATCCCAGTCAGGGAATTATTAGTGGGAATTATTCATATTATAATTTTCTACTGCAGTGAGAAAGGAACAGGAGCATGGTGACATCTTGTACATATGATGTGTTCTACAAACACAAAATGAACACAAAATCTAGAAACAACCAAAACCCAACCAAAAGAGAAATTTAGTGGAATGATTGGAAATCCTAGGAATAAATATCTGATGCTATAAGATATATGCAAAAGAGCTCTATTGGACAAAGACAGAAGAAAATATTTCTGAGTAGGTTTTAGGTCTTATAATTGCTGTCTAGGTCTTTATTGCCAATTCTCCACCTGATACCAAACACCAATTATCCCTCTACATCAAAGAAGTTACATTTGAAAAAATCAGAGCAGGTAGTCTTTTTCAGTTTTGGCAGATTTCTTTTTTTTTGCACTGTAAATGTGAGCTAAATATGAGTATGAGCTAAGACTGCCACTCCCACTGATCATCACAGCACAGTTTAATCCAAACACAGCTCCTTGGTAAATGGATATTAATGTCTTTTTGCTTCCAAGGCAGTGTCAAAGCCCCCTGGAAAACATCAAGTTATGTGTTATAAATTCATTAACAGAGTTTGACTTTTCCCAATCACTGTGTTCCAGATGTTATTTGAGCTTCTTCCCCTTGATGCTCTAACCTATTATGCCCCATCTGAAATCTTTCCTGCAGAAAACTAGCTATTTTTTTATACATATAATTCATTAGAGTGCCCCAAAGGACTTGGAGCTTTTACAGGTCTTTGTTTTGCTTCTACACTTTTGGCAAAAGAAATAGAAAGGGGGAAATTTATGCTGGAAGAATGCCAAGAGTATCCCATTCAATCAAAGTAGTATCTTGGTGCAGAGACTATTAGCCAGTCATATTCACATTCTATCTAAATAATTAACTTGTAGCACAGAAATTCTAAGTTATTGTGATGTCCTTGAATTGTTCGTGGGGTTTGCTGTTCACATTGTCTGGGATGTGTTTGCTTCTCATATTGATTGGAGTAAAACCCATTTTTAAAAGTATTGCTTATACTGCATGAAAACCAAGAGTAGCCTGCTCAGTGTATTATCTGGAGATTAAAAAAAAAAAATCAGTTGCACTAATTTTACTTGCAAGTACCACTCCTAATAATTCTGTGTGCAGTCATGAAAATTGATATGAGCTCCCTCTTTGCAATACACAAATTGGAAAGACCATAACATCAACCAACAAAAAGCACTCTGGAAGTAAAAGAAGGAAATTTTTAAGAATTGTAAATCTTAACAAAAGTTTTGATGTCTTGAAATTTTCTGAAATCACCTCTGCAAAATGGAGATAAAGCAGATATATTTGTTGTTCTCAGAGGGATCATGTTTGGCCAGATAGGCTGTGGAGTCTCCATCCCTGAAGATGAGACCCCAGGTGCTCATGGTGCTGTGGGACCTTCTCCAGCTGAACCTGCTGAGACCCTCCAGAGGTCATTTCCAGCCTTAACCTTCCTGTGATTCTGCTTGTCAGGGACATAATAGAAGTTTACACAATGCCTTTTTCTCACACTCTGTGTGGGCAAAAGATACCATGTTGTAAAACATCTGTCTGATAGGGGAACAGAATGGTTTCTGTCTCAAAAAAAACCCCTCTACAACCCATAAACCATTCTGGAGGACCTACAAACCTTCACTGTGAAAGGCAAAACCAATGGAATGAATCTAACCTAAATGCCTATTTTGGACACCAAAACACTGCACAGATCAGTGAGGGCAGGCTTTGTGCTCTTTGACTGTCCTTGCAGCTGCTTGGTTTTTTCTGTATGTGAATTTCTAGACGGGTGATTAGTAACAGACACGTTTAGAAAAGGAAACTTTAGCTTGAAAAGCTGCAGTGACCACTAAGGGCAAGTTTCAAACTATTCATAGTACTTCAGGCTCTGGGTTTGCTATGTAATTTGCCTTAAGTAGCAACTGAATGAGTTATTTTCACTACCAATACACTCTATTTCTTGCTTTGTTTTTTTATTTGCACCCTTCCAGCCATGCATTTGCATGAATACAAAATTGCTGTTTCCAGGCTGCAGCATCTCCTGTGTCCTTGCTTTTGTTAATTATGAAAGCAAATACACCACACTAACTTGCACAAATGTACCACATGGAGAGTTATCTCAGCTATTTGAGAAATAAAAGAAAGTTAATTAGTATTGCTCTTACTGACATTAGTCCTTCAAACAGTTGTGGATGAGTCTGAGTGACCTTCTCTTGATGCTGTGACCTTGCAGGAAACAAATATGCACACAATCTTTACAGCTGTAGTCTTCAGAGCTACAAGAACAAAAAGATAAAAGAATATAGATGGAAGGATGCATACAGTGGAGATTAGTGATGCAAAATCCAGATGAAAATAAAGAAATGTGTTAGCCCGCTAAATAATTTTAGAAAGGAATTAACAACAGTAAATAAAATATAATGGTTAAATGAAATAGTCAAAACTAGTATTTTGCAGGATGATCCATATAACAGGCAGATTAAGAGATTTCATGGTGTAAATGCAGTATGGTAAAACAAAAATGTTTGGGGAAAACATTCTGAAAACTTCCCAGAAAGAGCTGCCATAGGCCTGACTGCTACAGGAGAGCACTGGAGCCTTGTCTTCAGTGCACACAGAAGGGAATAAGGGAAGTCATGGAATAAATCAAGGGGAATGTCATGGAATAAACCAAGTGCTGCACCTACTTTTGGTGAACAACCAGAACAACCCTTTTCTCAGTGGCTTGTGTCAGGCAGGTTCCTCTCCAGGTGTCCAGGTGTGCTGTCTGAGTGGTGCCATGTCTTTCAGGGCTCCATCCCTGGTGTGGGCTGGAAATAGCACCTAATAGTGGTGAGTCAGGTGTGAGCTTGGTGTGTTTGTGCTGTGCTATTCTTGCTCTTTGCTGTGTATTTATTGTTGTTGGTGTATTTTTTTTTTTTTTTTTTTTGCTATTGTGTCCTTGAATTCAGTCAATAAGTATTTAAATGAAACATAGACTCCCCTGATTGTGTGGCATAACTCCAGATCCCCAGTGATCAGCTGGACAGACCTGTGATGATAGTGAGCAGCAGGTGTTAAAGGCTTTGCTTTACTCCATCCTCATGTTCCAGATCCATGGCTCTGCTGTGACAACCTGGGGAAAGCAAAACCAGCTGAGCCTGTTGCTGTGAAAACACCAAACTGCCTTTAGGAAAACTGCAGAAACAGCTTTCTGTGTTCCTGCATGTCTGCTTCAAATTACAGCTGAAAATCTTCCTGTGTTCCTGTATGTCTGCTGAAAATACAGCAGAAAATCTTCCTGTGCTCCTGTATGTCTACTTCAAAATACATCAGAAAATCTTCCTGTGTTCATGTATGTCTGCTTAAAATACAGCAAAAAATCTTCCTGTGCTCCTGTATGTCTACTTTAAAATACAGCAGAAAAGCTTTCTGTGTTCCTGTATGTCTACTTCAAAATACATCAGAAAATCTTCCTGTGCTCCTGTATGTCTACTTTAAAATACAGCAGAAAAGCTTTCTGTGCTCCTGTATGTCTGCTTCAAAATAAGGTAAAACAAAGAGAGAAAGTTAAAGATTTGAAGGCCTGAAGAAAAGATAATTTCCACTGACACACGTGAATTAAAGGAAAACTGGAAAATAGATAGTGCTCCTAATGTTTAGGGCTTTTGTTTGCTTTACTTTTACTTAAAAATTACAAAATTCAGTAAAGGTTTATGACTGCTCTGGTGGACCCAGCTCTATGACTATCAAGGAATTCTAGAATAATGTAATATATCTGGCAACTTTGTGAACAGGATCTGATTCACAGTGTTGCTCAGCTGATCAGAGCCTCATATAAAGCAGCACTTTAAGCATAACAAGCTGTTATTGATTCTGTGAAAAAAAGCAAACATAAGCACCTCTCGTTAGTATACAACTCCCTGATTAGCACCAAAGGTCAGACACAATCTGATGTGTTCCTGGCATTGGACATTGAATTTTCCTAAAAGTTAATTCAAGGATTACAAACCTCTCTAGACTACATGGAAAGCTGATAATTATTCAAGTGAGGTCCCCTTGCCCTGTCTATAGTCACGTTAATCAGCAGCATGGCTGTGCTAGCTCAGGAGCTGTTGGATAATTAAAAATACATGGCTGGGAAGAAGTCAGTCAGCAGGGAATGCCCCAGACACCAGCCAGCAGAGTAAGTAGAGAGGACATGTAGATTTTAAATTTTTTTTTGTCCTTGGTCCATTCTCAAAGATCATTTCCTCCTCTTTATTACAAGACATGATTTAATTTTTCACTAATGTGAGTATTTCTAAAATACACTGCTTCAGGTAGGAAGAGTAGACATTCCTTTGTTGAGCACTACAAATCAGTAATGAAACACAAATTTGTGATCCACAGCCAGTGTTTTCTTGCAAGAAAGCTTCATATGTTTATTGCATGTTGCAAATGCCTCATGTTTTCAGTACTCTGAAACACTGTCAAATCACAGAATCATAGAATCATAAAATTGCTTGTTTTGGATGGGACTTTAAAGCTCATTTCATATTTCCTTGCATTGAAAACAGATATGAACACAAAAAAATAGCATAAATATATATAGTATATACTTTGTCATAAATCATATAGATAAATTACATAAATATTATATAAATTATAATATATAAAATATATAATTTATAAATATTATATAATATATATTTTATTTATTTACATATTATTTATAATCATTTATAAATATTATATTAATTATAATATATAGAATATATTAAAATATATAATTTATAATATTATATAAATTATATACTTTGTCACCCTGTTGCTAGCAGATTAGGTTCCTATGTAATAATTTTATTACACAGATAAGCATAAACATGGGAAGAACATCCAGTGTCCAAGGGGCAGAGCTTAATGTCAGAGTCAGCCAAACGAGGTATTTAAAATACACATGCAAGTGGTAAAATCTCCAAGGCAAGCACAGGAGTGGCACACAAGCAAGCAAGGCAGCTGATGAAACCAGAATTAACAAGCAAGAAGCTTAGCAAAACCAGATCAGTATTATTTGTGGTCCTCAGAGTATAAGAAACAATGCTGGGACCAGATGAAACCGCATATTTTCTTTTCAGAAGGTTGTTCAAGAGCTTAAATCAGTGATGAGGAGGAAAGATGGGCAAGTGTGTTGGTTTTGCAGGGCCTGGATTTTGGTAGCAGGGGAGTCACAGAGCCCCTGAGCTGGGCAGTGTGTACCAGCCCAGGTTGTCACCACCAGCTGGCAGATGCCACAAACAAAATGCCTGATGAGACCCTCCAAGCAATTTTAAGTAATGGTAGTTGCAAAAGCCATGTTAAGTTTTAATAATTTGTCATTTGTTTTGTCATTCCAGCCTAAAATTATTCAATATTTGTTAATATGGAAGAATAATCTCTTGAACTGTGAAAATAGAGATGTCATGGTTGAAATAGTGCTATAAATTAGAAAGGAAAAAAGGATTTGCTTCCATGCAATTAGAGACTTTAATTTATGTTGTGTTGTGAGACAATATCATTTTAAAGCATCTGCCAAAAAGCAAGTTGTTCAGATCCCCAACTTGTTCAGATGCTTTTCTTGTTGAATTTCCTGAGTTATCATTGCATTTTGGATACTGATATGTGACAGTTTCAATGGGTGTTTCACAGACAACTTAAAGAGTCACATCTTTTCTGATAACCAAAGGATTTTAAAAGCCTTATCTATAAATATGACAGCTTTCATAATTTGAAGGAGAAAACTGTCTGTCATAGTTTTAAATTAAGCAGATGACTACAAGATAGTTAGATAACTGCAACAGGGTTCAGGAGTAGCTTTTTGAGCTGTTCCTTTCTTCTTGTCCCAACCCCTTGGTGTTGCTCTGTTTTCTCTTTCCAATCTGCCTCTTGCATCTCCCCCAGATACCCTATATATATATATATATATATATATATATATATATATATATATACACACTTCTATGTTTATTTCTGCATAAGCTAAATGGTTACTTCTCATTTTTCCATTTGCCTGTGCATCCTCACCACTAACCTTATGTGGCTAATGAACCAACAGAAATTTTTTAACAGATTGAGGCTCTTTTTGTTCACCTTTGACAGGTCATGCAGTGAGGTATCCTCTTCTCCTTCTAAACATTTAGCTGCTGCTGACTACCTTTGCCATTTTAGCACATAGGTTTTGCTGCAACTCTTGCCCAAGTCATTCATCATAAATCAGCAGTTTAAAGCACATTTTCTCATTTTCCCTGGAACATTTCTAACCAATACTTTCCTTCAGCAGCAAAGCTGTGATGCAGTTGTTGACACAGAGACGTGATGGGATGACTGGCACAGCTGGAGTGGTACAATGGATGGCTGCACACTCTCCAGAAGAGCCAGGTGAGGAATGAGAGATGAGTGTGCAGCCCTGGGTGTGAGGGAGGGTTTTGATGGTCTGGAGCTTGGAGATGGTGAGGAGAGGGTTGTGTTTATGGGTGAGAATCAGGGGGAAGCCCAGCAAGGCAGAGATCCTGGTGGGATTTCGTAAAAGATCCCCAAACTAGGATGAAACACCCTGTGAGGCTGCTTTAAGAAGTCTTGTTATTGCTGACCCTTGATGGAATTCCAATTTACCAAGTGTCCACTGGAAACATAACACAGTGCAGAAAAAATAATTCAGGAGGTTCCTGGAGTGTGTGAAAGAGAGCATCCTGACACAGCTGGTGAGAGAAGGTGCCTTGCTGGGCTCTTCTTTGCTAACTGAGAAGGACTTGTGGGTGAGGTGGTGAACATGGACCCACTGTAGCACCTTCTGGCACAAGTCCACATTGCTGAGCTGCTAAGTGTCACTGTCATATTTCCTGAAAAATCCCTTCACCAGGATTTCTTCTCCTGGGAAGTTGAGAAGCCTCAGAGAAAAATGTAAATAATAATTATCTGATTGCTTCTCCTGTGTTTGCTGCTTTGGAATGTGGTTGGACATTGTTTACCAATAGGTGCATGTTTGATTGGTTCCATGTGAGTTGTTTTTACTTGATGGCCAATGACAGCCAGCTGTGTCAGACTCTGAGGAGTCAGTCACGGGTTTTTCATTATCATTCTTGTTAAGCCTTCTGTCTTTATCCTTTGTCTTTATTATAATTTTAGTATAGCATTCTTTAATATAATATAAAATAATAAATCAGCTTTCTGAGAACTTGAAGTCAGATTCCTCCTCTCTCACCTCATCCTGGGGACCTCACAAACTCAAAAGCTAAGAGGAAAAAGCAGCAGCTGCAGCTGGGCAGGGCACAAGAATATTCCCCAAAGTTGCTGATTAAAGGGGTAATTCCTGAAATGAGAACCATCTCCTGTACATATCCCAGCCCTTCACTCCACAGCAAACTCACCCCCAGCAGCAGCACTGTTTCAGGCTGGCATTTCTCAAGCACCTGTTGAGCTGCAGGGTATGGCTGTGTTAGGCTGCAGGGAGCTGTGCTGGGAAATCTCTCTCCAGAGAATTTACAAGCAGTCTCCGTTAAGTGGAACATTTCTTAATGTTCTGCAAATAAATGCACAGGAAAATCTGGTGTTTGCTTTGGGTGATGGAGCAGTGGTCCCTTGGTGTGGTTGCACCACAGGACATAAAACCCTGAAATGTTTTGAGGACAATGGTGTGCATGTACTGCACTGTGTCAGCAGATCTGTCTGGTTTTGCTTTGGGGAATCAAGGAAGCAGAGGCAGTCCTGAAAGCTCAAACTATGCTCTGAACTTCTGCCAGCTACTAATAAAGGTCAAACCAAAACTGACAAGAATGTGACTAAAACAATGTTGCTGTATTTTTGCACCTCCTTTGCACACTAAGAAGAAATTTTCTCTTTATCAGTTACTGGAAATCAGGACAAAGTTACCCCAAAATATTGTCATAGTCCTTAGCAGAATACAATTTCTCTTCCAGCTTCCAAATCTTTTAGGATTACATCAGTGTTTCTCTTTAATTAGAGGAGAAATGTAATTTTAAAGGAAAAGCTGAGATTCTCTTTTCACTAGAATTCACAAGTTTAAAATACCAGCTAACATGCTGCATTCAAGAATTTGTGGTAATTTCTATAGACATGGAATTAGCTGTGATACCCTTGGTACTTTAGAGAGTCCTGGATTTCAATGACATTTATTTTTAGTGTCCTAGCATCCACCAACAACATAGTGCAGCAAAAATATTTTGATTTTCTTTCAGTCTGTTTCATGTCCTTTCAGATGCTCACAGCATCCCCAAGATGGCACTATGCCATAGAAATATTAAGAGAGGACACAGAAGTGGAAATAAAATCATGGAAAATAAAAGCATCTACAACATTTTGCAGAACTGATAAAAATAGAATTGAATGTGCATATTTAAACCAGTGCATAGAATGCTAAAGCATTGCTAATATTTAATTAACAACAATCATTAAGATGTATTTTTTACTTAGAAGATTTTTCTGAATATGCTGTAGAAAGACTGCTTTATTAACATGATATATATATCTCATATATATAATTAACTGTGTACCAGTTTAATGAGGGGTGCTGGCAGTGCCAATCAATTTCTTTGTGTCATCAGTCTAACAGACCAATCATTGTTAAATACTGACATGGTCAAAAATATATTTTTCTGGACAATTTTCTGCGTGTCAAAGCACATATGTGAGGTCATGTTGAAAGGGGAGATTTCCTCAACCCTGCCAACAGCACAAGGAAGAGCCCTCAGCAGCTGTCCCCCTTTATTTGAGTGTGTTGCCTGCTGCCAGTGCCCAGGAAGGATTCACAGTGACAGTTTACAGAGTAGCACTCTTTATTAATATCAAATTGTGACAGGTTAAGGTTCAAGGATTCTTGGTGATAGTGTCTGACAGCAAAAATGTATTCAAAGCAATACCTAGACAAGCTGTAATCCCCAACAAAAGTACTCAGGGCAGACAGTGTGATTCTCACTCAACAGGCATCACTAGAGGGGAGAAGACAGGTTCAGCCTCTCAGCTGATCCCAGCAGTTACAATGGAGTCTTCCTTCAGTTTTCCATTTTCTCCTCATTTTTATTTGGTTTCTCTATGTTTAGGTGGAGCTTGAGTGACTCTAGTCATACACACCTTTGTTACTGATTGGTGTAGAATACTCTCACTTTGCTTCTAAAGATACAGTCCAAAAAAAATCTAGAGCACATGGCCAGTGAGAGGGGTTTGGACCTTGGAGGTGGGTATGCATTGGGGTGGAGGTGTGTATTAATACTGCAATTAGGTTATAATGAGCCAAGTTTGTCCAAGGAGAGTGATTTTTCCCCAGCCATCAGCAGGATATCTTCTCCTCTCTCAGCTGGAAAGTGCCACTGAGCTCCTGTGAGGATTCTGGCCACGTGTCTCCACTCAGCTCCACCCTCCATTCCTTCCCCTTGAGCAGGTGCTGTGCTTGCAGGTTGTGGGTGTGGAGAATCATGGTGGGATACAGGAGGGACAGGGCTGTTAATGGTTAATGACCCAAATAATCCACCACTGGGCTGCCCAGGTGTAAAGTGTGCACCCATCCTCAAGGGCTGCACCTGGGTGTTGAACAGGACAAGGACAAATCCTTGTGGGCTGGGCTGGTGCTTCCTCTGATGCCAACATCCTTGCACAAGTGGCTCAGCTGTGACAACTCCCTTCTGGAGGAGCGCTGAGGTGTTCACACATGGCATGAAAGTCTCATTCCTGCTCATGGGTAATGAGCTGGTGCCATCAGTGTCTTGTGATGACATGATCCAGTGTAAAACCCTGCCCCAGGGGAGGTACCTTGCCACTCGCACCAAGAATGACATGGGACCAGCTGTGAGGCAGTAGTGTAGAAAGAGCAAAGATGGCTTTAGTCAAGAGATCCGCGTGGTTTTTATAGAGTGATATGATACATTCTATTTGATTGGCTAGTTAACAAAAACATCTTCCTCACACACTGTCCTTGAGAAGAACAGAAAGATGAAGCAGAAAAACACCACCTGCAGATTGTTTATACTTAACAAGTTATCACATCCTTACAACTCCCTAAAAATTCTCACAAGCCTCTGTAAGAAATGTTTGCTGTATCTCTCTCTCTGTCCCATCCACAGTACCTGAGCCTTCTTGAACCTGGACTCTGTTTCCTGGGCTTCTGCCACCAGGTCCAGACTGCAACCATCCCTTTGAAAAGACTGCTGTCCTCACCACTGAGCAGAACAGAGGAAGAGGATCAATGGGCTGCTGTCAGGATCCAGGAATGGTGATATTTTCTACTTAATCTCTCTCTCAGTCCCACTGCCTCTCTCCCCCTGACTCTCCCTTTCTCTAGTTATTTCCATTTCTCCCTCCCTACCTCACATTTGCCAATGCATTCAGAGGGGCTTTTTGCCCTGATTTTTTAAGGTTTTCTAAGCCTTCTGATGTTTACATTCTTGTAATGAACCTTCTCACACACTTTCTGTAAATAACTTATTGTTTTAAATTCTTTTATAGAGGAAGAGAAATTTGATGGACTGTTGGTTTGTCCAGTGTCATTGGAGAGGTGGCACTGTCACCCTCCAATCCACTGCCACTTTTGGAAATATATAATTGTTAAAATCAGAAATTAAAAGTTCTCTTTTTACCTTAAGAGAACTGCATGTGCACATCGTGTTATTTCGTGTCCTATAGCAACAGGGGCTAAATGATACCTGATGTTATTTATGAATCATTTAAAATTTGTTTGTGGTCTGTAGGAAGGCATTCTTTTGTTAAAATTATTGCTACATGGACTACATCACAAGAAATGTGTTTCTAGAATTCTGTGCTTTATTTTTAGACTGTTCACAACATGACAAGCAAATGAATTAAAATATGTCTTTCAAAACAGAAAGGTGATACTTAAAGACTTTAACAAGTGTGACAAAATGATCATTGTCTGCCCAGAATTGTTTATTTTTAAGAATTACTGATAAAGATTTGAGAACAGGAGATGCATTCACAAATGCAGGGCATAAAAATGGGCATAAAAATGGAGATAAGCAGAGTAAGGACAGCTGCCTGCTCTGAGAAACAAAAGCAGCACAACGTCACTCTGCTTATTCATTACAGCTGGGCTCAGTGAGCTACTTAAGCAAGCGTGTAATTTAATTGCTTTCATTCATAGACATACCTACCTGTTTAAAATAAGATGCTGGCAGTGAAAAAATTGGTTAGGTATCTCATTAAACTAGATTTCTTAATCCTTGAGTGCTCTCCATTGCCTAGAAACATCTGGAAGTTCCCTAGAAAACCATGTATAATCAGCATTCCTGGAAGTGTCCAAGGGCAGGTTGGACAGAGCTTGGAATAACCTGGGCTAGTGGAAGGTGTCCCTGCCCATGGCAGAGGATTGGAACAGGATGAACTTCTCTCCCTGTCACTCTGGTTCTACCCCAATGAGATCAAATACACAATTTTACATGAGTTCAGGAAACTTTGTAAGTATGTAGCTACCATAAAAGCAAAGGAGCAGCACACTGATGATGTCATTGAGACAATTTCTCCCCCTTCTTTGGTTTTACTTCAGGAGAACCCAATGAAAGTAATTGCCCACTGCAGACAATGACAAGACATCATCTGGAATTTGAATTATTCCATCAGTGAAAGACTTTGTGGTAAAAACAGACAAGCAGAAAAAAAAGATCAGCATTTCACAGCAGGCAGCTCACTTGTAACCTTTGCTCAGTGATGCTCCAGTGTTTGGTCCCAAACACATTTCATCTGCTTGTTTGGAGGATGGAGGAGATACTCAAATACAGCAGCATGGTCCCCTATGTCATAAATTTGTGAAATTTTAGGTAAAAGAAAATGGATTATGTTAACAGTGTTTTCACTTTGGATCGGCTCAATTTCAGTTTGATACCAAAATCCACAGAATGAAGGAAAGACAAAAGAGTCTATAAACTTGACTCAAGACTGGGTCAAAATACATCTACCCTATGGCTGAGTAAGAAACTCTTCGTGGTCTGTGTGTCATAAAGAATAAAAGACTGAATTTTATCTTAATATTGGTAAAAAAGCCCATGACAGATTATCCCCTCCCTAAATTTATAATCTTCATGGAATACAAAATTCTACACTCAGTATGACTCTTCAATCAACTTATTTTTATATAGACTTGGGTCAAAAATCAACAGAAAAAACTTTTAACAGCTTATTCTAGTTATGAAAGTTAAATCAGGTTTTAACAATGAAAGGTGTTCAGTAGCTTTTCTTTTATTTTCTTTTGCTGTGTCTGTAAATCATGAATGCGCTCATTGCCAGAATTGCAATCATTTCAACTAATCTAAAATTTCAGAGCATTTCATTCTGGGATTGCCAAGCTGCTAACAACACTTTTTTATTATTACAGAGTACAGCCAGAACAGAGCAGAGACAAATATAAAAAATCAACTAGAAAATAAAGCAAACCTTTCTAAGGTTATTCAAGGCAGCAATTACAAGACACTTCACTGTGATCACCACAGGGATCTGAGCCTTGTCCCACCTGCCTGCCATGTCCATCTTCACCTGTAGGACTTCCACTACAGGTCCAAGCCTTTAGGGACACACAGCATGACCAGCTGCACAGCTTTGACACCAAACTTATTTATATTTATATGGCATGCTACAGTCAGGAAAAAGATCACTGATCCTACTCCAGGGTCTTGCTGACCACCTCATGTCAATGCACAAACATCAGGACAGCCTCACACAGGATCTGCACTTTTTCTGACCTTTGAGATCCACGTTCTGCAGCACAGAATCAAAGAATCCCAAAATGGTTTGGGTTGGCATGGATGTTAAATCTCACCTCATTCCAACACCCTGGACCCAAGCAGGAGCATTTTCCACTATCCCAGGTTGCTCCAAGCCCCATCTGACCTGGCTTTGGACAATTCCAGGGATGGGGCAGCCACAGCTTCTCTGGGCACCCTGTGCAAGGGCCTCACCCTCATGGGAAAGAATTTCTTCCTAATAGCAAATCTAAACCTATTCTCTGGCAATTTGAGGCCAAAATAGGCAGAATTTCCTAAAACCTGCTGAGATATCTGTCCCATCCCCTCAGCATTGCCTGTCTTCAGTCGGCCATGACATCTTGCTGCACACACAAAATGCAGGAGAGAATGGCCGCCTTCTCTCTGCCCGTGAGCAGCAAACACGTCCCCATGCAGGACCGTGGGCAGGGCCAGGGGACAGGACACAGCCCAGCTGCCACAGCTGCTGCCACCGTGACCAGGACAGTCCTCACCAGGGCACAGCAAGCCCAGCTCCTCCCTTCTATAAAAATGAATCATTCTGCTTCCTTACTATTTGTCTGTAATGGGGGTAGAGAGAAGAAAGAAAGAGTCTCTTCTCTAAATGCAGTTTTTACTCCATGCCCATCATTGCCTCCACCCAGAAAATCATCTTGGATGAAAAGGAGCCCGGTTAAGGGGCTGGGTTTGGTGAGATCACACAGCAGAGCCCCAGGATGGCTCAGGCTGGCAGGGCCCCAGTGGCTGATGCGGTGGCACCTCCCTGCTCCAGCAGGGCCATCCCAGAGCCCAGGGCACAGCAGAGTGTCCGTGTGGCTCTGGAACATCCCCAGGGAGGAGCCCCCAGAGCCTCTCTGGGCTCTGCTCAGGGCTGGCCCTGCCCAGGGCAGAAGTTCTGCTCCTGTGCAGGGGAATTGCCGGGCTCAGGCCCTGCCCGGGGCTGTGGGGCCATGGCTGGGCCTGGGGCAGGGCCTGGGCCTGCTCTGAGCCTGCACACAGGGATGGACAGACAGGGGGACACGGGGACAGACAGGGACACAGGGACAGACTGGGGACACAGGAACAGACTGGGACAGACTCGGGGACACAGGGACAAAATGGGACACAGGGACAGACTGGGGGACACAGGGACAGACAGGGGACAGAGGGACAGACAGGGAGAGACTCGGACACACAGGGATGCACAGAGACACTCAGGGATACCAGGACAGCCAGGGACAGCCAGGGCTGAGTCCTCTCTCCCTGGGGCTCCTCTCCTGGCTGGGCAGCCCCAGCTCCCTCCGCCTTTCCTGGGCAGGGAGCAGCAGCATGTGAACAAAAAGCACGCCATGAAAAACTGCCTTTACAGCATCCTGTAAAGCCCACCCCATCCTTATCCTTCCCCCTCTTTCCCCAGGACAGCAAATTCACCAGCCACAGGTCGATCTTGCCCACACAGTTGCAGCATCTTTGCCTACTCTGGGATTAGGCTTTTCTGTCCTGCTCTGCCTGGACCCTTCCTCATCCTCCACAGGTCCATGATGACGGTCACATCCTCTCCAGCTGAGTTTAAAATGATATATTTTCACATAAACCTGTGAGGTAACTGGTGTGTGGAGTAGATTTGTATCTCTTGCATCTATTTTCCTTAACGAAAAACCCCAAACCAACAACAACAACAACAACAACAAACCTCCCCCCCCCCAAATCCATAAATAATAACAACAACTATCCCACAAACCACTGACAGACACATAACCATTTAGTCTCATCCTATTGATTGATATATAAGATACAACAGGTTAAAAAACACTTTCTGTTTTGTGGGAGATCAATATTTTTATATTTGTTTTACTTTTCTTCTGGCTTTTTTAATTTTGCAAAGATGAGAGTTAGAAGGGCTTCATTTGAGAATATAAATCTTCATTCAAAATATGATTTGCCAGTTTAGTGTTTTTTTCATTATGGCCTGTCATGTCAGCAGTCCAAGCTCATGAACTGTTTGACACATTTTACCCATCAATGTCAAAATTTCAAACCTATTCATTACAAGTTCCAATCTGCAAAGACAACAAATAAGACTTTTAAATCAGGATGGAGAATTTATTGAGTTTACTGATATTGTAGAAGAGCTTTACCAAAGAAATGAAAATAAAATGTTTCAACTCCCATATTAAGATATTACAGGAGTAGCTCCACATAATCATTTCTCTGGGATAATACAAAGATCTTTAAACAAAAGCTTAATTTATTGTAGAGAACTTAAAATATTAAGATCTAGAAAAAATTCTTTCAAGCCTTTTCCCTTTTAGAATTGTGTGAAAGTGAGCCCATTTCAATAAAAACTAGAAATAAAGTTAAAGCAGCTTCTTCCTAGTTAGAAAAAAAAATTTATGAAAACTACCATTTTAAAAATGAAAAAGAAATTTAAAATAATTTTCTAATTTCTAAAATTTTATTTATCAAGATTTTTCCAAGTATTTATATCTAGCTTATCCTGCTTGAGCAGGAGGATGGGACCTGACAATATCCAGGGGTGCCTCCCAATGTCAGGGATTTCATCTCATTCTCTTCCTCACTCACCATTTTGATGGAGAACAATGGCTACACTTCATAACTTTGCATGAATGAATGCAGAATTCCTTCACTAATTTGTATTTGACCCTCACAAGGATCAATTAGAAGGACATTTAAAAAGATTTTTAATTTTTTTTGTTTGTTTTTGTCGCTTGTTTGTTTGTTTGTTTTGGATTTACTTTTTTCAGGAGAAAATGAGTTTTGAAGCCTCTTCCTTAACATCAAGAGTAAAAACAAACAAACAAAAAAAACCACAACCAAAACCACCCACAAGTATTCCAGAAGAGATTTGAGATACCTCTCAGACTGAGCTGTAGAGATGAGACAAATTTTGAGAACCACATGCTGTTAATTGCTGAACACTTGGGACCTTGCACAGCAACATGAGCTTTCTTTTAATATTAGGGATGTGTCCAATAACCTAATGGGCTGCATGTGTGAGTCCAGTACTAATTACAGATCAATAGAATTTGTCTTTAACATCCAATACTTCATTGAACTGCCTCTGCTGATCTGCCAATATGTCCACAGGAACACTCTATTTCTCCATTGCCCTTAGTGAAAACTCAGCACCTTAGAGACTGACCCTCTTTCTCTTCCTCTTAACCTTCCATCCCTCACATCATATGTGGGATGGGCAAAGAAGCCTATACAACAATAAATAATAGGTTTTTTTCCTTTGTTTTGAACAGTATCTCATTGAAGGCCAACTCCTTCAACTGCTGCTGTTGCTCTGAGAATTGTCTTGGAAAATATATTAGAAATATGAGAAGGGACAGACTGACAGGAAAAGACATGCAGGATTTGGATAATATCAACAAAAATGGCAAAAATAGCTGAAGCCTTGTTATTAAAGGAATGGAGCCTGTAGGGGAAAAAAGGGATGAAGATGAATGAACCAATTTCAGGTTAATTGACTCATATGGGGTTATTGATGCCTGTGAGGTGGTCAGTCCCATGGCACAGCCTTGACAAAAGGGCTGGATAACAACATGTCAGATAAGTATGCCAGGGTCAGCAGTGTCTGAATTGAGAATACAGAGATGTCTGAAGAGGGTCTTGTTCCAAAAATGATCTCATTTACAAGGAAGAAGAATATGTGTAAGTGGAAGGGGAAGCTGTTTTTTTTAGGTACTGCTTATGGAAGGGTATTGGGAACTCGGTGGGTGTTCATCGACATTGTGTGTCTAGACTTTTTGTTTACCTGTTGTGTTGCTAAGAATGATCACAGTTTCAGAGTTCCTTGCTGCTGGTTAATGATATGTTGCTCCTAAATCAATAAACCACTTTAATTCTGATTTAGAGCAAACTACTTGAACTAAGCAGCTTTTGCCTGCAACAATAGGAAAGTCTTCATATTGACTGAAATTATGACACAGGTGGTATGAGAAAGTATTTGTTAATACTGTTCACATGAAATAGGCTTTTTTTCAGAAGAACCCAGCAGAAAACAAGGAGGAGGAGCTGCCTATACTTTATCCTCACTGTCAGAGCTCTTGTAGCTCTGGCTTCTTTTCTTACTCAAGAGACAACCCTTGAACAACCCTCCTGAAGCCTCCATTGTGATCATTCCTGCATGCCCAGTCATGTGGAAACAAGGGGAAGTGAATTCTGTGAGGTTTACAGACATGGGAAATTATATTGGGTTTTATTGTATAGCTAAGAAAATCACAACACTAGTACTACTCAAAAAAACTTCTTCTCAACAAGCAACTCTCCTTGCTCTTCTGGCCTCCAGGTTGAATTGCAGGTCAGTTCTTACTTCCAGGTTTAATTTCCATCACTCAGCAATCTTCTGGGTGCTGATGAAGGATTCCCATTCCTTGCTGAGCCTTGGCAACTATTTTCCATTGCCCCTAAGGCCTGGATGACAGCAATATGATACCATTTCTTCTCACTGATCCCAGAATCATTAAGGTTGGAAAAGACCTCCAAGATCATTGAGTCCAACCTGTGACTGAACACCACCTTGTCAGCTCTACCATAGCACTAAGTACCACATTCAGTCATTTCTTAAACACTTCCAGGGATGGTGACTCCACCACTCCACCACATTTGCTGCAATTTTTCATGCTCAGTTGCTCTTTCACTTGATCCAGTCACCCTACTTGACAGAACACAACATAAATCACAAAACAAAGCTAAATATACAGGCTGCAAAAATGTATCATTTTTATAACACATAAAAAAAATATTATGTAAATAAACCAGATTTTCTTCCTGTTGTCATTCCTTTCCATCTGCCCTTAATAAACACACAACTCTGTGGCCCGAAGCTGGAGGGAATCTCCCGTGGACCAGAAAACCCCAGGCTAGAGCAAATGTACCAGAGGTTCTTTCTTAAAGGCATTTACAGCATAATGGATATGTAGTTCCCTGAAGAATTTCCTTTCCCAGGCAGTTGAAAATCATAATGTAAAGTAATTTGAAAGGTTAATGATCAATTAGACCTGGGGGCAAACATTAACTGGAGGGTGTGAAGGAGTTTGTCCTTTGGGTTTTCACTTTTTTGAGATGCTCCATCAAGCCAAACCTTCAGACTTTAGCTGAAGTGAATTACTCATTCACTGTTTCTTCCAACATGTAATTTTTTCCTTTTGGGGGGAAAAAAAAGTGAAAAAGCAGAAAGAGATTTCCAACACTCAGGAAAAAAAAAAGTTACATATATTTAAAACATCTCCATAGGTGATGAATGCATGTTTTCTTTCCTGCAAGAGTTTAATAGGAATAAAAAAAGTGAACACCTACAGAGCCATGTCTGGCAATGCTATCATCTGAATTTACCTCATGGATTAGAGCTCAGTTTCTGAATAAAAACTCCAGTGTGGTTTATACACTGCATCCTTCATCTATCACCCAGTTTTTATTCAATTTTCTTTAGCACAAAGGAAAACTTTTGTCACTTCCATTTTCTAGAAAGGCCTTGCCATTCTGAAAGGAGCCATGGATAGAAAAACACTCTAACATACCCCACTTTGTGCTCTCTGTGCATTTCCTGTATTGGAAATATCTGCTTCCTTAACTGCTGGAAAAAGATCATGGGCTGAATGCATTGGCAAGGATCCTAAGATGTCCAGAAGTACTTACTTGCTTAAAGAAGATGTAGTCAATAAATGCAAGGATTTTTTAGGTTGAAAAAGACCTTTTAAGACCATCAAGTCCAACCACTCCCCCAGCTCTATTGTCTCTTTATTCAGTTATTTCCTACAATCCTGCACAGAGTACAAAAACAGAACTTGTTGCAAACCTTGAGCAATTTAAAATTAGATTTATATCCATCAGAAATGCAGGTATCTCATTCCTTGCTTCCTGTGTTTTTTACCTCATTCCTTGCTTCCTGTGTTTTTTACCTCATTCCTTGTTTCTTGTCTTTTTTATTCTTTGTGAGAATAATTGTGGTCACACTAATATTTTGAGCTGATTTTGAGGAGAGCCTCTACCACCATGACAGAGCAAGAAACCCGTTCTGTAAAGCTCAGACTGCTTGGGATAAAACTACATCATCAAATGCTGTATTGTAGGGAAATGCTGAATGGGATTAATTAGAGTTATTTTAAGCAACAGAAGCACTTAATGTGTCGAGCATAGAGTTCAGAAGAGTAATATGCACATTCTCCTCCATCAGTCTGTTAAACTGCCATAAGCACTGCTAGGTATTAAAATAGAAAAAAAAAAAATAGCAAATTAGTTCATGCTGAGATCCATGCTCTGAAGTAATGCTTGCAAAACCAGCAGGTAGGCTGCAGCATGGCTATGACTTCATAAAGCATCCTGAAAACTTCTTGGACGGTATTTTTCCATAAAGTATTCATAGAGCATCCTAAAAACTTCTTAGAAGGTATTTTTCCTCCTTCAGAGTCCTGCTGGTTAGCTGCTCAACTTCATTGGCTTCATCAGGTTTTCCTAGAGCATTATCTTAAGGACACTGAACATCTGAGATTATAAGGTATTTAGTTCCCCACATTGCAGTATTCTGTGACAGAGCTAAGGTGATTTATAGAGGGCTATGGAAAAAGTCTGGATGAATAACCGTAAAAATCCCAGGGTTAGGGTGCTCATCTGTTACCATACTGGACCTTATTGTAATGCAGTGAAGAACACAATTAATTCAAAAGCCTTTGACTGCTTTCCATGCACTAGAGGCTTGAGTCTATTAAACCTACATCAGTATTGGTCATTTATTAGGAATGAATTTTAAAATTGTACAAATCCATTTTTTATACAAATAGCAGAAGGCGCCAGACCAGATTAATGACTAAAGAATTGCCTGCCAAATCTCTTATTTAATTAAAACTTTGTCTTTTTGACTCTAAAAATGAGAATAAAACCACTAGAAGTGACTTAAAATCTGTTTTTCATATTATGTAAAAATAGTTGGGCTTTACTAGTAATTAAGTTTTCTGTTTTTTGTGTGAATTAGCTTAAGAAATATATTGTGCCGTAGAATATAAGACTCAAATTCCATCTCAGAAAATATTATCCGTTCAATCAGAAATAAATTATTATTAAAGCATTATTTTTACATCACATTAAAATAAATCATCGTTTTATGTTTATTTGTTTAGGCCAGATCAGGCTTTCAGTGTTCCAGCAGCCCTTCATGGATGTCTGAAAATGCAACACTGCCCTAATAATTTTAGGATCTAAAACCATGCAATTGTTGGGGTTGTTGATCATGGGAGGAGCTCAACACCTGGTCTACTGACACCTGATGGGATGGGCCTTTCTCAGAGGGGAAAAAGAGCTCTAGCACAGGAACCAGCAGGGCTCTTTGAGAGAGCTTTAAAGCAGCTTGGCAGGGGAAAGGGGACAAAACCAGGCTGGCTTTGATGGGCAATGGCATGGTGCCAAAAATGGAGGAAATGAGCACTTATGGGATCCCTCAATCTGCTCCAAGAGGTGCTGGCTGCAATGAACCTCTCCTGAAACGTTTCTGAATCAGCACACTCAGCACAAGGAACAAACAAGAGGAGCTTGAGGCTTCAACATCCTTGGCGTAAGTGAAACTTGCTGGGATGAGTCCAGTGACTGGAGTGCCCTGATGGAAGGTTCCAAGCTCTTCAGGAGGGATAGGCAGAGGCAGAGAGGTGCCAGAAGGTGTGCAATGGAAGGGTTGGGATGTTTGGAGCACATTGAGAGCCCTTGGGTAAGAATTAAAGGGCAAACAAACAATGTGGATGACTCTGTGGGAACAAAGCTCTATCTGCTACCCTGTGAGGCATAAGAAAAGACAAGAGAACTGCAATCTCCTCAGCATCAGGAAAGCTGCCATCTTCCTCAGCAGCACCAGAACTGCATCTTCTGGTCTCTTCTCCAGATCCTTTCTAGTGTGTGGTCCAAATCCATATTCTCTTTTCCAATTCTTCTAATGAGGCCTTGACACAGCCCTGGCAGTCCCAAGCAACCCATTCCCAAGAAGATGGGTAATAGAGAGTGTAATTCATTCTTTGAAGTTCAGCTTATTTTGACAAAGAAAATAAAGTACCAGTAAGATTTCCTAATGGCAGGATCTCGTCTGCAGGACAGCTACAAAACTATTTCAAATTAAAAAGACAATTCCACAAATGCAGAACAGAAAAAGCAATATTTCTCACATTAAACCTGATTCCTGTTTGGTTTTGCCCTCTTCCCCTCTAAAAACATCCTGCCAATATTCACCTGGAGTCCAGAAGTGCTTCCACAAATGATAGGCTGTTTTTCATCCTGGTGGGTCTATACAAGGGTGTTTTTCAGTTCCAAGGAAAGCATCACCCAGGGGGAGCCAGCACATTACAGCTTAGGCATTCGAAGGTCATGTCAACCATTTGATGTTAAGTCTCTCTCCACAGCTCCCTGTAAGGTTTGTCTCACCTTGCCTGGGGACTTGTGAATACATTTTGTTGTTCAGTGAGACACAATACTAGGAGAGCTACAACCACAGCTCTTTAAGAGTGGCTCAGTAAAATCAGCCTAGCTGGAATGCTAATAACTTACACTACCACAAGGTAAAACTCTCCATTGTCTCAATGAGCTACTTCAGTAGCTGGTCTCACCTTCCTCAAGAGCAGACACAGATTTACAATCAGGCTTAGACTTTCCTGAGAACAAGCTACCTCAGTCTCCAAATATCACAATGCAACAGGCTCTGTGAGCTTAACACCACATGAATTATTTTTTCAGAGCCAGTAGACAGTGAGCTGCTTAAAGTGATTAACAGTCATTTTCTACAAACTGGATTATTTTTATTATTTCATTCCAAAAGACACAAAATGAGCTAAGGAAATTCGCTGGGGGGCAGAAAGAAGCAATTTCTCTATATTTCTTGTAAATTTTTATCTTTCCTGACAAGGTTTATTAACGTGTTGTTGGCCCAATGACCTTGATCACTGGGCTGGGAGGAGTGGCACTCTTGAGGCACTTTCCTTGTCTCAAAGTCACTGGTGCTCAACTGCAACATCAACTATTCATCCTCTGCCTGTACTCACTGCCAAGCTTTGACAAGTTTCTCCAAAGCTCCCTTTGGGCATCAAATCCCAGACCTTTAGAATGACTTGTTGTAAATGTTTCCAAAATATCAGGTCTCAAGCCAGAAGCATTTTTAATGACCTTTCTGTATTCATTCCATTGGGGAAATCATTCTCTGCCACCAGTTTTTACCTTCCTACATCTTCTACGATCTCATTTCAGTCATTCTGGTATATCACTCTTACATATCAGGGGAAAACATGCCCGCTGACAGACATCATGACACAAAGCACCCAAAAACCCCTCTGCTCCTGACAGCCATATTTGATGTGGTGATTATCCCATTTCATTAGACCACCCTTCTCTCCACCACCTCTCTCCCCTGTTTTCAGGTGAATCATACAATCACTGAGCTTGGAAAAGGCCAATGAAGGTCTCTGCTGCAGTTCAGATGAGGTTGCTCAAGGTTGTGTCCAGTTGAAAAGCCTCAAAAACCTCCAAGGATGGAGCCAGCACAGACTCTGTGCAATCTGTTCTGCTCTTTGCCTGTCCTATTTTTTCAAGCACCGTGCCTCTGAAAAAACCCAAAGCTGCTGCTTGCAGGATGCACAGAAATGGTAACAGAGCAGCAGTGGAAGAATTTAAAGGCAAAAGTAGTCAGGCATACAATTCCCAGGAATAAGAAGAGAATTTGTTGAAAATGAGGGACTTTGTTGAAAATTGCTAGAGACGGAAAAATAATTTCCTTCAATGCCTGTTTTTCCTGCCCTTTCTAACAATTTACATTTTCATGACACATTTTGAGTACAGAACAACATGAAACACCCCTCTGAGTTACAGAAAATCAAGGCATAGCTTTAATGGAACCCACCCCAACTGTTTTAAAACACGTTACATGGCAATTTCAAAAATTCTGTGGCCAAGGCAACCTCTAATAGCTGCCTCCTAATATATTCCCTGTTTGCATTTTGCCTGCCATTATTCCTCTATGCAATATGCTTTACTAGAGATGCTAAATGGTTTTTAAAAATTGATTGAAGTTGTCTAAGCTTCCTGTGTCTGTTTGCTCATTCATACATTGGAAAATGAATCAGCAATGATTTAACATGCAGGAATTTCACAACAAAATGCAACAAAACTTGCATGCTGGAGGAGAAATATTTATTATATTAATTATACAACATCTCTGTGCTAGAAAAATATTTATCTGCTGCTGCTATTTATCTCAGTGGCTTTTCTATCCAGGATAAGCTCTGTGGATTACTGGGATTTGGCATAAATGTTACAGTAGTTAGTACCACAGATAGAGAAGCATTAATGGTTTTTGCTATCACAGAAATACTTTTAAAGAGGTAAGTTAATAACTAATAAAAGAGTTAATGTTGTTTGGTAATGAGTCTTAGAAGAATTTCAGTTTGATTAACTTAGGAATTCTGAATCTGACTTTTTGATGCTTTAAAAGTACACAATCTATAAACTGTGTACTTTTGCAGTGGGAGAAAAGGAACTGGAGGCAATTTAAAAAGGAAGCTCAAAGCCTTTCTATATACATGCCTTTAAATTTTTTATATATATATTTCTACCAAATATAGTAGCATATTAAGATAAATATACATATATCTCAAGCTGTTTACTTTCTGCAAGATTAACAGAGACAGCTTGGGTTTTGAAAATAACCAAATAACTGCTTGCTCTAAATTTCACATTAGCTGTATATTTTCCTTTTTAATAAATATTTCTAAAAACCATTGCAGCCTTGACAAATGTAAAATTGAGTGTGACTGGAGAACTGTTTTGACTTGCCTGCTAAGAATGTCAATAGTTATGTGAAAGCATATCACATTTGGAAATACTGATAAATATGCTAGACAGAGCTTGAACTAGACAACCTGAGAGAGGAGAATTAATTAATTAATTAGTACCAGTTGATGTATAGTTTGTGTAGGGTAGCTCTAAGCTCTCAGTGCACTGCTTCCCTAATTTTGTACAGTATAGAAGATGTATAAACCTTCACTGAGAACACAGGCAAAAATGTGTGGATGTATTTTTATACACCAGACACAAAAATTCTGTTCATCACACAAAGGTCTCTTTTTAAAAGAATATAACTTTCCTTTCCCCAGCCAACAGAGTAATCTCTGTTCAGGCTCACACTTTCAAGGCCACCTACATTTAGAAGAGCACAAAAACTGTGCCATGTACATAGATTTTAGGGAAACTTTTAAAAAAGGCTGGGAACATTTGCTGAACTCTGACCTTCATATCCTGAACTGAAGACTTCATGGCTTAGACACTTCTCTTTCTCTCCCTGAGTTCAGTGAATTCAGACTGAAGTTATCAAAGAAAGTTTTCCTAATAGAGAGATTGTAGCTGCTGAAGCATTTCCCAAGGGGAGTAACAAAAGTCTGGTACTGAAGCTCCTGGAAACCAGCCATGATGAAATCCTGGCACACATAATTTAAGGAAGACTGCTACACCAGCTCTCGAGGGATCCCCAGGTGTTCTGTTAAATAACTGCACTCTGTGGATAGACAGCACACAATTTACTGGCATTAGCTGAGGGAAAGGGACTCCTCTTTTGGACAGAGATGAGAATTTGAGACCTCTGAAGAATCACAGAATATTCTGGGCTGGGAGGGACCCGCAAGGATCTTTTGAGTCCAACCCTGAAGTGAACGGCCCGTGTGGGGATTGATTCCAAAACCTTGGTGTTGTCAGCACCCTGCTCTGACCAACAGAACTACTCTGGCATTATGTTAGAGGGATGAAATATTCTGTCAGTTACTATAACAACATCTTCTGACGTTTTGGAGCTTCAAAGCCATCATTGCATCACAGTGAGGAAGAGAGCAGGCATGTTTTTCTGCAAATTCTTTGTGCACACACACCCCATATATACATACACATTGTGTAATCTATGTAGTCATATAGATTATATACAGACATAAAACTCAGCTTGTCATGCAGCCAGAATCTACTGAAAGCAATGGGGACTTGTTGCTATGGAATTCTACATCCTGAAAGAATCCTTTTAAACCCCTTTGTTGAGCCAAATGATTTGTAAAGGTGCCTCTGGGTTGGTGCTTTCGGCTATACCAACTAGTGCACATAGACTTGCGTCAGAGGAGAAAACAGGACAAATAACTTTTATCCCATTTTTAAAAAACCCCAAATCCTTGGCTGGCTAGAGTTTACACTAAAACTAGATGGGAAAACTTGTTTTATCATTTGATTTCTGCATTGTTATGTTATTAACTATCATCTCAGCTTTCTCTCTCTGAAATGTGCATTGGATTAATTTTGGTAATCCTTGTTTGAAATGTAATTCAGATTTCTTTATAAAACAGGAAAGAGAAGAGGTCAGGGTCTAATTAATCCAAGTGACACCCAGCTTGTATCTATCTTTTCAAAAGTAAGTATCAGAGTTCCCGAAACAAGAAGAGAAAAAATATTTAATCCTAATGACATCCAAGGTTCAGCAATATTTTTCTGGACTGTGGTGCCTAACAGAGATAGATGATGTTATTTTACCTTCTAATGGAAAACTGCAGAAAGATAAAAGGTAATTGGGAAAATAAAATTCTTTTCAGGAAGCTATGAATTTAACTCTCTTTAAAGTACAGATAATTCTCTTACTAAGCCTTTAAGAGGAATGATCATGTTTTCTGCTGCACTGACAATGAAAGGTAATCCAAGGAGATTATATTTTAGCAAATCATTAATTACATAGTTCAATATCTTAAACTGTACGGTAAACAGAGGAGATGAGCCAAACAACCCAAATCTGTCACTGCTTCGTTGCGTTAAGAAGCTGATGGGTTTCTTTACCCCAGAAGAGATTAATGTGGGTTTTTTCAGCTGTTTGTTGTGAAGCTGTGTATCTTAGATCAATAGCAAGCACACAAATTTAGGGGTATTCAATAGGTTTTCCCTCAATTCAAGTGCAGGAAACTGAATCTTCATGAAACATGCTTTTACAAGAGTAACAATTCAGTAATATAGAAAAAGGAACCATGGAATCACAGAATATCCTGAGCTGGAGTGACCCACTAATAGAAAAAAGTACTAAAAAGGAGACACCAGAGTAAGAATTAATCAAAGGTGTGTTATATGTCTCAATGACTCTACTGAGACGATTTGTGTTAAAATATAAAGGGATGAAATAAAAAAAAAAAACCACAGAATTATTTTATATGTGTGATTGGAGGCCAGATGGGTGTGCAGAAACAAACCCAGGTAAGCTACCCTCCCTATTTTCTCAACCTGTGCAACTGTAGGGATCTAGTCCTGGGATGATGGAGACAAGGTGGAAAGGCTGCCATGATCAGAGAATTGCAATGGAGAGATGCAGGCTCTGTAGGAAGGAGAGGATGCAAAGAGGGGAAATGGGCCTTGCCCTTCATGTGAGAAACATTGAGGGTGCATGCAGCTGTGCCAGAGGATGGATGAGGAGACAAGTGAGAGCTTATGGGCTAGAGGAGAAAGGTAAAGTCTGCTCCAGGCTGCCTGACTGGAAAGTACAAGGGGATGAGGACTTCTAGAGACAGATAGGAGCAGCTCTGGTCCTCATGGAGCTCTTCAACCACCTTGATATCCGCTGGAGAGACAGCACCGCAGGGCATGAGCAATCCAGAAGATTCCTGGGGACCATCTAGGAGAATTTCCTCACCCAACTGGTAGAGCAGACAACATGGAGGTGTACTTTGTGGCACCTCATACGCACCAACAATGAGGACCTTCTTGTGAAGGTCAAAGTCAGTGGCCATGAGATTGTAAAGTGAAGAATAATTAAGAGGAGAAAGAAGCCTCCCTACAGGTTGTAGAGCTACTGGGTAAGACATTAGGGGTGCTGATCTATCTGTAATGTTGTTTTCTTGCTTTGATTGCTTTGTTTATCCTGCCAATTCCTTGGCAAGTGAATGCCATGGTGGTGGCTAACACAAGCCTACCTTGAACATTCCCATGCAGTTGCAGCCCTCTTTGAAACAGAAATCTCTGTCTGCAGTCACCATCCCATTTTGTCCATTTTACATGTGACCAGTGGCTGTAGATAGAAGCAGCAACATCTTCAAGAGCCCACAGAAAACCAGTCCATCAGTAGTAAAGAATCAGTTCCTGCCTTGCACAACAAACATGTGGGTTCTGCACCATCTAGAGATGGACATTGCCTTCCATTTTCTTGCCAGATCCAAGAGCAGAAAGAGAATAAGCCCAGGATCTGGATGGAAGGAGGAGAAACAGTTCACCACAGTCCTACAGATAAAGGGATGAAGAAGATGCTGGCAAACCTTTATTGAGAATGAAGGCAGGTTTGTCAAGGTGAGCCTGGGAGTGCCACCACAAACTTACACACACAGGAACAGTGAAAAAATAAGAGATAACTTTTAAAATACACTTCAAAAATCTCTTGATGTTTGGCAGCCAATAATTTTTCAGCACTTTGGCTGGAAATAGTGCTTTGCCTCCTCCCAACCTTCTGCACATTGTCTGTACTTATGTCTCCATGTCACTGAAATGCAACAGCCAGGGACCTCTCAAAACCTTTCATTAAATGTACAAATGTGGTTATATTTTTAAAGGAAAAAGTAGTTTAAATATGTCATGTTTGGAGTTATAGAGATCTTCTCAGCAGCATAGAAAAGTAGATAAGGGAAAGTCTAAGCAAAACACAAAAATGGAGGAATACATCATGACGCCTTTAATCCTTCAAATTGATAATGATAATCCAGTACCAGAAACAAAAGGAAGTACTAGGAAAATCCCAAGACATTAGATATGCAGTGCAAACAGACTAGCCTGACCTCTTTATAAATCACAAGAAGTAAGTCTACATTCCTAAATTCCAGTAAGCCATGGGTGAATTTTAATTTACAGCATGTCTAAATATGACTGAGAATACTTGGAAAGCCCTAATGTTTCAGATATTTTTCATCTTCCTTTTTTGAAAGCCAAACTCTAAAGTTTATGGAGACGATGAGAGCTTGCAAAAATCCCAAGTTTAAAAATAAGCATTTTTAAATTTCTAGTTTTTCACAATTAATTGATGCTTTCAAGATCTGAATAATTTATAATGATAGCAATCAAAAGCAGCTGGAGTGAGGTTTTGTGATTAGGAAAATAATGGTATATTGATGGTGCTGTACATTTGTTTATGGCATTTTTTTTTGTAGTAGCCAGGGCCACCCAGAAATTTAATCTGAGAACGAATTCTTCCCAGAGAAACTGAGGCTGCCCCTTCCCCAGAAGTGCTCAAGGCCAGGTTTGGATGGGGCTTGCTCTAGTAGAAAGTTTATATAGGCTTTGATGCAACAGGATAACCTAACTTCATCCAGCACGAGTAGTTTATACCCTGAGGTGGATGTCTGGTTCTGCTTGAATCTCTAAAAATTTGTTTTGGAAATATCCACTCCTTCCTGTGCTCTTGGATACAGCTCAAGTCACATCACCCAATTATCCTTAGCATTCTCTTGTCTCTTCCTGTTGTTATTATTTCAGGTTTAACTTCAGGGAACAAAAAAAGCAACCCAAGGTCGACAGTAGACCCTGGACACCAATGAGCAGATGACCACTGAAAAAGTTGTAGGTATGACTATTAGACAGGAATTTGGCTCTTGGTTGCTTTTCTAAAGGATTTCAGGGAGGACAGGACAGGCTGAACTGGACAAGAGCCCCACCAGATAATGGTTCTCTGCACCCTCTGGTTTAAATTGGAGGTGCAGTGTCATCTGTTGCCAAGCTTATTTTGAGGACTCACTGAGTTGCCTCAGGCCCTTTTCTCCTTTTAAAAATATATTGTTCTCTAATCAGTTTCTTCTGCATTTGAACCACTGAACAGATGCACAGACTGTCCTGGCTCCAGATCTTATCATTAATTGTCCCTCTCCCATAAAGAGAGGACAAGCACCTTATTTCAGCTTGCATTAGTGACCATGCCACAGTCATTACTTGTCCCAGTTTGTCAGCAATCCAGATGATTCCCTCCTGACTTGCTACTCTTCCCATTTAGGTTTGGATAAGTTTCCTTCACTTTTCTAATTCAAAATGAATTATACTGAGAGTAGTATATATATATATATATATATATATATATATATATATATATATATATGTTAACAAAATATTGTATACGGGAATTAGAGGTAAGCCTTATGCCAAATTCTGGCTATAATTCTTCAGTTCTGCACAGTAGATGATGTTCAGTCTCCAGCCACTTAACATACTGCCTGATTTACTTTTGTTCACTGTTTTGGATAAAGGAAAAAGCACCTTAAATGGAAGGTGGAGAGAGAAAGCAATTCCAAATGTATAACTCTAAAAATGTACTGTTCAGCCTCCAGTGTGTCAGTTGCAATAGGAAAGAATTAGCAGTTTTAGCTCTTGCAGGTGTGTTTTCATGGGGTTCCATGTATTCTATAAGGTGGCAACACAGGACATGAAAGTTGGAGATGAGGGTAGGATAAGAATCCTACAGTTCATACAAATACAAGGAGGGTTGTTAAAATCCCACCTCTACACTGTCAATAAAAGATGCCAATGATGAGCAGCACTGCCATGTACTGGTCTAGAAAAAAATATTTAGATCTTATTTCTGTGTGGCAGAAGTAACAATTTATAAATTCACCCTATGAAAAGCAGACAATAAGCCGTCTAGTGAACTAATATTCCTTTAACTGGGCCATATGGTCCTTAGAAAAATCACTTTCTGCACAATATTTAAAAAATAATAATTAGAATGGTAGTGCTAATACTTTATCTTTGAGTCATTTTGTGATCACTCTCCAAAAGGGAAGAACCCTCTGTCAGAGAAAGGAGCATCCAGGGACATCCAAGAGGGCTATGGTTCCATTTTAGATGTTTTTAGCCACAAATATTTAAATTTGGTGCCCAATGGGTAAGTAAAGGCTGATGCACTGGGAGGGAGAGTGTAAATTAACAGTGATGGAGAAGTTTTGACCATTTATTCCTTCTTACATGGACACATACATAGAATTAGAAGTTTTCCTTTTTCAACACTTTTAACATCAATATTTCTGTTTATAATCCTAAAAGAGAACACCAGATGAATTTTTAAAAAGTTGAATCTGGATCTAAACTTTCTGTCTCAGATATATTACTAGATTAACAAGTTCACATTTTAAAATTTCCCTATAAAACCTCTCAGGCTGATCTGTATAAAGTAAAGTGACCCAAACAGGTCTGATGATATATTGCACCATAGGTTGATATATTCTTATTAAAAAGCAGCTACGGATTGCTCAAAGGAAAATTTATATTTCAAGCAGTGGAACAGAGAGACATCATAAAGTTTTTAATATAATTACTGGATGCCTTGTGATTTGGAGTTCTTTAAAGCTACAATAAAAATGGCATTTAAAAATAAATCACTATTCAAATATCTGTCAATTTCCATAATCTTTAATATAGCCAAAGGAAAGAATAATTTATCCAAAAATTTAGAAGCAGAATAGAGAATAGAATATCTCTTTCAATGCATGAGGGCCTCAGCCGTTAAAACCAGCATCTACGTTGGGACCTCCATGCAGGTCTTAAAACCTTTGCTGGTTTTAGTTTTATTTCTGAAATCAAAGTCAGCCACAAAGACCCCAGTAATATAAATTGTATGGGCACATCAAAACTGAAAATTATGAATATTCTTGTAACTTTAATGGGGCCACCAGTAAACTGAGTGATAATCAAAAATAACTATTCATTAGTCCAACTTCAGATTAAAGCACTATCTCAGCTTTGGAGACATAAAAACATTAGAGACTTTTGGTCTTGAGCCTTTTCTTTCTTAAGAGAGTTCAAAATTTATTCCAATAAAATCCAGTTCTCATTTTTAGTGGCTTCTACCCAAAACACAACAATAAACAAAAGCTAAATATTTTCAGAAGTGTGTGTCCATAATATAAATTATCACAAAGTTGCCTATGACACTGATCTCATATCTTGCAGACATAGTGATCTTGAGAAAATTAATCTGATTTGCCTCACAGTTTCACAATCCTGCTAGTCTAATCTAATTCCAGGTTTTGGGTTTTTCAGTATTTATAACTATTATTTTATGAACATATGTTGCTGAGCCACATTTGGGGATGCAGTAAATTATTTCTGTTTAGAACAAGATTGATATCTCTGCTGTAGCATCCTGAGCTATTTTTGGGATTGCACCAGTCTCATGACCACTGCATGTTTTTGTCTCAGAATTTTTCTCAAAGGAAATGACAACATTCAGAGATATTGAACTGGTTTAGGAATATTTCTCTTCACCATTACGTTGTGGGGATTGTACATATTGAAAGCTATTTCTTAAATTCAATTTAGATAGAAAATGTAGACCTTTGAAGAATGTCTGAGTGTGATGTTAAGAACATAAATATACTTAAGTTCATCTCAGACTGAGAAAGTTCTGGCCCATAAATTTCAAAGAATTCTTCATGATCCAAGAAGCAGCTGAGGTTTTACAGAGTATCTGCAATATTTGTAAAGGAAGTCAGGATACCCTGACTGTGCATGCAGGCACACAGCCCTTAAATCCTGTTCACAGCCCTCCTCTGAGGCCCATTCCAGCAGGTCCATCCCTTCATGGACCCAGGTACCCTGAGCTGGAGCAGCTCTGCAGGTGGGGTCTCACCTGAGGGGGCAGAGGAGCAGAACCCCCCCACAGCTGCCCTTGCTGGGGGTTCAGGGCTGTGAGAGCTCACGTTGCCAGCTCTGTCCAGTTTTTCTCCTCCAGCATCTGCAGGTGTTTCACCTTAGAGCAATGGCTTAATTGATTAATTTACTGGAGAACTAAACAAGAGGAATCAGAGCCTTTTGTCATTTCATGGTGTATTTCCCAGGAATTGAAGTGTTGGAGGAGCTGGTGGAAGCTCTACCCTCTCAGGCTGGTCAGGTTATTTAGTACAAGCAGCTGCAGTTTCCTTTCCTCAGACTTTTGGTGTTTCTGTGCCACTGGTATTATGATATCAGCCCAACCATCCTCACTACATCCCTTGGACAATTCTGCTCTCAGTCTGTACTTTAAGAATTAATGTTAGCTCTAACTAGAGACCAAATCCAACATGGACAGCTGCCAGGAAAGCTATTTCCTGTTTCCATACAGAGGGCATTATTTACAGCTCCCACATGTAATACACAATTAGAGTAGTAAATCTATTTATTCACAGAAAGGACCATGAGTGCCAAGTGAATAGGAAAACTTAGAGGCAAGTATTATAAAAGCATTACTTTTGCTTGGAACACTATTAGCTATTAACAAACATGTTCTAACAAACTGAAAAATGTCCAGAGGCTTAAGTGCTAAATCTGCATAAAAACCAACTGAATTTTAGCCTGTTTGAGTTCCTTTCTGTTTTAATTGTATGGCACTTTCAAAGGATAGAAGGTGTATAGCTACCTTTTTTTAACACCACATTTTGGTTCCAGATGAAACTGCTTCCTTTCTTCCTCTCACTTAGTTTGCAACTTTGTCCATTCTTTTCTTAGAAAAAAAAAATCATGGAATATTTGAGAATGGAAGAAACCTTTTTTGGAGATCACTCAGTTCAAGGTCTTCCATTAAGCAACTTGCTCAGGGCCTTGGCCTGAAAAAAATTAAAGGAAATTTGACCTACAAAATCACAGGAATTATTCTATATGCTCCCCCTCCTCCCCCTTCCCTTTTGGGGGAAGAAACTTAAACAAGAGATGGTAAATAATGTGAAGTCTATCCCATATTACAGCACATGTTATCTGTAGATTTTCCTATTTCACTCAGAAAAAAAAAAGCCATCATAACCACAGTTAGCAAAGAAGTCTCTACAGAACTCAATTTCCTTTGCTTTTTTCCAAGTCTTTTGAGGAGTGAATAAACAAGCTAAGCTATATAAAGCTAAACTGCTAACACACCTGAACTTTGTCCTCCCTCTTAGTAAGACTGAAATGTGTACAAAGGGCTCCTTCAAACCTATCTGTCTGCAACTACCATGGTCCAGGTTTTCCAATGCAGGTTGCAGGCCAGCCAACAAATAAAAAATGCAGTGTTAAAGCCAATAAATTATTCTGCTCACTCTAGAGCAACATGTTTGTTTGTTCTTGTTCAAAAGAAAGACATTTCATGCAATAATTCAGGAGCAGATCAATGCTGTCCATAGAGGAGAGGTCCCTGAGCACAGGGAATCAAGGGTTTCAGGTTTTTTCTTGGTGACTGAGAAAGGGTAATAATGCCTTTGCTATCAAATACAGCGTTTTTAACAGTCCAGCTTATTCTATGTAGTGTTTTTATGTTATTTCAGAGAGAAACAGCAAGAAAATAGAATGATTTTTTTCAATATCTGTAATTTCTTACCTTTCCTATTCCCCCTTCTCTATTAATTACCATAATTTGTGCCTTATCTCAGAACATCTTAAAAAACAAGTCTGAAGATTAAGTCTCATAAAGTTGATTTTGCATCCCATAACACACAGTCCATTCCTTATAATCTTTTTTTCTCCAAGCATTTCTGGCTGTTGTTGCTTAATTTTAACTTTAACCATCTGAGATCCCATAGTGAATTTTTTTTTAAACACTTTAGAATTGAAATAAACAATGGTTTTAATTGAATGGTATCAAGTTTGAAATAAAATAAGGCCAAACCAGCTCCCCTCTTATTGTTTGGATGGCTTCAGCTTTTCAGTTTAGTTAAAAAATAAAGGTAAATCATACTCAGAAGGAGAGGAAATTCTGTGTTTTGTTGGTGAATCTCCACAAATGTTTGGTATGCATTTTTTTACAAGGAACAAATCTCTCTAGACTTCAGAGGTTGCAAACATCATGTGTGACACAAAACCTATTAATTAGCTATTAACTCCTACTGCAAAGATAATGTGCTTCTCCCTGGTAAACTTCTGAAGAAAACTAAAATGCAACTGTGCAAATAGCAGCAAATTCTCAGGATTACAGCTATTTATTTCCTCAGTTACATAAATGAGTGATTCTTAAAAAATCCTGGCAATTATACCATGTTCCAAGGGGATGTCAGCAAAAGCCCCTCGTGACTGGAGATGTGCTGCAGGTTCTTTGAGCTGCCATTGTCAGCACCAAAATGGCAAGCATCACTAAAGGGCACAATTTAAATTCAACAGAAAAACACAATTTAAAAAAAAATCAAATTATTAATCTGATTCAATAGATGTCCAGAGAAACAGATGTAACTAAACTTGGCTTAAAGAAAAGGAGATATGAAATTAACTAGGGAGAGATCTCAAAAAAATCATCACACTGCATCCTTGTCCCAAAGTAGGACTTGTATATAAAATGCAGTGAATATTTTGTTTGTTCCTATTTAATACAAAACAAGATCAAAGATTCTATAAAAAAAAATTTAAGTAGTAAAAAGGCCTGATCAATAAAATCTGCCACCCTGGTATAGCACATAATTTTTCATCTATTTAATAATTCAGTGCTATAATATATAAAAAAACAAGTAGAAAACTCAATTTTAAAATAAATATAATGACAAAACCACTAAAATATTAATTTACCCAGGAGTTTTCTGGGGGTTTGAGCACAATCTTAGCAAAACCTGAACAGAATGCCAGTTCCAAAAATCTTGCATAACTATGGACACCACTTCTGTAAAGATTAATTTAAATAGCTCTAATGGCATGGGCTTGCCTTAACTTGGATCAAATATCCACTTCAGACATATGTGAATTGCTAGGGTGCAGAGCTGAAATCTTTGAGAATTCTACAGGCACTAGTAGCTGTTTTTATTACAAATTTATCAGCTCTCTCTGCTTCCCCCACTGCAGCCTGCTCCTTTCACCTGAAATGTTTAGTGGCAGAGCCACCATGCCACTCATTCTGTTTACACTGTGACCAGACTCTCAATGCACACTAAAAGTGGCTGCTTTCCAAATCTGAAAGATATATAAATCCAAGGAAAAGCCACACAAACAATGTCTTCTGAGTGTCCCATCACCCACCCCTCACCAGAGCCCTGGACTGACTGTTGGATCCTGAGCTCAGCCTATTGATCTGGAGTGCTAGCAGAAAGGTGGGTCATTTTCCTGCTGCCCTGCTGCTTCCTCAAATCTTATTTAAACACAAGCACTGACCTGAAGATTCACATGCAATCAGTAATTTCTATGACCATGCATGCTCAATTATATATAATTACTCAATTGCAAACTGTTAGGGAGGTTTGTTCATTCTTTCTTTCTTTTTTTTTCCTCCATCCCCATCTTCTTTTCCCTCCTTCCCCTTTGTTCCTGAGTGTGATATTGATAAAATAAAAAGCAAATAAGTTTCAGAAAACAGTGAAATTGTTTCTTCTGTCAGGTATTTAGACCAGAAAACTCACACAAGTGGCTGTCTCCCAGGGAAAGGATGACTTTGCAAATTAACCCTACTCGTGCAATATTTTTAATCTCTTCTCTTTGACTGCCACAGAGGAAGCAGAATTACAAGACTTTGTTGCAGTAAATTTTCTTTCAATTAAGAAAGAGTGAAATTTGAGTTCTGTAGTATTCAAAGCTATCACTTGGATCCCTAAGAAAGAGAACTTTTACCCTTACATGTCATTAGTCAATCAGCAGAAAGATACAGAATCAATGCATTAAGAGCTCAATTCTGCATTCATTTAAATCATCTGGAGGAGCAGCTGCTAACACATCCCAGGGAATTCCTGCTGTAGAGCAGTGAATGCAAGAAAAAAATCAAGAGGTTCCAATCAAAGAAATATTGAAATTTCTATATAGTTTCCCATGTTTTGCTTGCACATAGATTTGCTGCAGAAGAAGACAAGTGGAGCAATGTTCTGTCCTTAGCAAGATGATCTAGTGTGGCATTCACATTCTCTGAAAAAATCCCTTCACCCAGGATTTTTTTCCTGGGAAGCTGAGAAGCATCAGAGAAAAGGAAAACAATTTTAATATCATTTGCTTCTCCTGTGTTTTGCTTGTCTGGAATGTGTTTGGAGATTGTTCACCCACAGGTGATTGTTCCATTGGATTCTGCTGGGAGTTGTTTTCACTCTTTGGCCAATCAGAGCCAAACTCACAAGTTTCATTATTATCTTTTTAACATTTTATTAAGTATCTTTTCTGTATTCTTTAGTTTAGTGTAGTATTCTTTAATATAAAATAGTATTATAAAGTAATAAATTAGCCCTCTGAGAGCATGGAGTCAGATTCATCATTCCTGCTTCCTTTGGGGCATTCCCTGCAGTCAATACTCTAGATGGCCATGCTGAGTAGAGGGGGTGGGCAACATCCTGAAAAGGTCCCTTCTCACCTCAAACTTACTGTGGCTCATGAATGTACCTACACCTGTACATCACCTAGGGAATCAGAGATCAGTGGGACAGAAATGCTGAAAATATTGATGAACCAGCTCCCAAAGCAAGGGTTCTAGCAGAGGGATGATTATTATCAATACACACAGCCCAGGGCTGGCTCTTGCTTAGCAGTTACCTGCTCAAACAATGGGTGATTACAGGTTGTCTTCCTGCCCTGCTCTGCAAAAGGGGATGATGTTATTGGCCAGTCAGCACACTTTGCATCTTGCTGGTTTTATTCCTTGCAGATGACTTCCTGAATCCCACCTGTGCAGTTTGATCTCTTGCAGGTATTTATTATTTACACATTTGTGGCTGGATGTGTTACCAAGCCCTTGATGATATAAATGTTAGCAAATCACGATGCGCTGTTGTTGTTAAACTGCATTCTTGGGTTTTGCTTTGTTGTGTTTGGGGTTTTTTCCCCCCTGTAGAAAAAAGATTAGTTCCTTTGTACTCTGCATGCTTGGAGCAAACAGCCTGTAAATCTTGGAGGTTGCATATGCAAACAATGAAGGCCCAGACTTTGCTTCCATTACTATATCCAAAGGTGTATCGTTAAATGGTTACTAAATGTGTTAAAATTTATAGCCTACAGTATTCAAGTACAAGTAGAAATCAATTATTGTTTCCTATTAAAGTAGGAGTTATGGGCTATTAAACAATATCTCAAATGGACCAAGGTTATTACTGGAGAAAAAAAATTAATGGGAAACATTCTAACTCAATACACTCATGAGCTCTCACAGCAAGACCCTTAATCGTTAGTGCTTCAAAATGATGTAGCATTACTGATCAATACAGAGGTAAGAATGGCCATCAGGTTTTATCAGACCTCTGTGTCATGAAAACTAATGAACTTTATGGAAAAGTGACACATGTGCTTGCAGACAAGTGAAAATAAATGAATTTGCTGCACAATTATGTGCAACTAAGTGGCAAGGCCCTGATGATATGAGGCTTTCATGGCACAGCTCAGCACAATGCACTTCACTCGTGGGTTTCTAGTGCTCTCCAAACACTGATGGAGCTTTCTGAGAAAAATCAGAATTTTAAAATGAAGATAGTTGTTTAGCCCATTTTCAAATCTCTAGCCAGTCTTTCAGCTGACAGCTAATTTAAACAAACTTTTTGGTTGAGATTGTGAGACTTGGTAATAAAAGCATTGCTAAGATTCAAATATAATAAATACACTACACTTACTTTAGTCACTAAACAGATTTTTTAAAAATAAGATTAGGTTTGTCAATTAAAGTATACCAATGCTGCAATTATTCTTTTGGTTTTGATCCAAATCCCACTAGAGGCAATTGAAAATCTCCCAATGCCTTGGATGGAACAGGATCAGGCTCTTCTGTTTTTAAATTTACTTTTGCCTGGGAAAGAGCACTGATGTCTATTAAGTGGTGGGAAAATGAGTAACTACTGCCTAATTTTAATATATAAAACCTTTTTCTATGTAAAACACTGCATAATACAGTTTATTAATGGGTAATTGCAAGGAAATAGGAAAAAGCCAAAATTTCCTTGCAAAATGACAAATTGTACCATATTCAAAGATGTCTTTATTTATTTATACATTAAATACTGTCTGTATAAGATGTGTTGCTGAGAGATTTCACTCTATTGTGTAATTAAACACTTCTTTTACATGCTTCCCATGAATCACTGGAAGATGGAATTCAGAAAACCAGATCATCTTTGAGTTGAAAAGTAAACAAAAACATTGCGTTGTTTTAGTGAGGAAAGGAGAAGAAATTAGAAAAAGAAAAGTAATTAAATGAATAAAGATGAGATAGTCCTCTTTTAACCTGTAACCCCCAATATTCCAATACTGGTAAAAGGTAACCTTGGAAAGACTGAAGTTATCAGAAAATTCTTTATCCCAAAGTTCAATTTTTAACGTAAAGGAGGGATAAATGAGGATGCAGAGAGCCCATCCCCATCACCCTACCAAAACAGGGTGGGCTAGATGGACTCTCCGGGCACTGACACTTCTCCTTTTTCACTCCTTCTGTCTCCTTCCCCCAAAATCTTCTATCCCAAATGATGTCCTCTAAAGAACTCTTCCATTGCAGGTGGGCACTGCAAAGCCACTGTGAAATGACTTCCTCTCTTTTACCAGGTCTCTCCTATTTTAAAATTAGATGCTCATCTAATTATACATGCTTGTATGGTTATGTCATTTTATGAGTACATAATTGTAGTGTAATTGTCCACTCTTTTAGGATTTCTCCTCACTCAAGAGAAAAGGGAGTCAGGAAACTAGATTTTCAGAGCAATTTAAAGAAATTAGATGTTAACTCCTTCAAATCAAATAAATGGTGCCTGACAGGAGACCTGTGGGATTCTTCAGTCACACACTCCACAGGTATACTTATATGGGAGTTTCCAAAACTCCCATTCCAAAAACACTGGTCAAGTACTTTAAAATTATTGTCCCTTTTTGGTTGCAAAGATTATGAGAGAAAAGAAGGAAACACTGGTGCTTCATGATGTGGAAAAATTAGGAGTACACTGACTGTTTTTTTCTACAGGGATGGCAAGGATTCTGTCTCATATGTTCAGCAAGAAAGGAAAGTTAAATTCATTTGGTAGTGAAGTAATTCTGAACAAAACAACCCAGTCAATCCTATTAAATATTTCAGGCTGAACTAGTCCTCCCCTTATTATTTTGAGGTCTCTGCAGGCTGAGCAGTTCAATGCCAAACATGCAGTGCAGCCCAGTCTTCCTTCCTCACCAATTTCCACTTCTGAAGAAAGAAAGGAGCTCTCATGCAGATCTCTTTTAGTTGACTTTTCCCACTTAGGAAGCTTCATTCTGCTGGCACTAATTACTCCTGTCACTGGGTTCTCCAATCCTACTCAGGACAGGCTGGGAAAGGAACTTCCTTTCTTTAGAGTGAGGGAGCTGTCCCTTTCCAAAAACATAAGACTGATCAAGCAAAGCATTCAGAGAAAAGGTGTCTGAAGAGTCTCCTTTACTCTTCATTTTTGAAATGTCTCTGTAATATGCAGATAAAACATCAATCCCCCCCTGCAGAAAGCTAGGAAGATAACCTGAAAACATCCTTCCAAAGCTTTTTTTTTTTTCAATATAAAATGTCAAGAGACATTAGAAATCACTGTGGAATCCCCATGTTTTTAGAGATTGATTATTCAACAGAACAAGGATCTAAGCCACACCAGCTAATGGCTCAATCAGATTTGCTTCTAGCAGGGGATTCCAGCAGCAGAGCCACCAGACTAGGCTGGCCTTTGATTTTATGATTCTACATTTAAAGGGTGTAACTTGGTGACAGACAGCTTGATTTGATAATTGTAGCCCTTCAGGCCTAGGGAAAGCACTGAGAGTTTGGGAGCACCTTGATTTTGGGGAGGGGCCCATGAGTGGGAGGAACGTGCCCCACCTCTGGCTGTGGCTGATGGCAGTCATGTCACCGGGGCACAGCAGACTTGGAGAGTTCCTGAGTAAGACAAGGAGAGTCACAGTTGAGTTCAGAGGAAAATTTAATCTAATTTAGGCAGTCAAGGGAAATGTTTAAAGAAAAAAGGAGCATAACTTTGTTGCTTTCTCTACTTTCCCACTGCCTTGCAATAAAAAATATCTTAGTATTTGATGCTTTGTGTCATGCAAGGGAGTTCCATGAAGGTGTCTGAACAAAATTAAATATACTCAGAAGAGACTAACTTTATTCTTCATTGTTTCATGCTGTATTTGGTCTTTGTGACTAGAGTGGTTTTGTTCACTCAGGGTCTGTCTGTGACAGTCACACAGAGAACAGCTGTGATTCCATTTGTTCTATGGAGAAAACTATTGCTTTGTCAGGGATCCTAGGAATATAGCAGGAATATGGGAACCAAACAGGATGGTTTGGGTTGGAAGAGACCTTAAAGCTCATCCAGGTCCATCCCCTGCCATGGGCAGGACACCTTCCCCTAGTCCAGGTTGCTCCAAACCCCATCCAACCTGGCCTTGGACACTTCCAGGGGTGGTGCATCCACCATCTCCAGGGCACCAGGGGATGACCTTGCAGTTATTCTCCTGTTATTCAAAAAAGTAACTAACTGTCCATCAGTTAAGCTCTGTTGAGAGCAGCAATTAAAGCAGGGGAGTTAAATTTGTCCAGTTTGGGGAAACACTCATTTACAAACCCACCCACACCCACTACACATATGCTGGCCCTGGATGCATGCCAGGCTGAAACCACCTGGGATCAAATACCCCAAACCCCAATCCATTTTATATCCAACATAGACCAGACCATCAGATCTCACAGAGCTGGCATAGTGCAGGGAATTCATGCTCCATTCTACCAGCTGAGTTTATTTCTTAGTAAAAAAATGCAAGATGCAAAGTGCAAGAATATTGTTGTGCACAAAGAGATCAGAAAGGGATTACAGAACAAAGATAGGAATTGCATACTGGTATACAATAATCTGCTCATGTCCTATCCTTATCTGATCTCATTTAATCTCAAATTAAGTAAATAATCCAACGCTGTATTGTATTTTGAAATCACCCTACATGATACTTAAAGTTTTCTTGCCTAAAAGTGCTGCTGTTCTGGCAGAATATTTCCAAAACAATAGTCAAAAATTGTTATCTTAGATAGCATAGGTTCTATCATCATAGCACAAGGATTTCATATTATCAGAGCTTCATACCTTCTTGATGTTCTTCACAGGCAGCTCCTCTACACACTGACTGTTCCAGGTCCTGGCAGTAATCTGACTCTCCTCACTCCTCTTTCCTTACTCTTATATAGCACTAGTTCTTATTGATTGCAGGTGTGGCCTGTTAAGATCAGGCCCACCTCCAATCTTCAGCAACTGACCCAGCTGCAACTCACTGGGGGACAAGATCACCCTCTACAATTTGCAAGATCACCCTCTACAAAAAATTTCCAAAGCGATAGTTTTAGTCAAGTCTAATTTGTCCTTTAAGATGTCCAAGGCCTTCACTGTCCAAGTGCCTTGAGAATGTCCAATATCTTGCGCTAATCTTGATAATCTGCTCATTAGGTGCCACCAACATCTGGTGTCCATGTATGTCTCATCCTTGCTAGGAGGAACTGGTGTTTTCACACACATAAACTCTCACTCAACCTGTCTTCATGCCGGTTCCAATATTTGTGACTCGGATCTAAACTGAGGGAAGCTGTGCAGGCATGTGCAGAATTGTTTTGTGCCAGTCAGGTACAGAGCTACCACACCACCAAGTTGATTTATGGTGCAAAGCACACAGAGGAACAGAAATGTGAACAGCACAGATAGAACATTTTACAGCTATTAACAGGGTGCATTTACACAGTTGAGTGAAGGCTGTTGCATGTTCCTCCTGACTTAAGATTCCTATCCTATGATAAAAGACTTCCACTCTTTAAGAGGCAGTAATCTGAATTTCATCAGAAATGTTCTATTTTAATGCTGAATATTTAGTTTGATTTTAAACTCTTGAAATGAATGCATTTTTAACAATCACTAAAAGTCATTGAGGGTAACACACAGCACTGACTCCTTACAGGAAAAAGGCCACATTTCATGTTTTTAGGAGACATGAAATTCAAGATGATCTGATCAGAAACTGTTTTGGGTTTTGCCTGCTGAGGATCTGAATTGTGATTCATAGAATAATTCATTGGTTAGAAATGTGCAGATTTATCAATCCATATCTCCTGACTTGCACAGCAATTCCAAGAGCAGAATTTCAACTCTTGAAGCCACTTTTTCTAGATCTCTGCTCCTCCAGCAGAGCTGGGAGTGGCTATGGAATGTCTGGGTCCTGACCATGCTCCTCCCAGCTACTGCAGAAATTAACCCTGTTCTGGCCAGAAACAGGACACAAAGAATTTTTTAAAAATTATCCATTACTATAAAATAAACTAGAAAATGCAATTTTATGAAAATAGCACAATACTCCTGGAATGTGATGGCGAAATGTGACAATTTTTTGGTTAGGGTTGGTTTTTTTCCAGTGAAAAATGAAATTTTCACAATGTTTTCTCAGAACAAGATCTGGAGCTCGGATTGCTTGTTTTTCAGCGCCCATTATAGTAGAATATCCATATATTCTTTCATTTCAAGATGCATTTCACCAGTTCTTGGACCTATTTAAATGAGGGTGATATTGCCTGTGTGATTCTGTACAAAGCAAACATAGAGAACAAGGGGAAAACTGCATCAAACAACACTCTCAGATCAAAGTGGGTACATGTGCATGGAGCTTCTCTAGGTTTTCAATTTCTGTTTTGCCTGCTTCAGGAGCACAAAGATGGAAAACAAGTTATTCTTGCATGTTTAAAGCCAGAATTTAGATTTAACTGAACTCTTTTGGTATCTGGAATGAGAAAGGAGCAGGGCAAATGGTGAAATATTAGGTAGTGACACAGCATTTAAAAACAAACAAGGTGAACTTCATTAAAAAACTAAAAGCTTCCCCACAGCCAACATTAATATCAGTTTTATGGCTGAAAAAGAAAGACCCTGTTTTGTATCTTTTCAGAAAATTTTTCTAGATCTTCAAGACATATATTCATCCATCTCAGTCAGTTTCTGCATAGTCCTGTGTGGCTGTAAGCTCATTTTTGCACCATGAAACAAAGTAAAAAAACATTACTATTATCTTAAAGTAAGCGTAGGATATTTATTTGATTTGAATATTGCCAATGCTTTTATTACTGAGCCTCAAGCTTTTAACAGAAAATTTAACTTACATCAGCTTTCATCTGAACAGTCTTGGGTTTGAAAGTGTTGTAAATATTCGCTCTAGAATAAATACTTTGCTGTCTAGAAAGAGTTCACAGAAGAGTTGCTTATTTTTCTTTAAAACAAAGCAAACCTCACCACCAAAGTACTGCTTCAGGCTGTGGATTAATCCTCCTGACCCCCACAAAAAATGTAATGTTGAGTACCCAACGATTCCCAGTGGCTGATGGAGGAGCTATTCTGACAAATCAAGGACAAATTTCTTAAGGGACTTTGTAACAAGGCACAGAGTGACAGGAAAAAGGGGAATGGCTTTAGGGTGAGGGTTAGATGGGATATTGGGAAGGAATTGTTCCCTGTGAGGGTGGTGAGGCCCTGGCACAGGGTGCCCAGAAGCTGTGGCTGCCCCTGGATCCCTGGCAGTGCCCAAGGCCAGGCTGGATGGGGCTTGGAGCACCTGGGACAGTGGGAGGTGTCCCTGACCATGGCAGGGGTGGGACTGGATGGGATTTGAGGTCCCTCCCCACCCAAAAGAGTCTGGCACTCCATGATTCCACAATTAATAACAGTAAAAATACCACCTGGGACTAGATTGTGTGTATTCTTCATGGTTTAAATAAGAAATATTTCCCTAGGTGTGCAACCTGCTGTTGGCTGATCTGGGTATCATGAGGAGGAAGGAAGGAAGGAAGGAGAAGGAGACAGTGAGAGCTATGGGAAAGAACAAGAGTGGGAAATAGGCACCAAAACCATGTACACAGGAAAAGAGGAACTGCCTAAATCCTACTTGTGCCATGCAAGGATCCAGGATCTCTGAAAAACACGTCAGAGAAAAGCATTTCTGCAGCCTAAGGCACTGAACTGAAGGCAAAACACTTCCAAAAATGTATTATTTACAGCATAAAATCTCTTGAAATCGACTTGCATGAAGCTGATAATCTTTACTGAATTTTAAATTATTCTTAAAAATTGCCTGTCTAATTTATCCTTTTCATCTTTGGATTCCCAGGCTGGAGAGAAACTCTGCATTTCTCAATGACTTTGAACAAAAAAAAATGTTTAAAAAATTAGACTTTATTTTTTTTTAGATATCTTTGGAATTTTTTTCGTCCTAATTAGTTATGAAAATCAGTGCACATAATTTCTTATTCTGCAGGAAAAAGATTTTTGGCAAAAAATTCTCTGCTGTATCTGTGAGAAGGAGGGATTTCCTTTTTATATTTTTTAAATAGTTAAAACAGGATAAATCACTGAAATGGACACCTGCAGCTAAATATGAAATATTAATTCGACGCAGTAATAAATACAATATTATTCTCAGTGGCCCTAATTAGAAATAAACCCCAACAATCTTCTATCACCATTTCTTATGCTTCACTAATAGGATTCATTTGAAAAAACCAATTGAAAATAAAAATTCATTTTTATTTTCATAAAAAAACAGCTGAAGCAATTAGCTGGTCTCTATTTACCCACTTCTAAAAGAAAAAAAAAAAAAAAAAGTAGACCCAGCACAGAATATATAACCTCTGTTATTTATCCATTTTAAATTAACATGGAGGACCTGCTCCTGGTAATCAAAGAAATCTGCTGATTGCTCAGTGTGATAAAATGAGCTTGGTTTAGTTTTTTATCTCCTTCCACTTTCCATTCATTCTGCAGGTAAATTACAGCAGCCCCAGAGGAAGGAGTGGGCTCCTTCTTAATGCCCCTAAAATCTCTCTTCTCACACTTGAGCTCATCCTCCTGTGCTCTCTGCTCTGGAAAAGGCAGCTGGCAGGAAGCTGTTTGTCTCCCAGGGACGCAGAGGATGGCAAACATCATCTGATGATGCTTTCCCTCATCTGAGGAATGGTTGTGAAACACGTGGAGCTGAATCCAGGAAGAAAGAAAGTCATCCTGCAAGGTGTGTTTTTAATGGGAGCTCTGAATGTGTGTTTGGTGGGGTGTTTTAATGGTAACATGTTTCTTAAGGATGAACAAAAAAGCAAAAAAAAAAGATTTAGACAGAGCTGACTTGAATTAAAGAGCCCATGGCTTTAAATTTAAGTGGTTTATTCTTCAGATGTAGACACATGGAACAAAATCCAGGGAGCATCCAGGCAGCTCATTGCTTATGCAAAAAATTTCTGCAAGCTTCCAGAGGTAAAAGTACCTGGGGATACTTTAGTTTCTGTCTTCAGGGCCATGATGGCTCAGCAGAATCCCCTGGTCCAGATAATTATTTTTGTCTGACATACTTTCTCATCCTGTCCTTGAACCACAGGACTCTGAGGGATGGCAGGGTCAGATGGGATATTGGGAAGGAATTGTTCCTGTGAGGGTGGGCAGGCCCTGGCACAGGGTGCCCAGAGAAGCTGTGGCTGCCCCTGGATCCCTGGCAGTGCCCAAGGCCAGGCTGGAAGGGGCTTGGAGCCACCTGGGACAGTGGGAGGTGTCCCTGCCCATGATGAGGGATGGGACTGGGTGATCATTAAGGTCTCTTCCAAGCCAAACAGTCTGGAATTCCATGATTCTCTGATCTGCCATGGCCACAAGCTCAGTCACTCCTGTGAAGGAACCAGAGACACAGATATCCCCAACACCTGGGCAGGAATTGATTGCCAACTCCTAAGGAATTCATAAGTCTAGTGGTGAGATTCAGTTTTGTGTCATGGTTACCAGACTGGTGTAGCTGGATATGCTGTGTCTGTGTCCACACTCAAGTGTGAAGTGACAAAAACATCACAAGTCACAGTTATTAGATAAGTAAGTTGAATTATATATCCTGACAGAAGGAATGGGGCCCCTTCTGGCCTGTAGAAGAGTCCAATCAAACTCACTTTCTGCACTGGGAGAAAATGTGTATTTTTGAAATATTTTTCTCCAACAGGCAGTAGTTCAGTGGTAAATCCTTCAAACCAATTTTGGGGAATTTGGGTGAATTGTCATCACTCCACAATGAAGAAATGAAATCAGAGACAGGAATAATGTACGTATGAAATCAGAAGTGACAAGAAATAAAGATGATCCCTCACTGAGCTTTCTGGAATGCTACCAGGATGGAATTGGTGACCATGCCAGCCACACAGGCAGACATGATATGAGACTTAGGGAATGGCACAAGAAAATTCTGCTCTGGTTGTGTGTTTTAACTCAAGTCAGGATCAAAACTGTTTATGGATTTTGATTTGAACAACAGGTAATGAAATGGCAATCCCAGAGCTATACATCCATGATCAGCAGCAGCAATATGACACCTAAATGGCATTACTACACTCTCAACAGCTGTTAATAAAACCTTATAAATTTCTAGAACCCTTTAACACCTCTTTGCAAAATGTTCTGAGCCTGCTCTCCCACAGGGTGTCATTCACACCCTCCTGCTGATCCACCCCCACTCCGGGTGTGCTGCCAGCACACATCCCCTCTCCTGGCTGGGGGTTCACTAATGCACACCCTCCTGGGAGAGAGGTGCTCCACCTCTGATGCCAGAACCCAGGAAATTCCTCTGGCTGCCCTGGAGGACTTGATACCCTGACAGGGGGCTTGGACACTTTGGCACAGAGCCCAAGAACCCTGTGCCTTTGATCTTGACCCATGGAGCAAATTACCAACCTTTGTATGGAGAATTACAAGTCAAGAAAGTTTAAGTAGAATGATAGCTAGTTTGTCACGGGGTGAAAAATATTTTTTTGAGGTTTTTAGAATGGGGGCTTGGTGTCCCAAGATGGAGGAATTTGGGCATGCCCTGTCCTTTTTCCTTCTTCTTCCTAGCCTCCATCTTCTGGGTGATGGTGGCATTTTTAGATTGGTTTAGAGTAGAAACTCACTGTCGAACATAGGTGATAGGTATTGGGAAGTTACAGTAAATAAAGTACATGTAGTTTTTAGTATACAAAGCTAACACTGCCCCAAGGATGTATTGACTCCTGGGGTGTCAAGCCCAGTTTTTCTGCTGTCTGCTACCTTCCTCTCAATCCCTGCATCATGTATATCCCTAATTTTATGCCTTTTCAAGCTGGCTCCTTCTTTCATCCAAAGTCTCTTGCTCATGCTCTGCATGGATCTTCATTTGGCTGATCATCACCATAAGGAAACCTTGTTATTTTTAATTTGCTCTTGGTCATAACCATCAGTGTTCGGGCAAGAAACCTCTCAGAGGAGAGAGTTTTGGGTATTCTGGCCACAGCCAGTTGTATTCACACTTCCCTGAGTTACCCAGGTCAGGGTCCCTGGATGTGGGCTGGGTAAATCAGGGAGTGTGACTACAACAGGGGGGCTCTTAGGGGTGGCTTCTGGGAGAAAATGCTGAGGAAGGAGCAGCAGAAAAACCATGGGACACACAGACCACAGCCCCTGTTCCTGTCCCCTGTGCTGCCCAGCTTTGGGAGCAATACAAGCTGGGAGTGAAGGTGAGCTCAGGAAGAAAGAAGGATAGGAAAAAGTTTGGTTTAAGTTTGTTGTTACTTCTCATTATCCCACTCCCTTGTTATTTGGTAATAAATGAATTCCCCAGAGCTGTCTATCTTGTCCATGCTGGTGATGTGTGAGGGATAATTTTGTCCTTACCTCGCCCACCAGCCTTTAATCATTGTTTTTCTGCACTGTCACACTGAGAAAGGGGGAATGATAAAGCATCTCAGTGGGCAGCAGATACCCAGCCAAGGTCAGTCCAACTCGTGCAGATTACTCAAAACTGGAAAACAGAGCCATAAGGAAAAAGTAGAGATTTTATTAAAGAACTTTTTAACTTCACGAAAATGCATGACAACATCTTTTCTAAATGTTACTCACCTGAATGAAGAGAGCTTAGAGTTCTTGGTCTGGCAGAGCTTGATCAACTTCCCTTTATTTGTGTGGTGTATCTTGTTATTTCTGGCACCCTCTTACAGCCATAAAGCCAAATATGATGTTGCAGGTGGGTTGTGCTACCATGATGCTACCTGGTGTTATTTCTGCATATATATCATGGTATGACTTTAACAAATGCAGCACAGATACCCTACTCACAACTTTCCTTTCATCTGGCATTCTGCCTCAATGATGCAGGTTTCATTTGTGGCCTTTTATGAGTTCTACTTTTCTCTCACATCTCCCACATCACCAGTGAATTTGTAAAGTTTTGAAATGATTCTTCCTTAGCTGTATTAAGTTGGCTTTTTCCAAGATCATTTTTGTTGTGCTGCTCTTTCCTGGCTCCCAGTACTGCTGTGTCCCTCTGCATTCTGTTTCCTTGTCCTTAGTTTTGCTTTGCATCTGAGTGACCAAGGACCACAGCCTTCACTTAGCAGAGTTAACAGGTGCAGGTGGCATCCTCTTCTTCATCAAGGTGTGTGCCTTAACAAAATCTCCTCTGAATTTAGGCCTAGATTAATACTGCTGTGTCTTTAAACTGTGTCTTTAAACTGTGTCTTTATACTATCTGTGTCTTCACCAAACTCCATCTAGTTCTTTATCAGCAATTTTGCTTTTTCTTGTGGTATGTAGTTGATACATGAAATTTTCACCTGTTCAACAAAATATATATTCTGCTTTTCAGTCCCAAAATCAATTAATTTGCTAGTGGAAAACAACTTCTTACAGGTGAACCACTTGTCCTTATACCAAACTCTTAAATCAATGCTATTGTCTGACCAAGGCTAAGTAAAACTGACATGATTTTTCACTGTTTCTGGTACTGGAAAGCTTTTTATTCAGCAGGGAAATTTTAACTAAGGGAAAAGCAGTGCAACATTCTTCTGTGAGTTCATCCAACAGCTCTGAACAGTCTGTATTTTGAAAATGGAAAGGCACCGAAGGCAGGAGCTCGCCTAACTGGGTGATTACTGTACAGAGTGTAGGCAAACACTTTCTGTGCCAGTAAAGGCTGGGGTTTGGTGGCTGTGCTCTGAGAAGAAACTCCAGTGGGATAACAGATGAGATGGCAGCAGGTGTAGGAGTTCCCATGAATAAAACAGGAGCAGCAGCAATAGAGGAAGGAGCTGAGCAGCTGGGCTTAGGTACTCCATGTAGTCATTCTCTCACTGCAAGATTGATTCCATGGGTGTCTCACTGAAATTATTTTAGCTGCCTAGTTGGATTTTCCCCTAGCTTTGTCTGGTAACTGATTTTCCTTCCTAGAGATGTGTTTTGAGTTTATCATGGTAAATTTAGGAAAATGGCTAAGTAAAGTCTTTACAAAAATCAGCAGGTTACTCAAGAGAAAATATAAAATTATATTCCTCTTCCTTCGGAGCTGCTGGAAGGACTGTGGTAGAATCAAATCTGCTGTGTGTGCTGAGCATTTTTCTTTTTTTCTGTACTTACCATTCCCTTTGGTTCTTAGACGTCTTCAGAAGACCATAAAGGACCTCTGTTGGGTTAATTCTCTTTATCACCTTATAATACAAAACCAACTTTTCTGCAGCAGAGCCTGGCAGTAACAAGGTGGAATTTTCCATTTATATTATGTACATTGTAAACTCTTGTCAGCAAACTGGATGCTGATAGAAGCAGGGGAGAATCCACACTTGTGTGTGTGGCTGAATTCCCAATTCCTAATTCCTAACCCAACCAGTGGGCCACACTGAACTGGTTTAGTAACTGAAAACCAAATTTCCTGTTTTGCTACAAACACAGATGCTGGTGCTTCATCATGAGTCCCTTTTACCCAGGGGTGAGAGAGAGGGGGATTTTTGTGAGTAGCAGCAGATGGCACTTCTGCCTGTTTTAAAGCAGTCTCATTAAGAGATGCCACTGAGAAAAACTGCATGGACTTCATTATTTTTTTGATAATGTGGAAATTTGGAGAGCATTATCAGCAGATTTAGGCGTGCTGTGAGGAAAAAAAATAAGTATGATTCGTGGTTGATTGCAAAATAAGGGGTCTCCTTTGCTCAACTCTCATGCCATGAAAAAGCTACAGAAGAAAGACAAGCAGTTCTGGACTTCTTTATGGAATTACATAAAGTTACAGTGCAAAGTTCATGGATAATTTTTCAAGGTTCTTAACCGCAAAGAGGCCTGGAAAAATTTGAAAATATAAACTGTTATGAAACATCATGCTTTTCTCCTCAGAAAAACAATAGACAAAATTTTAATTTCAAATGAAATGAATAATTTTCAATCCAAATTTCAGCTTAGAACAGTATTATTGTCGTTTTTCTTGTTTTTATCAGCCACCTGCCGTGTACTGAGTCCATAAAAACATGCAGAGACCAGTCCAGGGAATGTGCTGAGGCTGTAAGAATTTGCTGTTCCTGTTTCCTGTCTTGCATAAGTGGCTAAGCAAAGAACTGAGAGCTTACTAATACCTGCCTAAAAGCTCCTTATTTCCTCGTGGAGCAGCAAATGCCTGCCCCAGCTAGTGCAGGTCAGGTGGGTAATGTATATCTGCATGTACTTCAGACATGGAGAACAGCACAGACAGCTCTGTCAGGGATATAAACAAGCATTTTATGTTCCATTAGTCTCCTGGATTTTATTCTCACTTTCTCCAAGAGAAACAGGCTGTGATACCATACCTGCTCTGAGTTATAGCCCATTAAACCTGAGAAATAAATTTGCAGGCATTCACACCTCCCTCAAGCTCTGAGATGCCTCACTCAGCACCACCTTCCCTGCAGAGCCCACTGGTTGCCAAGTCTGCTGGAGCACAGGAGAGATCCAAGGGGCACACACTGGGAGCAGGAGGGAGAGCTGAGTGTCTCTGGTGCCATTGTCCAAGGGATGGACAGGGCTCTGCTCCCTGGGGCCCAGCAATGGCACAGCAAGGGGAACAGGCAGCAAGTGATGCCCAGGACATGAGGATGAACTCTTTTGCTTCCTCCAAGAAGATTTCAAAAGTCATTGACATCATAAACAATAAAAAGAGAGCCCTAAAGATTCTTCATAGTTGTCCTGTCTAGAAATTGTACAGAAGCAAAATACTTAGGATTGAAATTTCCACCTGGACATGAGGATGAACTTTCCAGTGCAGTGAGAGAGCACTGAAGGAGACCAGGTAGGGGGTGAAGTCTTCCTCACTGGGGATATTCCAGAACCATCGGGACAGTCCTGTGCTCTGGGCTCTGGGGTGGCCCTGCTGGAGCAGGAAGGTGGGATCAGATGGGCACTGTGGGCCTTTCCAGCCCTGTTTGCTGTGTGGTTGTGCAGACTGTGAGACCTCCCAGCCTTGTGCTTGAAGGTCCCTCTCATGGGCAGAGCACCTGCACACCACCCAGCGCTGGCAGCTGGGAAACCCAGAGCACAAATTTGAACTCACTGCTGGCCACCTCTGACATGTCCATTTCTTCAGACCTTTTTTAACAGTAGTAACAAAAGTAGTTAGCTCTGTAGCAGCAGGAATTTGCAGCAGCATCACAGAACCACGGAACCCCAGAGCAGCCTGAGCTGGAAGGGAGCCAAAAGCATCATTCAGTTGAACCTCTGTCCCTGCCCAGACACCCCAACAATCCCACCTTGGGAGCACTGTCCAAACCCTCCTGGAGCTCTGGCAGCCTTGGGGCTGTGCCCATTCCCTGGGCAGTGCCAGCACCCTCTGGGGAATGACCTTTCCATGATCTCAGCCTGACCCTGCCCTGGCACAGCTCCAGGCATTCCCTTTATTCCTGTCTAGTGGTCACAGCAGAGAGGAGATCAGTGTTTCCCCCTCCTCTTCCCCTCATGAGGATTTTGAAGAACTCCGTGAGGTCTGGCCTTAATTTCTTCTCCAGGCTAAACAGACCAATTGTTCAGCCCCTCCCTAGAAGTCTTCCCCTCCAGCCCCTTCCCCATCCTCTTGGCTGCCTTAAATCTTCAGAAAAAAGAAACTCAGGAAATTAGGTGCCACAGAAAAGCAAAAAGTTTTCATCTGAAACATTCACATGAAAAAAACAAAAAAGGCTTTTAGTCCACACAGAAATCTGAGAATTATCACAAACCTCAACAGAGAAGGTGCAAGAAATGAGGGCCTAATGGATAATGTAATAAATGACAGGAGAGAACCAAAGTTCTCACAAATGGACAGGATAATAGCCTTAAAAAGAACTTAAAAAGACATAATACCCATTTCTTCACAGCCCCTTTTTTCTGTGAGAGAAACAAATCACAGCTTACATAATTTGGCAAAGAAGTTTCAATCCTAGGTATTTTCCTTCTGTACAATTTCTAGACAGGACAACTATGAAGAATCTTTAGGGCTCTCTTTTTATTGTTTATGATGCCAGTGAGTTTTAAAATCTTCTTGGAGGAAGTAAAAAAAAAAAAAAAAGTACATTGTTCTTTTCCAATAGGTAAACAAACAACAAAACTGCTACATGTGTCCTTTTAAATCCTTTTTGGGGCAGAGAAAACTAATAAAGTTCAACAGCTTGCAGATCAAATATGAGATATTAGAATCCAGCCTTAAATGTTACATTTATTCCCAGCATTCCCAGGCCTATCAGTGTACAAGGAGGACAATGCAATTTGACATTGCTGCATTTGAGTAGTTAATTAGTTAATTAGGTTACCAGTACCACTGGCAGGGCTTCACATTGTCCCTTGGGACTGGATCTTTTTCCACACTGTGTGCAAATGATAACCCTGAGTGTCTGTTTTATCCTCTCCATCAGTACTCTGCCGTGTTCTGCTGCTCTACAAAAATAAAATAGGTTTAAAAGAACAAAGGAAGCAGCAGCTGCAGCTTTATCCAGGTGCAATTTATGCTGTCTGACATATTGAGAGCCACTGAAAATTTGGAGATTTCTGAATTAATCTCAGCTAAGTCCTGGACTTCTACAGATGCTGGATCCTCTACTCAATGTTACACTGATGCTTTTTCTGTTCTGTCTCTGTCTCTCTCATAATATCAGTATCCAGAGAAAGAATCAATCCTGAAAGTTATACCAGAATTCCATTTTGTCTGTCCAAACTGCAGCATGTACATTCATAAAGTCCTGTTTTTCTTCCTCCATAACTTTGTAAGGACAGTAGACTCCAAAACACCACCACAGCAGCATTTTCTCATTTCTAAATCTTCAGATTTTTTTTTTGCATTGTCTAAAACCTGCACCCTGAAGAGACTGCACCTGGAATTTCTTTGTGCAGGAATTTAGAAAGTGTAAGTATTTTACCACAGTCCTCTTCTACACAGAAACCCATCAGAAAACAGAAGCTTCATATCAAAACAAGATTAAAAGTCTCTCCTGGTACACCTGGCAAGGATGTGAGTCACTACAGAATAACCTCAGGGTCTTTGCTCTGCCCCTCCTGGCAAAAAAAAATAACCCTGTGCAGACCAGAACCAGGCCAGGAATTTTCAAATATGATGGAGGGAACTGCTTGGAAATGACATTTTATGTGAGTCATTGAGGTGAGCAGTCACAACATTGTCTTAGTGTCCATGAATGAATTTAAATGGGCACAGAAACAGATCTCTAGCTGCAGCTGTATTTCTCTGCAAACCTTGCAGATAACATTAAAAATAAATCACTGTTTTCTACTACACAGAATTCTCAAATACTCTGTAGCTAAAGTTTGTAAAAAATTCAGAAAGAACTTTAAATGTTTGGTCATCAGAGAATCTAATTATTTTTCTTGTCATGTTCTTGAATTATTTTCTGTCACTGATGGAAGGAGTGTGTTTTTCTGGTTTTCTAGTTTCAAAAGTATAGATCCTACAAGGATAAAAAACAACAAAGACCTAAAAGATTTTTTCAGTAAAGTTTTAAACTGTATTCTTTTTTTCCATTTTCATTGTGTTTAACTCTGCTTTTCAACTCAGGAAAGTAAGCAGGGCAAGACACAGGATGTTAAAATGTTATATTTTCTAACTGATTTTTTTGTTTTTATTCAAATTCCAGAAAAGTGGTATATTGCAAAGCACAGCAACACACAGAACATTTGGGCATCAGAGTACCTTACTTCAGATTTATTAGTACTGAAGAAAGTTAATAAAAGATTCCTATAAGCAAATTCAGTCAGTCCCAAACTTTGTGGCTTCACTGAAGTTATGCCTGTGAGGACTTAATTACATTTTCTGCTGAGCCATCCCAAAAGCTTTTCTGAACTTTTTGTCCTAGAAGAAGTTGGTTAGCACCTTTTTTTTCTTCACTAACCTCTTCATCCCCCTCAGAAAGGGCCAAGCCCATTAAAATTCCATCCATTAATTTTTACAGTGAGTTAATTGATGGGATGTTAAGGCTACAGAAGTGAGCAGTTGCTCTCTACTTCACCTCTTCTTATCCTGCAGTTGTCATTGCTTGGGAAATGAGATGCCTGTTCCAAACCAAGCCTGCAGAATGGCAGGGGATGCCCTTTGCTTTAATCCAGCCTGACACTAATCAGACATAACCCTCCTTCTGAATGCTGGGGGGCAACACAGATGGAAGATTCTCCAAGCTTGGATATTTATCAGGAGATGCTCACCACAGCTTTGGCAGGGAAACATTATTTATCTATTGATTTAGGTAGAAATATAATTCCACTTTTAAAGTGAAAAGAAAGTTCATATGCATGGTCTAATAGCTGAGGGTTCAATTTTGATCAATGAGTAGTGCAAATCATGACAATTCCTAGTCTGTGTCTCTCCCCTACCCCATCAGCATAAATTAACATCCATTGATACATAAATAGATTCACTTATTAAAAATCTACTTTATGGTCTTCTGGCACACATTTCATTTTTCTAGCAGAGGGTGCTTTTTGTTGCTGATCACATTTGTCTTCTGGTTGGAAGTGCAGCACTATTGACATAAAACCAAATTTAATATGTGAAAATAAAATCAATTCCTGCATTCTGCATTGGGATGTTAAAGTTCCCAGGAGACCTGGCTTTGTCTGACAAGGTAAAAACTCAAATAATCTTTTTTTTTGTTGTTGTTTTTACAGTTATATTGCCTGAAATGTTTAATCATGTTTTTTACTTTAAAAATAAATACATTTTTCCCTTTCCTCACAATGCTGTAGTAAATGTGAGCTTTCAGACAGAACCACTTTGGGTGCTCCACATTTCCCTTCAAATCTTCCCCCCACCCACTGGAATGGTGTAGTTACTCTAGAAACCTAATAAGAAGTCAAACTTTTCTTTTTCCACTTGCATGGAAGCACCTTAGTGCAGAGGCTTCCCAGTGCCCCAGCCAGTGAGAGCTGTTTTCTGTGCACTGTGCCTGCACTCAGGTATTCCAAACTCACATACTGGAAGGAATCAAAACTTCACAGAAGCCAGAAGAGAACAATTTACATTCAAGCTGACAGGACAAGTCCAGAGAGTACCAATTTATCTATATGTGAGTATCTCTACTTTTTCATTGGTCAATCTCACTTCTAGAGACATAACAGATGCCAAAATGTCACTTTCCCTCTTGCTGCTACCAGACGTGGTGCCCACAGCTGATGTATCACCCTCAGTCCTTAACCAGCTCTTGTTCCTAACACCTAACCTGCACTTACAAAACCTGCAGCTTTGCAAGTCAATATTTTTATTTATGCTCTAAAATTTGCATCATGTAGTTCTGGTCTCCATCTCCATTTTTCCTTTCAGGGGGAACAGCCACACCCCAGTGGGTCACTCTGGAATTTAGGACCATGGCCTAGGGATGCTTTGCAGGACAATTGTTTCCTTGCAGCTGCTTCTGCACTTCTGTCCTCTTCTCATTCTTTCCCCCCTCTTTTGTTTCATTCAGGTAAGTTCAAGGAGTCACTCCAGCTGATGCCTTGGAATTCAAATGGCTAGAGATGTTTGGGAATCTGTTCCATATCCAGTGATATAAATTACAGAAAAATTATATATATTAATTATATATATTAAATATATATTAATATATATAATTTATATCAAATATATATAAATATATAATATATAGTATATATTAATATATATAATATATATTAAATATATATTAAATTTTAATATAATAAATTTATAGCTCAAAGAAGGCGTCATTAGGCCAAGCAGTGCCAGGGGCCAGAAGTCCATGATATGTTTAGCAGCCCAAAAAGTAGTCAGCAGGGTTTGCTGGAGAAAGCAGCTCCTCTGGAGGGCCTGTGGAGAGCACTCTGTGCCCTGGGTGGTTTAATGTTACATCTGTGTTCCCCTCCTCACAACACATTTCATACCCAGAAGGATATAAATGATGAATTTAAGTAACAGGTGAACTCTGAACTTTAGCTAAATCCAGTGTTTTAAGACCTGTGAGCAGCCACCATGGCAGACTTTCTGTTCCTAAAAATTTTCTAAAATTCCAGGTCCCAAACCCATTTGCTTATTCCTCTGACTGAAGGGGTAAGCAGGAAGCACAAAAAAGGGGAAGCAAGTGAATTTTCCTGTTTGAATCGCAGCTGATTAATTTAATTTGAGTGTCCCTCGCCAAAGCACCACCACCAGCAGAAATCTTCATTTCCACTTGAGTTCCGACAGAACAAACCAAACCATCCAGGAGCAGCGTGTGAGTTGGTGAGCTGTGGGGTCACAAGGAGTGTTTTGTTTGCAAAGCATCCATTGAGAACCTCATTACCCAAACGAGCTCCACCTGCACTCCATTACAGCGGCTTCATTCTTTTGGTTTGTAAAGTGCAACAAAATTTCACTTATCTGGAATCAAGCCTGTGAAACTGAAGGGAGTGGTGTTGGATGGGCCAGTTTAAATCAAGGTTTAGGTCGGTGGATGAAGCCTGTAACAGGAGTAAAAATGTAGAAATGATGCTGTGGATGAAATGCTGCAGCATTATGAGTAATAGGGTCGGAGGCACTTGGGCTGTCAAGTGTCTTCTGACCTTGCTCAGCTCTTATGCTGCAGAGATTTTTGTAAGTTCAATGTATTATTCAATGTTTTGCCAGGAAACAGAAATACTTTGTCTCTTTTGTTTCATGAGAAACTGATTAATTTCCTTTGGTTGGTTAAAAAACCCCTGAGGACAGGGAGAGAGGTCGCTGAAGATAGACAGGAGCCCCAAGGGGTGAGCATGATTCCCTCTTTGAGCAAGTCACATTTATCCTAGAAGTTTTGAAACATCAAGAGTTGATATTTTCAATTTTAACAAACAATTGTTTAGCAAGTCCTGCAAACTTTCCCCTCACTCCACCTAATTTTCTGAACAGTTGTAGAGATGCTGAAGAGGCTGAAGCATTTTCACTTCTGCTTCTCCTCCCATTAGATACTTTTCAGCTGTTGGATTTTCTTCCAATCAGCTCTTCAGACCCTCACCACTGTTTCAATGTTCTACCTGGAAAGTGTTCTTGTCTTTCAATTTTCCACCTTTTTCTTACCCTTGGGATATTTCTCCTTTCACCAGCCCTACTGCAGTGTTTTAGTCCTGAAACGTGGCTCTGTTGAAAGGTTCAGAACAGCACTTACACCCTGCTAGGATGAAGTGTTATTTTTCTGGAGGGTTTTTTAATGCCTTATCATATTTTCTTCCAAATCTTAAAAAAATATATATATATATAATTTCATATATATGAGAGATGCCAGGCCCTGGTGACTCTCCAGCTGCCAGGTAATCAATTATCCTCTGATCATAAAGTCATAGAGAAATATCTCCCAGATCATTTTCTCTGGTAGTTTAGTCAGAGACAGTACATTCCCAGTTAAGTATTTTAGTCTTGGATAAATAAACATTATATAGGAGCCAGCATCCCCATCAGGACAGAGGAGTCCTGTGCAGCTCTACTTGAATGTAATCAAATCTGAAGGGCTTGTGTAAGCCAAGGAAAGGGACTGCTCCCAGAGACCCTGTGCAGGCTCTGGCTAATCAGCTTAATAACTACTTTTGATTATTAGTAGGAATATTTGAATTGTTTCCTTTAAATGTGCAGTCATACCCAATTTTTAGAATCTTCCAGCACAGAAGAAATGAAAATTTTTTCATCCAAATGCAGCTTTCCCTGTACTTTACTAATAAGATTTTTGCCCTGAACTGTCTGTATCACATATATTACATATGCAAAAATTCATTAGTACAGGTTAGCTTTAAACCTGCCAGTCAATGCAAATTATATTAAATGACATGTGCTGGTTTATATATTTGAATTATTGCCACCACCAAATGAAAAAATATGCTACTTCAGAGCAGAGAGAGGATCCATGGCATGGAATAATAGAAAAAGAGCCAAAGGGTTTATTAAATTTGACACCTAATCTTTCCATCAAGCTTATAAAAAAGCTGCTGTTCTGCAGTAGTGACCTAGAGCATTACAGCAGCACCACTGCAAGATCCAGAGTTCTCAGCCACTGCTGTAAAAATGCTGCTTTAATGAAAATGGTGAGCAAGTGGCTCTTGTTTATTTTGCCATCCAGCCACACCTCTGCCATGGCCCATCCTGAAAGGCTGCTGCACCTCAGGAGGAGGAGCACTGCCACAAATCTGGGATGGCTAAAATTGTAGTTAGAGGGCACTTCACCTGCTAGCAACAAGTTAATCCTGTGCTGTTAAGGATTTTGGTGTTTATTTAGCATCTTAACAGTGAAAGGTACAATCCCACAATATGCCACTGCTGCAGAAATGCTGTTTTAATAGAAATGATGAGCAGGTGGAGCTCTTAGTTATCATCTCTGCCATGGACCATCCTGAAAGGCTGCTGCACCTCAGGAGGAGGAGCACTGCCACAAATCTGGGATGGCTAAAATTGTAATTAGAGGGCACTTCACCTGCTAGCAACAGCTTAATCCTGTGCTGTTAAGGATTTTGGTATTTATTTAGCATCTTAACAGTAAAAGGTACAATCCAAAATATGCCAAGCTCGTGGAACCTTGTCAAAAAGCTGTTGCACACACAAAGACCCAGCAATGACTTCTGGGTTTAGTCACGTTAATCTTGGAGCTGTGCAATAGCTCGAGCTTTGTGCTTGCCACAGAAAACCCTCATTAGTAATACAGTGGAAATTGTTATTAAAAAAAAGGACATTCTAGTGCCTCCTGTTCTCTTTAGCACTAGGCCTACCCTCCCAGTGTTCCTCTGTATCCCAAAACTGGCGGCTTTGGCCTTAAAGTTTTGGGAAGGGGAGATTAACCATGTGCAATTACCAGCTTAGACATTTCCTGGCAGTGAAGGACCCTGGGGAAGGATTTGTTCTCAGTCTTGGAGTCTGCCTGAGACTTCTACTAATAATAGTAAAAGTCTATTTACTAATAGTAAATAGTTGTTGTGGTTTTTTTTACTAGTAATTGTAAGAGTCATATACCTTGTGTGAGCAGCTGGTAAATGGGCTTGTCAGGTTTCAGTGTGTGACTTTCCTACAGGACGCTGATTTTTCCCCATGGTGCTCAGCACAATGATCACATGCTAATCTAAACATTTTGGTGAATTCAAATAAGTGTGTTTTTCAAGATTTTAATTTCAGTGCCCAAAGTGGGCCAGGTGCTTGGTTGCTTTAATCCATCTACTTCTGACAAAATCAATTATTCTGATACAATACCAATGCGGGATTTTATCCACCACAATTTTATCAACCTGTGGTCAGCAATAAAACCCTCAACTATTTTTGCTGAGGATGGAGATAAGATATTTATTTCAAAGGCTTTTTATTTTTAACTGTAGCTCTCTTGTTTTCTTCCCTCTTCATGGATGAATTTTGTGAGATGCTGGATCTGTCAGCTGAATTGACAAATTTCTGCAATCATCTCTGTTAATTTTTTGAGATAGCTGAATGTATAAAACAGTGCATGTAAGTACACAGATAAGAGATACAATGAGATTCATGGCTGTGCTTTTCCAGTTCCTTTTTATTTTCTTTTTCTACAATTCCTTTAGTATGTATGTGCTATATATTAATTTTCAAACTCTTTAACAATTTCTGCATGATCTTAAAGTTAACATCTAATGGAGGATCTGTTTACCTATATTCCTTACCAAACTTTTCATTAGAATTGGCAATTTGGACTCTGTATCATTTCTTTAATCAGATGGGGGTTTAAAATAAACAAAAAGCTGTTTTTCCCATGGAATGGTTGGTGGCAGAGACATGAGCTTATGTGACCTTGCACTGATTTAAAAGGTCTCCCTGGTAGTAGCTCTGTTCTTTCTCTCCACTATAAGGTCATGACAGAAATAGATTGGAGCTTTTTACCATGAAGAGACCCTATTAAAGCTCAAGCAACTTCCATGAAAGGAGAGCTGGGTTAATTCATAGTGGTGTGTGTCAAATTTATAATTGTAGTGCCAAGGAGAGTTTGTATCTCTTGTGTTTCTAAATTTTCCTTTGAAGAACTGTAAGATAAATGAATTTATTGTGTTCTTATTCTGTTGAAATGGATAATAGGCATATTAATGGTTAATAGGCATATACTGGTTTGGGAAAACAGCATAAATAGATCAGATCAGAGGGGAAATCTGAGTAGTTACACCTTTGCTGAAGATGGGGCAAGACACCCATTGAAATGAAATTATTATTGTTTGTGACTCTATTATTTCTCTTATTTTGTGTTTCCTAGGAGATATCAAGAAACAATAAATTTGGGAGAAAATAGTGAAGGATATATGTGGTTTCAAAGATCAGGTTTCTCTGAGCAACCTGTGCTGATTGTGCCTCCCAGGACTGGAATTTCTGGTGGTCAGGTGCTCTCAGATTGTGCCACTTTCACTGACACTTGGATGCAATAAATAGGAGCCCTAACTGGGCTTTTTTTGGCTCCAGATGAATAAAATAAGAGAATAGAATTTGAATCCAAACCAGGAGTGGGCTTTTAAAGTGCATCTGGTCACCAACATCAATTATTGCACTTTGGTTCTCACCACTGAGCAATCCTGGAGCTCCCAAACTGGAATCTTTACTAATACAATCAAACCAAGAGACTGACTGTAAGTGTTAGCAGGCAGGCAGGCAGGCCACAGATTTCATCTATCTAATGTAACTGCATCTCTCTCTCCCTGAAAAACTCATGATGAGGTTTCCACATCCTGAACACTTTTGCTGTACCCCTCTGGCTATGCTCCACTTTTTGGGAATATAGGACTTTCCAATCCTTAGTGGGCATTATAAACCCATTATGGTTGGGAAAGACCTCAAACACCACTGAAGTAAAGGCACAATTTCCTATTTTGTGTAGCCAGTGTAAACAAAAGAAGACAGTCAACCACATGGCTCCCTATTGGTCTCCTCTCTTTTGAAGTCTTTATTTTTTGGCAGCATTTGGGAGGTTTTTTAAAAAAGGGAATGAAGTTACTCTTCAGCCTGAAATTAAAAAAAGAATTCATTACCACCTTTAAAAACTGCCCAACTCCCCAGACTTCTGTGATTTGCATAGAAAGGGAAAATACTAGATTTTCATGTCACATGTTCCATGGTGCACCTTCTTGGTGCACACAAAATCACACTTGGAGAGAAGCTTAGAGTGCTTTTCCAGCCAGTCACTGTGCAGCTGGTGTCACTAGGATTTCAGAACAGAGGCAAATTACCAAAGCTGATAAAGTCCCAGGCAATATTCTGCTGTGGCTCTCTCAGTGAGAGCTGATGAAGCTGCCATGGAAAGAAGAGAGGACCTCTTCTCCCTTGGCTTTGGATTTAGTTCATTGCCTGCATTGAAAACTCATGAGAGGTGCTTGCCAGAGTCTGGGTTTTTTACCCTGGTGATGTCTTTAAAATACACCCTAACAGACTCTCTTCATGTTCTACAGGCTCTCTATTTACACAGAGATTTTGGCTACACCTCAGGCACATTTTTTGATCAGTTCCTCTTCAAGAAGGCACATGAGCACCTGAGCAAAGGCAAACCCACAAGTTTTATAACAAGAATTAGGTAAATGTGAAATCTGAACTGAGCAAAGGTGTCTCTCCATGTAGAGATGAGTTCATCCAGAAAGTCAATCCCCATTCTGTTTTACTCTTTTTCCTTCAAAGAAAAGGAGTAGACAAAGCTGCCCACCAGCAATGTTGGTGGTGCCCCTGTGAAAATGTCTTTAAAAAAGGGGAAGAACATTCTGGGCAGGCAGAGGAGTGAGGGAAAAGATGATGAGAGCCCAGCCCAGCAGACATTGAGGTCATGGAGAAAAAGGGAAGGAGGTGTTCCAGGGGGCTGAGGTGACATCCCTTGAGGAGAAGACAGCAGTGGAGCAGGGGAAAAGGGTGAGGAGGAAGGAGCAGCAGAAAGGAGCTGTTAGGGACTGACCACAACCCTCAGAGCATCCCCTTGGGCTGCTCAGCAAGGGGGGAGGAGGTAGAGGGGCTGGGAATGATGGACTGAGGTAAAGTGGGAAAAGGCAGGAGGAGAAGGTGCTGTTTTGATTTTATGCCTTTCATTCTGATTTATCAACTCTGGTTTTAACTGGTAACAAATTAAATTATTTTTTCCCAAGTTGAGTATGATTGGCCCATGAGAGTAACTCATAAGTGGTTTCCCTGTCCTTATCTCAACCCATCCAGCTTTTTAATCTGATTTTATCTGCTTCTCCTGTTGAGGGGCTGTCCCTTCTGAGGGGCAGTACTGATGCAGCTCTGATCTCTGATCTCTATGGCAGGGCCAGGACTCAGGGAATGCCTGGAGCTGTGCCAGGGGAGGTTTAGGTTGGAGATCAGGGAAAGGTTCTTTCCCAGAGGGTGCTGGGCTCTGCCCAGGCTCCCCAGGGAATGGGCACAGCCCCAAGGCTGCCAGAGCTCCAGGAGGGTTTGGGCAACGCTCCCAGGGATGCACAGGGTGGGATTGCTGGGGTGTCTGGGCAGGGACAGGAGCTGGATGATCCCTGTGGGTCCCTTCCCACTCAGGATGTTCTGTGATTCTGTGGGTGGAGGTGGCAGGTGAACATCTGGCACTTGGCCAAAGCCAACCCAGCACTGGTATGAATTATTTCTGTGACAGGAGGCACGTGGAGCAGTTTCTCCATGTGTGGTTTGTGTGTAATTACTGCCAGCTGCAGTGCTGGAGGGTGAGGTCACTGTGGATGCAGGTAGAGATCTTACCTTTATGATGATGGATTACCAGAAGATATTTCAGAGAATTTTTTTTCTCTCACAAATTAAGTTTAATATTTGTTGAGACCAGGGGGAGCTTGTCTCCAGGAAAATTTTCTGTGACCAAAAAAGATGGTGTTTAATGCTGGTCAGAGACATCAATCATCACAGTGAAGTGTTTTGGGAGAGGAGTCTTTAAAGTGGGCCATATTTGAGTAGGATGAGAATAATTTTGGGTGCAGAAGTAGATTTTCATGGAGAAGCTAGCAGAGTCAATCTGCATGTCCTTTAGCTAACTTGAATGAAAAATCCTGCAGAAAACTTGTTAGGATAATGATTTTCATTTTCCAGCACTGCAAGATGTTGCAGGTGATGATGCAGTAACCACTGAGCAATAAACACATTCAGAAACAGCATCACTTAAAATTACTTCATTGTTCCAATTGCTGATTTGCAAATGGAAAATACTCCCAGTACTGTTATAAACAGGCTCACTGGCAGGCTATGCAGAAGAGTTCTTCTTTGCCACTTGCCAACTTTACAGCTCTACAGGAAAAGAGAGAGATGGACTAACCCACTGCAAAGTGCACCACAATTACCTGTGACAAGCATAAAACATTACTTTATTTATCAGTGCTGTGGTTTAACCTCAGCCAGCAACTAAGAACCACTCAGCTGCTCACTCATCCCCAGCCCCTCCAGTGGGACAGGGAGAAGAGCTGGAGAGAGGTGAAACCCATGGGTTGAGAGCAGTTTAGTAACTGAAATAAATTAAATAATAATATAAGGAAAATCCTTTACTTAGGGTAAGGGTTGCTGAGCAACAACCAAACCCTCAGTGTGTGATTCACATTGTTCTCATTCTAAAGACAAAACACAGCACCCTACCAGCTACTAAGAAGAAAATTAACTCTAAAGAAACCAGGATAATTAAACACTTTTTTATTAACTGTTGCATGTGGTACTGTGCTGACCATCTACATGCAAACATGACCTGAAAGAAAATGCAAAAAAAAAAAAAAAATCTGGAAGACGTTTATCTTATATTTCTATAGAAATAGTTAACATTAATAAAACCTAATAGGTGGAGGCCATCAAGTTATTTTCTTCACAGACTTCTAAAAGTGAAGGGGACTTTTTACTTTAAGAATTCAGCAGTTTGGAAGAAGTTGACGATTTGAGTCTTGGTTGTGGGGATTTTTTTATTATTATTTTTCAATTTAATGGCAGGCTTACTTTAAGGAGAATTAAAAAGAAATCCTTGAATGTATTTACAATTGAAGTTAATTTCAAGTTGGCAGTGAAATGCCTGGTAAAATCTGTCAGAAATTGGCCAATAGGATATGAATGTAAGGAATTCTTTTCACACCTAGAGTTAAATTATCTGTTATCAGGCTTAATTCAGCAAACTGCAAGGATCAGTTCAGAGGATCTGATTCAGCAACAAGTGATTACCCAAAGTGATTCTATAAAATAAATATTCAGAAACCCAAATATTCATTGACAACTGAGACTATTAGCTAATGTTCTGAGGGGCAGTTCTCTCCTGTTCATGGGGCAGGTTTCTGTATCTCTCCCACAGCCAATCCTGCCTCCAGGAGATCTCTGCTGCCCATGGGCCATTCATTATTAATTACCTTCTGCCCATGGGCCATTCATTATTAATTACCTTCTGTCCATGGCCAGGGAGTGTCCCTGCAGGGCTGATCAAATTCCACCATCCCATGGGGAGATGCTCTGCCCAGGGGAGGAGCCAAGCATTCCTACCTGGATCCAATCTGCCCTGGGAACAGCCCAGCAGCCTTTGCCCCCTGCATTCCCAGAGGAGCAGCTTTCTGCTGCCCTGCATTCCCAGAGGGAGAGCAGGCCCATCTCCAGCAGCCCTGGAGCTGCAGAGGAAAACTCCCCCCTTGTGCAGGATCCCTGCTCCAGCAGAGCCACAGCTGGCACTGCAGGAGGGCTGAGCCCCCCTGGGATGGGACTGTGCCACCACCCTGAGCCCCCCTGGGATGGGACTGTGCCACCACCCTGAGCCCCCTGGGATGGGACTGTGCCACCACCCTGAGCCCCCCTGGGATGGGACTGTGCCACCAGCCTGAGCCATCCTGGGATGGGACTGTGCCACCACCCTGAGCCCCCCTAGGATGGGACTGTGCCACCACCCTGAGCCCCCCTAGGATGGGACTGTGCCACCACCCTGAGCCCCCCTGGGATGGGACTGTGCCCCCACCCTGAGCCCCCCTGGGATGGGACTGTGCCACCACCCTGGGATGGGACTGTGCCACCACCCTGAGCCCCCTGGGATGGGACTGTGCCACCACCCTGAGCCCCCCTGGGATGGGACTGTGCCACCACCCTGAGCCCCCTGGGATGGGACTGTGCCACCACCCTGAGCCCCCCTGGGATGGGACTGTGCCCCCACCCTGAGCCCCCCTGGGATGGGACTGTGCCACCACCCTGGGATGGGACTGTGCCACCACTCTGACACACAGGGGGTCAGCTCCTGCTCTGACTCTGGCAGTGTTGTTTTGTACTATTGCATTTTTAATTTTATTTTTATTTTTTTCCTAATAACTGTTATTCCTATTCCCATATCTTTGTCTGAGAGCCATCTAATTTCAAAATTATAACAGTAATTCATAGGGAGGGGGTTTACACTTCCCATTTCAGGGAAGGGTCCTGCCTTCCTTAGCAGACACCTGGCTGTTCAAACCAAGACCCTTACACACAGACTTGGCAAATCTGCAGCAAATGAGGACAGCTGGGCCTCCCTGCTTCTGTGAAAGAATTATTTTTGTGTGTGCTCATCCACGGGCAGAGTACCAGGAGATGTACAGACTGTGCTCAGTAATCAAGCAAATAAGTGACCAAAGGAAAGGGCAAACACAAAAAATCAGAACTCACCAAGTAGAGAAGCATGGTGGTGGTTGACAGCTACTCAGAGAAGGAAACACTGCAGCAAAGCTCAGCTTAATAATGTTAGTACTTTTTGTGTGAGGATGCACTCCCACCTTCTCAAGGGCTTGTTCTTATTTTCTATGTTTTACTTCCTATGTCAGGGACATGTGAAACTATTTATTTAACAGACATGGAGATTAGTGAACAAGGAAAGCTGCAGGGAGATGCAGTATTCTGGAGACAAGAAAACTCTGTGCCAAAACCTGACAAATGCTAAGGCAGAACAACTTCTCCATCTCCACCTGGAGCCTGTGCAGAGTTAACTACCTTGGATTACAACTCACCAGCTGCTTCTTCACCCCTCCTCCCACCCCAAAGCAGGATGGGAGAGGAGAACAGGGAAAGGCTAAAGTGAGAAAAACTCATGGGTTGAGACAAAAAGAGGTCAGTGACTGTAAAAAACCCTCCCTAAACAATAAAACCAAACTAAACCAGAGCTCCCAGCTGATTCCAAGGCAATCCCTGATCACCTCCCACTATCAGACTGGTGCCAAGCCAAGCTGTGAGCAATGGCTGCTCTGGAAAATTGGTGATGTCCATTTTTGTTAGGAGAGACTTGGTTTGAAGGTGTGGCAGTAGAGCAGGGGTTTTTTTGTACTTCACTGATCTTTTTTCCTCCTACTGTGAAAGGAAAATTAATTTCTGAGAATTCTTTTTTGTTGCTGTTGTTGTAGAACAAGATGAATAGCCTTTCCTTTGGTTTTCTTATTTTAATGTTACAGAGAAAATTGGGGTTTTTTACTAATTCACAAATCAGGGAAACTACAATTGTTTTCTTCATTTATTTGTAGCAGCATATTTTTTTTTTTTTTTTTTTTTTTTTTTTTTTTTTTTTTGCTTTTATGCAAGTCTTTGCATTAAAACCACAAGAGTGCTGACCATCGAATTTGGGAAAAGAATCAGGCTAGAGTTATTTCTTAACAGTAAAAATGACTGGAGCACTAACCGCAAGGTAGAGTTGTGGGGTACAGACTGGTTTAAACCAGAGCAGCTACAACTGGATTAATACCTATACCATCTTCTAACTCCAAGCTCAATTCAGACTCTAATAGTGCTCAGTTTGTCTCAAAGAGCAAATGCCAACATATATGCTCAGCATATAATATGTACATAATGCCAATTATATACTGACAATTATATAATTATATATAATATACTTGTACATTTTATATATTAATTATATTACATTGTATGACATTGCATTATTATTCTTATATAATTACTATATTATATTATATTATATTATATTATATTAGTATTATATTTATATTTATTATATTATATTATATTATTATAGTGATATTACATATTATATTATATTATATCTGCTATTATATTATCTGTTTTCCTTCTTTTTTCTCTCTCTTCTGTTAGTCTTCTTTCTCCGTCTCTCTATATCTCTGTTCTTCTCTCTGTCTCCTCTCTTCTCTATCTCTCTCTCTCTATTTCTCCTTATCGCTCTTATCGAATTAATATCCAATTACTTGCCGCGATCCACTTTCAGGCTGAGAAGCTTTTCCATTCCTCAGGCAGCCCAAGTAGAGCTCAGTGAGAATGTTTCCCTAGGGTTGTTTTGTTGTTATCCTTGTAGGGTTTTTTTACTCTGTCATTTAAAGTGCACAACTGATAGGGACATTGAGATTATCCCATGTTAATATATTATTGTAGTGTTACTTTTCATGTCTTTATCTGATTAAAAAACCAAGCAAGAGAATGGATGTCTGGTTTCTCAATGTTCTTGGTCCTACTAGGAACAAGACTGTGCTCTGCTGTGTCAGAGTTATGCCAAAAAGTGAATGTTATTTCTAGGGTTGAGCAAAATCAACACAGTGAACTCAAAATTGAGCATGTGTCTTTTTTGAACCAGGTTCTGAGATTTCATTCACTTTCTCTCCAACCTCATTTGAAGAAATGCAACTGAAACGTGGCTCTGGTGAAGGCATTTTGCAACACTTCAAAAGAATGAATTCCTGCTGGCATGTGATTCAGCTAAAGCCACCAAGCCATCCTCATCTGCTGAAGTTTTCAATTGATGCTTACAAGCCAGAGTGCTTCACAAAATCCACGTGGGCTTTGTGCTCTGCTGCTCTGACAAATGGAGAATCAAATAAATGATAAGAGAGGAAGTTTTGGGTTTTTTACTGCCTCCTTTCCATTGTGACTGAGAAGAGAGGCTGATATCTCCCTGCTCTCACCCCCCAGCAGCTGGGGGAAATGTCCAAAGGGTGCTGGCTGCTGCTGACCAGACACATACCTGTCATGTGCCACAATGACTCAGCCTGGACTGCTGCAAGACAAGAACTGGGAAAAGCAAAAGAGAAATAGACAGTTTTATACACATATCACTTGTTTTGCACATTGTTGTGTTTGGGTTGGAAATTAGGTAAATGGAGTTCATCCATACCAATTCTTCATGCTTTCTCTATCTCATTAACTCCACAGCCTCGGCAAATGAGAAATGCTTGTAAAATTGCTGTATTTTAAGTGCAGGCTAGAGACTGGAAATGCATGGAACAGAATGTTCAAGAAACTGTATTGTTCTTGTTCAGTGTCATTAGTGGCCATGTAGTTTAATTCTTATGAGTTAATGACACATAATAACAAAGGTTATTTTCAAAACTTGCTACAGATCTTTTGCTCAGCTCGTTTCTGTGGGAGATAACCAGATTTATTGAGATAATGCAGCAGATGTTATTCAAGGAATGACTATCAAATGGAACCAATATCTGTAAAATAATCTATTTTCTGAATGCAAGTCGCATTCTCTGCAAGTTTTTCTTCACAGCACAGCCACTTTGTAAAACTCTGCCTTTCCACTGTGCAATTCCTTGACTCTGCAAAGCATCAACTGGACTTCACTTGACTCCACCACCCTTCCAAACACTCATTTGTTTCTGAATGTGGGTCTTGTTCTTTGACACATGCCACAGAAAATTCATTGAGGGGGTCTTCTATTAATTTCAGCCCTTTTTTTGTCCTTCACCATGAATTCAAATGGATTTCAGATCCAAACTCTATAGGAAGAGGCTTTGTGTGTTAATACCTTGCCTGGTCTGGAAGGGGCTCCTTTCTGAGTACCAGCACCAACTGGTAGATTTTTTTTCTAGCTCTGTGTGTCAACACTGAGGTCACCTGGGGCTAAAACCCAACAGGAGGTGCATGACTCCTTTATTTAAACACAAGCACACTAAAATTACACCTCAGCTCCTCTACAAATCTGCAGAGGTCAGTGCTTCTCACACTGCCTGTAAAGTCAGTGCTTGTGGCAGAGGGGCCTTCATTCTCTCTCCATCATTTCAACTACAGAAATACAGACTATACTATTTTCATCCTTCTCAGTAACTGAATCAATTTTTCTAAAGAAAAACAGGCATTTGATGCACAGGAATCTCCACCACAGCACTTCAACATGATTTCAAATTCATCTCCTCCTTTACTTTTTTCTCTACAAACACTTCTTGAAATTAACAGAGACTTCTGTGTGATTTTGTAAAGTCCAGTTAGGTGGAAGAAATACCTGAATACATCAGAGGATATTTTAAAAATGGCAAATCCATATTTTTCCCAGCATGGCTCTTGGTCATTGAAGCATGGCCACAAAAAAATAAAGAGTAATTGAGTCAGTAATGCATTGCAGCACGTTGCTGTTGTCATTGTCCCATGGATCTGAAGACAACTCATTTCCTGCTGACCTTTTCAGCTTTAATGTCAAGGTTGGGAGCACTTTAAAGTGCTGATTTTCCCTCTCACACCGTGTGACAGCAGAATCCTTTGCCTTATATCCCTTAGGAATTAACAAGTGCAAACCAAGCCTGTCCCAGGACAGCCATGAGGAGAACCTCACATCACCCTGCCTGGCACAGATGACAGCAGCTGGGAAGGTTCAACAGAATAAATCTTAAATCTTAACCTTTCAAGAATAGGGCTCAGGAAGCTGGCAAGCCCTGGAGAAGTTTGTGCCTCCACATCTCAGGTGCTTTTGTGTCCCTCCTAGACATGTGTGCCTGGCTATGTCTGCTGAGTTCAGCTGACAGGTCTTGCAATTAACACCTGCTGGTGGATATATCACCTCTTCAAAGAGGTTGTTCTCTCTAAGAAAACTGCTTCAATGACAGCAAGAGCCTGAAAATAACCCCAGCCTTTAAGTTCATCTCCTGCTGCCAAAGGACAGGGCAAGTAAATACAGAAACGTGTTTTATATCTTTGTTATTTTGGGGAAAAAAAAAAAAGATACAGTATTGGTTCATTTTTCTGTAAGTGAAATGTTGGGAGATCCTAAAAAAATCTCCTCTGCAGGTGAGGTATAATTCTATTCAAGTGAATCATTACAATCATATAATAATCATATTATTATTACAAGGTGCCCACCAAGCTGCTCTACCCACTCCCCCTTCCAGCTGGACAGTGGAGAGAAAATAAGATGGGAAACAACACATAGGTTGAGATAAGGCAGTTTACCAAAACAAAAGGGAATTTTGTGTCCTCTCAAGCAAAGCCTGAAGATTTTATTCTCTACTTCCCATCAGCTAGCAAGGTCTGGTCTCTTCCTGGGAAGCAGGACTGCAGCACATGGAGCTGCTGCTCTGGAAGGTAAATGTTGGAAATAACACATCCTCCTCCCCAATCCCCCCCCACTTAGCTGTTGTCTCTGAATGCTCTGGAGTGTCCATTTGGTCAGCCTGGGGCAGCTGGCCTGGCTGTGCCCCCTCGCTGCCCCTCCATGGCAGGGAATGTTGAGACAGAGAGGAGCTGTGCCAGCCCTGCCCAGCAGCAGCCAGCCCTGCTGTGTTATCTGCTCCTGCCAGCACTGAGGCTGCTCTGGGAGCATGAACCCACCCCAGGCACACTGGGGTGCACCAGTGGAGCAGAAGCCTCTCCTCTGTGACCAGGTGCCTCTGAAATATTCTAAATATGGCACGTTTGTTTCTGTAATGAGCAGCCACAGGGCTCGTTTAGATACTCAGGGCAGTCTAGGGGTGCAAACAGCAGCTAGAAATGAAACTTGTGAATATGTGAAGAAGCATTGCTTCCCAAGCTAAATATGAATGCTGGACACAGGCAATTAAGCACTCCCTATGTTTTCTGGATAAATATGCAAATTTGACATTCAAATCAGACTTCTGAAAAAAAAAAATTCACCCGAGTTAAAGCACTAAGAACATAAGCAGTCCAAAGCTTAAGTCTTTCTGCTCCAACTTTAATTGCTTGCCATAATTTCTGTTAAGGGCAAGGCACTTTAGTAGGTTATCATTCTGCTCCTCCCAACTGTTTCAAAAGTCAAGTGTGGTTTCCCCTGACACATCACATAGTGGATGGAATTTTTAGATGGAGAATTTACAGCAGAGTAGCATGCAGGGAATTCATTAAAGCTGGGAGAAGGAAGTCACTGCAAGAAGGTGACAGGGTTGTTTGCAGAATAGGTTTGCCTGTTGCAAACTAAGACTAACTACTGAGCTCCCTTAATAAATCACATTTTTTTGGTAGTTAAAGAGAAGCACTTAGCAGGTTCTGGAAGGAAGATGACCAAAAAATTGATCATATGAAGAAGAAAAAAAAGAAATGTTATGGGATAAGCTGTTAAAATGTGCTTACCAACACTGCTGTGAAATGCAGATTTACAGGACAAAGGACTCTAATGACCTCTAATTCAGGGCCACAAGGCTTTTGGGAAGAGAGAATTTGATATTCCACTCCTCCCTCACAGGATTCTGCTGCAGACAGGGTCCCAATCTGGATTTAGCATTTTTGGTGGGGATCTAAGTTTCTGCCTCGTTTAAGCACAGTTTGTTCCATTGTTTGTGACTTCAGTACTTTGCCCTAAAATGAGATTTTGTACTATCATATTTTAAGGCCACAGATTATTAACAACACTGAAGAAAAGGCATTATAATCCTCTACAACCTTTTAACTCTGCTTCAGAATGATTTTAAGGGCTCAAATCAAACTGTGGTGGCAATTAGGTCTAGGAGTTGACCACAGGGAAAGATTTGTGTTGGAATTCCAAAGTGACTTTTTTAACCTTTTGGTAATGGACACAATCTTTTCTGAGCAGCCTGTTCTGGTAGAACAGGGAAAGGGGCTGGAATTAGATCACCTTGAAGGTCCCTTCCCAAATGAACTATTCCATGATTCTATGATTCTTTGAAGTGAATAATATCAGAATATTCTTATTAAAGTGGAAAAGAACCAGAAGAGTTGATACAACCTGAGGACACCGAGTTGTCCTGCCCTGTAGGTTAAAGAAGGGAGGGAAAGAAAGCACAGTGAAAAAAAGGCTATGTCCACTGCACCTCTGAATGCTATGGAATAGAAACTCCACCTTACTGTGAAGTGTCTGAGCCAGGATTAATGAAGTCAATCTCTTTCATCGGGAGGATGAGTTTGGCCAGGCTCAAAATCCTCCTTGGCTGATTTAAGCTCCCTTTGGTGTGAAGGAGCTGCAAAGCAAGTTCAGCCTAGGACATCACTAGAGAGAAGAAGAAACCTGAAGGAAAGAGCAGAAAGGCATCAGCACAGCAGCAAATCTCTTTTTGCACATTTAGTGGGTCCCTCTGTCACACCCCAGCGATGGGAAGGTCCGATGGACATTGCAGTACCCAGCTCTGCCGTGACGGTGCTGCTGCCCACCGGCTCCCCGGCGCTGTTAATCCATCCCAGGCAAACACTACGTCTGTCCTTTGTTTTCTGCCGGATTTTATCAGTCTTAGGAAGCGGACAGCACCCTTACTGAATGCCTCGAATCCCAAGTCTATGTGACAGTCACTGCAGCCTTGATGTGCAGCGGTCTTTGTTAAGGAAAGCACAATATTTACATAAACAGGCTGACTTTTTAAACCGAGCCTTCTGTCAGGAGGAGCTGAAGGGGAGGAGATAAGGGGACAGAGGAGCCTTTGCTACCTGTTGCTGTAAGAGAAATCATATCCTGAGGCAAAGAGACCTTTTGTTTTTATAACTGCATAAAGTATCATGATCTATCATCTTATCTATGTCTACATATTTAACAGCGACTACACTTGAAGTGCATGAATGATTTTCTTTACAAACTGTATCATCCTTCCTTCACTCCTTTTCTTACATCCTCGCTAAAGAAAAAAATCAATAAAGCCCCAAGCAGCGTAAATCATTGCTAAGATCGGCTCATTCCACGATTCTTTAGCATAAAAATGATTAAATATGCTGACAGGAACAAACCAATGCGATGCCAGAGGAATCTTGGGTTCCTGCAGTTTCCGACTTTCCCCCAGCAGATTCTGGAATCATAAACCTGCCAGGCTGGCAAACAGACACGAAAGCTTCACACTGGTGCTTACAGAGACAATAGAAAGAAGACAAAAAGCTTCTTAATAAAAACCCAGAATTGCCATCTCTTTTACAGCCCGCACAGAGCCCAGCAGAGGAGCGCTGCTGTAACTCTCCATATTGCCTGGCACATCCATCACATCCATCATCTCATGGTTGCTGCGCTCACTGATCCTGCTGAGCGTGAGGAGCACCGGGCCCTGCTACCCTGCAGGGATGCCAGAGCTCCGTGTGCTGCTCCTCACGCTGCTCCTGACACGGACTGCCTTTCACTTTACCCGTGCTCAGCTCTCAGCCCAGCTGTACCCAGGGAAAAGCATTTTTATGAGCCATGAACGCGTGTCCGTTCACAGCACGGGTGTAGAAGAGGGACCAGGAGAGGTGGGCACATAAATGCTGCTGCTGCCTCCCTCTACCCCACACACCTTCAAATTCCGCAAGCATTCCGGAGCCGCTTTGCGAGGAAAAGGTGATTTTTTTCCACCGAGCCAGGTCATTATTTCCATGCCGAGAGCCTGGAAGCATCGAGAAGCGGGGGAAATGGAGGGGAGATGCTCGGCTTACCCGGGGCAGGAGAGGGACACGGGTGATGAGCAGGGGAATTTCCGCCCATCCCCTCTCCCCGCAATCGCTCCTGGCCGCAGGGTCGCTCCCAAAATCCGCTTCCCCGCTCTGGGATCTCCGCATCCCTTCCCTGCCGGGGTCCGAGCGAGAGCGGCGCCGGGCGGGGAGCAGGGCTGCGGGAAATATGAAATAAAAAGATGAGAAACAAAGGGCTGGCCGAGGGTGGGGGCCAGGTATGTTCTTACCCGGTCGGGATCGCCGCCGTGGCTCGCTGGATTGCGGGCGCAGGAGGAAGAGGAGGAGGCGGAGGAGGAGGAGGAGAAGCTGGTGCTGCGCCACCCGCAACCAGCAGGAGCTGCGCCCGTGCCGAGCCCTGTCCCCGCCGTGCCCCGCACCGGGAGCTGCCCCCGAGCCGAGCCCTGTCCCCGCCGAGCCCCGCACCAGGAGCTCCCCCCGAGCCGAGCCCTGTCCCCGCCGTGCCCCGCACCAGGAGCTGCCCCCGAGCCGAGCCCTGTCCCCGCCGTGCCCCGCACCGGGAGCTGTCCCCGAGCCGAGCCCTGTCCCCGCCGTGCCCCGCACCGGGAGCTGCCCCCGAGCCCCAGCCCTCCCCCTAGCTCGGTCTCGGCTCCCCGCGCCCCCTCCGCCCCGAGGGGACAGTCCCCGGAGCTCTCCGACCCTCCCGGTTGACTCTAGCCTCCCGCTCCTCGGTGCGGTCTTGTCTGGGTTTCACCTGCTCCTCTCCTCCTACCTGCGGCTGAGATCCCACGATTTGTTATTCTTTCCTCGAGAATCGCTTCCATCACCACCAAAAAAAAAAAACCCAAAAAAAAAACCCAAAAAAAAAAAAAAAAAAAACCCACCCCACATCTACCCCAGCGAATCCCATCCCTCTTCGCAAGTCCTCTTGCTATTCGGGTTTGCTTCCCTCTCTCCTCCTCCTTCTCCCCTCCCTCTTTCCCCCCGTTTCGGGTTTGGAGCCTCTCTCTGCCCTACACACACACACACAGACAGGCACGCGCGGTGTAAATGGGTTGTCACACACGCAGAACCGCTGCTGGTTCCCAAAGTCCCCCCACCCTGCTCAGCCTTCCTCTAGCTTGAAGCCGCAGATCATGGACTATATGCTCGGAGCCGGGATGCGTTTTATTCACAGCTGCTTCGCCTCCTGCAATTTCACCCGGTGAGTAGGTTTGATTTCGCGTTCAGGTGGCGTGCTTCCAACAGGAAGGACACTAAAAACAGCAGGGAGAAATAAAAAGAAAAGATAAATTAAAAAAAAAAAAAAAAAAAAAGTTTTGCTTCCCCTTGTTCTCCCAACGGGCTGGATCCACTTTCTAAACTCGAAGGAATTAGGAAGCACCAGTTTTCTGCTCACGTTCATTCCCAGGCACCGCGCTCGGCGCTGATTGCAGCGCGCACCGCAGCGCCGCTTCCAGAGCCGCCGTTCTGCTGCTTATTCATCACATTTTATTCACGTTTCCATCCGGCACGGTACCTGCTCCATTCCCCGGGTTAACCCCCGCAGACGAGGGCGCTGGAAGGGCTCAGTGCTCCCCCCGTGCCGGGGGAAGGAAAGGACAGGATTGCTGCTGGCTGAGGCAGCCGGGAGCATCCCCAGGAATGTCTGGGAACCTGCTGGGGGAGATCAGCTGGAAAAGTTCACTGCTCTCCCCCATCCCCTGAAGAACTTGCACAGGATTGGGGGTGGGGAAGGGTTCTCCAGAAGGGTTAGGAAAGGATTTCCAGAGCTCAAGTCCTGTCGCATGTGCTGGGAGGGGGCAGTGGCCAGGCGGGGGTGGGGGGGGCGGGTAGCAGCGGGGTCGGCGCCCCGGGCTTCTGTCCTGCTGCTGTCAGGGCTTCTGTCCAGCCTCTGCGGCCGCTCGCTCCTCGCTCTTTCCTCACGTCTCAGTCCCATCGCACCTGATTTCATTTACCACTATTTTCGGGCATACCTGTATTTTTCGCTGGCCAAAAACTGGCTTCTGAGGAGCGCAGGGAAACCTACGCCCATCTGTAGATGTACCTGAGGTACTTGAATCAAGTAGGGGCTACTTTGAAAGAAAAAGAGAGAGGAACCAAGGGAAATAAACACACTACCTTTAAAAAAAGGACAAGTGCATTCAGAGTGCTATTTGTGGTTGATACTTCGGGATTTCAGTGTCTCTAATGAGCGGCAGAGATCCTCCCGCGGTCAGTAGCAGAAGGCAGGGAGGAAACATGCTATGTCTGTCTGGGCTCCGTGTAACTCTGTCATTTGGGTGCAGGATAAGTGTGTGTGTGTGTCTGTGTGTACGCGGTCATGTCTCCAAAGCAGCACCTGCAGAGAGCACCAGCAAGGTGCTCAAGGCTTGCAGGCAGGTAGAGATGCCAGGGAGGAATAACAAGATCCGAATTTATTGCCTGGTGGCGTGTAGAAGACGGGAAAGACCAATTCAATGCCAGAGTGTGCTCCCCGCTTGCTCTACCCTCCACCCTCCCCCTCCCCGCCCTGCTGCCTCCCCCCTCGGCCGCCAGATTGCTGGCTCCTGTCTGGAAAGGAGTAGTGAAAAAGCCCTTCAGGCATGGTATTAAAAATCCCCCCTTCCTCCAGCTCCTATCTTCCCCCACCAGCTCGAAGCCCCCGTGCCTACTTATCTCCTTCCAGCTCAGCGTCCTCCTCCCGGAGACTCCCAGCAGGTTTTTCCCATTCCCGCCGACTTGCCCCTCTGCCCCCTCTCCTCCTCCTGCCCCGGACCTTTCCATGACTGAGGTGATTATCCAAATCCCAAACATTTCCCCTGAGTTACCTGGATCCTCCCGCATCAGGCTGCTCAGGAAAGTTTCCGTGCAGTCATACCCCCCTTCCCTCCCTAGGCAGGGAGTGCATTTCAAAGCCTCTACCTGGTTTTTAATCTCCCCCCCCACCCCCCCAAACCTTTAGGAAAGAAAAGAACCCCAAAACAAACCAGCAAGTCCTGAGGGGTTTCTGTCATAGTGGGAATAGCTCAGCCGGTGAGCATCGCCTGGCCGTGCTGCTTAAATGTTACCGCTCTGCAGAAGAGATTTATGTGCCCATCAGCAGAATATTTCCCGGGTTTAAGAGCCCTCGATTTTCCCTCTGCTGACGGGGTTGGGAGACGGGAAGACACAGGATGAGGGCAGTGGAGTTGTTTAGCTCACAGGCACTATGACGGATGGCAGTATAACGGTGTCTGGGCAGCAAAAGTGACACAGGTTGGAGCGGGTGGCATTTCTGTACTCAGCGGTAGGCGAGGGGATGCACATCAACCCCTTTGCATACAGCACCAAATAAATCAATGCGAGTAACGTGGGCTTAATGGGTGATTGCAAAGAGCGAGTCAGGCGTGGTGAACAGAGAATATTCCCACTACCCTTGATTTCCAGCATTCCGCACCCCCAGCCCAGGGATATCTCCTTCACACATGGAGCTGGATGACTCAGAAAAAAACCAGGAATAATGGGCAGCAGCCAGGCGGGTTTTGCTTTGCAGTAGTTGGTTCTTTTTGCTTTTTGTACAATACATTGGCAGTGTGGAAATACCTCCCGAGCCCCGCGGCCCATTCCTGGCTCCCAAACATCTCTCTTCCCTGCATTTAGATATCCAGGCTCCCTGCTTGCCCGTGTCTGGCTTCACTGCCAAGGATTCCCTCCATCTCCCCTGAAGCTGCGTGGCTCTGGGACTCCCTTTTGGCCAGGAGTTCATTTCCCAATTTCCCACGCTGGCGGTGGCAGACGGACATCCAGGGAGGTGGCCCTGGCAGAGGGAACACCTTTAAGCGTCCAGCCTGCCTTCTCAGCCTCCCGGGCTTCATCTGCCCCGCTCCTCCGCGTGTCCTCGGGGCAGGTCCCGGGGGAAGGAAGGGCCGGTGACACGGCGGAGGTCGGGGGGAACGCGCCGGCAGCAGGAGGGGCTGCTCCGGGCGGAGCGAGCACCGGCAGCCGGGGGCGGTAGCGCCTGTCCCGGCTGCGGGACCCCCGGCTGGCCCCTCCCCATCCTTAGCAGCTGAAGGCAGCTCGTTTAGTGGGGGGAAGAGAGAAAGCAGCTGAAGGCAGCTCGTTTAGTGGGGGCAAGAGAGAACCCCCCTCTCCAGGGAGCGGTGCGTGCCCCGCAGCCGCCAGCCCGTGCGGCAGAGGGAGCAGAGGCTTCACCGCAAAGGGTTAACGCGGGGCTGGGGGTGCTCCAGGCTGGAGTCCTGGGTGCGCCTCTGAGATGCACCAGCCAATCCTGGAGACAGCAGCGTGAACTAGATGTGGCATGCTGTAAGAAGGGAGGTGAAGAAAATAGGGTGTAAACTGTCGCCGCACACCGCGAGGCGGACCCGCTCCTTGGGCTGCGATTTCTTAGAGACTTAGAGAGCACCATGCATTTCAAAAGGTAAGGAAGGGCTTTGTTACCCACCGTCTGTGCCGTGATTCACCGCCGGATTCAAGTGCGCTTTCCGTGTGGCTTTCATTTAGTGATAAATTGTGTAGGGCAGAGTGGGGAGAAAGTGGAATGTGGCTGATTTACTGTTCGGGAGCCGTTTGGAGAGACTACGTCAGCTTCGAGTTGTAATGGTCTCGTGTAGAGATTAAGCAAGTGAATGCATGTGAGGGAAAGTGAATTCATGACTGGCAGAAAAATGTGATGCGTGTGATAAGAGAAGGATGTTCTGTTGTAGCTGCAAAATCAGTTATGGATCCATATGAAATGAAGGCTAGTGGGAGATAGACCTGGTTTTGAGAAAATGTAGAGTAATTCAGATTCATGTATCTGACAAACAAGTCTGTCAGATAAAACCAAAAATAACTTCATTCCTAGGAAAAAAAACCCCCATGTTTATTAAATACAACATCACAAAAGAATGCTATAAAAAGGAGTGAAGTCAGAACCTTACAGAGTCTGTATGTGCAGAGATGAGTGACTCTGACACATTAAGTGTGCAGAGATAAAGCTAGAGTGGCCCTGCTAACATTTACAGGCTATAAGAAATAACTTCAGAGGAGCAATCCGTTTAGATATCAGACTTCACAGACTGCTGTCATTGCTCAACTCCATCCCTACAAGGAGTTACTCATTTTAAATAGGTGCTCTATCAGCTTTGCCACAAGACCAGCTTTGGGAACAGGAACATTTGACTGGATCTCTTCCTCTCTGTGTCTAAGCATAGCAACAGACCCTCGGTCTCAGATGCTGTTGCAGTGCTCATCAGCAGAGTTCCATCCAGAAACTACCCACAAATTCTTGCCTCCAAGCATTTTTCTCTCTGAGACGTGTATAATTTAAGCAGGGGAGGCATATAAAAAAGATCTGTGATATTTTCTGTAAGCTGATCCACCTCCAGTGAGAGCAAACCTCCCCAACAGATGCTGAGTTCACTGGAGTTGTGTTTGGGGTGCTCGTTCATGAAATGCTGGAACCCTGTGAGTGAAAACGAGAACTAAGAAACATGAAAACAAGCAGCTGAGTGTTTTGACAGAGCTCAGTGCAGAAGGCAGCATTTGTACAACAAGCCAACAGAACAACTTGAGGATCTTCAAGTGATGCAATCCTCCTGTCTTATCCTTTCCTATTTATTCTCCTAATCTCTGAATGCCTTTGTGAAGAATTAATTACAGAAGTCAATTCATTGTTTACACCAATGTGTCCAAAAATTTACTTTTTAGTCACATAGATTGCAGTGACTTGTCACTCTTCTCAGCCCCAGACAATGATTTGTGGGACTCAAATATTTTTACTTCATTTGTATTAATTCAAAATCATATCTGATTGTGATCAGTCTCAGTTATTTCTTGCTTGAGATGCAACACCCGCTGAAAACAGAGGAAAGATCTTTTTATCAGCTAGCTTGCTTCTTCAGCAGTTTTTGAAAATCTAAATGGAAAATTGGATGATCAAACTACTTACCTAAGTTTTCCTTAGAAGAAAAAGAGTGGTGGAAGGTATTTTGTTTCTGGAAACATTATTTTCTAGCTCTCAGGGATACCTAGTGCAGCTCTTTCTTAATCCTCCCAAAGCTACACCTCTCCTCAAAACCAGAAGCAGATTTTTTTTACTCTCCTGTGACACTAGTAACCTCATATGGGAGCAAAATCAGCAGAAATACACTTTGACAAGCAGAGCCCAAGTGCTCTTTGAGAAAGGTTGCAGAGAAGCCACTGTCCTAGAGCTGCAGGTGGTACTACAGGCAGTCATTTAATGGGGAAGTAATCTCACTTCTTCCTAATCTCATCCTATATCAGCATAAGAGAACATTTTAAAAAATAAATTTGCTACTACATCCTCTTCCTATCTTGGTTTTCCTTTTGGTCAATATGTGTGTGTTCAGTGAGGGCCTGATCTTGGGCAATTCAAGGAGATCAGAACACCCCTATTAACTTCAATAAAAGCAAGATCAATTTCCAAAACAATATTTTGGAACCCAAATGAACTTCAGATTTAGGAGGGGAAAAAAAAAAAAAAAAAGCGAGCATCATGAAGTTACCTGCTCTGTACTGAGCAGTGGGAGGCTTTGAGTCAAACATTATTAAAATAATAAAGAATTAAGAATTTGTGACTTGGTCTAGGCCTCAGTACTTTTTCATCATTGATAAATCAACATTTTTCTATATGAGGTTGAGGAAGCCCCACTGAGCTGCAGGTAATCAGCACCTTGTGGCTGGAGTCATCACCCTGCTGAAAACTGTAGTGTGAATAAATGTGGTCTTCTAGCTTTGAAGTCACTAATTTATAAGTACCACAGTTTGTGTGCATACACAAATATGGTTTATGCATAGATATAAACATGCATGATAGGCTCTGCACATCCCTCCACACCCATGCTCTGTATAATCCCTTTTTTGCCCTGGCTCATACCATAGGAATGATTCTTTAGCTCAGTCTGTTTCCTATCTCCCACTGGAAGTCTTCACCTGCTCCGTGTGCCACAAAATAATGCTCTGAGGAGAGGCAGGAAGGACACTCTGCCACATCAGAGCTTTTCAGCTTTAACTAATGAGCCTCTCACAAAGGCCACAGATTTTGTTCCACCTTCAGAGGAAGATTGACCAGGCAATATATATTGTTAGCTAAATTAACACCATTAAACTGTAGTGGTCTCTCTTCTAATGAGGTGAGATGGTGAGGCTGGTGTGTCAGGTGCCTTTGCTGTAACAGTTCCATTAATGGGGAAAATTCTGCTGATCTGCAGTAACACCTTCATTGCCACATCCACCAGCACTGATTAATGAGAAAAGTGGTTTGTGAGGCACTTATTGGCAAGTCAAGGATGGAAATTTGGGGAGTCAGAGCACTGCTCTATACCCTTAATCCCATTTTGTTCATGACCCCTGAGAATTCTGTAGGGCTAATTTAGCTCTTTCAGTACCTGTAAATCTACTAGAAATAACAAAAACCCCTGGTTAACTGAACGTGGATGGCCACACCAGAGTCAAATGGGATTGTTAAAATCCATTATAAATGTTACTTCTTAGTATTTTCCTTTTTTTCCTTTATTTGAAATCTGTTTCTGAGGAGGTTTACCATCCCTGGTGAAAAACATTGCCAAATGCTGAAAAACACTGTCATGGATGGAGGTGGCAGCCCAAGAGCATCTTTTTATTTCACCTAAAACATTGTTGATCCCTGTTCATTAACAGTTTGTTGGCAGAGAGAGCCCACATAGGTTACAACAATTTAAATATTGAATAATTCTGTATGATTTGTCCTTAATGTGCCCCCCTGAAGGTTAAAACTGCTGTAGGTAAGGGCAGAGATGATACCCATCTCTTTTTCTCCAGAACATGCAGCTGCTCAGCATTCCTTGGATGAACCCCCTGATTCCTTTGGGTCTGTACCAACATTTCTAAGGAAGATGCTTGTTTAGGTAAAGCAGCACTGCTGATGCAGGTCAGGACTCATCCTGCTGCCAGTCTCTGGAGACTGTGGATTTATTTCACAGAGAGCTGTTCCTTGGTGATGTTCTCTTTTTAAGTCACTGCTCCTGTGGGATGTGGATCTGACTCATTGGCTTAAAAAGTAAAATCTTTAGTAACTACCTAAGTACCCTTTAAGCTCTCTGATAGCTTGAGTTTATTAGATTGATTCACATTAGTTGAAGACATGGTAGTGGCTTCTTTTTTTTTTTTTTTTTTAAAGTATTCTTATTTATAAACCAGCTTAACTTCTTCAGGCTTGCTTGTCTTGGCCAGGCAAAGTCTAGAGTATTTTCTCAGTCTTTCTGGAAAAAATAGGCTATAATGGAGAAAACTGATGATGCTCATCCTCAAAGATACTGCAGTGATCTTTAATTCCTCATAAACAGATTTGTGTCTCTCATTCAGCACTGTACAGGTACCACTGAAAGTTTAAAGTTCCTCAGTGTTAGCTTAATTAAATAAGAATGTGTTTTTCTATGAGCTACAACAAGAAATAGTGACAATTTTGTACTGGGGCAGTTTGACTGTGTCATATCTAAATTAAAACAGTAGAGAGATTGCAATTCCTGATGCATGATGTTCATAAGAAACACATTTTTAGCAGACAGACTTTTTTTTCCCCTCTCTCTAATTTTGCAATTTCTTCTAATCTTGTCAAAAATCAAGTCTTGCAAGGCAGCTTTGGTGCTAGATTTATGTGAGACAGCAGGCTGCCCAGTACACATAACACCATTATTACTTGTACAATCAAGCTTTATCCATCCTGAGCTGCAATTAGCCCCAGACTGGTTTGCTGGAGCTTGAATCTTTGCTCAGTCAGCCATAAAGTCCCTACTCTTGCTATAAAAAATTAATAGCTATAACATGAACATTTAAGAGGATCTGGCTGCTGCCCATGCAGTGGCTACAGGCTTGGAATGCTGCAGCAAAGGGACTGTGGAAAAATCCTGCAACAGTTTGGAGTAGGATCAGCTCTAGAAAAATGGTCTCTTGAAGCTTCTGTGAGTCTTGCCTTGGGAGCTGGCACAGCAAGTGGTGTAAGTTTGTTGTTATTTCCCTGTTAGAATAAATAGGTTGAAGATGAGGAACCTGAAAGGAGTTTTAACCATCCATTTATATCAGCTGAACACCATGTATGCCATCTGTGAAATCAGCTGTAAAATATGCTGTGAGATCTGGAGCACTTTTGCCTGAAAGACATAATAAAAGGGCAAAATAAAAACATTATCACTCTATTAAGAAATAAAATATATCAAATAATCCATTCTTCTTGCAAGGCATCCAGAGAAGTGCATTGAAAGGGAAAATTCATGCCATTAGATCTTTATGGATGTTATTCTTAACTACTACTATTCTTAACTATTCATCTAAGTTGCAACTAATAATTTTCAAATGGAGAATAAAACCAGGAAGAGTGTAAATCCTTGACCAGATACAGCCTTAGCTAAAATGAGAAGGCTCTGTCCCCTGCCTGAGTCAGAGCCTCCAAACTGAGAAAACCATTCTTAGAAATAAAAGAACCCCCAACCACATAATTTATGGATTAGGTCAGGCAATATCTGAGGGGATGGAAGTACATGAAACAAGGCTGGATTTTGTGGATGTGTCCCCACTGCAATCAGTACAGAACATTGCTATTTTGGCTCTCTTCTCAAGTCCAGGGAACAGCTCTGCACCATTATTTTTTCCCTTCATAATTGTACAAACAATATTAGCACTCCAATAACTTCAAAGAAACTTCTATTTTTGCCTGAGACTGACAAATCCTTTCCTCCCCATCCTTTTTCTGAGAGTTTCTTGCAAAATCTCCAGGAACAGAAATTTTAAGCAGCAACAAAAATAGCCAGCCACTCTGTTCATGGAATAATCAACTTCCTTTTTATTTCATAACATTTTTGCAATCCAATAATTTGAAAGCATTCTATAGGCACTGCTTGTTTGGGCTTCATATTATAAACTGTCATTAAAGAAGTTTAAGGCACTTGGCAAGGCTTATCCAGCACAATCAAAGTTGTACTTTGGGATAACTCAGCTCCAAGTACTCTCCTTCCTCTCTGAAGGAAGGAGACCTGAATCTTCTTCAGCTCAACAATCTGCTGGCGAGCAAAGTTTCCTCCCACTCCATCCCATTTTAGCCCTTCTGTACTACTAATCAGTTATATTTGGATTTTTCCTCGGGCTTGAAAGCCTCTGGAAGCAAAGCTTGAGTGTACAGTGTGTAAATAGCTGCTTCCTCCTGCTCTAGATGGTAGCAGCTGTAAGAGCTCTGGGTGTTGTGTTTGCTGGGAATGCCCTGACGAAGGCAGGAATGATGAATCCATGTTCTCAGAAGGCTCATTTATTTTATAATAAAATAAATTATATTAAAGAATACTATACAGTACTGTACTAGAGAATATAGAAAAGATACTTACTAAAATGCTAAAAAGACAATAATGAAAACTCGTGGCTGTTTCCAGAGTCTGACACAGCTTGGCCCTGGTTGGCCAAAGAGTGCAAACAACTCCCAGCAGAATGCAATGGAACAATCACCTGTGGGTGAACAATCTCCAAACACATTCCAAAGGAACAAAACACAGGAGAAGCAAATGAGATAAGAATTGTTTTCCTTTTCTCTGAGGCCTCTCAGCTTCCCAGGAGAAAAATCCTGGGTGAAGGGATTTTTTTCAGAGAATGTGAATGCCACACCTGGGTTTAAAAACTAGTACCAGGATGGATTAAGAGAGGAAAGGGCTGTTTGTTACTCCAGAATGGATTACTGGATACACCTAATTAACATGTGTCTCAGTCTCTTTGTGTCCTACTGACACTTAGCTGTCAAACTGGGTCAGAAAACTTGTCTGGGGACTGAGAGTTATGAGTGAAAAGGAGCTGTCATGACTTTTCAATGGTCATTTATGACCTAATTTCGGGGGGTAGTTTTCATAAATCCCAAGAAGCAGCTCAACTCCCACTAAAACACACCCAATGAAATTATCAGAGTGGAGAATGCTGGATGATCAAAAATAAGCATTCATTAAAAAAAATAAAATCAAGCTGGAATGAAGGCTTCTAAATGTATGTCTCCTGTTGGGATTTTCTACAAACTTGAAAGCTCCAGTATGCAAAATTCCATGTCTCAGCAATGCATGTCAGTCTGGGCCTGAGGAAATGCTGGACCAGAACCTCTCCCAAAGCTGTTGTTTTTCTGTAGAGCCACTCCCAAACTTATTCCAAGAGAGCTTGTTCTGTTTCCCTTCTAACACTTTTCCTGCCATCAGATGCTTTAGCTGAAAATTTCTGGACAATTTGGGAGAAAGTTTAGCATAACCTGTGTAATGGAAGAGTGGCTTAAGATGAAATGTCATGCAGAGTTTTCATGCAGAGAGGTTTTGCACATAGGATAGTCCATGTGGACTTGCAAAGATTGAGGTTTCATCCCTACAAACTTCAACCCCTCTGGATTTTTATGATTGCAGAAGTGCAGTCATCCAGCCTGGAGCAGACTTCAAGCTTTTCTGTATCTTGGCACCCTGGGTGTTGGCCAGAAACCCAGGGCTTCCAGAAAACACCTTCATTTTAGCTCCTTGTGTGACAGGTACCTGTTGTCTATCAAGAATTTTGGTGCTAGCTCCCATTTAAAGATGAGGAACTGGGACACAACGAGGACTTGAGTGGATTTTACAAGATCACGTAGTGAAAGGAAAATGGAGAATGGCTTTAAACAGAAAGAGAGTAGATTTAGGATTTAGATTGGACATTGAGAAGGAAATCTTCCCTGTGAGGGTGGCACAGGGTGCCCAGAGAAGCTGTGGCTGCTCCTGGCAGTGTCCAAGGCCAGGCTGGATGGGGCTTGGGGCAAGCTGGGCTACTGGAAGGTGTCCCTGCCATGGCACGGATGGCACTGGGTGATCTTTAAGGCCCCTTCCAACCCAAATCACTCTGTGCCTCAATGATTCCTCCCTTTCAGTTCTTCACCTACACAGCCCCACCAGAACCACACAAGTTGAGACTGGGGGTCCTGGAGCCCCTGGCCAGCCTGAGGTGGGTGGAGGAGGACCCAGAGAAGGCTGATCAAGGTTATTTTGTGCTCTCAGAGCCTTGACAGGCAGTATCTTCCCCTCAACGGGCTCCTTGTAGAAACAGACCCACTCCTTAAGGCAGAAAGACTGCAATGGCATTTTGGGGATGCTGCTTGACATCATCAGCTAAAACACACCAGGATCCATTTGCACAGGAGGATGAACTTAGATTAACAGACCTAAACAGTGCCTGAGGGAATTTATACCCCATGATTTGGGCAGCAAAGGAAAAATTCAGGTCTTTGACAAATATCAGGCATGGAAGCGATTCCCTCGGCACGCCTGGCAGCCAGCAGATACTCGAGGGCTGAGGAGGCTGGCACTTGCTGCTGCACTGGGGAGTGACAAAAAGCACATGGGGACATCAGCTGAAGGCTCACAGGCACCTGCAGGAGTGAAATTCTGCAGGGACAGAGCAAACAGCAAGGCAGGCTCTGTGGGCAAGGGCTGTAACACTCAGCAGCCAGCAGCATTCCAGACAGACCTGAGCACAGCTGCAGAGGCTGGGCTGACATAAATTCTCTCTTTCCATGGAGGCATTGGATGTTTTCTTCTTTTCTTTGAAGGCAGGGAGGAGGAAAACCCAGCAGGATTGTTTAAAAAAAGAATAAAAATCAGACATCTTATTTCTTTATTCTGGCTGTTGAGGGCATAGTTACAGGGATCTTGGCTCCCTTCTGAGAGGGGAGAGGGAAGCTAAAATCTGGCAGTGGTTGAAGCTCTGTTTGAATAAAAGAAAGATGCTGATTTAGGCTGCCTGTAGTCAAAACTGCTACCAGGAACTGATATGAAGACTTATTCTTAAGCCTGGAATGTAAAACTCTCTTAAGCTTGTTTAGATTTAATTTCTACTTTCAGATTTTGTTCCAGATGATTGTAGCTCAGAATGAACACCACAGAACAAGCTGATTCAGTCCCCTCTGGAAAACCAATTGACAAGTATGGCTTGTCTGCCTAGGTGCCTTCTAATTTTTCTGTAGTGTCACACACTGTCCCCTGCAGCTCATGAGGTCACATCTGAGAGCAGGGAGGCCTCGCCATCCTCTGCCCTGGTCCTTCTGAGCAACTTGGGCCACTTGGCATTGGCAGGAGCTGAGCTTTGAGATCCCCTCCAAGCCAGAGCCCTGTGACCCTGTGATTCAGTGATTCCAATGCCCCAAAGCCTGCTCTGGGTCTCTTGCTCCTGCCCCAGACATCTGGGGGGACTTCAAGCAGGGCTCATCTCTGTCCAGCAGCTGACTGTGACCACAGGACAGAGCAGCTCACCTCAGTCCACAAGTCCTTTGGCTGTCCTTCAGGACATTCAGCCTGGGAGATGTTCCTTCCTTTGGAGAACAGAACCTGTGTGGCTGCTAAGCCCAGAGCAGAGCATAACTGAGACACTTTTTGCTCTCCTCTCTACCTGATACTGACGGCACACCAGCATTAATCCCAAAATTAGAAAACTCCCCAAAAAGCTTTAATAACTTTCAACTAACTAACTAACATACATACATACATACATACATACATACATACATACATACATACATACATACATACATAAACTCAGATGTCAGATTTGCAAAGAAGAAAGTCTAAATCCTTCAGTAGTCCTAAAACATAAGTAGCTATCCCACCTCCTGAGATAAAAGAACTGTAAAAAGCAATAAAAGATGGTAGTATCTGCTCCCCATATTTTAAGCAGCTGCTGAAAAATAACCTGAAAAGACACTCACACCAAATAATTGTAAATATCTTGCTTATAGTTCCTATATTTTCAAAATCTTTTGCCAAGCAATCACATCTCTAAAGCTTTCCTGCTTCATCTTCCCCAGCAGGTTTGAGTATCTTCCTTTGGAGAGCAGAGCCTGTGTGGTGGCTGAGCCCAGAGCAGAGCACAGCTGAGATACTTTTTGCTCTCCTCTCTAGCTGACACTGATTGCAGCCCTTTCTGCACTTTTTTTCCCCACAGCTGTTTCTTTTGCACTGGGCTGTGAGAGAATTCCATGGGCAGGTGCCTCCTCAGGTCTCACTCACCTGAAGTGGTTAGCATGAGGAAAAAGGCTCCTTGAGGGAAGAATAGGAATCCCTGATGATAACACAGGAGGTCCTGTGGTGCTTTGCAAAGGTGGGTGATGTGATCATCACACCTCAGACAGGGAAGGGAAAGCAGAGACACATGAAGTGATAAACCCAAGGACTTAACAGCAGATAAGAGCAATCTCTGAGACACAGACTACTGCTTTATTCTTTATGTAAAATGTCTTTCCATTTTTCAGTGTCAAAATACCTTTGTAAAAAAAAGGTCTGGACTTATCTTGCCTTCTCTGAGCTTCACTGTTTCCCATCCACCACCTGCAGTAAATAAAATGTTGCTTCTTGCTGTTGATTCAAAGTTGTAGCATTCCTGAGAATCTTGTTAACACCTAGAAAACAAAAGGTTTGCTCCATTCCTGTTTTCCATCATGTGCAATTTAAAAGAAATATGAATGGTACTCTGCTACACCATGGATTGCACTTGATCAAAAGCAGTAACTTTGAAATCCCTAAGGCTTGTAAGTAATGGAGGGATGGAGTACCAAAACCCTCATAAATGGTAAAATTATGACCTTTCTGAAATCCAACTGCCTACAACCAGAATTGGATGTATTCCCCACCATCTGTTATCATATTTTTTCTTTGTATGTTTATTTTTAAAGGATATACAAGTAGTATTTAATATTTTGATTAGTTCAAGGAAAGCCAAGCTTTGTGTTTTGCATAGAAAAAGCACCATCTCAGAGGTGTTAATTTTCTAAATGTTATAGGAAGTTATTTTTTACTTTCCTTTGAAAGGACATATCTGAGAAAAATGCTCTTAAATTTTGATTTCATCATTACGGGAAGTTGCAGCCAGGAGAATCCCACTTTAGCACAGAGGATTCTCAATTTTCCATGGAGAGCTGGGTTGTATCAGCATTTTCTTGGAATTCAAGTGAACATAAAAACCAAAGGATTTCAGAGACACCCAGGTCTTCTGCATCTCCACTGACAGAAGGGGATCTCAGACCAAGGTCTCAGATACATCTCTCAGATCCCAGGGTAGAGAGAAATATTGGAAAAAACCCCCAAACCTGATCTTATCAAAAATGTCCATGCATTTGTACAGTTGTTTTATTTTGATCCTTGAGAACTGCAGGTACAGGTGGCCCAAAAATGTTCCTGGTGATGCCTCACATCAACTTTATTGACTCTTACATAAAAGGCTGCTCCACTAGTGAACCAGTAATGACCAGTTCAGTAGCTATATCTTTAGTATAAATTAACACATCTGTATTATACTTGACTCTCACCTCTTGGGAAATAAAAGGTTACATGCACTGAGGTAACCATAGATAACTTTTTTTTTTTTCCTTCAGAAATTTTTCCAGTTTAGAAAGGATTTAAGCTTACTGATTTTTTTCTTTTCTTAAGCATTGCTGTGCACACATCTGGGCTGGCTCTGTATTATTCTGTGTATCATGGTTCATTTCTGGAAGCAAGAAAGCTCAACCCACAAATCAAGCAGACACTTCAATCTGCACTATTTTAGCTCAGTGTACTAGTGAGTTCATAAAATACTATATGTAATTATCTACAACTTTAATATTTTTTAAAAAATTACCTAAAAAAGACTGAGTTTGGTGGGGCTTGCCCTACCATATGATGACAACAAAATGACCACAGATGTCCTGTTCTCTTGTTCACAGCTGAAGCTTGATGAAATTTGTCCCAGTGGCCAAAACATTTGCATTGCACTTGCCAGCTCTACATCCACCCATGATGTAAACACATGGATTTTCCCAGTCTCCAGAACCTTTACACATTCAAGAGAATTAGGGCTTAGCTATGGTATTCCCAGAAGATGCTGAGTCAAATTCCTGCTGCACTAATGCCAGGGAGGAGACAATAGATTTCTAACAAAGAAGAATTCAGCCTGTTTTTCTTCTTGAACTCACCTTAACCTCAGAATTCAGAAGGAGGACCAAAAGCTTAGCAGCATTTACAAGTGGCAGCTGGGTGAAAACCATGGGGATAACAGAAAATAAATGTGCAGAGCATCTGTACCTAAGAATTGTCCTTCAAGCCAGCACTTCAAAGAGACTGTTGTTGACATGACAGTTTTTATCACAGAATAAATATTGCATTATTTGCTCTCTGTATAATGTCTTCTCTACCTGAAAAATCTCCCAGCTCTGTGACTTAACAGGTGTTTTATTTGCCATGCCCCACCCTTTATCTACCACAAATTTAATACAGACTGTTCTTCCCTGGAGTTCTATTGTGGCTTTGTAACTGCAAACTTTGTGTGTTCCATGTGCCCTGTAACAGTCTTTAGAAAATGTTTTCAGGGCATTTGCATTAATTAGAGAATTTGAATATTCAAAAATTTAAGATATTTCTGATACTGTAAGCTTTGTGAAAATCCTTTGGCTAGAATGTTCTAAATTATCTTTTACTAGGAAGCACACATTTAGATCCCTCTAACAGCTTAACCCCTCCCTTAGCAGTCATCTTTTCAGGCTCCTTGTCCTTGTTTGTTAAAGTCTCCTTCTCAGGGGTGTTATGAGGATTAATGCAGTGCAGAATGATTTTACAATGACTGGACAACAGAGACAAGTGCATAAATACCAGCTACAAACACACACATGATTTTTCTCTCCTCATTTCTCTCCTGTATATTTATGCTCCTTTGGAATATAGCTCCACAGATCTTTAAACCAAGGAGATCTTTAAACCAAGATTATTTTCTTCTGTACCTGCACAGGTTCTCTGCAGGTGTTTTACCAGTGCCTAATTTATGACCCACTATGAGATGCAGCATTAAGCCAAAAATAAACTCCTGGCTCTTCCACTATTCCTTTCCAAGTGCTGGTTTAGTCTAGTGCTAGGAAGATGCTACATATCCACAGTAATTAATTTTCCAATCCTAATATTATCCTTTTGAATTCAAAAGGGACTCAATTAGTCATCATTACAGTTTAACAGCCTGAAACACTTCAGTGTTAATAAGTAACTGAAAAAGTAAACTCCTATCTCTTCTAATTTAATCAAGTATTTGGGAATTTTTCAATGGAAAAGTTAGAAAATTTTAAAATAACACTAGGCATGAAAATTGAAATTCTCATGACACTCACTTCTGTAGCTTCATATAATGTCAAAAAATTATGCCCAGCATCTTCCCTGTCTGTGCTAATGACGATGGAAGGGAATGAATATGCTGTGCAATATATTTTTCCCTTATTAATGACAAGAAGAGACAAGAGCATTTGTGGGTTTTCACTCTGTTGTGATGCAAAGGCTGGTCTGGCCTGTCTGAAAGTGACTGGAATGTTTTCTTCATTTATACTGATCTATTTTTACCAGGAAATGGCAACCAAATGACCATCATGGCTTTTATGGGCCAGCAGAGCAATCTACTGCACTCCAGTTTTGCCTCAAATCTGTGCAAACTTTCTCATACTGTGGGAGCAAGGTTATGCAAAGGTGTAACCTCAAATACATGAATTTGAAGGGAGAAAAAAAACAAAACAAAACACCACCAGTCTAGGAAGATGATACTCAAACTTCAATAGGCAGACTCTTTTTGCATGGAAGTGATGGCTTGGGAGTCTAAATAAAAGTTTGAGAGGTCTCTGTTGTAGACTCCTGGAATTTAATTTCAAAAGGATTTATAAAATTAATGCAATCTGTGTTTTATGGTCAGAAACAACTGCATGGCTGTAACTGTTTATGGTTACAATTCAGTGTCTTGGTACATGCTCAGCATGAAATATGAGCAGGGTCTTTCTTTATACATTTATTGTTTGCAGAATCATGTCCAAATCATGTTACAAACAATTACACCACATAAAGCTGGAGTATTTATCTGGTTGTATAGACAGATTATTATATTCTTAGGCTGTAAATTCCTGTTGGTTCACAAGAACCTCTGTGCTCTCCTGGAGGCAGTCAGCTTCCTGCAGGCTCTTGAGAATATTAATATCTCACATATATGCACAGAGCATATTTACTCAGTGACACAATGTTCATTATAATGGATGGGGGTGCTGAGTGTTCAGTTGCAGGACTGTTCTGCTGGAAATATCCATCTTTTAAGGTTCACTTACAGACCAAATTACTGATAGGAAGGAAAAATTTCCCACCAAGTTCCAAAACCATAGCAAAGGTGAAAATGTCATGATGAGTGCTGATTTGAGTGAATGTGAATCCAGCATTTTATTTAAACTCATCAGCTAGAAAAATTAAAGCTCTCACATTCATATATTTTAATTCATTCTGTTTTGTTTCAACTTAGACTGAAAACTTGCTTCTATATATTCAGGATTCCACATGACCTTTGTCATCTCTGAAAACCTCATGATCCTGCATAGATGGTTTAATGAAATCTCTGCAGGATATTAGAAACATTAGCCCATTCCACAGGGGTGGGTCTGAGGTACAGAGGGAAGCTGTGGCTTGTCTTCACTGAGCTCCTACATGGTGCAATCAATACCTGATCTGTGATAGGGCACACAAAAAAAATTGTTTGGGCACCTTTTAAAAAGTGTTTCTAGGCTGATCCGCTGAGTCGGAGCGATTTGGACTGAAAGCAAAATGCTGCTGTTAGGGATACCCAAAATTTCAGCATCTGGAGTGTGTATAAGTCACTGGAACTCACCTCTGTGGGCAGCTCCAGAGCTCTTGGTCAGGGCAGTCACCGTGTCCAGCAATGCTGGTTTGGACAGAGGAACACAGCTCTGTTAACCACGCTTTGCAGTGAAGACAAACCACAACGCAATTTTCCCAAGGACGTTAAAAGAGAAAGCAGCCTGGGTCTTCTGAATCTCACCTGTTTTCTGTCCAGTGTGTGAACTGTGAGCTTATGTGCAGACCTTGCTGAATGATTTTGTGCTGCTGTACATCATGATTGTGTACAGACATTGCCGAATGATTTTTGCACTGCTGTACATCATGATTATGTACAGACATTGCTGAACGATTTTTGTACCGCTGCTAACAGACAAGAATCTGATGTTGCATATTTTTCATTAGCATGAATGGGAAAAAAAACCCCAACAATCCCTCCCCTGATGATTTGTGAAGGTTTCCCTTCAACAGTAAATATTATCACTGATGATGTTAATGAAGACATTAGCTTCACAGCATTTGAAGTACTGAAACACTCCACTGTTAACTAGCCTAGTGGGGTTTATGCTAATGAAAAATATAATAAAGTAGAGGCCACTATCTCTTTAAGCTGAAAGAAAGGAAACTTGTTTCTACTTCCAAGGGATGCCTAGTGTGTGCTTATCTAATTGACTGTGTATTTTGTCTAGGTGTTGAGGGAAAGCTAAGAGAATGAAGGCTCTAAGTCCCCAGTGGAAGCATGATATGGCGATGCGGTGCTGGTGCTGAATTGTTCTCTCTGATGGCTCTATGGGAGTGGATAGCACTGAGTCTTCATTGCTGGGTTTTAGCAGTTGCTGCTGTCTCGGATCAGCATGCCACAAGCCCCTTCGACTGGCTCCTCTCTGATAAGGGACCCTTCCATCGCTCACAGGAATACACTGATTTTGTGGACAGAAGTCGACAGGGATTTAGCACAAGATACAAGATTTACAGGTATGGAGCAAAGGGAAAGCAATGACACAGATGCCATCCTTAGAAGTTGTAAATTATCAATAAGGGTTTCCTTTAAGGGAAAGGTTCAGTTGTGGGAACAAATCCATAGACAGCAAATTCATTGCTGAAATATATGCAAGGCCACTGTGTATTATGGGAATGCTGCTTGTGTTGTTTCTGTTTTGTTTGAAGAACTTTTGATGATTGATTATATTGCTGTGAAAACTTTGTTGTTTATTACCTACCTCTGCTCTGTCCTAGTGATGTGGTCAAAAATGTGTTAGGGATCCAAACACCACCTTTGGTTGCAGAGGGACCACCTTTGATCATGTATCAATTGCTTTCTGTGTGGCTCGTCAGGACTTAAGCTGGGGTTTTAAGAATGAAAATGTGGCTCTGCATATACTGCTGACAGAGCAGACTTCATGGTACAAAGGAGGGCATTTCAAAAGTGACTCCAAAATGTTTAATGTTTGTTTATGCCTTTTAATGTTTATCTATGCCATTGCTTTGAAAAGGGGGGGGTTCTCTTCCCTGAGGAATGGAGTGATAAGAGCCACTGTGAATTTTAACAGAGGTTGCAGGCGTTTGGTCCATCACAAATCTCAGCATTAGTCTGGCCCAAAGAAAAGAAAAAACAGGGGAAGACTTCAAAAGTATAGGTCTGCTTGAGGATTTGGGCTTTGCTGTGAAATTGCTTCAATGAAATGTTTGTAACCTGTAAGTCTCTGTTTTGAGACAGCGCTGGTGAAATATCTCCTCAATCATCTGCCATGGGTGTAACTCAGTAGCATCCAATATTATCAAGGACGTGGGCAGGAAAAGGGGAGCTCAGTCTAATAGGAGTGACCTAATGGCAAATAGACAGAAGGACAAATGAGAGACCAGGAGAGATGAAAGACTGGGAAAATAGATCTATAAGCAGAGAGACTTTTTACTTCGAATGGTGCTGGATTCCTCCCAACAGACAAAAGCAAGTGGGGCAGCAGGGCAATACAGGGCAGATTTTCAGCTCCCCTAATAAGTGTCCATCCTACAAACCATGTTGGTATGGGAAGACACACACTGATTTCACTGAAAAGCACAGAAGAGATTGTGCAAATGTCACACCTATTTTGGGATACTATTCCCTAGTCCTGTAGAAGAAGGTAAGAGTGACATATGCCTATATGTATATTAGATTTAGTTCAGTGTCCAGCAGCATGTGACAAAAGTGCTGGCCTCAGCATGTAAAGATTTTATTTTTAAGGAGTCGGCTTTCTTTTCCTTTCCCAAATTCATGCAGTAGAGGGCACTCTGTCGCAGGTCAATTTTGCAGTGGGCTCCTTTGCGATCTACAGAGAAATTAAACCCATTTTGAAAATAAAGTGTGATTTGGAAATATGCTTGATGAAGTGGCTTGTCTTAACAGAACAGCATTGCCCAATATTTACTGCATTTTAAAAGCCAGCTGTCAGGACCAATAACGTAAAGCCAATAATGCAGAGACTGAGGCAGCATATTTTATTCCCATTATTCTGTATTAGTCAAAACTGAACCAAAATTATCTTGCTAAAACATGAAAGATGGAATTGTATTTCATTTGAGCTCTTACAATCAGGTCCTTGAGAATTGTCCTCCTCTCAGCCATGATTACAGCAACATTGTTAGGTTTCACAGATCTGTAATCACACTGCTAATATTTATTTGGGTTTGTGCATAGGTTTCAATTGACTTTAATTTACACAACCCCACAGAAAATGTTTCTCAGCTTTGGTTCCATTCTCTGCCTATTCCAGGAAGTCAAAAGAGCCACAAGCTGTACTTTTTTTGATTCAGCCCTCCAAAAACAAATCTTATTGTAAAGTTTCCTTGTAAAATATGGTCCCATTAGTGAGCAGCGCAGAGCGCCGTGACCTTGTTTGAAGCCACACACTGTAAATTTAATCCTTGTTGCTTTTCCATGAGCTTTCCCAGGCTCTAGAACTTGGAGCCTCATTGTCTGTTCATTCCCTCACCTGTCTTTTACCTAATGGAAAGGATCCCTCAGGCACAGGTCATTATTTGAAGGGAGGGGTAAGGAGGAGGAAAGTCCCTGAATTAACCAGGGAGAAAGGTGCTGAGAGAGCCCCTCCAGTCCCTGAGCTCTTCAGCCCTTGAACCACACACCTGAGACCTGAAATTTAAAGGTTAGGAGGAAGGGAAGTCTTCCTTCATTTTAAATCCAGGTCAGCTCAAAATCCATGGGGTTTAAGATGTGTAGGGTGAGGGGCTCCAGGGGATTGTGTCCCACCTGAACCCTTCCTGGCAGGATGCTGGTAGCACAGTGGGGTCAGACAGAAAATGACTGAAGACCCCTTTTCTTTTTTAATGGCACAAATGTGGCAAGAGGCTGGGGGCTACCTAAAGGACTGTCTCTCTTCTAAAAGGGGCTGGCTCCAGGGGCTTTGAGCAGTGGCAGCTCACCTCCCGTGTCTCCAGGCTGACACAAGAGGTCACCAATTGTATCTCTCTGCCAAAACCCATCAAGTCCTGCTGCCCACGGGAACCAGCTTAGGAAGAGCAACCTCACCCTGGGACTGTTGGTCTACAACTACCAGAAATGAAACAGCCTTAATAAAAATAATATAAAGCCAGCAGTGAGCTGCACATATTCCATGTCATAGTTCAAGGTGTGTAGCAGGAGATTTCAGCATGAGACTGCTGTCTGATTTTTGCTTTCCAACAGTGGAACAATTATTCAGTGACTAGAATGATATTTTCATTTCCCCTCCATTTGCAGTCTCAGGAGAGGCAGTAATGATGTGGAAAAAAAAAAATTCTTGATGGAATCCGTAATATCACAAGATTTTATTTCATTCCCTCATTAAAAACATTCTCTATTTTAATCAAAATCATATTAAAAAAGCAGAGAGTACGTGTTATTCTGCTCTTGGTTATATCAAGCAATGCATTTTTCTGTGAATACCAAAGTTACAGGTGCAAAGGCCTTTGTCTTGTACCAGTGTTTGACACTGGTTTGAATGGGGTCAAGGTCACACACTGCAGGCCCATGAAAGATACAGAATGATTAAAATCAGATAATAGGACAGAGAAATTGGGAAAGAACCCAGTAGAGAGAATAACAAAGAATAATAAAATGGAATTTACTTGAAGGATACATTGTCATTATTTTTCAGCTATTGAGTAAAACAATGTATTGTTAATTCTTCTATTTATGTCACTTGCATGGCAGGAGACAGACTGATTTTAAAGTTTAATTTCACATATGGCAATTGTTTTTAATGATACTCAGTAGGTTTACTTTTTTCAGTTCTTGTTTTACATAACCTGTTTCCATTTAAAATTCATGCAGTCAAACTTTTAGCCTAAAATAAGAAAATGGATCACTCTATGGACTGTGTGCTGGCATTTCTGTTCTCATGGAATCACAGAATGGTTTGTGTTGGAAGTGTCCTTAAAGATCACTCAGATCCCATGGGCAGGGACACCTCCCACTGTCTCAGGGTGCTCCAAACCCCATCCAGCCTGGCCTTGGACACTTCCAGGGATCCAGGGGCAGCCACAGCTCCTCTGGGCACCCTGTACCAGGGCCTGCCCATCCTCACAGGGAAAAATATCCAATCTAAATTTACCCTTTTTCAGCTTAAAGCCAAACTCCCTGTTGGAATGCCAATGTGGCAAAAAGCAACTGCTTTGTATCCACTGTGGTCACTGTAAACAAGTGTTCATCTGACCATGAACCTGTTATAAATTATTGGGATGAAGTAAAGATTTGCACCAAGGAACACACTGATTAACTCAGCACAATTTCTAATAGGAGATCTTAACTTCAGCATATTTTCTGAAACATAAAAGTTATGTATTTTCTTATCTCTGTGTCTGGCTTTTGTAGCATCAAACAATCATGTGATAAAACCAACTAATGCATTCAATTGTGGGACTGTACCAGCAGAAAAATCATCTGCTACCCATATTTTATTCTATACATTGAGGTTCAGTTATGTTCATGGGCAAACAAGCTGGCTCTCTCCAGGGCCAGGAGTATTCAGGAGTTACAGGACAGAGCTGAAAGAGACAAATAAATATGAAATAAGTTTTAATCTGGTACTGCAGAACACTAAATAATATACAACTGGTGTTATCAACATTATTATAAGTTGGGAATTGTGGGCTGGTTGTGTTGATTATGTGATTATTATGGCAGTTTTCTGTTCCCTCTAATGCTTCAAAGGAAATTCCTTCCTGTAGGAAATTTAATAATTGCCACGGATTTTGGTGGTATTCTTTGTCTCTGATCTATGAAGAAAACCACCCAGAAAGCACCTGGATGGCTGCTGAAAACCTCTAAAATCGTGGGAATGCTGTGTCAATATTTCACGGAAGGTGGCTCCTGCAGTTAGCATCAATAAGTATTTTGGCAAGGAGAACCAAGTTTATAATTTGTTATTTAATACACAAAAGGAGTGCTGTGCCTCTTATGTAAATCAGCCACCCAGACAAAGGAATTTCAATCCAAACAGAATGAGACAGAGGGGTTACCAGGATGGAAAGAGTGATTGTGGAATTATGCAAAGAACTTACATTGTATCAGAAGAGGTAATTTCTACAGAGATAGGGAAGTATTCAACCTATCAAATAAGGTCTTGAGGAAATCTCCTCTGGGATACTGTGGAGTTTTGTTGAAGCAAAATGATTTAAAATCTGAAACAGATGTGAAAAATCAGGGGGAGAAAAAGCCTCGTTCTTTCTTTTAAGGTGGAAATACTTGAGAATATTTAGAGGGAGAGAAAAAGAGAGTTGAAAGAGGATACAATTCCTGCCAACAGAATACATAGTATAAAGTAAGATGAGCTATCTAAACCAAAAGCCATCACTGTCTCAAAACCAAATTGGTATAAACTGGCTATGAATTAATTTAGGTTGGTTCTTTAGAAAAGGTTCCTAATCATTGGAGAAATTCTGGGACATACAAAGTCACAGAACCTTCCCAATCATACAAATAGGGGGAAAGGGTTTTATGATGTGATGCAGATAAAAGTGGATGAAGTTTTAGTGACCACTGACATCCTTTGGGACAACTGCACCTAAGAAGTGCCCAATACTACTTTGCAAAATGTAAAAAAAGGAATCTCTTGAAGCAGTGGGTTGCCCTTGGCAGCATGGTATTCATGTGGCTTGAGAAGATTCCCTTAGAGGTTGTTTTAAAAGGGGATTGTGTTCATGACCAGCTACAAAGATAGAAGCATTTGAAAATAATGCTATCAAGTTAAAGATAAGAACACTTTGGGTTCCTCTCCTTTGTTCTGAATCCTCTGGTGACTGAACCCATAGGGCAAAGTGAGCAAGACTCAAGACTGTAACAGGACACTCACTAATATCTTTCAACTCCTGGGTGTGAACCTAAGTAGGGTCAACATTAGTTGGCTTTGTCATTTTTTTACTCGCTATCAAAATATTTTAGCCCACAGTTCTCACTAGACTTGACACATGTGACAGACAGTGTTAATAAAATCCTGGGGGCTTCAGTTGTGCAGGTGCATAATGTGCCCTGAATCACAATTTTCACTCCAGTTACAGTCTGGAATAACATTTCCTTGTGCTCTTCCTGAGGCTGATCTGAACTGATTAATCTGGAATTTCAAAGCATGGGGAAGAGCTAACAAAGCTCTTCCAACGGTGGTTTTCAATACAGGTGTTTTAATGGGAATAACAGGAATAACAGAAATCTCTGCCTTTTCCAGCCATTGGCTCTATCAGTAAATAGCTTCTGGTCTGTGTTGGAATTGGTTCCTTTAGGGAATATTCCATTCAACTTGGTGGATAAAATGAGCAGAAATCAGATGAATCATCATTCCCAGAATGTTTGCAAAAGCCTAGACTGGGGAATGCACGAAGTCCTCCTTATAATTTCAGGGGCTCACAGGCTGGTAAGAGGGAAGAGCAGCTCAAAGAGAGTTTTTGGGATTGTGAGTTGATAAATTTCTGCTAGAAAAATAATATTTGTAGCCCAGCACATTTTTAAGAATGTCTGGATATGAAAAACATCAGTGAGTTTAATTTTGGGATTGTGATACAACAGCCTCTCTTATTCTAGTTGGCTGGGCATAGAAAAACATGGCACCAGTTAAATAACTAGGTGTGGTGAAACCGCTGGAATAAGCACATACCTGAGCAAAATTAAAACTTTAGGTATTTCCAGGTCTAGAAATACCTGGATGATGTCCTCCAGAATCATTGAGTTTCCATCCCTTTGTACCAAACGCAAATCCCTTTCATAGGAAAGCAGTTTTGGTTTAATTTTAGAGCCTAAAAACGTAACAGGTCATGATGCTTTACGATTAGCAATTCCTGTTATCAAAATTATATAATATCAATGTTATATTTGTTTCCTGATCTTTATCCAGGGGATTCTCTGGAGGGTATGTGCTTGTGAAAAGGTGGAAATAAAGGATGAGAAAATTTAAACTGAGAAGCCATGCATACATGACAGAAAAGTTTAGAACATGTTTTCAGATGAATTATAACCAGAACCTAGTTTTAGTTTAGCCAGAATATTAAAGGATTGACAGGTCCCTAGACTGGAGGTTCACAAAGGTGAAGGAGGGTTTGGCTATCTCCAATATCACTGGGACCATCAGGGGACTCCTAAGATGGATATCAGAGACATGAAAGGTGCAGAAGATAAGGACTGGACACTTGTTTAGGTCTGTGCTCACAGTCCCAGTTGTGTAAGGGGTCTGCCATGCATGGATAAATGACATTTCCATGGGCAATAATAAAAGAGCCTGAGATCTTGTGGAAAAGGGCAGACAGAAATGAGAGCTCAGAGATGGACAGGGAGGCAGGCAGGCAGTTCTGATTCCCAAAATGACCCAGTCTTTCCAGCTCTCTGGCATCTACAAGCCAGTGTGGCAGAGAAGTCAGGTGCTCTGGGTAAAGGAAAGCACTTTTACTCAGGAACAAAGGAGAAATCAAGTTCATTTTTGAGACTGATCCACAATATCAGCCCACATTTGAAGATCTTGGAAAAAAGGCCCCGTCCCTGGAAGTGTCCCAGGTCAGGTTGGTCAGGGTTTGGAGCAGCCTGGGATGGTGGAAGGTGTCCCTGACCATGGCAGGGGGTAGAATAAGATGGGCTTTAAGGTCCCTTCCAACCCAAACCATTTTGTGAGTCTGAAAAGCATGATAGCCCCTGGAGGCACAGTGCATTTTTAAGGGATTCTGGCTTCCTACAGGATCCTGCAGAACATTCAGTTATTTATCAAGAGAGTTAATTATTGAGAGTCATTCAGTTATTGAACAAGTTATTGATCAGAGAGCCCAATTCTACAGAACCCAAAGGCCTTCAGGGTATTTTCCCAGGGACCAGAGTCAGACCCACCCCAGATCCCCTCACTCCACTCAGTGTCAGCCTCTTGGGTTTCAGAGGAAGGGTGGAGTTCCTCTTGGTGAGCTGGAGCAGTGCTGGGCAGGGTGCTGGGCAGCAGTGCTGGCTGTGCCAGCAGGATCAGGAGTGTTCCCAGGAGTCAGCTTGACAAGAACACGAGCGTGTTTCAGCTTGGCAACAAAGGAGAATATTGATGCCAAGATTGCCTTCTGTATATCTTTTTTTCCTAATACACTGCAGGAGTCTGTGTTTTGACAATCTCTCTTTGTATTTCTCCCTATTTGTTCTGTGTATTTAATCAAAGATCCTAAAGAAACTCAAATGGCAAGGAGAAGAGCAAATCTTATTTTTTGTAAACATTATTATAATCTATTTCTAGAATATACTCTCTTTCAAAATCTAATATTTAAGGATAATTATTGGATCAAACCTCCTACTGATATGTTTCCCAAGAACAAAGAACATTTATTTAGAGAATATGGTGTGTCATCCTTTCAGTTAGTGAGTTCATGAATCATTTAAGTTGCCCTAAAAAAATTAGTATAATAGAGGCTTTAACTTAATGGTTTCATGCAATCACTGAAGTAGTATAAAAGCTGTTTAACACTAATAACAGATACATTCTTCAGTCAGCAGGGTAGTCTGACAGGATTTTGCACATGAAATCAGGTCATTTTCATTAATGCTTTGAAGACGTTTCGTTAGTTTGGTCTTTGTTCTTTCATTGCCCTTCCTTTTCATTTTCATTTCAGTATCCCTGCTGGTACTATCAGTGATGTTCAAGATGTAGAGGATATCAAATGATGATGACTTTCATAAAGGAGAAAACAGTTACCAAGATTTCTTTTAATTACTGAAGAAAAAAGGAAATTCTTTTTTATTATTACTTGAATCAAACTCTCTGTGTTTTTGTTTGGACCCCCATGTTTCTTTTTTTCTTACTGCTTCTTAGGGCAGTAGCTGTCTCCAAACTGAATAGCTTTCAGGTTTTTCTTTTGGACCCTATGTTAAGTCTATATGGGTGGCATGTTGTACCTGATACAGAGGAAAATGACTGAGTAGCACAGAAACCTCCTCTGTAGAAAAAGCCAGTGATATTGATTGGAGTGTGTGATTCTTTGTATAGAAGGGCATTTGTGCCTTTGCCATGCAGGAGAAAGAACAACTGGCACCGAATGTGCTCACTCAAGAATTTTTGTCATTTTCTTCTCCTATCATTAAGTTAAGGTTGTGGTCAATATCTCTGAATCCAAATCTTACTTGTCTTGTAGCTTGGATTGATTGATTCTACAGGTTTTCACAGTCATTATGCTGGTTGTGAATTTTTTTTTTTTTTCTTTTTTTTTTTGTAGCTACAGGTTCATTCCAGCAGAGACCCTTGTGAAGAAAAGCAATACTTCAAAATAATGTCTTGTTGCTCGATTCTGCCTAGAATCCCAATATGATTGTTATGGATAACAGTGTTCTTAAGGTCATTAATGGCTCTGTATCTCAATTCGTCTTCTGATACTCTCCATTTCCACTTTATTTATGCAGCTTGAGAAGATATTGTTACTGACCAGAAAATTTGATATATACAGAGCTCTGAAAAATACACATGCAGAGCCCACCAGCAATTTAGAAGTTGTGTATGCAGGTCTCACAAGCATCCATTCTATCCAAGAGATAGAATCTGGCTTTGAGGAGTGAATGCTAATTTCTCAAGGGAAAAGCACATATAGAGGTTTTGACTTAGATGAGTAACATAATTTAAAATCAAAACAGAACAGTCACTACCAAATATCCAGAAAAAAAGCAGAATCTGAGTACTGAGGAAATATAATTGATCAATCTAAACTAAATATTTGTGGTTCAGCTAATTCTGAACTATATCCTTACAGTTCTTGAGCTATAGCTTATATAGATTGGGTTGGATGCTTCCCTAGGAACTCAAATACAATATCATCTTTACTTCCTGATATTTATATGCTCTAAGAATAGTAAGTAAACAAAGACACTGGTTTATTATCAAGTCACATCTAATTGTATTTTAACTACATCTTTGGCCATTTACAAAAAATACTGGCTGCAGATAAAATAATAATAATAATAATAATATAATAATAATAATAATAATAATATAATAATAATATAATAATAATAATAATAATAATAATAATAATAATAATATAATGGCTATACTTTACACAGCATAAGCAATCTGATAACCTTCATTAACAAACAGAATGTGGCATTTTGTCTGCATTTCATGTGTTTCCCCATGCAAAATAAATTTTAATAATAATTAATAAGTTCAAGTGATTCAAACAGAATACATAGGATTCAAGCAAGCAAACAAGAGACCAATTATTTTCAGAGATGCTTCAGTTTCAAGACTCTCAGGAATGTCAGGCCTCCCTTGTAGTGGAGAAACAGGTGGGCTCACAGCCCTGCAGGGTAATTAGTCAAGGCCTGCTAGCCAAGAGATGAAGGCTCTAGGCAAGTGCCTGCACATAACAGGAAGAAAGTTCCTCTTCCTCCTCCTCAGCTCCTCAGAATTTGACAAGTAGGGCTGGCACCTCCTGCACCAGGCACGAGGCTCTGGAACTAGAAGGTCAGACAAGTGATGAGGTGGGCAAAAGTCCTCCTGTCATTGTGGGGCCTCCTAAAACACCCCCACCTGCACCCTAAAACCACCTGGATGAACTTTGGAGCTTTTTGGAACTGGTCCTGTGGGAGCCAGCTGGGGAAGGTGCCCTCCTGGATCTGCTGCTTGTCTGCAGCTGGGATTTTGTGAGCAGAGTGAAGGATGGGGCTGTCTCAGCCACAGCAAACATGGAGTAGTTGAGTTTAAAATCTTTGGTGGCAGGAGGAAAAATGCCAGCAAAACCTCAGCTTTGGCCATGAGGAGAGCAACCTCAGGCTGATCAAGGGACTAATGAGCAAGATCCCCTGGGAAAATATTTTAAAGGTGCTGGGGCCCATCAGCACTGGTCAGTTGTGCTGGTCAGCAATTCCCAAATGCTGGAAATCAGACGGGCAGAAGACCTGTTTGGCTGAACAGGGATCTTCTCTTGGAAATAAGGCTGAAAAGGAAGGTGTGGAAGCAATCAGATGATGTGGGGAGAATACAGAGATGCTTGGGGAGAAAATCTGTGCAGCCAAAGCTCAGCTGAAGTTGAGGCTGCCAGAACTGTTGGGAAAATGAAGTGAGTTTTTTCCGATACAGTAATGGCAAATGGCAGAGTAAAAATACCATTGGCACATGCCAGGATGAGGATGGCCACCTCACAAACTGGGACAGGACAAGGTGGAGGTGTTTATTGCCTTCTTTCCCTCTGTCTTTAACCTGGGTGATGGACCCAGAGAGTTTCACTGCTGTCAGCTGGAGGACCCTGTCCGTGAGAATGATCAACTCCCAGTCTGTCCTGAACTTGTGAGGGATCTCCTGCTCCAGTTGGATCCCTACAAATCCATGGGGCCTGGTGGGCTTCATCCAAGAATTCTCAAAGAGCTGCTGATGTCATTGCAAAATCTCTCATGGTGATTTTTGAGCAGACTTGGGAATCCAGAGAGGTCCCAGCTGCCTGAGATCTGGCATGTGTTCTGCTGATATTCAAGAAGAAGAAGAAGGAGGACCCTGGAAACTACAGGTCTGTCAGCCTTCAGAGCCTGGTAAAATTATGGAGAAGGTTATTCTGGGAGGTATTGAGAAACACCTGGTGGACAAAACAGTCACTGGTCACAGCCAGCACGGCTTCGTGAGGGGAAAGTCCTGCTTATCAAACCTGATTTCCTTTCATGACAAGGTGACCCACCTGGCTGATCAAGGGGAAGCCTGTCGATGTAACCTTTTTGGATTTCAGTAAAGCTTTCCAGACTATCTTTTCAAGGATCCTTCTGGACAAAATGTCCATCCCACAGCTGGATAAATATATCATGAAATGGGTGAGCATCTGGCTCACAGGGCGAGCACAAAAGGTTACAGTGACTGGGGTGACATCCGACTGGCAGCCTGCCACTAGTGGGGTTCCACAGGGCTCCAAAGTCTCCATTAACCACCTGGACATAGGACTGGAAGGGATACTCAGCAGATGATACAAAACTGGGAGGAGCTGATTGATTCCCTCAGAAAGGTGCTGCAGAAAGTCCTCAATAAATTAGAGAGATGGGCAATCACCAAACATATGGACTTTAGCGAAGAAGGTGCTGCCCATGGGACAGAGCAACCTTGGCTGTGTGTATGGAGTGGGGAACAAGAGGCTGGAGAGCAGCTTGGGAAGAGCCCTGGGGGTCCTGGTCCATGGCCAGGTGGATCTGAGTCAGCAGAGCCCTGGAGGAACATCCCTGTCCTGGGGGCACCATGCCCAGCACCATCAGCCAGGCCAGGCAGGGGATTGTGCCACTCTGCTCTTGGGTGGCCTCACCTCACTGCTGGGGGCAGTTTTGGGTGCCACAATATAAAAAAGATGCTGAACTGTTCGAGAAGCATCCAAAGGAGGGCTTTCCTTGAGGGGAAGCCTTATGAGGATCACTGAGGGCAGCTGGAGGAGACTCAGAGGAGAGCTCACTGCAGCTACAACTTCCTTTTGAGGGGAAGAGGAGAGATGGAAACTGATCTCTTGTCTCTCATGGCCAGGGACAGGACTCATGGGAGTGGCCTGAAGTTGTGTCAGGGGAGTTTTAGGTTGGATATTAGGAAATTGCTCCTCCCTCTAGAGTGTGGTGGGCACTGAACAGTTTCCTCAGGGAATGGGTACGACCCCAAGGCTGCCAGAGCTCCAGGACAACTTTCTCAGGGACAGGGTGGGATGGCTGGGGTGTCCTGTGCAGGGCCCAGAGCTGGACTCAAAGATCCTTGTGGGTCTCTTCCAAACTGGCAGATTCTGTGTTTCTGTAATGATGCTTTTGGTAGCAAATCACCAGGCTTGATAAATTAGAGTATGTGGAAAACGTGTAGACTGTGGTGCTTGTTGATCTACTGATGTCTAGAGCCCAAATATTGGTGATTATTGTGAGAATGAGATGAATGCATGTGTTTTTATATATTCATGAGGATACATTCCTGTACATGTGCATGTGTGTGAATGTAGAGATATGTGGATATATACATGCATAAATATGAAGATAGATATAGATGAGTAAAATAAATTAGTGATTTAATGATTCACCTTTTTGCAGAGAGAAGAATAGTGTTGATTAGAAAGGAAAGCTTGTATCCTCTGCAGTCTGGTATCTGAATAGGAGCCTTTGGCCAAGGCATTAATGAAGTTTGCTATGGACATTTTCTCATGAATCAGACACCCAGAAAATCTTTGTAACCCTGGTAATGCCAAAAGATCTTTCCTGATCAGATCCTTGTATTAAAATTCCTATGGCAGAAACATTCTGTCACATCTTGCTGCATTTTCTCATGGTTTTGGTCAGCTCTAGATTATGCCTTAAACTTATCCATTAAATTTTAGCTGTGGCTGTAATAGAAGACTTCTGAGAATCTGTAACTGAAACACATTGCCATGAAACTTTCCTTTTCATTACCATGAAACTTATTTTTCATGCAGGGGCTACCATGACTTTGCTCCATGTTTTTCTCTGTCTTTCCATATGATTCTGGATGCAGTTAATGAAATTAGCCTTGACAAGGTACAGAAAAAATTTGGTATGGATGTGACTACAGAAGGCCTTCATCTAAATCTCAGCTTTCCACAGATTCCTTCTGTGGTAATGTCATGGGAAATTTAAATGCTGTAGGTTTTCCACCTGTACCTTCATTTCTAGGTTCACCATGTGCTCATGTGTTGATGGTGCTGTCAATATATGTTTGATAAATATTAGAGGTGGTGCACAACTCCAGACTTTCAAAGAATCTGGAAGGAGTTGTTGTTGAGCTCTGTGCCTAGGACTGCTTTGTTCCTTAGATACCTTTGCCTTTACACTTTTTTGTTAATTTTTTTGTTGTTGTTGTTTTGTTTTGTTTCAGGCCTTGTGTAGTGTCTGGAAGATATTTTTATTGCAGTTGCCTTTGAACTTTGATATTCCTTTAAGTAGAACTATTTCTCCTGTGGTTGACTTCAAAGGCACATCTGTTTATCTAGGATTCTGCCTGATGAAGTAATGGTTATATCTGTTTTTACTGCTGACTCCTTGGCCTGGGTGAGCACAAATGTGTGCTTGTTTACACCTTCTGAAGTAGCAGTTCTATGTGACTTGGGTGTGTGTTTCCTTGGCACCCAAACCAAGAAGGAGTCTCAGAAATCAATGTAATACGTCAAACTCCCTGACACTTGTTCTTTCAGAGAGACAAAAACAATCAAAAAAACCCAAAATAAACAACCAAACAGTTGTTTAAGTTGTTGTTCAATTTATTTTTTTTTCTGGTAGTGGTCATTTTCTCATTCTATGAGATTGATAAAATGTGAATCACTTAAAAAGGAATTTTAAACATAGTAATTAATTGGAATTAGAGATAATTAACAAGAACATTTAAACTTAAAAGGTTGTGTACTTCTACTTTTAAAATGTCTTCCTGTACCAATTCTATATTTATGGGGAGACAAAATTAGATATACAATGTATCAGTCAGACTTATTTCACGCTATTTCTCTTGTCTTCACAGTTAAACCATGAGAATTCCAAACCATGAGTGGGTTTGCAAGATGTTACGTGGTTGTTGACAGCCACAAAACAGTATTTGTGTAATATTTATGCTAAAACAAAGTGGGACTTGGCAAGTTTCTGCACCACAAAAACTGAGGTAATGGGATTCCTGTTTCTGTCTCAGCTTAAATCTTTGGAAATTCCCATGTAAGGCTGATATGCATGAGTTACCTTTCCTCTCTCCTTCAGAAGAATTAGTTCTGTCACACTGACTGGACTAAATCAGTAGGCAAAGGTGCAAAGGTCAGTTTTAGTTAAGTAAACTTGGTAATATTTCCAAATTTAGGGAACAGAATTTTTGAGGGAGGGTAGGGTGGAAGAAAGGTCCACCATCACATTCCCAAACAAATTTGTGGCTGACAGCTCTGTCTGAAGAGCAGGCGCCTGAGATGAAGTGGTTTTATTCTTGTGAAATATGCATTTCCCAGCTGTGAAAAAAAGCTTGTGTTTTGCCTCTCTGTTGTCATGTGAGATCATCCTGAAACGTGCCAACAAATCAGTAATTTCAGAATTTGCTGGTCTGGCAAGAAACATCCCTTAAAACCAGTAAGCAAAGGAAGATGATGGTGACAATCCCACGAGTGGAAAGGCCACTGGAGTGATTGCCTGCTCTCACTACCTGCTGAGTGCAGGGAGAGGAAAGTCAAAGGGCAAATCCAGGACAAATTCAGGGAGCCAGCTGTTCTTGGAGTGCCAGAATGAGTACAGATGGCTTTTCCACAACTTGCTGTCCCCAGGCTTGTCTTGCAGTCATGGCATTTATAAGAGAGTCATGTTTTGGCACTCATGTTAAACTCTGCAGAGACATTGTTGGGTGTGCCTTTGTGATAAGATCATCTTGCCCATTATGGTGTATGATCATCAAATGTGAAAATAATTTTAAAGTAATTTTGTGGGTTAATATGTCTAGAAATGGGTGAAATTCACTGGAAGATGTACAGTAAGTTAGATATACTTATCTGCCTGTAACACCTACTAGCACAATGCTGATCCATGACTGTTGCTCTTTGGAGAAAGAAGGTTAAATCAAATCTAAAATCAGACTAAATGGGAAAGATGACATTCTTGACTGGTAAGGGCCACTAATGCCACTTACTTGAGGAAGCACAGAATGTTAAAAACCACAGAATGGTTTGGGTTGGAAAAATCTTAAATTCTATCTCATTCCACCCCCTGCCACAGTCAGGGACACCTTCCACTAGCCCAGGTTGCCCCAAACCCCATCCAACCTGGCCTTGGACTCTTCCAGGGATCCAGGGCCAGCCACAGCTTCTCTGGGCACCCTGTGGCGGAGGTTTCTCCCTCTAGTCTTTTCTCATGAGACCCCACCTGGCACTACACTCTGGGGTCCTCAGCATGAGAAAGAGATGGACCTGCCAGAGCTGCTCCAGAGGAGGCCACAGGGAACCTCCAGGGGCTGGAGCCCCTCTGCTCTGCAGCCAGGCTGGGAGAGCTGGGGGGGTTAATCCTTCAGAAGAAAAGGTTCCAGGGAAAACTTAGAGCCCTTTCCAGTGCCTAAAGGGGCTTCAGGAGAGCTGGAGAGGGACTTGGGACACAGGTCTGGAGTCACAGGACAAGGGGGAATGGCTTCCCACTGCCAGAGAGCAGGGATGGGATATTGGGAAGAGATTGTTTCCTGTAAGGCCCTGGCCCAGGGTGCCCAGAGAAGCTGTGGCTGCCCCTGGATCCCTGGAAATATCCAAGGTCAGGTTGAACAGGGCTTGGAGCAACCTGGGGTAGTGGAAGATGTCCCTGCCCATGGCAGGGGGTTGGAGGTGGATGAGCTTTATAGGTTTTCCAACCCAAAACATTCTGTAATTTTTATTTATTTTAAATTTTTAAAATATTTTTTATTTTAAAATAAAATTAATTATTTCATTAATTTTTTCTATTAATTTTTTATTTATTTATAATATTATAACATTCTGTAATTTTATATTTATTCTTGGAAAGAATGCAAGAAGCTGGGTGGCTTTCATTATTCAGGCAATCAGGCAATATCACCAGTTTTCCCCTGCATATTTACTACTAATCAGTATAGTTCTGCACAGTTTAGAATTTCATGAGACATATCACTGAATACCTCACCTGTTCAGTCTTAGCAAAACGATCTAGAAGGTGCCCTACAGCATATAACCCAGAATCAAAACAGTCCCTATGTTTTCTGCTTGCTGAATTAAATTATCCTGCCACAAGGTTTGGTAATCCCTTTTAGTCAATGCTGAAAAGTAAGAAAGGAGTGAAATGAATGACTTCATATTACAAATGCCCCAGGCAAAGACACTTGTGTTATTTACTCTTTGGCTGTAACCAGGTCTAGAAAATCAGGAATCATTCTATCTCTGTAATAACATTATGCAAAAAATGACATGACCTGTGACTTAGTCTTGTGGGGTATTAAACTCTCTGTCTCAGATGAAGTAATCCACTTCTAGCTAAAGCAGGGGGGCTGAACTGACAAATTGCAGAAATTTCTGGGTCTAGACTAGCACGAAATGGTATGTTGATCTTCATTGTAAGGTGACAGGCATACAGAGGGAAATATATAAAAGCATAAATGTGTCCACTGTGGACTTGATGCTGAGACTAATCCAGCAAAAGGATTAGGATTTGGGATTTATTTAACTCCTTTCTAATATAAAGAGTGATGATGTTTTTCTCACTGATAGCAAATGGTGGAGTTTGGAACAGTACTATGGAGATTTAATTCCCATGCTGTGAAATGAGGAACAGTCATGCTCCTCACAGGCAGAAGGCAGAAGCCTTCACAACCAGGCTGTACATTTACTTTTTATGAGCTCAGCTATTACTAAGAAAAATATTGGGTCTCGGGTTTCTGTGGTTGAAATGGCTCCCAAGGTATTAGAAAGTCTTTTTTCTTAGCTCCATGACTGAAGAAGAAGTCAGGATTCGTTGGTTCTGCTTTTCAAGGTTGTTTATTTTCTCTTATCTGTTCCATTCTCTCTCTGCCCTGCTGAGATCTGTCCAGCAGGTTGGGTTGTGGCACAGTCACTGTCCTTGGGGTGGTGTTGGCTTTTTATACTAAGAACTATGTGCACTTTATTTATAACAATTTTTTAATATCTATCACCTATGTTAGACAGTCTGTCTCTATTCTAAACCAATTCAAAGTGCCACCATCACAGCAGAAAATGGAGGACAGGAACAAGAAGAAGAAGAAGACGACACACTGAGATTCCTCCATCTTGCCTCTTGAACCCCCATTCTAAATCCCCAAAATTCTACTTTTTCACCCTGTGACAAATTCACCGTCATCCTACTCAAACTCTTGTGGCTTGTAACTCCTCACACAAAGCTGGTAACTTTTTCCATGGGCTAAAATCCAAGGCAGAGGTGGTTTTGACTCTGTGCCAAGGTCTCTGAGCCCCCTGCCAGGGTCTGGAGTCCTCCAGGGCAGCCAGAGGGGTGTCCTGGGTCCCAGCAGTCGGGGTGCTGGAGAGTGGGAAGGCCCTGAAGAGGGACCCAGGCTGGACTGATGGGCCAACCCCAGAGGTGTGAGGGGCAGCAAGGCCGGGTGCCAGATGCCAAAACACTTCATCCACAATGATCCCCTGCAGCTCCAGGCTGGGGCAGAGAGGTTGGAAAGCTGGAAAGTGTGGGGTGCTGGGGCAGAGGCTGGGCAGGAGCCCAGGTGTGCCCAGGTGGAGCAGAGGCCAATGGCCCCTGGGCTGTGCCAGCCCTGGTGTGGGCACAGGCCCAGGGCAGTGGCTGTGCCCTGTGCTGGCACTGCTGAGGGACCTCGAGTGCTGTGTCCAGTTCTGGCCCTCGTGGCCAGAGAGACCTTGAGGGGCTGGAGCGTGTCCAGGGAAGGGAACGGGGCTGGGGAAGGGGCTGGAGCACCAGGAGGGGCTGAGGGAGCTGGGAAAGGGGCTCAGCCTGCAGAAAAGGAGGCTCAGGAGGGACCTTGTGGCTCTGCACAGCTCCTGACAGGAGGGGACAGCCGGGGGGGTCAGGCTGTGCTCCAGGGACAGGGACAGGAGGAGAGGGAACGGCCTCAGGCTGGGCCAGGGCAGGCTCAGGGTGGATTTTAGGGCAAATTTCTCTCCTGAAATGGCAGTCGGGCCCTGGCAGGGGCTGCTCAGGGCAATAGTGGAGTGCCCATCCCTGGAGGTGTCCAGGGGGTGTGGATGTGGCACTGGAGGACATGGTTCAGAGGTGAACATGGTGCTGAGCTGATGATTGGACCTGACAGCCTGAGAAGCCTTTTCCACCATTAGCAATTTTATGATTATATGCTTTCTCTTGGGTATTCCCAGGTTGGTTGAACACCTTTTTCATACCAAATAAAATTTTAAAGCATCGTTTTCACTGAAGTCATTTAGATAATTGTTTACTAAAAAGAAATACAACTTTGAGAATATGTGTGAATAGGTGAGTGCAGATTTTGGAACCAATCTTGAGCCAGAGAGGATTTTAGACACACAAGCACTGTGCTCCCTCTGAAGCAGTTTGTAGTAATTTCAGTTTTCAGCCATTTCTTAAATACTGATAAGCTTAAATGAACAAATTAAATGTCTGGAAGAAAACAATTGTCCATTATAAGCACCTGCTTTTTGTCATTTTTTTCCTAATGTGCTCATGTCATGCTGTGTAAGTTTTGCCAGGGGGGTGGTATTTGTGAAAGGATTAGGTTTATTCTGTGTCTCTTTCCACTCTGGTGCTAGGTGTATTTAATGGTACAAGATGATTTGTTAAATTTCCAATCTGGAAAAGCACTGAGTAACACATTGCTTGCTATCTGTAAAGCAAATGGAGTTCACCTTTGCCATTCTACTGCAGTGCTTGTTCCTACTTTTCTTTTTTAATGATGTTTTATTTTAATTTTCCCCTGTGTTATAGCTGCAGTTTGCAATGGGAAAAGTGATTAAATATTACAGGATGGAAACTGTCCAGTTCTGCTTTTGCTGAACTGGAGAAGTTAGTCAGATGTGTCAGATGAATAGCATAAATTCTGATTTTCCAGTTACGTATTTAACTGGTTTTGTAGGACGGGTGCTACTCAAGTGTGAAATATTCTTGTATATCACTGCTAAAGCACATGGCATTTTACATTTGCACTTTCATGGTAAAGTACTAATAAAGGTAGGGGAACAAAGCTGGCTCTGGTTTTGTATTAGTCTCTAATAGAAAGTGGCCCATGTAATTTCTTCTATATGCTAAGCCACCTCTTGCTGTCAATATAGACACAATTCACCAATCAGCAGCAATAAAAGCTCTTTAATTGCATATTTTTGTTGCAATTTTTTCTAAGTAAGCATGCCCAAAGTATAAAAAGCATAATTAAAATCTATAATTCAACTATCTGTGTCCATTGATAGAAATACAGCCACATTTTAAATGAGTTTTAACAGTTTAATAGCTCTGTGCTTCAAAGAAAAGTAGATTAATACAAATAGCCTGCAAGGAAAGATAAAGGTTCAGATCTCAGCAATCTGTAAAACTTTGCATTTCTATGGAATCCAATTTCAGGCTGCACAAATAAAGTTAAGAGGATGAGTAAACTTACTGCATAGCATATTTTGTTATCCTAACTATTGTTGCACATTGAATTAAATTTGATCATTCTGCTGAAGTTCCATTTTTGCTTCATATTCCTCATGATACAGATATGTTCTGTCTTTGGTGTTCTCTAAATGTCATTGAGGCTAATGCCATATCAATTCAATATGCTGTTTGAGTACTATTATTTTTTTTTCCCACTAGTCAATCACTGACATTTTCTATACAGCTTAGCATTAGCATCCAGAAACAGATTTTCAAAAGAACCTCAGATTTTCAAAAGACTTCAGACCTCAGTGTGACATGTGTTTATTTAGGTACCTGAGGAGAGTAATTGCTGTGCTGAAGAAGATGGTTTATAAGTTTCACATTCATTGGGATAATTCCACTGTCATTAGTGGAAAATTGTGTGAATAGTTCATGTGTTTAACAAGGTTTTACCTCCTGGTTTGGTTTACTAGGTTCAGATTCTGGTGGGAAAAACTTTGGGACAGAGAGCAAAAGAGGAACAAAATGAATAATGATGTGAGGCTGTAACAATAAAAGAAAAAAATCTCAGTCTGACAGGAGGAATCCTTGAGGATTTTGTGAATTAGAGCAGTTGAATACATGGGACTGAATTACTTACAGGAGGTGGCATTTGATGATTAGGGAGCAGGAAAGGGCTTTGCAGAGCAACAGCATTGATATAGGGCAGAGAAGTTCTGAGCTTCTTAAAAAGAGATGAGGGAAAATTTACAGGTGATTAGTTCAGATAATAGATCTAACTGAATTCCAAATTCTTGCTGTATTTTTTTGCCTAATATGAAGTGTATTGGTCAATTCAACTTTATATAGTTTATCTCATCTTGCCTTAAGTAAATTTTGCCACCAGGTTGTGGCACTGGATGATGCTATATCTCTCACCTAAACCCAAATGGTTTTCTGGTATAACTGACTAAAATGTTACTCTCTCAGTTGCCATTATCCAACTTTTGCTGTGGAATTGGGAGACACCATTCCTCTCCAGCCTTCCTAGGCCTCTGAGCCCGTGGTGCTGGCTTCTGACAGTGGCACTGACAGTGATGCACATGGCTGACTTGCAAAGAGATTTCTTCACCCCGTGTCAGATGTGGAAGGAAGCAGAATTCCTATTAATTCTGGCCTCTAATGGCATACCCTGCCTTTGAGCAGCTGGAATTGCAAATTACCTGTTCTTCAAAGATATTAGCTTATTATAAGTTTATATCTCTTGTTATTACATGCTACCTATTATAGGCATTACAGTTTGTACTTATTTTATTTAAAAAACCCCAATCAACAGCAAAAGCCCTTCAGCTCTGTGGTGATGTGTTTATTTCCTTTCTTTTGGGAGCTGTTCTTTTTCTCAAAAATTCTGCACCGGTCAAAAATATTTTGGAGAGGATAAAAACATTTTGGCTGAAATTTTACTGGTATCTGCTTACCCAACCTGTTTTTCCTTTACTTCCATGTTATAGGTGGATCTCAGGAAAAATTTCTTCACTGGAAGAGTTGTAAAGCATTGGAACAGGCTGCCCAGGGGAGTGGTGGAGTCACCATCCCTGGAAGTGTTCAGAAAACATGAGATGTGGCACTTAGAGGCATGGTTTAGTGCTGGGCCTGTCAGTGTTATAGTAATGCTTGGACACAATGATTTTAGAGGGCTTTCCCAACCTTAATTCTTCCATGATTCTACAGTTCTATATTTTAGTTAGCTGTGCTCTCTAAAGCATCCCATACCAAGGGGGTAAGGAGCAATCTGCATTAGCAGTGCAGCAGAGCAGAGGCAGGAGAAAGTCATGCACCTCTTGTTCTACTTTTATTTTACTTTCTGTTTTTTACAAGAAACCCCCACGTGGAAAAGAAGGATTAAAACCCCCCAAGAATAATGACAGCTGAAAGGCAGTGTAACGATCTTTCCTATACATGTTGGTGAATATGTGCTCAGATGGGGATGGTTTAGGCTTTGCCAGGTGGGTTCTAGAGCTGGATTCAGCTGTGTTGGTTGTAGAGGGGGCTGTGGGTAGCCTGATTGGAGGTCTCCCAGTAAAATTCCCTCATCTGGGATATTTTTCTTTTTCTGCTTGGCTGTAATTGTCACTAAAAAGTCAATGTCTGTTCTTATGCTGAGTGAAAATGAGCTGGGCTATTTCTTCCTTGGATACCCATTAGGTTAGAGAAAAATTTGCAGCACAGCTAAATAACTGGGTGTAAAAATGGCAAATCTGTGGGCTCCTGACACTGGAGCATGAGCAGATTCAAGGAAACCTATCCTTCTCTGCACAAGATGTGTCTTGTAAGGCCAATGTGAGCCACAAAGAAAGTGCTCTGCCAACAAGCCATGCCTCATTAGCTGAAACCAATCTTAAAAGATCGATCTTGGGCTTTCTTAGACTGAATCCTGCAGGTCAGATATTTTGGGAAGAGCAGAAGTGAGGTGGCCCAGACTTCTGCTAAGAAAGTGTGAGGACAAACAGTAGGTTTGTTTGATTTGTGTGAGATTGGTGCTGTGCTGGGGACTAACCAAGTCAAACAGAAATGTTGGTCAATTCAATCAAGCTTTAGAGGTGTAAATTTATTTTTTCAAGATAAAATTTATCTTGAAAAAGATGTTTTTTCAGTGTTTTTTCACTGTTTATTGACAGGCTTTCATGGTTTTCTCTGTGAGAAGCATACTGACAGCTTCCAAATCACAATATTCTGTAATGTACTTGTTATGAAATTCATTTGGTAGTTTGAATTTATACAGGTGTGTGTATCTGCATGCACACACAAACAATTTTCCATCATGCTCCCTTCACAGGGAGCTTTAAGTGAGCTTTGAGAACATCCTGCCTTCATGTTTACTGTTACTGTGTCCTTGGGAAATGTAAGAAAGTTCTGGGCTTCTCTGAAACACCCAAAATATTCCTGAATACCCTTTGTAGTAAGCATGTATGCAAGTATTAACATCAGGTTTGTGTGTGCAGAGGGGTTTGAAGAGAGCCAGTTTTGAGGGATGTTTTACATGAACTTAGACCAATGGCTTCATGCAGTCACTATGATAACATCAACAGCCAGGTGAAATGCTGGAACCCTGGCTGCTGAGAATTTGAGACTTTCTGTGCTGGCAGGCACTGACCCCCTAGAGAACACTGCATTTGACCTGAGGCCATGGAGAAGGCTTCCAAAATGGAATGGTATTTGGGATTATAATTGAATGATAATTTGGGATTATAATTGAATAACTATTGGGATTATGGGGCAGTAGTTTGAATAGAAGTGTGAAATACCACATGGTGAAAAACTGAGAGTTTAAGGTCTTAGAATATAGTAATATATAAAAAGCAAGATGAAGGTTTTAGGGCAGAGGCTGGTCCTTCCTCTTCACCACCTTCTTGACTTTCTTCTCCATGGGTTTGGGTGGTTTTGTGTAATTGGATAAAAAAGTCCACACTGTGGACCATGGGTGATTGGTTATTGGGTTAAAAGTAAAAATAATTTAGGTGTCATTTCATAATTGAACACTTTATCCTTAAAAGGCCTTGTAGAGAGAGCTGGGGCTCCATTTTTAGTTTGTAGAGTGAAGTGCTGCAGAACTCAGGGTTTGTCAGACTGTAACATAGATAAGAACTAATACACATCTGAGTCCAAACAATGAAATGCGAGCTTACTCATCTGTTTAATCTGTTTGCTTCACAAAACACATGTAGAATGGAAATAGATGGTGTCATATCAGGGGCTGGAGCTCAGATGTTCCCCTTATCTAAAGAGTGCATGATCAGCCTGTGGGTATTTGCATGTTCACCTGTTGTCAATCTCCAAAACTGATTTGAAAATCACAGTGGGTTATTAGCCAGACTAAAGAACTCTTCAACATAATTAATAAATACTCTCAGGTACTCTAAAGCATTTCCTCCAAAAAACTGAGGTCAAAAATTGTGCCAATGTCACAATTTGTTGAACATCTTTAGGTCCTGTCAGGACTGACATTTCCTTTGGAAAACAGAATCAGCTCCCTGACTGCCATCTGTCCCATTATGGAACAGGCTAAAGTGCTGGGAATGATCTAATTCAGAACGTCAAATATTCAGTGCTGGTAATTCCAACAGTTATAGAGCTTTCCTCCATGTCTTTCTGCCATTTAAAAGTAAAGTAATGCTGACAAAATAAATGTATTCACATTTCTATTTACTTTGTTAGGTTAACTTCAAGTAAGAAGTTGAGACTTAAAACACGCAGAGCGAAATAGTTACAGAAAATCCCAGAGAAACCAAGTTTATTAAAATTTTCTTGCTTCCAAACAGTCAAGCTGATGAATGCCAAACACTGCATTATGCAATGGTTTTAGTGCTACCTGAAAGGAAAGGGAATATCACTATATAGCCACAGCTTCAGAAGTGATGCTGCTCTAACCTGTTATCCTCCCCCAAATCCCTAGATATAGATTCTTCCCTGTAACCATCTGGATGCAGCTTCCTGGAGGTTTTTCTAAAACACACTTTCACCTAACAGTTGAATTTAAATATAGCCTCTCTGTTGCAGGCTGGAGGGTTAAGTGTCATTTCAGTGTAACAGTCAGCATATGGTGCCTGGCGCGGGGAGAAAGAAAATTGAAGTCGAAGCCAAGCTGTCAGGAAGCTGCTGCATGTCTCTAAGATAAACTGCAGAGTTTCTGCAGTGCTTCAGGGCTCCTTACTGATATTTATATCTGTATTTGACACTTTTGGAGTGGTCACAAGGTGTCCTTGGAGGGCAAATAAAAAATTACTCAAAACTTCTGGTGTGCTGGCATATGCAATTAAAAAGCGTTTGAGAGCGTTACTGCAATTAGTGAGCAGCTCTTTTCAACTGCAAACGTGGATGAAGAGAGAGTGCTTTGAGCAGAGGGACTCCTCTGAGCAGGGCTCATAGGTGTGCTTGCCCATCTGGCCTCCAGATTTCACAAACCTCTTAGGAGCAACAGGTGAAAGGCCAGGTTAGACTCAAGGCAGCCTTTGGGTTTTCCATCCATCTTCCCTTCTAAGGCAATCTTTTTCCCTATTTGCTTCTTATCACTTTGGTTTACTTAAGAAAACTGGCTTTAGTGGAGAGAGTAAATCCAGCAGAAGGGGATGTTGCTCTTGTAAGGGGAAAAAGCATTGCCAGGCTTTACTAAATCATTACAGCATCCCTACAACTTCTCTCCTGTCTAGACTGGGTGGAAGAGGTTGCCCAGAAATTCTAGGACAGCTGCCTCATCCCTGGAAGTGTCCAAGGCCAGGCTGGATGGGGCTTGAAGAAATCTGGTCAAGTGGATGGGGCAGGGGGTGGAACTGGATGAGCTGTGAGATGCCTTCCAATCTAAACCGTTCTCTTCAGAAAATTTAATTCTGAAACCACATGAAAATTTTCTCAAAGAATGGTCCAAGAAACTGATCACATTGGTTAGGATCAGTGGGAAAATCATGAAGTGAGACCTCTTTTGAACACATTTCTGGGGACATGATGGCCACATACAGTGGCTGACACCAATGTGGATTGACCAAGGTTAAGTCATGTGTGACCCACCTGATCACCCTGAGGGCACTGACTGCCCCATACCCCCCCTGTAGTTTTGGACAGGCTCACAGTGTGCTTGAATTCAATTTTGATGTTGCAGCCCAGATGGGAGGACAATCCAGGGACAACAAACAGAGCTGGACTGTTTTCAGAGGGTCTGGGATGCTCTTACAGTCTGCTTATAAATGGGCTCACAGTATTTTTCCTATAAACTGAAACAGCAGTGTTCAGATCACATGTGGGGAGGAGCTTTTTCTCCATGAGGACAGTTAATAACTGGAGAGGCTGCCCAAAGAGATGGTGAAGTCTCCATCATTGATCTCAGCAGGAGGTTGGACCAGTGACCTTCCAAGGCCCCTTGAGGCTGTGGTTCTGTGACCCTTATAACATTGCTGAGCTGGTGAGATAGCACTGGCTGCCATTACAAGAGTTCAGAGAATGTTTTTCTCCCAAATATCAGCTTTTCATTGTTGTCTTAGCTAGCAAAGGTTCTATCATCATCATAGCACAAGGATTTCATATTATCAGAGCTTCATACCTTCTTGATACAGGCAGCTCCTCTACACACTGACTTCTCCAGGTCCTGGCAGTAATCTGACTCTCCTCACTCCTCTTTCCTTACTCTTACCTAGCACTAGTTCTTATTGATTGCAGGTGTGGCCTGTTAAGATCAGTTCCACCTCCAATCTTCAGCAACTGAAACAGCTGCAACTCACTGGGGGACAAGATCACCCTCTACATTTCAGTAGATTGAAAACCACTGTTCTTCCTTGTGTGGCTTCCCTTCCAGACTCTTCACCATCTCCATGTCCCTCCATGCACTCTCTAAGAGCTCAGGATCTCTCTTTCAGTGTTTGATTATTGCAGTGCAGTGCTGTGATGGGAGCTGCATTCAGGGAGCACACTGAGGGTGAGGTGAGCACTGAATCCTTCAGAAAGATCCAGGACACTGTTTTCAACAGAAAACACTTTCAGTTTTGGGTAAACATAGAGGAACTTCTCCCCTAACCTCTCCCAAACCACAGTGAAAACCACTTCTGTCTTTACAAAAACATAACTTTTCTTGAAAGAAGGAAAAATGAAACTCTGTGAGGAAGACACACATTCTGTCTATACTTCTAACTGATGAAAACATTTTCCTATTGAAAAGAGCTGAAAAGCAGAAAAATCCTTGTCCAGCTACATTGTTCATTTCTTGCAGAGAAAGGATTCTCCCCTGTATTATCTTCAGGATATTCCATTGTGTTTTCTTTATGTAGGGCTCAAACATATCTGCTTTATAAGATGAAAAAATAGTCAGTGGTGTATGTATGTATTCTGGGAGATTTAGCTCTGTGGGTTTAAAAGAGTAGGCTCAGGTCTTTCTGCATTAAGTTCTAGAAAAATGCTGATTTATACAGCTCATTAAGGGTCTCAGAACTAACTTCTAGCTGAGAAAATATGGGTGACTAAGCTTATATACCTTTGTTTGAAATAGATTCAGAGTCCAGGGCTTAGAGTGCTTTTTGCAACTGAGAAAACTTCTGCCCAAATCCCTTTTTCCTTATGGATTCATTGTGTGACCATGCACAAATCCTTTAGCCTGCTTTGCCACAGATAAAACCAATTTCCTGCCTCACAGGAATCTGTCAGAAGGAATAAATGTAAATGTGCCCAGGTACTGTGGCAAGGGTAGGGGGTGTGGAAATTAACTGAGCACCACTTTTGCTCAATCTGAACTTGTTTGACCTTTCTCATTTAAATTTTAATTTTTGTGTAGGTTTAAGGGGATTGTTTCCTGCACGTGTATATATGTGTCTTCTCATCTGAACAATCTAGAAATGAAAAACATGGTAGGAGGCAGTAACAGTGATTATAAATTGAGCCTATGATGACCAAGTTGCACTTTTGTTAACACAGAGGGATGAATTTCTCATTTTCAAACCATAATCTCGCATGATTTAGTCCTTGCTTTTACAGCACTGTTGGAATTTTCAGTGTACTGCAGTGTCTTGGATGTATTGCAGCTGTGATTTCTACTCAAGATGTTCTTTGCTCTTGGTAGAAGGAAAAGCAAAGTGATGGATGAAAGATCTAAGGACAAATTGTCCAATCTTTTCACCCACCAAGAAGCAGGATCTGGTTTCCATGTGATGGTTTTGTGAGATGTGAGCTGCAGATGTGTTTCTAAAACAGCTCCACACAGATCTCTTGATCAAGATCTTGGAGCAGACCATGGTGAAGCAGAGGGTCAGAAGGCAAAAAAAGCCCGATTAAAGTTTTCTCTGGACTGAAAGAGAGAAGAAGGAAGGTTTATCTCAAAAACTGGAAGCTTAAAGGAACATAGGATTACTATGGACTATCCAATAAATATTAGTTTTCAATTTCACCTGGCCACAGAAGAATTTGTAGGCATTTCTTGGACTCCATCACTATATTCAATGCCTTTTAGCTGCAAATAAGATTTAGATTCAGAGTGCTTAATTTATGATTGGATGTACTTCAAGAGAGAGCCTGCTGTTCAGCCATGGCTCCTGGGATAACACCATTCACTCACAGGAGAAGGAGGAATCTTTAATACACAAATTGTGGGGCACCACTCGTTGCCCTGCACTGAACTAGGTCAGATCAGATGCATTCCCCAGTCCCTCTTGGCCTTAAAACATATGGATATAAGAACTTCTGAAACAGTGGTGCTCCTTGCCCACAGATCATCACCCTGTCACTAGAAATGAGGGGACAGACAATGAGAGCAGCTGCTGCACTTTCCACACCCTACAACAGAGCATCTTAATGCTGCTCTTACCTTCCCTCCACTATTCACACTGCATTCCTCACTGAAAGCACCACCCAGGGATTATCTGATTCTCACCTTACCCCCATGAATCATATGAGACAACTGGGGGCTGTCAGCATGTTGTTTTTTTTTATTATTTTGGTGTGTTAAAACATGGGAGGCAACAAATATGTATAAAGCACTTCAGGCAAGACAAATTTTAACAATTCACAATTCCAGTTCTTTCACTGTGTTCACCTTTTGAAAATCTGCTTGTTTGAGCCAGGCAAGGTGATGACAACTGTAATAAAGCCACTCCAGGAAAGTTTCTCTCTCATTGATCTACTTGGACAAAGAACAAGGATCAAGACTTTGCAGCATGAGCTCTTAACAATCTTGGAGACAGTCAGTGAAAGGGAAAAAAATGTGAATAAGAGGTAAGACACAAATGTAATTCTTCAGGAAGGTGAAGAAGATTGGCAAGTGGCTTTTGTAATCACCAGCAGACCTAGTAAACGTGAAGAAATGGATCTGGGGAAGAAATATTCTCCCCTGTTAAAAATAGACTTCAAATACTGGAGTGAACCGATTAAATATAGAAGTGTTTGTGAATGAAAAATCCATTGAGGGATTATTCAGTTCAGCTGAAGGTCTTTATTGCATTTTTAAAGGGTTGAATTTTGACATTTTCACCTCATTACTCACACCATCTTCCAGATGATTTAGGAATATGCTGAACGAGAGAGATCCATGTGGGACACAATAATCTCCTCCCCTGTGCACAACCCAGCATTTCCCCTCTCTATATTTGTTTCCTATCTTTTACCAATCCACTAGAGGATCTTTTCTCTTGTCCCATTGCACCACAGCTTCTTTAGGAGATTTTGGCTAGGAAACTTCTCTAATGCCTTTAGAAAGCTGAGTGCTCTAAGATGAAAGTGAAGCTGTTTCTGTTTGGAAAGAGGAAGGAGCACCCTCCCTCTGGTAATCCCTTCCAGAAGAGCTGTAGTGGGACCAAGCACAGCCACTGTCATTACTACAGCAAAATCATCAAAGCCTGCCCATTTTTCCCTCCATACTGCAGTGGTACCCTGGGACAAATCCTGCCACAGGCAGAGCAACTATTTGTGCCTCAGCAGAGACATTTTGCCTAATACTCCCTTGCTGCTGTTGATCAGACCCTGTTCCTATTTTCCCAATGCTTTTCATCACAGCTCACACCCTAAGCAGTAATAAACCTTCACCCCCTGAACCCACACAACCCAAATTCCTGGGTTTAAATCCTGAACCAAACCCAAGAGTCAGAGCTAGGTGAGCACGTGTCCTCACAGCCCCCTCTGATCACATCTCTCTCATTTAATTTGTAGCTGTATGAGATTTAACCTGTAAATGAAAAGTGAAAATTGAATTTCTGCTGTTACTCAGTAGGCAGGCCAGGTTGCCTGTGGGCTTGGTAGCAGATGTGTAGGGAAAGAGGCCTCAGTACCTTTCCAGTGCCATTCATGGTGCACAGAAATCCACATGACCCTTGGAATGCTGACTGTGGTACCAACTGTGAACTGAGAAAGAAAGCAAAAAATTTTACATGGAAGATGGGGTGTCTTTCCTCTCCAGGAAATTTCCTGCTAGTAGTCTTGGATAGTACAAAAAAACTACACTAAACAATTACAAGAAGGTATAGTGGAAAACACCTAAATATTTTCATGTGCCCTTTGCTCCTGGTTAAAAGCTAGTATATGGGTTTTCCACAATGTTGGGAAAAAATTGCATTATGACAGTTTATACAGGCTGAGTTATTCTCATGCTTTTCTGTGATAGATTTAGAAATCTCTTTTTAAAATGACTCAACTAAACTCCAGTTTTGATGTGAAATTTATCCTGGAGTGGTCATGCATCTTTTCCAAAGCAAAGCATTTGCTTGTGTTACACCAAAATGTCAGTTAGCTTTTATTTTGCATGTTATTCTCAGTCAGAATATCCTTCATGTGGTACACAATGCTCTCACTGATAGAAATGTGTTCCATCTCCTGGATTTGTAAATGAAAGCTGCAGTTTGGCACAAGCTGTGCCAGAACTCGTGTTGTGGCTGCCTTGTGCCTTTTTCTGCCTCCAAGGGGGTAATTGTGGCATTAAGTTAGTCCTGTATTTAAGGAAGCAGGAGAGAACACAAGGGTAAAGAAGGGTTAAGAAAACGTGACCCAGCAATTTTTTGGGAAATTAATATTTCATCTGAAAAGCACCAGTGCTCCCCCAAGTTGAAGAATGGGATATGTCCACTGGGAGTGACCTTTTGATATTTTCTGTTATCTGTTAGCTTGCCAAAAGTGATTAAATTATTCTTGAAGTGTTCAAGGGCATATTGGATGGGACCCCAACAGGCTGGTCTGGTGGAGGTGTCTCTACCCATGGCAGGGGGTGGAACTGGATGGTCTTTAAGGTCTCTTCCACCCCAAACCCTTGGTGCTGAGATTCTGCATTATGATTCTGTACATTAACATGTTTGCATAGCTCTGGGGCACAGAATCAATGACAAAAACCATAAGGAAGAGACAGGAAAATGAGCATGGAAAATGCTGCATAAACTTCCCACACACATCAAGGTGCAGCTCCACCTGTCCATCAGCCTTCTGCCCTTCTTGCTTCAATGGGGAAGCAGTGCCAAAATCATGGGATCATTCCACATGCTTCTAGTGTGAGTCACAGAATCCTCTTGCAGAATCACAGAATGTTCCTGTGGAATCACAGAATCCTCCTGTGGAATCACAGAATCCTCTTGTAGAATCACAGAATCCTCTTGCAGAATCACAGAATCCTCTTGTAGAATCACAGAATCCTCTTCCAGAATCATAGAATCCTCTTGTAGAATCACAGAATCCTCTTGTTGAATCACAGAATCCTCTTGCAGAATCATAGAATCCTCTTGCAGAATCACAGAATCCTCTTGCAGAATCACAGAATCCTCTTGTGGAATCCTAGGATGGTTTGGGTTGGAAGGGACTTAAGCCCATCCCGTTCTAACCCCCTTACACCTTCCACTAGACCAACCCATCACACTTTATCTTTTATTTTAGGGACTACCTAGGCAATGTTCACATTTTATTTCATTGCTCTCTTGGTAAATGTTTTCCAACTATACTTAGAATAATAAGCAATACATTTCTTTGATAAAATCCAATTTCAAAGTTGTTACAAATTGGTTATAAATCATTAATTTTCTTTGATCTGCAAGAACTTGCTTACTTCTTGCTTAATTGCTTACTTGCTTGCTTCTTGCTCTAAGCCCCATCCTTGAACACCTCCAGGATTCCAAGTCCTTCACTAAAAACAGAAGGCAGGATATAAAAGTACAAGAGATAATGCACAAGTAGATCTGTGGAATGTGCTGTGACAAGATAGTAGAAGGAGAAATACCTATGTGAATATTTCTGTGAGAAACCATGACAGCTGTTTTCTTGACAAGGCTGTGAACGTTCATATTCTGATTTTTGAGCTGGTAGCCAACGGGGCAATGAAGAAATTTGCTTCCATGGTGAAGCAGTGCACAATTAAACCTTCTCAGCTGAGTGCTGAATGCCTTCAGCTTCTAGGCAAGCTGAATACCTCACAGGCTTGCATTCCCTGCCAGATGCTTTGTAGATGTTAATCCACCCATCTGTGAACCATCCACTTTAGCCCAGCTGGAGGTGGGATGCAGAAAGCACAGGGAAAATAGCCTGTTAAACCACGGCCATTTCCTCTGCTTGCACTGAAATGTGTGGCAGGACAGATCAAGGAAATGCATTTAAGAGAGAAACATGTAATTAATTTCTATTTTTTCCCCTTCCTATTATTAATATTATAAATTTACTGTCTATTTATTGATTTTTATTTAGCTCATTTAGAACTTTTGAAAGTGACAGACTACTTAAGAAATCATTCTAAATCATCAAAAGATCAAGCTTGGCAACACATGCAGACTCTCTCCTCCAGATCCAGTTTCTGTGTTTCAAGGGCATTGCTAAGACAGGTGCTGTGGGGAATGGGAGAAGAGAGTACAAGGGAAGAGGACAAAGTCAACCTCAGTTCCTAAAAAAAGGCTTTTTGTCCTGGTAAGATTCCCAGCCAGAGGTAATCCAGGGCTCTTACTGAAAAACAGAAACCAAAGAGTCAGAAACAAAAAGGGATTTTATTTCTTAGCCAGCTTGCGTTGGGTTTCAAGTTGCAGCCTGGGTTTAAAGTTTAGCTCCAGCAGGAGAAAAGCAAATCAAGGGTCTATCAGCTGCCAGTTTTCAGTAGGATATTTCACAGATAAAATATTTTGATTTTGAATCATCATCAACTTCCAACCTTTCACGAGTATTGAACTTCACTGAGACTACCTTATGGCACATCAACAGGTCTGTTAAAGGAGCCCTTGACCTGGGAGGAATTAATATATCACTAAAGCATGTGACTTCCACTGTTCAACTGGTAATATTTATATTTTTTGCAGAAACCAGCTTGTAAGAGATTTTTCATCTTTCCCTTCATTCTCTCTTTTCCTTTAAAGCTTTAGAATTTGATATCTGTCCTCCTCTAGCTAAACTTAATGTTTTATCTGAGTGTTGAGATGGAAATATACAGATTTTAAATAGAAAAAAGCTGTTTACAGGTGTTGGATTTCTCTTGCTTTCCAATCTGTGCTGCAAAAAGCAATGAAGCTTACTCAAAGTGTAAAACACCATTTGCCTTGGACATCTCACCTCCATTTAAAGTAGTTTTGCACCTGTCAATGAGGCCATGATTAAAAGCATATTCAAATTGCCTTTTACAGAGGACTGTCACAGCCCACTAATAATTGTCCCTAGTCAAGCAAGGAAATTCATAGGATGCTTTGCTTTTTTCTTTCCAGTGGAAATTGAGAAATGATGTAGTAGGTTATATACTTTAATGTCTGCAAGTCTTGCAGCTCATCACCACTGTAAATAAATTCATTGTTTTCCCATTATTTTTCCATTCCATTTATTGGCCCTTCTGAGAATTACACAACACACATGTGCCTCTAGGAGTTGGTTAAATTATCAGATATCAGGTGGAGCTGCTGCTCTACCCTTTCTACCTGCTAGCTCTGAGCCAAGCCCTTTGGAAGACTGCAGGAGGAAAACATTCCTGGAATGATCACATGTGGGACACAGTAAAGAGAAAGAGGAGCCTTAGCCCTGAGCAAAGCCATAGCTGAAAAATCTCATTGCTTTGGTTTCCTTCCAAACAATGCTGGGCTAAAGGAAAGATCTCCCATCTTCCAGAACTGACCCCACAGCTGTTGCAGTTCTTCCCCACAGGGAAGGGAAGAAAAGTGGTGGGCAAACTTGCTGCATAAAAAACCTGTCTCCTAAGTGAAAACAAGTTCTGTGTGGTTTTGACAGGCTGGAGAGCCTTTGGGTAATTATCAGCATCTTTCCATGAAAAGTGGAAATAAACAAACTGATGAATAAGGACATTTGCAGTAGAGGAATTTGAATGGGTTTAAATTTCTTATCTTCATAGCAGATGATTCCTTTTCTTTACCCTAAACATGCATACTTTTTCTTTTGAATCTGACCAGCTCTTTTTCCTTTTTCTAGCCCCTGGTAAACACAATTGTGAGCCTATAAAATCCCTTTCTTTATCTGTTCTGGGGATGCAGCAGTAGTTTGCAGCAGCTCCACACATTTTCAAGTCAGTAAAAGTGACACTAGTTCTAATGTAATAAGCTTAGAAACTGCATTTATTTAAGCAGTTAATGACTCTTGCTACAGTAAGTTTTCATTAGCTTGTTTTTTATTTTCTTTCTGTTTTCAAGTCCCCTCTATTGTGCAAGGAATGATGAAGCTTGGTACCATGGCAGAGGCTTTTGATTTGCTTGCAAGCAGCAGCAGTTCTTTGAATGGCCTCAAGCTGCTCCAGGAAAGGTTTAGATCAGCTGTTAGGGGGGAAAAAGAAAATCACAGAAAGGGTTGTAAGGCATTAAAGGATTTTTCCAACTTTAGTGATTCCTTCTGGAAGGGGCTGACAGCTGGTCTGTGAGCCAAAAGTTTGAGCTAGCAGGGGAAGAAACAAAAAGGGAAGGAAGGAAGGAAGGAAGGAAGGAAGGAAGGAAGGAAGGAAGGAAGGAAGGAAGGACAGGAAGGAAGGAAGGAAGGAAGGAAGGAAGGAAGGAAGGAAGGAAGGAAGGAAGGAAGGAAGGAAGGAAGGAAGGAAGGAAGGAAGGAGGAAGGAAGGAAGGAAGGAACGGAAGGAAGGAAGGAAGGAAGGAAGGAAGGAAGGAAGGAAGGAAGGAAGGAAGGAAGGAAGGAGGAAGGAAGGAAGGAAGGAAGGAAGGAAGGAAGGAAGGAAGGAAGGAAGGAAGGAAGGAAGGAAGGAAGGACGGAAGGAGGAAGGAAGGAAGGAAGGAAGGAAGGAAGGAAGGAAGGAAGGAAGGAAGGAAGGAAGGAATATTTGCAGTCACAGAAACAAAACTATATGTGCCTTCAGGATTTTTGTGAATGATTTCCAAATCTGTTTGTGCAGATTTCTCTGCATCAATAAATAGGATCAACTTTTTATTGTGATCAATGATTTAATTGCAGGCTTTGTCAAGAAACATGCTTGGTTAAGGAATGTGTAAAAGAGGAGAGAAGAAGCAGCAATAAAAAAACCCTTTGATACATTGCTCAATGTGTCATTTCTGTCCATCTCCTCCACAACAATTCCTTGCCTCTATAATTCCATGAATGTCCAATTCTCTGAATCTTCTGCACCATATTGCCTTTTCCAAAATCCCATGAGTGTGGCTGAGGTTAGCCAGGCACATCCAACATGAAGAACCTCTCACATTCATGTAAAGGCACTTGTTTTGCAGTTCCCTGGGAGATGATGTCAGCCTGCAATATTCAAGGGCTTTGCCCATTGAAGCATAACCCTTCTCTTCATCCAAAAGTTATTACACTGCAAATAAATTGGTTTTTTTTATTCTTTGTTACTCACATTGCTTTAGCTGGGGCAATTTCACGTGCTGTGTTTGTGACCCTCCTTTTCAGTCATCTCCTTAGACCTGAGATGGCCTAACACCTTCCCTACTAACTGTTCCCATCACCTGCCCACCTCTGGTTTGAGGGCTTGTTCATCACCAGGAATTAAAGCTAGGAAATGAAATCCAGGAAAGATACAAACAGAGGGATGTGTAAGCACAGTAATAATCTGTATGAAATGTAGAATTCAGCTGACTGTAACTCAGCTGCCTTAAAATCAGCCTTGGCAGAAGATTTAACCAGCTTTTTTCTATGTACACTGCTGAAGAGTCTCAACAATTATATAATGATTTTATTTTCTAGGCAGGTAGAGCTTTAGATGCTGCTTTTCTATATAAAATCTTGTATTTTCAGGGCATCCTGACAGTTCAAAGCAGGGCATTCTTCATTAAATGCTCTCTACTTTGGAAGTGTCCTCCAAGCCACTTGGATTTTGTGTCTTTCAGAAGTATTTATGCATTTCTGGGATGAGATTGCAAGAGAGAAATATGCCAGATAAGACTTTTTAAAGTATTTCTCTAGCTTTCAGGTGTCAAGGCAGATATTTGTTTGGGAAATAAGTAATGAACCGTGGACATAATAATAATAATAATAATAATAATAATAATAATAATAATAATAATAATAATAATAATAATAATAATAATAATAATAATAATAATAATAATAAATAACAGTGACATAATAAAAAGTCAAAGCCTGTTTTCAGCAAGTATGGCCAGGAACCATATAAATACTGTTAGAAAAAGCAATGTGAGCTGCACTGCAAGGTCTCACTTCCACTTTTAGCCATACTGTGTTTTCTCATTAAAACAAGGAGCAAGAAGTAGGTTGTGAATCAGCGGCAGCGTTTCCTAAATTGACCTCGCCTTTGGTGCCAGTAATAGAACTGGGTCTTTATGAGTGCTCATGCCTCTTCACATGCCCAGCTGGGCCATGTCTTTATAGGCACTTATGCTATTTGCATCACAGTGGCAGGACAGATGAAAAAAGTCCTGGGGCCATGCAGCTGCCATTTCTTTAAACTGCCACCACTCCAGCGCGTTTAAGGCTTTAAACAAAATGTGTTTTAATGGGTTCCCTCTGTGTTCAGACTGAAAAATAAAAAAAAGTACAAGCTGACACGCTGGACTTGAGTGCAAAAGAGTCCAGTGTACCTGCTGGGGTGGAAGGATCTGGAATGTAAGAGATGGAGGAAATATTTGAGCACCTGGGCAGTCCCAGCTGCTGCTCCTGGGAAGAGTGAGCAGCGTGGACAGCTCACTCCTTCCACATGCCAGCAGGGAGGACTCTCCTGGGAATGCAGGGGGAAGATTTACTGCTTTTCTTGGTGAGAAAATGCTGTTGGCCCGTGGACTAGAGGCTCTGAAGGGAGCTGATATCTGAGACACCAGGGATTGAAAACAATTCAGCAGTGTGGGTTTATGAATAAAGCCACCATTAAGCCAAATTGCAGAGGATGGGGTAAAAATCAGTAGCACTAATAGTAATGCTGCAATAGTTGCCAACACTACAGATATTTCTTCTAATAGAGAGAGAAAAAACTGTTTCTGTAGTTGGAAAAGATCTATCTATAGAAATAATCACACATGACTGGAAGATTTATGACTCATAATCTGTCTGAGTGTCTTGGCCAAAGGGTGCCTTTAACACTGCTTTGACCCAAAAGGCACAGAAATGTTCAAGGAAAGGGATGGGAGCCCCAAAGCCTGGCTCCCTTTCCATTCATGAAGTTTGTTTTCCCTTCAGCTCTACACTGAGAACTGCTCTTTGGTTCTTTTCCCGCGCCTGACTGGGCTGCCATGAACTGAAACATTTTCATATTTCATTTCAGCAGAAGTTTCACTCCAGTGCTGGATGAAGTGATTCAGCCACAGGCCCTATATGCACCTCAGAGTTATCCTGAGATCTTAATGCTATTTTGTATTTTAAAAGCCACTACACAAAGGAATTTTTTTTCCATATTAACCAAAGTCAAAATATTTGCTTATTTTAGTTGCTTTACTCATAGTTGAGAAAACACAAACAGTGCAAATTTTAAATAGTATCCTTCCTGAACCAAAACCATGGTGTCTTTATCAAGATGTTCTGTTTTTCTTGTTGGCTCTTTTCCTCACATTTCAATGTACCATCCCATAATAACATCATCACTGTCTGTGTTAGCTATTAAATGAGCTTGAGCCAAGACCAGGCAATAAGTAAAGGATGGTTCCCTCTGCCTTCAGTAACTAGATAATCAGGAAAAAAAAAAGATGCTTATGTTAAGAAATAATAAAAATTGTTTTACCTTACAGTATAAATTAGGTGAAAAAATAATATATTAGAAGGTAAGAAATTTAAATTGTACCTAGTACAGAATGGGAAAAGAAGTGTTTTGATATTTCATATTAACAGAGCAAAAGAAGATTTGGGTTTCCTTTTCCTTGTATTATCAACAGAGATATCAAAGCAGATAGGTCCAAGAAGTTCATGGATACATGAAGTGTCTTGGGTGCTACTGCATTATTTCCAGTGTGTGCAGCATATCTCACAACCCAGGTTAAAGAGAAAGCAGGAAATTCCTGCTTGGCAGCCAATAATCTGCTCTGAAACCTGGGCTGTGCTTGCGAGAGTATTTTGGACTAGGGGATTCTCAGAATTCATTTTGGGGATCCTAAAATATTTCAGTTAACCTGGGATTTGTCTTTAGGCAAATGAGGAACTTTGGCTTATTGGCTAAAATTATTTTGATGAGACTGAATGGATTGAAATATTGAAGAAATGTGCACAGCAATGTCCTTTATTTTAATAAAGTTTTGTAAATTCAGTCTTCCAGCGTTGTTTTATTTTAAGAAGATAATGCCTATATATCTGTATATGTGAATTTTAATTAAAAACTGATTTTTATTTACTTGCATTGAAAAAAAAGATGGGAAACACATTTTTTCCTCTCTACAATTCCACTAAAATCACCAGATATGATATTGGACAGTGTAAATGACATTGTACTCTGCTGTAGGACAAGTTCTAGCTGTGACAAATCCATATAATTGCAGAGACAGCTCTTTATAATGGAAATTTCTTTAGGTAAGAGGAGGTTACAGCAAAGGTTCAATATACAGCTATAATATACAATCCAAAATGTGTTGCAGGTAGTGTAAAACAAAGAGATTACTGAAGAGTGGAGGATGGGGATGTGAAATGCAAGGCCTGGAAGGGTTGTTTCATTTATTTATTTTTTTTATTTAGTTGCATTATGTATTTAATTTCTTCATCCTCTGTTAGATCTCTGTTATTTTTATGGTTTAGTTTCTCTCCCTCTAGTAACTAATGGGTGATATGGAGTATTTAACTAGAAAAAGCAAAGATTTAATAATATTTTAAATGTGCAGAGAGGAGAAAACAATTTGTTTAGTGACATTAGAAATTCAAAGGATTCTTGTTTTGTTTTTATACAGATTTTCTCTCTTGGAGAGAGAAATACTATTCAGAAAAAGAACATGAAAAAAAGTCAGCAAAATTTGATGTGACTGAAAATTATATTTTAATTGTATTCTCTTTAATGAAACAATTTTAATTTTCAGAAAAGAAAGGATGTTCTTTGAAAAATAATATTTTCTATCCAATATTGGCAGCGTTGCAAAGCAACTTTTGGATGTGTGACAATTTTTGGGGCTACATCTTTGGGCACAAATGTCTTTCCACAGTTTGCATGATAAACTGCAAATTAGTAATAAACTCCTGAAATGTAAAGATCCTCTGAAACCACAGCAGATGCCTTCCTATACCTTCCTACACATATAATGTATGCTAGATTATACAGCATATCATGTAGCCTGAAATGTATCCAGAATGAAGGACACCCCCTTGTTTTGGTGCTGAAAAGCTTTGGAAATGATCTGGGTTACACCTTTGGAAGTGAAGAGCCTGTGCTGGTATTTTTTTTTTGACTAATTGTAGTAATATATTTAGATTTAGATTAGATATCTTAGAAATCTTTGCCTGTGAGGGTGGGCAGGCCCTGGCACAGGGTGCCCAGAGAAGCTGTGGCTGCCCCTGGATCCCTGGCAGTGCCCAAGGCCAGGCTGGATGGGGCTTGGAGCAACCTGGGACAGTGGGAGGTGTCCCTGCCATGGCAGGGGTGGCACTGGATGGGCTTTGAGCTCCTTCCAACCCAAACCATTCTGTGGGTCTGTGGTTCTGTATTTCTGTTCATGGCCCTTCAGGCACAGTAGAACACAGCAAAAATGGAAATATGTTGGGAAATGCAGTGTGGTTTTGGGGGAAGGAGGGTGGGAGGTAGTGACACATCAAGTCCCCTCGCCAGAAATCTGAATCCTGCTCTGTCTTTGCTGCCCCATCCCAGAGCCAGGCCTGGTTCTGTGGTGAAGAGGTGTCAAAGGAGGTGCTCTGCAGCAGGAGCTCTCCTGTCCAGGCTGTCAGTCTGTCTGTCCTGTAGCACTCTGCATTCAGGTGATATTTGATGGGCTCCTTAGGGCTGGGTTCAGCTCTGGAACCTGCATTGCAGCAGCTCCTGAATTCCTGAGTCTGGGCATTTGGCTGCAGTGAACTGTGTGTGCAGGACACAGAGGAAATTCAGAAATGCTTTTGCCAGTGAAACCTTCAGTGATTAATATTCTTTCCTTCTGAAATGTTTATTCTTTTCTTCTAAAATTCAGTGCCTTGGTCAGGGAGAGCCAGCTGATTAATTTTGGAAGGTTTCCTTCCCTCCTGTTTCTGGATTGCTGTCTGAAGCCTCCAGAGTGGGGATCAGCTCTGGCACTGAGATTTCTGCCTGTGCAGCTCCTCTCTGTGCACTGAGGAGGAAACACAAACTTCAGAGGGTTGCTCATTAATGCAGAAATCCTTCTTAAAAATGCACTTAAACTGTCCATGAGACAAACATAGTACTTACCATCCCATAGTTAGTGACATATCTTTATTTCTGTACTTTGTGGTTCACTCCATTAAACTCCAACATTTCTTAATTAATATTTTTATATTTGGAAACAGAGAACTTTCTTATAAACTTCTCTTCATAGTGGTTGGTTACAAATTTGTTTGGTCTTCCTTTAGATTTCCAGTGATATGTTAAGCACATTTTGAACATTTTCTTTAAGGATTCTAAATTCTAAACATTAATTATGAGTTAATTCTAAAGATTTTTTCTCATTGTTTTTGATATAGATTCAAATATTTGCTTTTACTAGAGTCTGCCATGTTTTATTTTGAAAGTCCAGAGTCCTTACAGCTGTATCATTATTCTAGTCAAGGAAAATTAAAACTGATTTAATTTTTTGAAAGATTATTATTAAATAAGTTTCCTAACAAGAGCTAGGACTCAGTGTATCTATGTATAACTGTTGAACTGGTCAAGTGACAGATAGAAAACAAGGCATAAATTAATTTTTAATTTCTGTCTTACCTTTTCCAGTTGCTTTGAGTTTTGTGTATTTTAAAAGTTGGAGGGCCTGATATTTATTTATTAATTTCCTAAATCTTTAGCTGGTCATTAGGAGCAGGAGTTTGGTCCCTTGGGGTCGTTCAGAGGAAGAAGAGATCAACAGAGCTCAGTCTCAGGCAGGCTTGGGCTCAAGCAACTGCTCAGGCTCCTGCTGAAAGATGTCATTAATTCTCAGGATGAATTGGAACATTGCAGGGATTCTGGCTTTTTTGGCAAGTGCAACTAACATCCCTTTCTAACTCTGAACAATACCACAGTGTGTGCTTGCACAGGCTGCACTGGCAGGGTATTCTTAATGGTGACATGACAAACAATGAAAAGTCAGTCTCTAGCAAACTGCCAGGAGCAGAGGAAATGGCCTCAAGTTGTGTCAAAGGAGGTTTAGATCAGCTATTAGGTAAAATTTCCTCACAGGGAGTGTGGTCAGGCATGGTCATGGGCTGCCCAGGGAAGGGGTGCCTTGAAGGGTTCAAAAATTGTGTGTTGGTGGCACTTCAGGACATGGTGTAGGGGTGAACATGGTGGTGGTGCTGGCTTGATTTTCCAACCTTAACAATTCTGCAATTCTGTCAAATGCAAGCATAAGAAAGAGAAGAAGAATTGATCTACTTTCAGGGTTTAAAGCAGCACCCACTCTAGTTGAACCACAAAGTGATAAACAGGGTGATTTTCAGCAAGCTGACATTACTCTCATGTAATTTACATCCATTTCCTATTTCAGCACATACTTTGCTTTGCTCCAGAAAACAGAGGAGTTTTTCCCAGGCAGCATTGATGGCAGGGTTTTATTTCAAGAGCAGCTCCTGTGCTAGCTCCTATCCCTTTGTAAGATGATCTCTGTTTTGATACAGAATAAAGACTGCAGTGTTTATCCCCAGCAGGTGACTCCATCTGTTTGAGGGAAGCACTGCAGGTTCACCATGTCTCTCCTTTCTGAGCCATTTCCATTTACCTACCATGAACAGTTTTAATCATTTCTAGCAGTAGATGTGCTCTGGACATTTTCTGCTCTTAAACAATTTTTAGAGGACATTCCTATAGTTTATCTTTCAGCCTGCATGAAGAGTAAATATCCTTAGCAGAGCTGAGGTTCTCTCAATCCCTTTTTTCCCCTAAATATTTTTTTTTTCCTGGAGCAGCTGATCTGCTCTTACAACATCATTATTTTTTAAAAATTCGGCTCATAGGTGTCTAGTTCCAAACACTGCAAAGGTTTTGTTGACCACTCTCTGTTGCAAATAATTATTATGTTTTATGGACTCATTTAGAAAGGATTCCTTGCTTTATATACATTTTTCACTTGATATAATTGAAATTATTGTGATGATGTCTCTGGGTCTCCTTGAGAGCCAGACTTGATACCCTGAAATTTAGTGAGTTGCTTAGGCATGGCCCACTGAATTATTTTACTCATATGTTAATGATATGATATGTTAATGATATGATATGATATTATATGATATGATATGTTAATGATAGGATACTATATGATATATGATATGATATGTTAATGATATGATACTATATGATATGATAAGATATGATATGATATATGAGATGATAGAAATATAAGATAAGATAATAGAATATAATATAAGATAATAGAATATAATAGTAATATAATATAATATAATATAATATAAGTATACATATAATATAATATGAATATAATATAATATATATATAACTATAATATAATATAATATATATATAATATAATGTATACACAATATAATATAATATATTTTAATATTTTATGATATAATATAATATTTTGATTTTATACATCTCATGACTGAAAATCTGTCTGGAAAAATTGCTTTCCTTCGTAGCCCTACAATAATTCAAGAATCAAGCAGATTAATTTGTTATCCCCACCCTTGGTGGTTTTCACCACCCAGCTGAATAAAGTTCTGAGCAATCTGCTCTGACCTCAGATTTGAGCAGGAGTTGGACTAGAGATGTCCCGAGATTCCTGAAGCCACATGCAAGAATTTAAGTCTTGAGTTATTTAATTTTCACCTTTTTTTTTTTTTTTTTTTTTAAATATCTTTTTTTCCCCAATTTTTATAGGCTGCATTTCAGGGGCTTAATTTTCCTGAGGTCTTTTCTTCAGTCTTTCATTCATGGATTCTCCACAGTGCCAGTCATACTTGTAAAGGAAGGTGTGATGAATTCAGCATTAAGCTTTCATTGCAAATGTGGTGGCAAATGTGGAATGCCTTGATGACCTCCCCTTAGTTCTTCGTACTCAAAATTCTTCCCAAGTCTTGCAAAATCCTCCCACTTAAAAAATGTTACATTGCACAGAGAAATGTAAATTGACCTCGTGGCAAAAATAAAATTGATTGTGAAAATCTCTGTAAAGCCAGCGTTGCCATTTGCTGGGGCTGTGTTTGTTCAGAGTTGTGTCCTCAGCAGTGCCTCAGACAGGGAACTCTCAGGTGGCCTGGGTGAGCTTCAGGATCTCTTCTTCTCTAACTTCTCCATCCACTGCTCCTTTGGAAGTGGGATTCAGAATTATATTATTGTCAATTTATTGTAAAACAGTTTCTGCTTTACAAGATTCATGAGTTTTGTGCTGTGGCAATCAATATTTCCCCCTCTTTAAAAGAATTTATTTTTCAAATTTGTGTCTTTTATTTTATGCCCATTATTTTAGCCATGTCCTCTTTTATCTGAAATTCTGAGTGTCTGTTTGTTCATTCTCTCTCCATTTCCACCTCAGGAGAGGGTGTGAAGGCTCTGAGCACATGGCAGCAGTGTGGTGCCCCACTCTTAGAATCCCTGCCATCCCATGATATTTATCTGCACGGAATTTAAAGGGATCTATCTTTAGTAAAACACATTTGCAGCTGTGACACTGCCATTTCTAGGTTTTCATCAAAAGGAAACACATCTCTGGGGGAAATTGCTGTTTCTCAAGTGTCTCTGCCATCCTCAGTGCTCAAAGCAAGCCCAGAGTGGAATTTTGGGTCACAAAGCAAGCTCCACCAGGTGAGGATTTGCCTCCCTGCTTCACTTTTGTGTCTGATTGACATTTCACAACTGCAACAGGGAGGAAAACTACCATTTATTTACACCTAGCTGAAAGAAAAGTGGAACTCAGATTTAAGGTATGGAAGGTCTGAACTTGGGAAAAGTCACTGTTCCAGTGCCTGGCCAGCCTCTGGGGGAAGGACTTTTCCTAAATCCCACCCAAACCTCCCCTGACACAGCTCCAACCTTTTGTGCAGAGTTTTAAAATTTTCCATGTGGGAATTTATTCCAGCATACGTTTCACATCTCAATGGTTTCAGAGTTCTGATGTTATACAAATTAGATTATAACAAAATCCAACCATCCAGTGTGATATGAGACATGAATCACAGCACCATTAAGGTTGGAAAAGAGCTCTAAGATCATCTAGCCCAACCTCTGGCTGATCACCAGAGTCATGCTTTGAGATAGATTAAATAAAACTCAATAAGAGACAGATAAAAGATTGTAAAGATCCTGGATAGCAAAGCTGATTAGGTTTTCACATAGCAAAAATACACCAAATGAAGTAATGTATTTAATTAGATGAAAGTGAGGCTACAACCATTAGGAGACTGGGCTTGTAGTTTTGAGCTGATTTTGCTTCTTAATGTCCTTCTAGTTGTCATGGCAGAGGCTTTACCCCCCATCCCTACTCAGCTGCAGCAGGTAAATACTGTTTTATTACCCCTTAAATTAAAAAATTGTAAATTTGGATCTGTGTTTTACCAAAGCTGATTTCATATTCAGGACTTTTTTTTTTTTTTTTAACGGTCAAATTGATGCACTTTCTACTTTCTGAGGATTTCAATATAATGAGTTTTAGAATCTCTTATTATAAACACAGCAAATTATTCACAGGATAATGGATGGAGAGTGATGAATTACCAGAACATAAATCTGTAGCATTCACTCATGGTGGGAAATAACAGAGGAATGGCAAGGCTGATTTATTACTTGCTGGTGTATCTATTCCTGTTTGTGAGTGTTAAAATTACAGTACATAGAAAAATTTAATTAAAGTTATTAAAATGAGAAAACTATTTTCTGTTTTCTATTCCACAGCTGTAAAAGTTTTTCATTTGCTCATAAATTTAGGGGTAAGTGTAACATTCATCAAAGTGTAAAGAACAATGTTAGACATAGAGCTTACTGTAAATCTCATCTTTCATCAACAGAAAGGATAATATGTGTCAGAGAGTGCAAGAACTCTGGGCTTTAGAAAGCCTAGCACAGAAAGAAATCATATTTCATAGCTATCTGAAATCCTCATAGAGACAAAGCATATTAAATGTATTTGAATGTTAAAATAATACATATAATATTGATGATTTTATTTCCTGTTTGAGCCATGACTCTTCAGCACATTGGAGAAGTCTCCTTGTGGTAAATTTCAGAACCTCTTTCCCTACTGTGTTCTAAATTCTCCCAAAAAGCAAGAAAAAAACAGCAGTGTTTACTGGGAGGGAAAAATATATCCTTTATTTGATGCTTCAGCATGATCCACAACTAGAGCAGGAAAGACACAACAAAATCTTTCCAAATCTACCAAAACCACTTTTCTATCAAAGAGATTGTGGGGGGAGAAAATGAGTTAAGAAATGGGTTTCTCCTTTCTTGATGGGTTTTTATTCTCTGACACTTCATTTTATTGATTTCTAACCTTCAAGCAATTTGAATGAGTTTTGCGGAGATCTGGAATCTCACTGGAAACAGCAATGAGTTTTACTCAGGGAAGGGAAATACAACAGGCAATTAGATCAGATTCCCAAGTCTGAAGGAAAAGCCAGGCCAGGTAAGGTTTAACTTCTCAGCCAGTGCCCAGCTCTAGGTGGTTATCCAGGGTTAAACTTCAGCCCAGATTTAGGGAATATTTTGCCACTTCAAGAATTTCCAGCTCTGCTTAAGAGCCGGAGCTTTTGTTCTCAGAGAGGGAATTTTTCTGCTGAGCCAAGGACATAAAGCAGAGTTTAAATTCAGAGCATTCTTAGGGCTGCCTGTACTCCTGGAGAGATTTATTAGCTTGTAGCACCAGCAGATAGTTAGCCAGACTGCACTGGCAGAGTTCCATGGGGAAATGCAACCGATGGACAGCCTGCAGAGGGGGAAAGGCATGGAAAGCTCCACAAATCCAGGCAGGATCAGTGAGCTGAACAGATGAAACAAGGTCCTAACCAGTGATCAAAAGGCTGTGTGAGCTCCTAGCTGAAGAAAGGCACGTGAACAATTTCCTGTATTCCCTGGGAATGTGTGTTCCCGTGGTGTCTGCTCCTTTGCAGCTCAGGAGAGATCAAGGTGGTTTCCTTCAAGATGTCATTTTAGCAGAGCAGAAGAGGAGCATTTGAATCCATCTGATAATTCCCCTTGAATCAATATTCTCTGGTTTTCTCCTTCTTCTTTCCTTTCAGATGTTTCCTATAGTTTAACCTTCTAAAAAGTCTTTTGCTCTACACCAAAGGCTCTCCTTGTGCTCAGGGAAGAAAAACTCTTCTTCCTAAGGAGGAACAGCTCACATAGGCAGCCAAGAGGAAAAGGGGGAGAAAATCATGTGGGTCTGCAAGAGTAGAAAAAATATACAGAAAGCATTTTGATTGACCCACAGCATTTCTTGACTGATGAAGGGAGAGTTTTGTACACACAGCTGTGTGTGTACCTGTGAGAGCTGCCAAAAAACTTCAAATGTGTTGAGAAGGAACACTGACCTGTGCAGAGAAAGCATGTACTTTTATAGATAAAAATATGTATACACAAGTAATAAACCAGGAAGTTAAAAGGAAGTTGGAAAAAGACACATTTATCATCCCTGTTTCTTAGATGGCTGCAATGAGACACAAATGTCACATAAAAACTCTCTGGGGATTAAAACACTGAGGTGCCATGGGCCACATATTGAACTTCTGCTTTACTACCATGCTGCCTTTTCTTCAATGCAGTGAGGATATTTAGAGCCTTTAAAGCAGTGGCAGGAGCACACACTGGACAGGGAATCCCAGGAACCTCTCCAAGCTGGATGCATATCCCTGTTTTGAATGGTGCACTGTGCCTTGCAGGCAATCACCTGATTTAAATATGTTCATCTGAGGAGTGTACAAACAGCCTGTTTAAATTCACAAAGTGCTCTGTAGTTTTGCAGGCCATAAAAGCTGTTTTATTTAAGGATAGTTTTGCATCATTGCTTGCTAGGAATAATTCTTACCTGAATGTTTGGGCGCTTCTACATCATTATATGCTTGAAGAAAATGGTTAGTTTAGAGCAGTAGGATAACAGAAATGGAAATAAACTTGTGTATGTAGGAATGCTGACCAAGCTTTAGCTCAGTAAGAATACCTAAATTAAATTCAGACAGTGCAAGCTGCACACAAATGGTTCATTACCAACACAGAGATTAAGAATTCTTTTTTTTTTTCGTTCCACAATAAGAATTTAAAAAATCTGAGCTAAAATAACAACAAAATCAGCAATCCAAGCCCTTAGGTAAGTGAGGGTTGCATGAGTCCACACAAATCTGCAATTAAAGATGAAGGAGGGAAATCATTCTTTTTGTTGTCATTTCTGTTTCATCAGAGTTGCCATTTTCCAAGGAAAATGAGGAATGGATGTGATTTCGTAATAGTTCTGAACTGAACACCTGAAAAGGCAAGCAGAACATGAGTCACACTGCTTTGACAGATAACTAGAGCTTAAATGGTGAATTCACATGGTCATAAAATAATCTGGGATAAAACATTCATACACAGCCCTTTGGGACAAAAGTTACCTTAAAAACAAAATTATTGATGCATCCAAATTTCCAAACCACTAATGATACCTTCAAGAACAACACAGAAAAGCTGTAATTTTCACAGAAATCTTCCCAAAATGAATAATTATTTTCATTTCAGCACAGCTTGTATTTTAGTATTGGCCTATTAAAAAATTTGCAAAATAAACCAGTTTTAGACAAGCCGCTGGTTTAACTTTCTGTTAGGGGTTGTGATCAGGGCTGTAGTAACTCAGAAGTAAATCATGAGCTTCCAGAGGGTAAGATGACTTGGAAGTGTTCTGTGCTATAGCATTAATATGCAAATAAAAATATTTGTGAACATGTGGCAGCAGAGAGCCCCCAGGGCATTGCCAGGGTGTGCAGACCAGCAGTTAGAAAAGCAAAAATCTCAGCTCAGATGAAACAACAAACCTCTATCAACAACTGAACATCCATGATGGACATTGGGTGTAAAAAAACCACAAGAAAAAGTCCATCAGGTATTGAAACAATAAGAAGAAACAGAAGAAAAATAGAAGCCCACAGTTTAACAGAAGTGTCACCAACAAAGCTGAGAAGATGGAGGATGTCAGCACACCCCTCACCTGTCTTCACCAGCACTGCTGGACCCCAGTTTTTGGGAACACCAATCCAAGTCCATGACCCACCAGCAGTGAAGGAAGAGTTGGATGTGAGCTGTTAGAGGAGCTTGACCCTTACAAATCCTGAAGATGTTAGGAAGAGTTGGCTGGTGCAATTGTGAGGCTGCAGCCCAAAATCTCTGAGGAGTTGTGGAGGTCAGGGGATGTCCCAGAGGACTGGAAGAGAGTTAATGCTACCCCTATCTACAAAAAGGGCTTAAAGGAGGATTGAGGCAATTACACATCCATCAATCTTCCTTTATGCCCTGGGGAAGTTAAGGAAAAGCCTCATGGGTCAGGAGAAGTCAGTTTACTCACAAAAAAGCCAAAGGTTGTGCATGCAAGCAATGAAACAACAAGATTTTATTCCCAACAACAAGATTTTATTTCCTACTTCCCATGAGCAGCACACCTCTTCCTTTTTCTGTGTGCCACCCCAGAAATTTCTGCTAAGAGCTAGATTCTGATACCCAAGTTTACAATGAATAATTAATGTATATTTCATAGGTGTCTCTCCCACCTACAAATACATATATCATTGAAATCAAAACTCTACTGAGACAAGTAGTGTAAGTGTTATGTATTTGATGGCAGTGAAGAAAAGGCATCAGGAAGTGTCTACCAGCTTTCTTAAAAAACTTATCCTGTGATATCAACACTGTTTGTATCACATACCCTAACACAACCCCATAAAAGCTATAACAAAGAAAATTAACTCCATCCCAGCCAAACTCAGTGCAGAGAGACATGTGTCCCTTAAAATGGTGACAGAACTATGGAAAACTTGTCCTTTCCCTTTGAAACCTCCAGCTGGATGCCTTATGAAGACCATCTAATTCAAAATAGACGTAGTTTAGACCAGCATCTGTTCCTGCATTAAGCAGACATAGATTGAGTGTGCTCGTGGCCGCATAAGGCTCCAGGAGAAGTGAGGAAGATCAATACATGGATTTGTGTGGGAAAACTGGCCTGGTTTGGATTACAAGCAGGCTGAAGGTATTGACAACATATGGAAAGTCAATATGGTAAAGACTGGACACCGTTTGCTGTCCAAGAGTAAGCTTCCTAGAATCCATATGGATTCCAGACTTGCTCAAGTTACATTCATTTGGAGTTGTTTTCACTCTGGAAAGGAAATATTTGCTTTTAGGCGCGTTCCTCAGCATTTTGGGATTGGCTTTAGAAGGCCACTGTCCTCTTGCAGGCTTTAACTCAGCCCCTGGTGAGGGCTGGGGTGCAGCAGTGGGTCCTTGGGGCTGGAGCTGTGGTCTGACACTGCCAAACTGCTGGGGTCACCTAGTGAAGCATGTTTAGTTGGGATTGCCATTGTCATCCCCTGGACAGGGAGAGAACCAGTGCTGGAATGCTCTGCTGAATTATCTGGAGTCTGCTTGTTCTCAGAGGTGATCCACACAGGGGGTTTTATAATCTCTTCACAAATTTTACTAGTGGGAGAAGAGTGGCTGGGAGAAGCTCTTCAGTGAGACCATGCTGATAAATGTTCTCCTAGATAGTTTTGTCCTATCCTCCAAATTTGCTTTTAGCAGTGCCCCTGATTCCAGCAGAGCCAGGCTTCTAACTGAGGCTGGGGCCATGAGCACTTGATTATGCTGCACTTTTTGGTACAACCAAAAGCTCTGTTCCCTTGCCCTGGGGGCTGGTGGGTGCTGCTGGTGTGTCTGAAGCACCAATCATGCTTTGGAAAATCGTTGGCAATGAGCTCCCAATTAATGACTGACCCAGCTGTAACTCAGGAAACATAGAAAATTGGGCATATCTTGAAAGCTGCTGCTGATGTCACAAGGTTGGGCACATCAATATGTTGGTACCAGCAGGATTTGGATTGTTTGTGCCAGAAGGACATTTCCAGATTGAAAACAGTCCAAATGGTAATGAATTGGAGGCAGCAGGTTTCATTCATTCCAAGAAGAAAAAAAAAGTAACTGATGGGATGGACAAGGATTATTCTCATGAAATAATCCTTTCTTGGCTTCTTGGCTGGAGAAAACTTGCCTGAAAGCTTGAGAAACAGATAAAGTTAAAGGCTCTCCCCAGGTTTTGATTGTACTTATTAGTCAATGACTTTTCAGTAGGTTTTGTGACTCTGCTCAGACACAGAGATGGTTTGTGCTCAGAACCCAATTATTGTAATCAATTTTGTTGGGTTACTGATGAGGCTGGCCCACTGAGTCAGAGCTAGTTCCAAAGACAGTGATATGACTGCATGCATTTTTACAGGTAATTCAGCCTAGTTTGTGTGCTTCAGGGCTGGCAACCATCAGTTTGAACTGCTGGGTTTGATTGGGAGAACTGTGGGAGGTTTTGTTTAGGAATTTCCATGTCTTTACCTCATGTTCCTCTATCAACAACTGAACATCCATGATACAAAGTCTGTGCTTCATGAGCTCACCATTTTCGAAAGAGATATACCTTGAAATCCAAAAAGAAATCATCTTTCTTTTCTTCTAAAAAGTACCCACCATCATTTTCCAATTTTATGGTCTCTTTGGGTTTTTTTCTGATTTCCTTACAGGTTTGATGATTTTGGACAGTGATGCTAAACAAAAAATTTTGTGTTTGTTGTTATTCAGCATCTCAAGTGCAAGTACCTTATTAAGAGGGAGAAATGTTGGTTCAGGTCTGTGTATAGATGTGGCTGTTTTGTATTCTTGTTGGGGTTCTGAAGGTGAGACTTTAACAACAAGTTCTTCTGAAAAGCAAAGGAAAATCCTGTAAAAGCAACAGGGTTTTCAAGAATAGCATATCTTTCTCCATTAAAGCATGTCAGGTCTTATCTCAAGTGTATTTCTGAGTTTGCCACTTTCCATTCTTGTTCTGGTGTCACTGAATTAACCTTCTATACACAGTATGATCTCGGAATCAAAAAGTTGTTAAGGCCTTGAAGGTAAAACTCTAAAGATGTCATATGTCTTCAGAGAATTGCTTGTCTGAATGAAGCTGTCTTCCTTTCTTTCTTTTAAAGAGAGGGAAAAGTACATTGTAAAAACACGGAGCTTCGTGGCTGTGAATCCTGTCATTGTTCCATGCAGAAACCAACTGATCAGCTGTCCTGGAAAACAGGTTCTTCTCACATTAGCTAAAGCTTCCTCTTTCAGGCTGAGTCTAAATTCACTGGCACTTGGAGTTACCTTAACAACTAGTCTTGTTCTCATATTTTTGCCTTATGAAGGGGAACAAAAATGAAGAATTAGTCCCCAAAATTCTCTTTGTGCCTCTAGCATTCCCTCTGCAGCTACTGCTGCTACCCCAGCTGAAGCAGTTTTAAGGAATACCTAGCTAAACCTCTGAACAGTTTAAATCTGAGTGTTCTGTTGATGACAGAAATTAAAAGTGTGCCCATTACTGCAGCACCTCTCAGTCTTTAATGCAGACAGCCTTGTGTCACTTGGGCAAATAGGGTGCTGCTGGGAAGGACTTAGAAAGGGACTGGTATATATGAAATTGTTTATTGCTAAAACTAGCTAAAACCCCCCAAAATAAAGAGACAAAAATAACTCCATCTCATCAGGCAACAAGGAATGTAGAAGGCCTAGTTCTTGAGATGGTTGAGGAAACACAGAGAAGTCACTTTCTTTTCCTTTTAAATTAATATTTGAAGTTGGCTTTGGCAGGAACTCTTTGGCAGAATTGACAGCTTTGGAATTCCATCACTTTGATTGCCATCACTTTTTCATTCCAGTTTCCCTTCCACTGTGGAACAGGAACTCCAACACTAAGTGCCTCTAATGTCATGGGCCACTAAGTCCCAAAAACTGGGCTGAACAAAAGTTATTCTAAAGCTTTGGTTTTTCAAGGATGGGGTTAAATATTACCATTCACTTGCTCAGAAGAGAGGGAAAACAGGAGAGGACCTCTGGCAGTGGAGATAAGATCCCTCACAGGAACCAGCTGAACAGAGACAAATAATTTGAAAATTTTCCCCCTTGTATTAGTATTTTCTTCATAGTTTTTCCTGGAGATCATAGATTTCAAAATCTGATGCAAGGCTATTGAAATAAAGAAAAATGATGTAATACTTTCCTGTAATTTACCAGCTAGAAAGAAAATTTCTGCCTGCAGGAAAAGGGGACACACAGTTAATTAAGTACTGGAGTCCCATTATTCACAAAGACTGAAGGGTAGTGAAGACACAAATTTAGAACCATTTTCCTTTGAAAGGACATTTCAATGCCCAAGTTTGCTGCTACACTGTGGTTAAATAGCAGCTGTGTAGAATTAAAAGAGTGCCAAAAGGTGTCAGGAGTGCTATCGTGTCTCCTGGGAAGGGATGGATGTCTTACACTGCTGGGCCTTTGCTGAGCAGATGTCCAACAAAGTGATCCCAGCATTGACTGCCCCAGCTAAGGCAAATATTTGCAGAACTCTGAATCAGAAAGGAAGGATTACAGGTTGTCATGCCCTGTGATGTGCTCAGGTGATGACACATGCAGCAACAACCTCTTTTTCTCTGTATTTGGTCATCCTTGAATTCCTGCAGTGAGTCAATAGCATTTATCACATCTTTTTCTTGACCTGGGCACCTCTATTCCAGTATTTGGTCTGTCTCCAAAACACACAACTCACTTCTTGCAGCTGAAGGTTACTTTTGTACAAAATCAATTTATATGTTGAGATATTCTGTCCGTAAGAAAGGTTGGTCACAGGAATGGGAAAAATTCAACTGAGGATTAAAGCTGGCTAAAGCACAATCCATATTCCTGAGAGATGATATTGTGGAGCATTCCCTTGCAGTCCAAGGAAAAATCTGTAGTGCTGGGCATTCCTACACCTACAGAAATGTGGCATGAAGGTGAAAGGTGCAGCTGAGCCTCAGGGGTCAGGCCACAGTGTCTTGCACAGCTCCTTTTCCAACACACAAGGCTGCTCTCAGTGGCTCCTTGCCAGTTTATTCTGCTTAACTAAATCCTTTCACAGCTGACTTTCTTCTCCTGCCAGAAATGGTAGAAGGGTATTGAAACAGAATAGAAAAGAAGCTGATCCTGAATGTTGTGGTTTATTTTGTTATTGGGGTTGATGGAAAGAGACAGAAAGCTCCAGTTTGGTTTCATTCTCCCTACCCACCCCACACCTCCAGCCCAAAACTCTTTTTTATTATTTACAAGTGATGCACATCATAATTATCAGTTTATTTGTTAGACACCTGACCTAGTTGAGTTGAAAAGCTGTTTTCACTCACACAGACAAGCAGCACCACCCTGGAATACTTATGGAAAAATCTGGTGTATAGAAATGTTCTCACTGTAAACATTTTTCTACAAGAAACAACCAGATCAAAACTGTAGGCTTCCAAAAGGTAAAGCAGGCCCTCAGCTGCTCCAGTGAAGGTGTTGTAAATATGTTTGGTTGCTTTTTGATGCAGGAATCATCAGGAATCTTCATTTTATGGGGTTTTTTTTTTTTTTTTTTTGATGCAGGAATTTACAGGAATCTCCATTACATGGTATAATGTGCATGGTGGGGCTCAGATGAACACCTGGGAGGTCTTTTCTGGCCTTAATGATTCCATGAGGTGTGGTAATGAAACTGTTATTTCCTGGAGTCAAAAATTAAAATACGGTGGCAGTATTTTTACTGCTATTTAATGGAATATTCCTTCCCTCCTGTGGGTGCAGCATTACTGAGTGTGCATTTTCAAAATGCAAATGTCATGAACACGGACTGAGCTGCTGCTTTTGACAGGATAGAATCATTTCACCTTTAAATTCATTTAAAATTGATCACCACGTGCCTAAGGGCACACAGATACAAATCCATAGCTTAGGATACAAGCAGCCAGCGTTCCTCCAAAGGGACAATTCCATAAATTCAAAGCTTTGTCCAGCTGGCTGAACCAAGACCAGCTTTCTTTTCCTCATTTCTGTGTGCTGTGTTTTATTCAAGTCACACTTGCCCAGAACTTTCACAGTATTCCCTTGTTGTCTGAGATAATTTACTTTCAGCTTGATCTGGAGTAACTGGCCAGAGCTGGTTCTGTTCATCTGTGAAGCAGAAGGTGTTACATCAGTGCTGAAAGTGCTCATGGAATGCCAACACTGTGGAAATACCATCAGAAATGTGCATGCATGAGAGCATTAACACTCTAGTTCTCAGCTGCTGCAGAATCCCACGTGAGCTTCCCAGGCTTTTTTGAGCAAGGGGAAGCTCTGTTTGCCTCCTAGCAAATTCCCAGGTGTGTACAAACGAGACAGGGTTAAATTATATTGCACAATAGATAAGCTGTCACTATTTTAGAGTGAAGGAAAATTAAAATTGTAACTGTTCAGCATAGGCTATGTGGAATTGGCTGGTGACATAGCTTTGTGTCCTCCTTGCTTAAGGCAGTAGGACCCTGCCCAGTGTATTGTTTGTTAAATCATGTGTTTGGCTTTGATTTTATTTTGCTAATCTTTAAGCACAAACATGTCCTTTATTTACCTCGAGGGGTACCATGAAAATTCCCCCAACAGTCCTTTTAATTTCATGTGATAAGAGAGGAATGAAAAGACAGACTTATGCTGCTGAATTTCTGCTAGGGATTTTATCCTTTTTCTTTTCTTTTCCTCTAGTAACTGAGACAGAGAAGGTTTAATTTAAATATCAGGAAGAAATCCTTCCCTGTGAGGGTGGGCAGGCCCTGGCACAGGGTGCCCAGAGAAGCTGTGGCTGCCCCTGGATCCCTGGCAGTGCCCAAGGCCAGGCTGGACGGGGCTTGGAACACCCTGGGATAGTGGGATGTGTCCCTGCCCATGGCAGGGGTGGCACTGGATGGGCTTTGAGGTCCCTCCCATCCCAAACCCTTCTGTGATTCTATGACACCAGTCTTATTAATTAAATTCCACTGTCTTCCTTCCTCACTGCCCACATCTCAGCTTGTTATATTTCTCATTACAAAAAATTTGCTGCCACTTCTTCTCTTGTCCTTCTTTCTCATTTTAATCTGCTTTGGGTCTCATCAGCAGAGCCTTCATCTCCAGTGGCTCCTTTTAGACTGGGGCTTTCTTTGAACTTTGCTTCTGCCTTTGTTTCTCATAACAGAAGATTTGGGGTCATGTTCATGAAAACATTCCTGGCAGTGGGGTGCACAGCTGATCTTCATTAGGAAGAGGAACTGGAACCTTTTTTTTTTATTTGTGTGGAGATAGCTTTTTGATACAGTGCTATGTAATCCATGTTGGAAAAGAGGGAAATGAGCCCCTGTTGATTATATAGAGTTATATCCAAACTGAAGTTCAGAAGAGAGGAAAAAAACTTCCTGCAACTAAAGCAAGAGAGTTTCACGTGTAAAATAACTTTCAGTGATGCAATTTGAAATAAATTCCACCATATTAAAAATAAACCAACCAACCAAACACCCTTATTTGTTTTCTCAGAACTTTCAAATTCTGAGCCAGATATTTCACTCTGAAATTCCATTGGAAGCTCTTGAATGGGAGAGGGAGGGGCAAGAGGTTTAGGGACCCTGCAGTCAGGTTTTCCAATTCATCCTGAAAATGTTTGGTTTGGAGCTAGTTGCATTCCCTGGATGATCCTTGTGGACTACCAGGTGGTTTTCAGTCTCTTTTTAGAGAACACTTGGCACAGTGGGGTCTGGCCCTGCTGGTGAAGTTTGCAAACACTGTTCTGAAGATGGCACTGCAAACCTGAACAGCACTGTGCTTGTTCCACACATCAGGGAGCAGAAACCTCACCTGCACCCCTGCCCCACCTCTGCATTTCTGGGAAATTAACTTTTGCAATTTGCAAAGAGAGAACCCAGCTTTGCTCCTCAGACAATAGGGAGCTGAAAAAAAAGCCCTTCCACTTCTGCCTACTCAGATATAAATCCCAGGCATAACCTGGCCTTGCTTGGCATAAGAATGGGGCTGTTTCACAGCTGATTTTCTTCTGAACCCAGGGACTTTCCACTGAGTTGATCCCTACAGTTACATTTTGGAAGGTGCTGCCAAAGAAAACGGCCTCAGCAATCATCCCAGCTGATTTATGGGATGTTCAAATCCAACACATCTCATTCACATTATGCCTTGATGCAGATCTGTCTAAGCAGAGTGTGTGCAAGCAAATTCATTCACATGCACTGTAATAAGGCTTCACATCCCTCCAGGAGCTTTGACAATATGAGGGATACTTATCCCATTTTTATTCATTGATCCATCCATTCTCAAAGCAAAAGATATTATATTTCATGGCTTCAGCCACAAGGACCTCCAGCCTTGCTGAGGAATTTTCTGAGCCACTGACTCTAATTTCCATATTCTGGGGAGAACAGTAGAGTGCATTAGATTAATATCTGAACTTAGTAAAGAATTTGATATCATAGTTCACAAGAATTATTCATGAAAATAATCTATCTTGGCTTGACTGTGATCCTTTGGAGGAATTAATACTTTAAAATGCTTAAATGTGATTGTCTGTGAGGATGTAGCTGACCTAGGGAGCAATCACATCAACCTCAGCCCACAGAATAAAAATAAAAATAATGTCATTTATGTAGTCCCTTATCCTACTCAAGGGAGGAAGTTTAGAGTCAGTAAAGTGTTGGAGAAGTGCTTTCCTGTAAGTAACTGGGATATTTTGGCTGACATTCTGCTTTTCAATATTATCCATTTTGGGCTTCCTTGCATATAAATACACCCTGGCTTATTTTCCCTGAGAGGCCTCTGGGTGCATTTCACCAATTAAAAGAATATTTTATAAACCATTAATGATACTCTGCCAACAACTGGCAACACTTACTCAAAGCCCAGCTAAATTAAAGCTGCAGTGGTGCCAGGAGTGAAGAGCAAACCCCACCCACACCTTTTTACAAGCTTTTGCTCCTTCATCACCATTTAGAGAAGGAGACACCAGCAGATGCCATCCTGATGGGCATTGATAAGTGCTTGGGTGAAATACAAATGCCATGGAGGTGACAGGTGGTTCATTTTCCTAGAGCAGAAAGAAGCAAGAATAAACTTAGATACTCCATTTGCTCTGACCTTGAAGCACAAAGGTTATGACCATTGAGGATGATTTATTTATACCTAGGTGCTGGCTTTTAGGTCTTCTAGCTTTTGCCCATGCTGATGGAGAGAAAGGCATTCACAGCCACAAATTTAATCATTTTCAGGACCTTCTGTTTGCCAAGAATTTCCTTTTCCCAGAGTCACCTTTCCCCAAAATTCCCTATAGCCCTATATGTGCAAGCTGGAGAATTCTGAACTTGAAACTTAAAATTTAGGCTGAGTGTGAATTTGCCTTTTCCTGGGGCACTGGAGTTTGGTGCTTTCTAGGCTGTTTTAGTGATTGAGATAAATTTTGTGCAGCTTGTGCCTTGAAAATGATAGGAACTATCAATTTAATGAGTAGCTGCACTTGCTAGAGTGCTTTGCTCAATTTTTTTTCTGCCTGTGCCATGATCAAGTACAGCATCAGGGCCACTAAACTGTATCTTTATACTTTAATTGCATGCCCACATGTGTGATTGACTAAAAAACTGATAAATTGGACCTCACAGAAAACAAATAGCTTTAAAAAAAAATGCTCTAGATCAGATTTTCTGTTTGCTGCCTTATTTCTCCTGCAGCAAAACTCTGTGCAACCCTGACAGCAAGGACACCAGGTCAGTGGAGATGCTGACATTTAATGCCTGTAGTAAACATTTCAGCATACAGAAAGCAATTATTTACAGCTTAAGCAGTGAGAAATTACAAAGCTTCTCTTTAGACCTTGTGGCTTCTTGGCTGGTATTTGCAGAGGTGATGTATACACAAAAGGATTTCTTTACTGCTGTGTTTTCTTTGCTGTGTTGTCTCTAGATGTTATTGTGCTGAGCTTTCTGAAGGCCAATAGCTCACAGAGCACAATAAAAAGTGGTTATTTAGCAACACTTCCACGGGCATAATACTTTCCTTTTTTAACCTCTAATGCACCTTTTTAATAACTTCCAGCTGAAAATACTGCCCTTATTTCCTGAGAGCTCTTCGCCTTTACTAAATCACCAGCAGGTATTGCTGTTTTTACAAACCTCCTCACAAAAACAGCCTGTAAAATATTATTATTTCAAGTAGCAGTTCACAGGAACAGAGCAGTTCCTTGTACTGAGCAGGAGAAGTCGTGTATTAGAATGCAAACTTCTTATTCTTTTAAATAATAAGGATTTTTTAGAAGCTTACATATTTTTTGTGGGTTTTTTTTCTGTGAGTGCTGTGTGCTGTAGTAATATTCTATAATACCTCCTGTGCCATTTGTCTTTCACAATTAGAAATTATAATGCACTTCAGCAATACATTCTTTATAAAATCTGAGTGTAAAAATAATTTTCTACACAAAACCAAATTATTATTGTTTATTCTGCATTGCCATTATTGTGTATTTTAATTGGTGGTATCAAGGCAGGTAACAGAGATGAGCAAAATGTGAATTTAAAACTGTAGCAGACTGTACAAGGGAAAAGACACAAATAAGTGACAACAGAAACAAAAAGTGGAGCACAGCAGGGATCTTTTGTGGTTTCATTGCCTGAGAACAAGGCAGGTTGTTAAAACACAACACAAGAAAACAGGAATTAGGGGAACTAGAACTTTTTCTAGGTAAGAATATTTTATATAAAAAACCAGGAAGGATTAGGAAAGCCAGGAAATTTGTGGCTCTCTTAAACACTCCATGTTAAATACTCATTCTGAATTTGGGGATTTTTCAGCGTTGTGGCTGTTGGATCTTTGCTGGCCACCCTCTCCTCAAAAGGACATGAGAATGAGATGAAAAAGCTGATGGGATACCACATACCAGCTACCAGGCTAAAAAAGGAAAATAATTCAGTTAATTGCCAGTGAAAATAGAGTAGAAAAGTGAAAGCCAGAGACAAGAACTCTGAGAGAGTTCTCTGAAAATATTTTACTTAAAGAAAAAAAAAAAAAAAAGAATAATTCTTGTGCGTGATCTGCTCCATTCCCTTTTTTCTCTCTGTCAAGCAATTCCACCATCCAGAAAAACCTTCCCTCCAACAGTTCCTTTCTTTCCTGAAAATTCTTGAGCAACCACAGTGGTTGGCCTTTCCCTTTGGGGAAACATAAGAGTTATCACCCTTAAGCTTAGAGCAAGACAAGCTGGAAGTCCAGATTGGAACCAGCCTTGGCTCCCCCAGGGTGGGTGTCCCAAATGGCCAACTTGGGCCTTCAGCTAGCACAAGAGATGCACAAGACAGGTGAGGAGATAAAATATGGGAGCTCATGTAAAGATTTTGTGAGAATTTTGCTCCAGGTGCCTGGCTCAGTGATGCTCGTGTAGCTTGCAGTCCATCCTGCTCCTCCAGGAGTTATGAGCTTCTTCTTCATATTTATTTGCATGTGGAGCTGTAAATTTCTGATCTTATTTCTTGCTTGTGGGATGCATTTTCTCCCTCTGCATTCTTATTCATGCAGGCTTTCACTTGATCCTGCTAGAAGATTCTTTCCTCCTTTTCATGTGCTCAAAAACTGTAGCCACGGCAGTTTCCGTGCTAGTGGAATTATGCAGCTGCTGAGCACTCCTGTCTTTCTCGTTGTGCTTGTTCTCCTTCTGTAATCCCAGGGACAGGAATTATGGCACTGGAGCCTCTCAAATCCCCAGGGTTAGCACAAGCACAGTTTGCACTCCCTGCAGCCAGAGATCCAAAGGGTGCCCCGGAGCCGGGCGTGCTCCTGCCTCGCGGGGCTGCTGGGGCAGGGGTGGCTGCAGCTCTGCATCTGATGGACAGAAACCACCTTTCATGCTGCACTTTGAGCTTCATGGGAGTGCAGTGTTTTCAGCTGCCACCTAAAAAACCCAGCCAACAAATTGAGCAAATTATTTCCACCGCTTTTAATTATGCATAAGCATTCCTAGAAAGTTGTCTTAAAACGCATCCAGCGTGACCTAGGGATGGCTTTTCATTTTCTTGCTGTTGTGGGCACTTCACTGTGCCAGCCTCCATTCAGCTGGCTGAAAATAATGGAAATAAGGCTTTCAGATAAATAAAGGTGCAATTCCACCCTCCACACCTTTCCTCCTGCCCTTGCTTTGCTCCTTTTGGGAAGCTGATTTCATCTGTCAAGGTCACGCATTGGGAAGTACAAAATGCAGGTGCTGGGAGTTGTCCAGAAGTCTGGAAACATTTATTTGTGGTTCAGACAGATTGTTCATTTAGTCCTCAGACTGTTGAGCTCTCTGGCTCCTGACATTTTCAAATGACAACAGTAAAAATGAATGTGGTGAGTGGAGTTGTAGCTGCTGGTTTATGTACTGCTTGAGCAGGGGTTAATGAACCTTTTCTGCATGGTGAGGTCACAAAGCAAAGCAAAAGCTTTTGTGGGGGTGGAAAAAACCCTGAATAACATCAACATCTTAAATAAATACCTGAAGTAGGATTGGATCTGTCTTCTGAGCTGAATTTGATAGCACAGTACACTTCCTCCAGTGTTAGGAGAGGCACACCCAAAACAGGATTAAAGGACACTGAGAAAAGGTAAATTTGGGCAGGATTTGCTTCAACTTTCCTGTAGTAAAAGTAAAAGAAAACCTTTGACAAAAGTCCATGCCCAGCCCAACCATAAGAAGTACCAGTCTTATTTTAAAACCCACAGCATTAAGAATTAAAAAATTACTGGGATGAGAAAAGGAAGAAAAGATCCTGGGAGAAAGATTCTCCACTAGTTATCATACTGGTTTTTTTTTTTACCCCATGTAACCAACACCACGAGCTTCAGAGCACCTGGTGCACCAGTGACACAGACACCTCTTATAAATCAAAAGAGGTTTCAGGAGATTTAAATCAATTTGGAACTGAAAAAGTGTGCTAATGCTAAACAGCTGACTGGCAGGATACATTCAGGGTCAGTATTGGTAATGCAATGGATAAACAACAATAATAAATAAATAAGTAATGAAAGTACACCCCTAATTTCCTGGTGCTTTTCTACAGCTGATCCAGGGAGCTTTAATCTGGCACAAACAGACAGAAATATGCTCCTGTCCCTCAGTAAAAAGTGAAATAGCACCTAGAAAAAGGAATGAGTTCTTGGGAGGAAAGTGCAGCCAAAGTAATAAATAGTAACATTGTGATTGCTGGATCTGGAGAATAAAAATAAGCCCCTGCAATAAAAAACATATTCAAGAGAGCAAGGCAGAAAACAGATTTTAGGAGTTTATCTGGAATTTTCATATAAAATTTTAAAAAAATTTAAAATAAAAAACCATCTAAAACTTCAAGGAAAATTGGAGCAGATGAAAGGGGAACTCTGCAGGCTTATATGTATGAAGAGGCAGAGAAATAGCATTATTTAAATCATCCTTTAAATCATTTAAATCATCCTTCCGTATCAGACTTACAAGGGTGTGGGGGTTGTTCCTCTTTAAAAACAAGGGTAAAATAATGCATTTCTAGAAATATTTTGTATTGTGGCTATGGTAAACACAGATCAATCAAAGCTTACATGTTTTATTTGTAAGACATACTGAAAAAACAGTCCCTACTACTCAAACTGCAAAAAAACCCCAAAATAAAATCTTTTTTTTAACCTATATCTATTTGATCCTTGCTTTTAATCTCCCTAGATTTTTTTCCAGTTTATAAAACCTGTTGCACCTTGCACACAGGTGACTGAGCAATTATTTGTATGTCTAAGCTCCTATAAAGGACTGAAAAATAACTATTTATGCACCTAGGGAAATGGAGTGGCAATCAGAGAAAAGTGACTTTATATGCAGTCTGCATGGGTTGTAAAGGGATTTTGGTGTTTTACTCTAAAAAGCAGAGATAAATGATGATCTTTTCTAAGCATCATAAAACACAGGTTTTTCATTTCTTTGTGAAAAATCCCCTGAAATTATCAGGAGGTGCCATTTCCCTACATTGTCATCAACACTGTGAATGATGAAAGTGGTTTCTTAGACTTTTTCTTTCTTTCTTTTTCTTTCTGAGACTTTTTGCCCAATCTGTTGAAATTCTGTAGGAATGTTGGGCTTCAGGATGCAGGGGAGGTCCCCTTCCTCCCTGGTGGCTCAGCACCTATTCCAGGGGTGCAGAAGCACTTGCACAACAGGGCACAAAACCTCCCACACTTCTTTTTGAGCCCCTTCCCACCTGTTCCCCACGTTGGTTTCACCCCCAGTTCATATTCTCTCCTCCTCTGTACTGACCAGATCACTTATCCCTGGGTTTCTTTTTCCTACATCAGCACACAAATTTGGAATGTTTGACAGCATTTCCAGGGTAATCCTGGCATTGCTGACACAGTTCCCTGGACGCTGCTGGCCTTTCAGACTGTCACCACAAAAAGTCCCCAGTGCTCCCTTCCAAATAGTTCTCAAAAGTGCCTTTCTCTCCCATAAATCCCATTAGACTCCTGGAAATCTGGCCATTCCTGACAGCAGTGTCTGTAATTTTATTTTCTTATCACTGTGCTCTTTGTTACATCCATCAATTTCTCTTGTCATTCCTGGTGGTTCCCAGGGTCTGTTCACCTCTCAGGTCAGGGATTAGTCTTTTACCTCTGTGCCCAATTCTTTAGATTCTTTGAAAACCTCAAGTCAAAAGAGCCATAAAATTAGAAGAAAATTTAAATTATTATTAAAATCTAGAATTCTTTTTCATTTATTGCATAGTATTGCACTTACCAAATATTTAATAAGTCTAATTTGATAATAAAGTTACCTGAAAATGCTTTGCTCAGTCCAGTTTGATTTTCATCCTTGTTATATCCTCATGCTACACAAAACCTCAGGACAAAGTGCTACACCAGGAGGCTGGGAAAAACATCTCTCCTAAGGATATAACCCAAAAGTTACAAAAAAAAAAAAAAAATAATCAATCCAGGAAAATATTGACCATATTATATGTAATTGCCATCATATTACAATCCACACAGGACAAACTGATTTAAAACTGGGAAAAGCCCTCCATGTGTGCTCCACATCCCAGCTGACACAGCAATAATATCAAAGTACATTATTAGACCCTGTGATATCCCAGTGGTTCTACAGAAGCCACACACTTTGGCACAGCAGAGAAAATTGGACACATGTCTCCCAGACTTTGTTCTGTCCCATCAAAGCCCAGGAGCCCACCAACTCAACGTGACCAAGCACCCCATCAAAAAGGCTCAAATGTACCAGCTGCAACTTCAGAGGCCCTGCACAATCAATAATTGGAAACCCACAGATGTAACCTTCCAGATGAACCCAGTCTTTGAGCTTCTTGACAGTGAATTCCCACAAGGACAGTGCTGGATTAATGAGCACTCTGTGCCTTGTCACCTCCCAGCAGCAGTGGCCGAGCCATTGGCTTGCAGAACGTTCCCTGTCGTGGCAGCAATCTAGAGATGCTGCTCTGTGACCTCCCAGAAACCTGTGTGTGCTGATCATCCCTTCAGGAACAGGTGCTGAGGCAGGAGTTTACTGCAGTCACCTCCATCCTGCACAGAGGGGCATCCCCTCAGCTTGGTGCACACTGCCAGGATGCACAGCAGTCTCCCTTGGGCTTCCTTGAGGTGCAGTAATTAATGCAGAGCAGCTATGCTGCTCCTCTGAACCAGGATGGTGCTTTTAAAAGGAGCCCAACACTGCAGAATCTCTGCTTGCACAGCCCCAAGAGCCAATAGAGGCTGCTCATTGTCATTTGCAGCATTTTTTTGTATTACCAAGTTGAAATACAGAGTCACAGAATCAAATAATCACAGGTGTTAAAGTGTCCCTGACACACCCCACACACCCAGCATGGGAGGTTTGGCAGTGAGCTCTATTGCATTTGCTGGGCAGGAATGATGCTCCTGACTCCATGTTCTCAGCAGGCTCATTTATTACTTTATGATACTATATTATATTAAAGAATACTATACTATACTAAAAAATACAGAAAGGATATTTAGTGAATGCTAAAAAGATTATAATGAAAACTGGTGACTCTCTCCAGAGTCTGACACTGGTTGGCCAAAGAGTGCAAACAACTCCCAGCAGAACCCAATGGAACAATCACCTGTGGGTGAACAATCTCCAAACACATTCCACATGAGCACAGCACAGGAGAAGCCAATGGGATAAGAATTTGTTTTCGTTTTCTCTGAGGCCTCTCAGCTTCCCAGGAGAAAATCCTGGGTGAAGGGATTTTTTCAGAGAATGTGAACGCCACAGATCTCCTAAACAGGAACTCCACAAATGCTGGGTGAGCACTGGAAATATTCAACCTCCACAGAAGGTTTTGCCTTGAATTTTTTCCACCAGGCTAGGGGAGTATTGTTTGGAATATTGGAATATTGTTCTCTTGTTTTCTTAGGCCATCAGATGAACAGGCATGAGCTGCCCTGACAAACCCTGGCATTTGGCTGGTGTCCCTCTGGGGCCCTGCACCTTGGTGCACAAACAGCAAGAAAAGACTCACAAGAGATGGTTTTAACAACATTTTAACAAATAAAAGCTGTGAAAGTCGACACCAGAGAAAGGAGGTCTGGACTTTTGAAAAGCTCCAAGTCTGGGTTCTGCCCAGGTTCTGCCTTCAGCCTGGCAGCAAACTCAGAAGGAATGAGATGCCAAACCCCTAACGTGAGAAATATGTGGCTACCATGTGAATGCTGTCCAGATGGTGACCATCCCTCTACCTGTGCTTTAGCCAATTTGTGTCTGTGTATACAGCTTTGACAGCTATTAAGTTCTCTTAGTTTTAACACAGGTTTTGGAATGGATTTAATTTTCATACTAAGAGACCCAAATTGCTGATGTGGGATGGAGTCCAAAACAGCACTGAACTGAGCAGAAAGAAAAAAAAAATAAATCACAGCCTGACTATATCTTGGAACTAGTAATTAGTGACTGAAACTTTTCTACAGCTGGCATCACCCTCTTTAATAAATGCAGCAGGATGTTGAAAGGGAAGGCATGGACAGAACTGCATTGCCATGTGTGTGATTCTTCTTCATTTATTGTCTTTGCTTGTTGGGACTAAACATGATTGAATGTGAGGTGGAAGGGATTCTGGTAGGAAAGCCTGGTTCAGACAGCTCATCACAGCAGGCAGCTGAACATCAATATACTGTGTAAATAAACACCTTTGGGAATGGAAAACAGCCACATTTCCAGTCTTTCTGTACTCCAGAGCCTCAGCTGACAGGCAGCACTTTTGCTTCCTTGAGGTGCAGTAATTAATGCAGTGCAGCTATGCTGCTCCTCTGAACCAGGATGGTGCTTTTAAAAGGAGCCCAACACTGCAGAATCTCTGTTTGCACAGCCCCAGGAGCCAATAGAGGCTGCTCACTGTCATTTGCAGCATTTTTTTTGTATTATCAAATTGAAATACAGAGTCACAGAATCAAATAATCACAGTCTGGTTTGGTGGGAAGGAGCCTTGAAGCCCATCCAGTGCCACCTCCTGCCACAGGCAGGGTCACCTTTCACTATCCCAGGACCTTCACAAATTTCCTCCTTGGAGCTTTCTCTTGAAAAGCTGAACAGCCCCAGCTCAGCCTGTCTCCATAGCAGAAGGGCTCCAACCTCTCCTAAATTTTTTTAAAAAATAAAATAACAGGAATTATTTTATTTTTTAATGCTGGTGCACAGCATATCCTGGTTCAAAGCATCAGAGTGTATTGCAGGCTAACAGGCAAAGCTCCCCACATTTCCTGGCCAAGGGGTGTAAATCAGTTCTCTGAGTCCCTGGGTGAGCTGGCACTTGGAGGACTTTGGGTCTCTCAGACCAGGCCAGGCTTGGTTTAGTTTTCTGTATAAATCCATTTCAATTAAAAGCCTTGCTGACAGTAGCACCATTATTCAATCTGGGAAGAGTCATTCCACGCTGATAAAATTGAATTTCTTTGTTGCAGTCTTTCAGACTCTATCCCCACAATGTTTAGCAATTTTGCACAGGAAAAAAAAAAATTTAAAAAAAAAAAGTGATTTAATCCCCAGCAGTTATTGCAATTACAAACAGTGTTCACAAAAATGAACAGAATTCATAATTCTCCAAAGCATCACAGAGCCATTCAGCCACAGCACAGCTGGGGAAGGGAGTGCTGAAGAAGCTGAACAAAAAATAACTGATTGGGGTGATCTCAGTGGCAGTGCTTCAATGCTGCCACCCAGCAGAAATTAATCACCCAGCAGAAATCACCCAGCAGAAAACACCACTTCCACCCCCTTGGGGCTGGCTGAGAAGTCACTGCAGAATTCACCCAGCTCTCCCTGGGGAGACCCAGGAGCTGGAAGGGGAGAGTCTGAGAGGAGCTGCTGAGATCTCACTGCCCATGTGTCCCCTGGAGCCTGGGAATCTGAAAATGGCACCAAAGTCTGTGCCAGAGCTAGAGGAGTACAGCTGGGAGAGTGGCAGATTTGGGCATTTGACTGAATCTTGTGGCTGTTTGTGCCATTCCTGGAATGTACAAGTGTGTACCCTGCAATAGCACAGAATCCTGGAATGGTTTGGGTTGGAAGGAGCCTCAAAGCCCATCCAGTGCCACCCCTGCCATGGGCACGGATATTTCCACTGTCCAAGGCTGCTCCAAGCCCCATCCAGCCTGGCCTTGGGCACTTCCAGGGATCCAGGGGCAGCCACAGCTTCTCTGGGCACCCTGTGCCAGGGCCTTCCCACCCTCCCAGGGAACAATTCCTTCCCAAATTCCAGCCTAAAGCTGCCTCTTCCAGCTCAAAGCCATTCCCTCTTGTCCTGGCTCCAAGCCCTTGCCCAAAGCTCTCCAGCTCTCCCGTCAGGCCCTGGAAGGACTCAGCAGCTTTACCCCAAATCCTCTCTCCCCTTCAAGGTGCACAGTCACAACTCTCCCAGCCTTTTTTCAGCTGCTCCATCCTTTCACAACCACTTCACCCCCTTGCTAGCAGGGTTTGTTCTACCTCTGTGCATGAAGAACCTCCTTTGCTTCAAGGAAATCAGAATCAAAACACTCTTCTAAGCACAAAATAAGCTTTCATTGGGGTTTCTCTCACCTAGCTAGTCCTTAGGAGGGCAAGGTGGGAGCAAACAGGCTCTGCTGATGCAGGACAACAAACTCTGGGGATGAATTATCTTATAAATTCCATTTTGGATGAGTTTTTCTCTCTGCATACATGAAACAGGAAGCAGGAACTGTGAGGAACTGCATGTAACTTCTGAGAATACCAATTGTATGCTGCTTTCTAAGGCAAGTCATTGAAACACCATGAGGATTAGTATGCAATGTGCAGAAGATGTTGAAGAGGAAGATATCTGCTTATTAATTGTTAGAATTGCATTAATAAATATTCTAGGAAGTTATGTGTATAAACATAAATATAAATATAAATAAAATATAAATAACTATACCTATACCTATACCTATACCTACACCTATAACTATACCTATAACGATACCTATACCTAGAACTAAATAGAAATATAAATAGAAATATAAATATAAAGAAATAAAATAAATATAAATAAATATAAATATAAATATAAATATAAATAACTAACTATAACTATAACTATAATTATAACAACTATAACTATAACTATAACTATACCTAACTATAACTATAACTATACCTATACCTATACCTATAACTATAACTAAATATAATATAAATATCAACTATAACTATAACTAACTATAACTATAACTATAGCTATACCTATAGCTATAACTAAATATAAATATAAATATAAATATAATATAAATATAATATAAATATAAATATAAATATAAATATAAATATAAATATAAATATAAATATAAATATAAATCAGTATTTTTATTTAATAGGATTATTTCTCTTTCTCTCATAACCTTATCTGGAAATGTAAACTGACAAAATAGAAAAGGAAAAGATCAATTAGATGGGGGAAAAATGCATTGAAAAAAAAAAAAGCAATGCGTGCAACCAGTGAGTTGCTGTAATTTCTCAGCCTTCATTAGCAAGCTCCTCAGCTCACCTCCTCTCCCTGCTACTCCCACAAGTTCAGTTTAAGCTTTTTCAGAGTAGCAGAAGTTATTCAAGCTCTGATTGATCAGCAACAAACATAAAAACAGGTCAGAACCTTCAGTACCTCTGAACCACACACTTCACAGAAGCACAACAGTGCTACCAAAAATAAATTTTTTTGGGGATCCTAGCAGACATCTAAAAGATTTGTGTTTCTCTGAAGAGTTACAGAGACTTGAGCTCTTATTCCAAACTTTTCAAACACTTGAAGGACTCTGAAAGCAGCCATTTTCCTGTAAAATAAAAACCTGCCCAGGAATGATGCTGGGAGGATTTTTCCCTTTGTTGTGGCTGAAGATGAGCTGTGCACACATGTGCACACACAGCACCTGTGTCACAGAGCCCCCAGCCTGCTGTGCAAGAGCCTTCACCCTTTAAAATAGACCCAAAGCAGCCAAAGTGTTCAGAAAAGCACTGCAAAGTGCTTTTCTGAACACTTTGGCTGCTTTGGGTCTATTTTAGCTTCCTGCAAAACTTGTTAGCATTGGTACTGAGTCTAGTGAGGCTAGAAACCTCCCTTCTCTGGGATGGAGGGGGTTAGGATCTGATGGATTCAGCTGTCTGGTTTGATCAGGGTGCCCACACTCATTGTGGAAACCTCAGAGTTACAAGGAAAATCCCCCCCCCAACAGCTCACCAAACATGTTCTCCAAACATTCAGGGCAGATTTGTGTTCTCTAATCTTGGAACATGCTTTTGCTGTTTTCATTTTCAGTTTTCAAATCAACATTAGCAGTGGTGAAATTATCAGATGCTCTTCCCAGCCATGGTTGTGTTGAGAAGAAGGAAAGAAAGGAGAATGAGAGAAAAAAAACCCTTTTTAGAAAGAGTTATTTAATTAACTCTGTCCTCCATCACTACTTATGACTATAAATATATTTATGTACACTCCTTGTGCATAATTCTAGGAGTGAAAGTCAAGTTGAAGTCTGTTGATAGTGGCACTTTCACCAGCCTAACTTTTATGGCCTATGCAGGGCAGATTTGTGTTCTCTAATCTTGGAACACACTTTTGCTGTTTTCATTTTCAGTTTTCAAATCAATATTAGCAATGGTGAAATTATCAGATGCTCTTCCCAGCCATGGTGGTGTTGAGAAGAAGGAAAGAAAGGAGAATGAGAGAAAAAAACCAAAAAAACCCTTTTTGGAAAGAGTTATTTAATTGACTGTCCTCCATCACTACTTATGACTATAAATATATTTATGTTTTATGTATATATATGTTTATTTATGTTGATATATTTATGTTATTTATGTACTCCTTGTGCATAATTCTAGGAGTGAAAGTCAAGTTGAAGTCTGTTGATAGTGGCACTTTCACCATCCTAAAGGTGACCTAAAGGCAAAAATAAACCCTTGCTAGGAGGGATTTTCAGACAGGTACAGGACACCTGGGTCCACATCTCTGTCTGCCCGTGGTCCCCTGAATGGTCATGGTCACTTCCCTTATTGGTATCTCACCTTTAATAAATTGTGAGGTGCTGGTGTCACAAATCTTAAATTGATTTGCCAAATAAAAATAGAAGCAGTTAGGGGATGTGGGAGGAAGGTCAGGATGGATGCTCACATTTGTGCTGAGGGGTTGTCTCATTCAATACTCACTGATTTCTTAGGAGCTGGCATCTGCTGTAACATCCCCAAAAAGCACAAGTTAAACTCGTCAGCACCTCAACACTGCAGAAAGAGAGGGATGTAATTGTAAGAACACAAGTTTTATGAAAGAATGTATCTCACCTGATACATCCTGCACAATTTCCAAAGCACCAGCTTTTCTTCTTCAGTATGTCAGCACTTCCATTGAAACCCTCATTTTAATGGGAATGCTGCTCATCTGCAGAAAGTGTATTCCAAGCAGGAAAAGGGAACTTCCAGGATCAAACATGAGCACACCACCACTTAAAGGAGTATTAATGATTTTGAAGTGAGTCACTGGCCTCTTTTTGAAAACACAACCATCAACAATTTTGAGTTTAATTTTTGAGGGTTTTTTGAGGATTTCTTGGCTGGAATTCCAGATGGTCCATAAACCTCTTTTTAGAGAAATATCTGCTACCAGGGGAAGGAATGGGCTGGGGGAAAAGATTTATTTGACCTGTTCAATGTTGTTAACACAAATCAGGAAATAGTGACAGTCTGAAAATGCAGGATTTCAAGGGGGGGGGGCAAAAAATCCCTCAAATACAACCAAGTAAAAAGAATGAAGATAATTGGCTCTGATCCTGAAATGCCCCTGGGAATTTCCAAACAGGCCCCAGGGGATAGAGGAGCACTGATCTTCAAAGGAAGTGCTCACAGGGCTGTTACAAATTATGTAAGGTCTGATAAGGAAGTTACACGGTCTGATAAGGCAATTATCTGGAAAAATACTGTCCTTAAATCCAAAGCAATCCAGAAAGGCACTCACAGGCAGAATTGGCAGCGTGCTTTGGCCCATCTCCATGTGCTCCAGAGCAGGATGGGGGGAGCAGAGGGGGCTTGGGTCTGATTCTGGCATGCAGGACTGTATGGACAGCACAGATTAATTCATTGCACCATCACCTCATGATTTCCTGCCTGTGGCTGCCCCGGAAAATGTGGATATTACAGTTGTACATGATGGGCTTAGCTCTGAACTCACATATGTGAGTGCTGGAGGGTCATGATGGCATGGAAGGCCAGAGGAGTTCAAAGCTGAGGCAGCATCTCCAGCTGCCCCTCGGTGCCCCTGTGTCTGTGTGATCCTGACCTCTGTGGGCTCCATCTCTGGCCAAGAACCACCTCCTGCACAGAATGTGAATGCCTCACACCCATCCCAGCTTGTTTCTCAGCACGAGCTTAGGTATGCACTTCCAAAATATATTTTCCCTTTGCTACAGCCACCCAAGAACAAGGGCTATGATTGCAAATTTAGTGGTTTCTTTAGCAGGAACTTTTCTCCAAAATGTACCCGTTAAGCATCTTTCCTGTGATTTGTAGCAGCTGTTGTGTCTCCATGCCAACTGATGGGGGAACGGGGTAAGGACACTCTCAAAGTCATCTCTGAGCTCTGCAATATCTTATGAAGAAAAGCTCGTGATTATAATGAGGAAAGTAATTCCTCACCATGAAAGCTGACTGAGAGCAAATGGAGAAAAGTAGGACTTTCAAGTAAAGGAAACCTGAGTAGAATTATCACCCTACATGAAAAAGGTGGAATTGCTTTGGAGATGAGACCTTCCTCTTGCCTCCTGAGATCAGCTCCTGGGAAGGGCTGAGAATTGGCTATTGTGAGTAATCTTTGTGCCAGAGCTTGTGGGGTGATAAAAGGCACGAGGATTTAAAGCAAATTTCCTTGCTTGATAACTCCAAGCCTTTTACCTGAGGAGAACAGTTAATTTTTGTCAGAAGTATGTGTGTAATTGCCTCAGTGCTGAGCCAGGTGGGAACTGAGGCAATAACACTCGAGTCCTAACGCTGAGAGAGAGAGCAAGAAACTCTTCAGCATCTCCATGAAAGCACAAGTCATTTCAGAAATGCAATAAATAAAACTCAAGTTCTCTGCCAAACCAGAAGGATGGTGACAAGACAGACAAAGAGAGCAGAGCAGACCTGGGGGAGGACGAGCTCACATTGAAGCAATGCCACAGTTGCTGCACACGCAGCAATCTCAGCACATTCTCAGCTGTGTTGCTATCCCAGACAATGCATTTAAGTATTTGCTGCAACGCTGTTTAGCAGAGGATAATATGAAATAGCAGGCAAATGTAGGTGAAGGAAGATGGAAATATCTTGTGCCTCCTCACAGGGAAGCCATCAAGCATAGAAACGGGGGAATGACACTCAGAGCACTTGGAGGAAGGCGAGCGCTCTCCGCTGCCTTCTGCTGGGAATTGGGCACTGGGGAGACAGGACAGAACTTCCACTGAGGTGTAACAGAGGGGAACTTTTGCCACCACGTGTCACCACTGCACTCAGGGAATGCAGAGGGATGAACTGCAAGAGGCACCAGGTTTGGAAATTTATCTGCAGCCGCTTTCTGCTGCGGAGCAAAATAACAATAAATAAAAAAGCTTTGAAGGCAAAGAATGGTGTCTCTCTCATTTCAGCTTCAGACAAACCTAGTTGTGTATCCTCCTCTTCACTCCTCCCTGTAGCCTCTGCACAAGGTCTGGAAGAATGAGTAGATTTAAAATATTTTTGTGGACGGATTTACTGACAAAGGACAGGGTTTGAATTTCTAATTTTAATAACAGACATGAAGCTAACTGGTCATATCAGATACCCACTGAAAGAATTGCCCACACCAATGGATTTATGCTACATTAAAGTCATCCTGAATTTTTTATTTACTCCCTAAGTGGAATTCCCAGAACAATGAAATAGAGGTACACACAGAACACGCAGGCAATGTAATTGTGATGTGAGGTGGCCACAATTGAGTGAGCATCACCATGGCCTACAAGCTACCTCAGAAATTTGGGGTTAATGTGACTGATACATTTAGATTAATGGTAGTTTGAAGGGTTTTCTTTTTCTCCTTCTCAATGTCAACATTCGTCCAGTATAATTTTACCCATTTTACATGAATTTGGATGTGCCTCTCCTTTACCATTCAGAAGTTGTTGGACATCTTTAACTCAGAAATTTCGGGTCAACAACTTTGCAAGTCCTTCCCTCAAAACAAAACTCTTGTGATGCTCTGTGTGTAAAAAAATTGGTTGCTCCATACCAAATGGAAATAAGCAAAGGCAACTTTTTCTGGCTGGTAGGTTTTCTCATTGTCAGGGAGTTCCAGAGGACGTTTTGACCAAGCCCTTCTCACTTTTATCTGCTTATGGTACTGCTTAAGAAGAGGTGTGAGTAGCACTGAGAAATCCTTCCAACCACCCACAGTTCAGATTACAATGAAGAAACATCCAGATTAACTGGCAATGACCTTTCTGAGTCAACATCCCCGCGCTTTGAAATCCGAGCATTTCTAGCTCTGCCTTTTTGCCTTTGATTCTGACCTGGTACAGCTGGAACTAAACATAGATGTGAAAGGTAAAACCCATGATCACTGCACTTCAAATGTGCCTTTCAACTTGCTTGCTAGGGGCCTTACAAAATGTGTCATACACCGGCAGTCAGTGGGCAATAATCACCTCTCCTGGGATTAATTTGTGGTAAGGACACTTTCATTTGGGAATGTGTTTCATTTAACACCATCAGCCTTCTTCTTGAGAGACAATTTCCTATCATTCACATATCTTGTAGATGTGCATTTTATCACTTTATGGTACAATGTTTGTAAAATATTATCTTTTTATTATTATATAGACAGAAAAAATATTGTACTTTCACTTATCAGTACTTATTTTACTTATTAATAGCATAAATTTCAGTTGCAACTGGCTGTGGTGTCTAATTCTATATAATAAACCTTGCTAATAAAATATCTGAAGGTACTGGGACACTGCTAAAATATAAATAACACAGAAGAACAAATCATATCTGTAGCCAACAAGGCTGATGTATTCAGGGGGTAATTAAAAAGTCATTAGTTAAAGTCATTTGAGGTTTTGGTTGATAAAGTCAAAATTTAACATTTGTGTTCTGCAAATTGATTAACAAACGGATACACAATTTTCATCACAGCAAATCAAGCTGTTGGTTAAAATAGAATTTCTTATGTACTTCAGATTATAAAAAAGATCATCTACTATACTCTAACAGGAAAAACTGGAGGCACATCCAGTAATGAATGGGGTATGGCTTTGGCTCTTGTCCAGTTATCCATAAATTCTCATGGATCAACAGCAACAGACAAGTTGAGCCAAACCCAATGAAGCTAATTTTAGCTGGCTGAAACCAGCACCATCTGGACTTCTGGCCTTGGTAACTTCCTATTGATCCAATCCTTCCAGAAAGATTGGATGCCAAATGCATAAGGAAGCTTTCCCAGGTTCATGGTGTGCAATGGGAAGGTTCTGGTATCACCTCCTTTGAGGGTTTCAGATGCTGGAACTTTTTTTTTGGTTTTTTTTTTTTGATTGAACCTTATTTTTTGTACACAGCAGGTAAACATCAGTATCCATTTCTTTGCACAATTCCAGAAAATAAGCATTTCAATTCAAATTGTTTTCTCTCTGAAGCCACAGAAACAGTTTGAAGTGGACAGATGAGCACGTTTCCCATGTGGTTCAGCACATCTATACATCTGCTTGCTTATCCCACTCATGTTAATCCAATCAGAGGAGATTCTTGCAGTGATCCCAATTAACTGGCACTCTGGGTGTGGTGTCAAGTAGACACAATGAATTATCCCCAGTACAAAATACAAGGGAAATGTTCTCCCTGCATTCAAACACTGAATAAACTCCACAAATAATCTGCTGCTGGGCATGCTGTGAACGAAAAAGAATTCAAATTGATCCGACATTGATTGTGAATAATTTACACAAACACATAGTTTTAAATCAGTTTCAAGAGCAGAGGGCTAAAATAACCATTTAAAATTTTGGTGGCTTGTGGATTTATTTTCTGTCTCTTTATTTACTTCAGTGGGCTTTGTGTTGAGTTCTCACATAGCAGACTTACATTAGCTGCCACAAAGCCTAGGGTCCACTTTACCATTTTTAATAATGGTAATTATAGTGCTGGCATTCAATATGAAAAATAATTTGCATCTACTCACTTCTTTCTCTGTTAAAATCTCTAAATATAGTAAACACGATGCTCTAACCCCTTGAGACTTTTAGCTTTTCTGACAGGCCTGGGTTTTAATTTACTTACAGAGCAGTAGGATTGTCAGCAGAGCTCACTAATGGCATTATTGTTCCTAAGTGTGGGTATTTTAGTGTATCATTAAATTACATCCCTTACACATGCTACATAAACCCCAAATATAGAGATACACTTATTTAGACCCACGACAAATTAATAAATAGGTCCTTTTACTTTTTTTTTTTTTTTTTAGTGACTGTGTCCATTCAGGATGAGAACATTTCAGCTGCTGGTTTTCCATCAGTATCAGAGGGGCTGGAATCCTAAGGCTCAAAATCTTCTTGCACAACATCACAACATCAGTGTCCTGAGGATGTTTATGAGACACTTGATAAACCCAGAAAGTTGCTTTTCTTTGATGTTGGTATAAACACCAACTTCTGCCTCATTATTGAGGACACCTCCCAGGCTGAGGCCTCCAGTGGCTCATGGCAAATTTGCATAACTCCAGCAGGTGCAGAACAAACGTTCTTCACTCCTCATTCCCCTGCCATGTCTGAACTAATCATTGTTTACTTCATTAGTCGTGCCTCCAGACTTGTATTTAGGAGAATACTGCTTTATTGGAGCTGTTGAGAGGATTTTGAAGGCTCATCCCTGTAAAGATGCCTTGGGGAGAAGTTAGATATTCAAATGTCTGGGTGTAGATCAAAACAAAGGTGAGCATTTACAATTTTTTAAACCTATTTTTGATTGTCTTTAATCAATTAAGTCAGAAGCCAGGTGGGAGATGGAAAGGTGAAAGAGAATTACTGACACTTTGCATATTTACTCCTTACTGAAGCAGATGCTGAATTTAGAAGACCAGATTCTACCTAAAATTAAAACTTCTCTAATTTTAATCATTCCCTTTGGCATGTTTTCAATGCTTAGGATTTCCAGAGGGGTGAATTTCAATAGAATGCTTCTACCCTTTGATTTATCTTGATTAAGGTAAGATATGGGAAAACCATTCCCCCTCAGGTAATAGCAAGTTTATTGTTTTATGGTCCTTTGCACAGGTCTGCCATGCTTCCTATCCTTCCATTACTTCTGTTTGTGGTATATAGAAAGAGAAATTCAGAGCCAACTCATCTATCCATCCATCCATCCATCCATCCATCCATCCATCCATCCATCCATCCATCCATCCATCTTCCATCCATCCATCCATCCATCCATCCATCCATCCATCCATCCATCCATCCATCCATCCATCCATCCATCCATCCATCCATCCATCCATCCATCCATCCATCCATCCATCCATCCATCCATTATCCATCCATCCCTCCCTCCATCCATCCATCCATCCATGATCCATCCATCCATCCATCCATCCATCCATCCATCCATCCATCCATCCATCCATCCATCCATCCATCCATCCATCCATCCATCCATCCATCCATCCATCCATCCATCCATCCATCCATCCATCCATCAATGATCCATCCATCCATCCATGCATCCATCCATCCATCCATCCATCCATCCATCAATGATCCATCCATCCATCCATCCATGATCCATCCATCCATCCATCCATCCATCCATCCATCCATCCATCCATCCATCCCCATCTGCACCTTCCCAAAAATGTCCAAGGCATGTTTAAGTGATGTGTCCTACATACTTGAATCTTGTCAGCTTTGGTTATTGGCACATTTTGGAGTAGCTATTGATGCATGGCTTAGACCATCCTCTGGTGCCATGGTTATTACTTTGCTAAGAAATTGTGCTGGCAGGGCCATATTATTCCTGTCTTGCTTTTGGAGTGCAGCTTAAGAACATCTGCACAGAGATACAAATAATTACCGCTGGAGCATCCCAGGGAGAACAGAAAAAATTCCTTTTAGGGGCAGCAGTGATTGCTTGGAGCTAGGGAGGCTCCATTGCTGCATGGAAGTGAAGTAAGATCAAAGGGCATCCCCATTAAAATTATTTTTGCAGGAAGAATGTAATGCTGGAAAACCTGTGGTGGTGTTCAGAGGGGTTTTAGGATGAGGGAAGAGATGAGAACCTTGACTCCATGTTGCAGAAGGCTGGTTTGTTATTTTATGATATATATTATATTAAAAGAAAATGATACACTAAAACTACACTAAAAGAATAGAAGAAAGGATTTCATCAGAAGGCTGGCAAGGAAAGGAATGGAATGATAATAAAATCTTGTGACTGCCCAGAGTCCTAACACAGCTGGACTGAGATTGGTCATCAAGTAGAGACAACTCACATGGACCAATCAAAGATGCACCTGCTGCATCCCACAGCAGCAGATAATTATTGTTTTTCTTTTCCTCTGAGGCTTCTCAGCTTCTCAGGGAAAAAATCCTGGCAAAAGGATTTTTCAGAAAATATGTCTGTGACAGAAAACCCATTTAAAATCCCATCCCATCATGCTTTCAATAATATTCTATAGGTACAGGTATTATGACTCCCATAAATGTCTCAATACTTATCTTTTTCCAGCTGGGAAAACTGAGGCTGGAATGGGCTGTTCTCTGTGTTTAAACAAGTGCAATTGTCAAAGGCCACATGAGACTCTTAAAACACATTTTGCTTTTAAAATCCCTAAAGCTGCTTCCCAAACAACATAAGGTCAGGTACATACTGATTACTCACCTAGTTTGTATCCTGGAACACTTTCTAGAAAAAAGGAAATATTTATTCTGATGCAGTGTAAATGTGTGAGGACATAAAGTACCTACAGAGGGTGGGTTTAGCTCCCCATAAAAATGAGATCAGAGCTCAGACATGCCAGCTCTTGTCCACTACACAAACCCATTTGCATTCCGGTTGTTGGCTGAACATATACAGTTGAAAAAAAAATATTTAAAATTTTAAACGCCTTTTGATCATTTTTACTTTAAAATAATAAAAGATTTTTAAGGTGAATAGAGTCTTAAAATTTCTGTTCTGCTTTCCCAAGATGTTATCATCAAAGGCAGGGTGTTCCTTCAGCACATCTCTGGTGGTTTCACATTTCCTCTTGTACAGGTCACTTGTAATCCTTGTAAATGTTTAATGGGAGATCAATCCCCTCTGCTTCCAGCGTGGTGGGAATCCTGCTAGGGATCACAGCACTCCCAGAATGCCAGCAGAGCTCTGGGAAGGCTCTACCCCTCACCTGGAGGCTGCTGCTGCTTATCCATTCCCACTTGTGCTCTCTGCTGGCAGCACATTCCAGCTGTGCCAGGGTCCCCCCTGGAAGAGCTGCTTGTCCCCACGTCCAGCTGCCAGGGCAGTGACCATCCCTGAGCTCAGGCACAGCTGAAAATGCTACAAAATGCACTTTGTGAAGGACCCAAGGAAAGCCTGGAAATGCTGTTTCCTGATAAACAGCTCTCCAGTTTGAAAGAGACACTTTTCCTTCTCTTCTCCTTCCCTCTGAGGACATCAGCTTCTAAAGAGTCACCTGTTCTCAGCTCGTTCACCCGAAATAATCCTCTATAAGGATTAATCCTCATGGGTTTTATAACAAGGCTTTATTTTCAGGAGTTATATGATTGCTGTGAGCTGCCAGAGAGCACTTTAGCCTGCAGCAGTGATGTAAACAAAATTAGCACTTTGCATGGCCAAGCAGCCACGGAACAATGTTGTGGAAGATGCAACAGCATAATGCAAGTAGGAGCTGAGGGAGAAAAACACTTCATGTTCTCATTACAAAATTAAGATTGGGAGGTTTCCCTCAAATCCCACAAAAATACCTGTTGGCTGTCATGGGCAGGACTGACTGATCCTCTTCCTGAATCTCAAACTCAAAGAATCCCATGGTTTCAGGGATGAATAGCAATTTCTTTACAAGCATTGCTATTTGTATGGATATACGTAATTTCTTCCCCTCCTCTTCTTGGGTGTGAGATGAAATGATAAATCAGAATCTTAATAACAACTGAAATGGTTCAAATAAGCCTAGAACTTAATAGTAATAAGAAGTTATACATATCTGAACTTTTTCTTTTTTTTTTAATCCCATGAGGATAAAAATTGACATCATAAAACTTTCAACTGTCCAACTTCTCTGTAATTAAAATGACATCTCCTTGGTGTCTCTGAGCCAAAATGTGTCAGCTTTAGAAAAATACCAGGCTAAATAAGATTAGAATTGATTAAAAGATAATCTTGAAATAATTTTAAAATCACTGAAACAAAACATTTTATCTAAGCACGGTAAATCCACTGAAATGTTGAAACAGGCAGCTCCTACTGCATATTTGACATTTTCAGTGAAAATAACATTCTTGACTACAGCTCCACTCTGGCATTTCAGAATAACTCCCCTTGCATCCTGTGCCATCCACGACATGACTGATCCTTTATGAAACATAGCAATTATAATCAGCACTCAATAATTTCTTTTATTTCATGTTCTTGTATCAACTAGCAGCAAACCCTCCTTGCATAAAATATAATTAAACCAAATTCTTTTGCTGACAGTCCCTTATTTTTCTGTGTTCCTCTACTTTTCAGGAGCTATTGAGCTGAGAGAGCACAATAACTGTGAATATTATTAATTTGTGGATTGGGACTCACCAACAGAGCAAGACTTTCCTATTCTAAAGCGTGTGCAGGCACTGGGACACAGCTCTTGCTCAGCCTTCTTTGCCCCAAATAAAGTTTGTTTTTCCCAAGTGAGCAATTGTTCACCTCCTGTTTCTGAATAACATTCCATATGTTATGGGAAGTCTTGCATTCTCCAAGAAGATCCAACTGTGCAACCTTTCCCACTGAGGAACTTCTTACAAATTTTTTCATCTGCCTGTTATTTTCAAAATTATTCATACAGTTATTTCATTTTATATTATATTTTATTTTATATTTTTTATTTTGTTTTGTTTTATTTTTATTTTTTTCCTTTCATTATATCTTAATTTTATTTCTTTGGGGGCTGTGATTGGGATCTTAGCAGCCCTCTGGAAAGTGACCTAGCTATTTTTTTTTATTGTCACACATAAAACCTTCTTGTTTTATGTTAGAATTTTTGGAGGCTGCAGATTTGAATTTCCCAAAATAATTAGGTGGACTTTTTGGAAATGTGTTGTATTTTACCATGTTTCTACTTGCTTAATTATTTATTTTCTCTTTTTTAAGCCTAAGTGCCTTACCTTTTATCATGTGCCACATTCTCAATTTTCAACTGCTTCTCTGGTTTCTCAAAACCTTCCAAAATACTTTCCAGAGCCTTCAGCTGAATAGTGTCTGGGTATTCTATGGGTATTAATGAATGTATTATTCTATGAGTAATATTGTCTGGGTATTCTATGGATATACTTTCTATCACTCTTCTCAATAATAAGAATTTTTGAAAAGAGCAGGTTGAGGGTAATCTCTGTAGGATCCTGTCTGTGAAAAACGCCAATCACTTGTTTTTATTATTTTGAAAGTTTAATAGTCTTAAACTGGTTATTAAAATAGTGATATAATTAGGGTAATAAAAATTTGGACAATCAGGATTTAGGACAATATGAGACAATAGAAACAAAGAGTTACAGACAGTCCAGGTACCTCTTTCTGGGCAAAATAAGCCCAAAAAAGGATGCACATTAACAGAGGATTAACCCTTAAAAGCAACAGCCTGTTGCATATTCATACACCTCATCCATGATGCATCAATTCCATTCAAACACAGGATTCTGTCTGGGCAGTGTCAGCTTCTTCCTCTGAATCCTAAAGGAGTCTTCAGGGCTGAGCGAGGCGGGAATAAGTTCATTTCTTCTGATAATGGAGGAATAAATTCTCTTTCTCTGAAAGATTTGGGTGTCCTGTGGCTGCTGTCTCACTGCCAGTCCTTTCTTTTAAAAAACTATCCTACATAGCACAGTTTCTATTTTAACCTTATTTTATAACCTAAAACTATAATTAACACACTACTTAAGAAAATTAATGCAGCATCACTTTCTAACATAACACATATAATATTCATTTTCATATTTGCGAAAAGCCAATCACAAAATGTGCATGTTTCACACTTTCTAATTTGATAATGCACCAGGAACAAGGAACCCTTTGCAAATCTGGGTCTGCTACCTTCAGCCAGATGACTGTGATCACTCCTTCTGTGCTGAAACACACAAATATTCATCATTTTTTGGGACTATAAATGGACACTGATAGATCAAATTCTATCCAAGCTGATCCACAGCACAGAGATTTTCCACTTCCTGATGGTTTCTGAGTTCCTGTGGAAAAGGAGATGACTGTAGCAGGCTGCAGTGAGGTCTGAGATTATTTGAGGCAACATTTTTCTCTCATTATGTGAGTTGTAAAAGTGCAATTTGTGAATGCAGAATGCTGCCAAAATTCCACTAGAAAACCGAAATTTGCATGGTTAATATTTCCTATTTTTATGTTATTTTGACATCAGGGAAGGTGTACTAAACTATTAACCAGAAAATGGATTAAAAATTGCAGTGCAAGTGGAAAGTATTTGATTTATAACAACTTTTAACTTTTCTTTCATTCCGTAAATTAATTTGAATGTGACACGGATATAAGATGTGGAGGATATTTTTTTCCTGTAATTTCCCTTCAATTTCAAAAATTTCATTATCACAAGACTCGGCAATATCACATAGAACAGCTTACAACAAAATCAACCATTTTAATAACAGAAAAGGCTCGGATTGCTGCAACTCCTTTCATTTCGTTTGAAGGAAAAATCAGAGAGGAAATGAAATCACCTGCTGTCCCAATTAGCATTTAAATAGTCCCTATTTGGCAGCGAATTTCGTGTGCTTATTTAAGTTAAAGAGGTGAAGAAAGCGTTTGTTCTTATCTGTGCAGCTGTTGCTGGTCAAGTTTTCTCTTGAAAGGGTGCAGGGATTCATGGCTGTGTCGGAATTGCTGGATCCAAGACCACTGCCTAATTCTTCATATCAAGGGCAATTTTGGTCTTAGCTAGATTCAGAGCAGAGCATCCCTGTGTTTTTATTTTGCTTTCATTTCCTTGGGGAAAAATAAAAAATAAAAAATTAAAAAAGGGTTAGGATTGCTCCCAGAGAGGCAACAGTATATTGTTTTATATATATGCATATTTAAATATTTTAATATAATTTTTTAAATGTATGTATATATTTATATATATGTATAAAACATGGACCTACATAAGACACCTCATTTCCAAGAGCAGATCAGATGAAGTCCAATTCTTCTTAATTTCTTCTGGAAACCTGCTTTCCTACTTTTTCTGCTGTGGTTTCAGCAGGGTGTGACCACTATTGCTGCAGACCAGCCCTGGGCATGGATGGGCCTTGTGGGAGAGGAAGAATTAGACAATTAGCACCACTCTGAGTTGATGCCTAAAGAGGCTGACCTGGAATAGGGGCTGGACAGAGTTCAAGAATAAAGCAGGGATTTATTAAAAGGCATTCACAGGATACACCTTGGGCAGCACAAGAACCTGGCTGTGGCTACACCCAAAATGGGTGACTGGCCACAAGTTTCTAAGTTTGTTTTGTTTTTTTTTTTAAATAAAATTTTTAAATTTTATGAGTTTATATTTTCTTAAACTCTTTTATAAGTTTTGGTCCATTTCCATACTGGGGTTCATTGTCCAGTTACAGCTCCAGGTTCTGCAGTCCCATCCTCCCAGTCTGCTCTCCTCAATTCCATGTTCTTTAAACTTTTTGGGCTTGAAGCTGCAGTGGTGTCCTTGGCTCTGGGGCTGGAAAAGGATTGTTTTGTCAAACTAAACTGTGAGGAGAACTTGCCAACACTTTGTATGAAGTTCAGAGTTATATATTGATGCAGAACAGAATCTGGAAAATAAGAAAGCTAAACCTGAGGCATCAAGGTGACCTCCAGCAACGGGAGTCCAACCTCAACCACACACAGGTGTCAGGTTCAGGATGAGCAGAAAGCAGAGTAATGAAGAGTAATCCTCAAATTTGAGATATTTGAGATGTCAAAATCTGCCTCAAATCACAGGAATATTTCCCTCTCTGCCTCTCCCTGCCTGACAGAGATGGTATGGGAGGATAGGGAGGTTGTGGGTTTGTGGCTTGCTTTGTGTGTGAACTACTTCTTACAAGAAAAGTCCAGCCAGGAGTCTGATGGCAGGGAGATTTCTGTTCCTGGCATGTTTGGACAGTCACTAAATTTCTGCTCTTTGCCCTGGTGTCACCTGGTCCTAGGTTCAAGGGGTTGGGAGCTGCTCAGCCCCTGTGGCACAGCAGCTCTGTGAGCTGGTGTGAAGCACATCAAGAGTCAGCAGGGGCTGTGTCCCCCTTGCTCCAGCTCAGAGCACAGGGATGTCCCTACACACCGTGGTGGCTGTGGCTTTCTCACTCGTACATGTCAGGAAAATCAACCCACAAACACCAGCGGTTCATGTCCAAAAAGGAGACAGAGGAGACCTTTGACTTTATTGGAATAAAGGGAGAGGCCATGGGGCATTCCCCTGGGATCTCTCAAGTTTTTGGAGGACACAGCCTCCTTTTTATCCCAATTTCCCGGCCACATTTCCCTTCTCTCTTTCCCCATTTCTGAGGTACTTGAGAGGTTCAGACTTCCTGGAATGCCTGATACCAAAGATTTCCCTCTCATGTACAACCCTCCCTTTTCATTTTTAATTCTTATGGAATTTAGGGGTTTTTTCTTCCCCATTGTTTCTTTCATCTTTCAATGTCTAATTTCATTTATCAGCAAACCTAAAGTTTATTTGTAAAAGCAAATATCTTTTCCCATTCATCAATCAGTGGAATCCTTCCCATTGTTTCTTCTATCTCCCAGTGCTGGTTTTATCTGCCAGCAGACCCACAGCTGGTTTGGAAAGACAAACCCACTGCTCCTCTCATACAGGACAACTCAAGGCACCAGCAGCACAAAGTGAGCATTTATCTCTGTAAAAGTAAATTTCCAGCCATCCTGTCTCTTTTTCCCACTGCTTGCATGCAGTGAGACAGGAAGAGCAGACCCTGGTGTTGTGCAGTTTCTGCCTTGTTTTCAGTGAGACTGTTTATGAATATGCTGATTAGCTTGCTCCTGCAATATTTTGATATATTTCCCCCAGAAAGTGAAGTTGGGGGTCCCTCACAGTGGTCTCTGCCAAGCATCAGATGGCAGAAATGCCTGTTTTGTTGCACCTTGAACTGTGTTCAGCTGGCAGTTCAAAGGACAAGAGTTTGTAACTGCTCACAGGACCCTATGTCAGCAGATTTGTCTTGTGCACTGAAAGTATAAATGACCTCATTTATTCTCACACCTTTCATTTAATGGAACATATTCTTATGAGCCATAAAATACTGGACTATATTTAACACCTAATCTCCATTCAGGGAAAGCAAGACACACTGGAGAGGTACACTGGTGTTTTTTCCTGGCAGCATTGCAGAGCTGGTGAGTGCTACAACCAAAAACAAAAATCATCTTGGCCAAGACATTAAGAGCAAATCTGAATTTATTCTGGCTAAAACTGAATCCCTGGTAATTGCTCAGCGTTGTTCCTTACCCCAGAAAACTGGAGAACAAACACCTTCATGTCTGTTGGGTATATGGATTGGGAAGTCAGTTAATCTTGGGTTTATTTCTAGATCTGGAGAGCCATGTTTCATTCTGTTTCTTCCTAGGAAAAACCTGCAGTGTTCATGCAGACCTTCATAATCCTGAGCCTGAGGCCGGACAATGTGGTCCAAAGCACACTTGCTATACTGTGACAAATAATCTGAAATTATTGGCTAACCAACATCAAACTGAAATATACCTAGAAGATAAGCAATAATCTTTATGATAATTTTAGTTCAATTATTATGTCTCTTCTCAATTTTGACTGGCCTGCATGTCTTATACTGCTCCCAAATATGTTAACACTCAAGTTCCATGAAAAAAAATGAGGAGAAAGGCAGAGTAACCCTGCCCATAGCAAAATGTTTGGGAGGATATGTCATGTACTGCTCCTCTTGGCTGGACAAGGTGTCCCTGCTCTGCAGCCTCTGCTGGTGCCCAGAGTCTCAGTCCCTCCCACTCTCTGTCAGGACTTGTGGTTTTACACCTAAAACCCACAGTGTAAATGATAATTACATGGCATTATTAATACTCTTTTATCTCCCTCTGGTGTTTATATCCCATTTGAAAATTTCCAAAATCACCTTCATTTTTCTCTCTAAGACCTCTTCTACAAAGGTGCTGGGAGTGATAATGAAATGAATTCAGAGGCCCAGAAACTTTATAGCAATGCATTCTCAATACATATATTTTACAATAGTAAATATGTAGAGCTTCGTTCTATTTACAGCTTATTTTAAAAGCTCATATTTGGAGTCTGTAGAGGGGTTAAGTAATTTTCTCAGAATTTTCAGTGCAGGTTGAGCTTCAGAATAGGTCTAGATTCATACAAAATGTGCAACTCTCCAATGGATGTATTACAGTGTGCATTACACAGTTTTGTATGATTGCCAGAGACCTTTTTTCCCCCTGTTTGTTTCCTCACCTTGTGTAATTTCCACATCCCCACCACTCAGGAAGGACTGAAAGATGGACCAGGGGGCCTGGGCAGGCTGGGGCTCTGTGAACCTCATGGATTCCACAAAGTGGAGGGCAAGGTCCTGCACCTGGGTCAGGGCAGCCCCAAATTCCCAGCAGGGTGGGCAGAGAGGGACTGAGAGCAGCCCTGGAGAAGGACTTGGAGGTGCTGGCTGAGGAAGAACTCCCTGTGAGCTGGCCTGAGTGCTCCCAGCAGAGCCCAGGGCTCATGCAGAGCCCACCAAGGCAAGGAAGGGGATCCTCCTCCTCTGCTCTTGTGAAACCCCAACTGGAGCTCTGTGCCCAGTCCTGAAGTCCTCAGCATAAGAAGGACATGGAAATGTTGGAATGAGTCCAGAGGAGGCCATGAAGGGCTCTGGAGCACTTCTCCTATGGAGCCAGGCTGGGAGAGCTGGGAATGTTCAGCCTGGAGAAGAGAAGGTTGTGTGGAGACCTCACAGAACCTTCCAGGGTCTGCAGGGGCTCCAGGGAACTGGAGAGGGACAGCTCATCAGGAATGGGAGGGACAGGGCAAGGGGAATGGCTTCAAACTGACAGAGGGCAGGGTCTGATGGGATATTGAGAAGGAATCCTTCCCTGTGAGGGTGGGCAGGCCCTGGCACAGGGTGCCCAGAGAAGCTGTGGCTGCCCCTGGATCCCTGGCAGTGCCCAAGGCCAGGCTGGATGGGGCTGGGAGCAACCTGGGACAGTGGGAGGTGTCCCTGCCCATGGCAGGGGTGGCACTGGGTGGGCTTTGGGGACCCTTCCAACCCAAACCATTCTGGGATTCTGTGATCCCATTCTGGGATTCTGTGATGCTATAAAGTAAGATAAATATAGGCTTTATTCTTTCACAGAACACATTTAACACTTCAGTGTTTTTGCTGCAGGAATTAATAACTGAGCTCCCATCCAATGCTTTGATTCAGTTAAGGGCATTAGGAAGCTCTGTGTTTATAATCTGGAACTATATTGACAATTTTCTTGCCTTGATTCTCTGTTTAGCTCACCAGTGCAATTCCACTGCTTCTTTAGAGATAGTTCCAATTTAGTCCACTGGACAAAAAAACCCCACCAGGACCATTTTAAATCAAGTAACATTCCAAATTTAGTTTGGAATTAATACAAATACTTTTTCCTGAAAGAGAAGCATCCTTTGCTGTGGCAGAAACATTTTCATATGCTGAATAAGAATTCTTGACTTAATTTTTTAGTGTGCATGTAGAGATCTGAGCATTTCCTGCTACCAGTGCAACAACACTTGCACAGGAAGAGAACATTTAGATGCAAAGAAGATCATCTGCACATTCCCCCAAGAGCTAAGCCAAAACAAACAAATAAAACACCAAAGTATTTTCAGGAAATATTTTGGTTTACCTCCTACTCCTTTCAGCAATTTGAATTTCCACAGACAACAATAGTGCAGATGTTATATTTCACAATATCAAGGCAGCATTTATGCATGTCTTTGTGAGATTTACACTGGTGTGAAGCCAGACTCATCCCAGAGGGTTGGTAGAAACAACTGCCTTTATAAAATCAAGTGCAGGTTAAGTAACTGTCATCCATCAGTGCTGTAAATAGCACTGCTGGCATCCAACTGGAGACAAAAAGCCTCCACTTTGGAAGGATAAACTTATAAATTGAATAGAGAATGAGCCAAATAATGCACACTGTAGAAGGTTCAGTTTATACAACATTCCTCCTGGAAAAGGAACAATTCTGGATTTTATATACAGCTTCATAAATAAGGCTTTGGATCAGTATTTCTTTGAGAAAATATTTAAGACTATATATTTTTTGTTTGAAGCCAACAATTTAGTTACCTTTTCCCTCTTGCAGGCAGTCAGGAGTAACATCAGCTTTTGTTTTGGAGAGAAGGCAATTTGTTCCCTGTGGCAGCAGGCAGGAGCCAACCCTGAGCCCCAGAAACAAGCAAGCAAACACCTTCCAAAGGCTGTAAGGACTCCTATTCCCTGCCACACTCTCCAGGTCATACAAGTCCTTTCTGTTTGGCTCTGGGTATGGGGAAGAAGGAGGTCATGGCTGCCCACAGCACTGCCAGAATTCTCAGCCTGGCTGTGTCTCGTTTGTCAAATGAGAGCAGAGGTGAGCAAGAGCACTCCCTTGAAACTTTAAATCATTTATCACCATGTGGGTTTGTCTGCAGGCCTCTCCACTGCCCAGTACTGCAGATCAATTTGTAGCTCTGAAACACAAGTTGTAAAAATGGTAATAAAAGGCATTTCAAAGACTTTGAGTTGGATCACATAATGGTGAAGAATTTGAGCAGTTTGTGTTTCCCCTGTGATTCATCTGGGAGTATCCATCAACACTGAACCTATGAATCCTCTGCTCTGCTTTATTTCCTCCAAGAGATCTTTATGCTGATTCATTCTTCATAAACTGTATTTTCATGTGTTGATTTATGCACTAAAACACTTCCACAGATTGAAATTTCTTCCTTATCTCTACAGGAAACACGGTTCAATTCTTTTTGTTTTCAGTCAGGACAAAAAGAGACTGAGGAAGAACATGATTTTCATGCTGGTTTTGAAGCAGTATAAGGTGTAGCCAAATCCCTAAGGTCCAGCCCCAATGAGAGTTCCAGAGACTTTTGATTTTCATTTTCTTAGGATCCATAATTAATTTTTTTCCTGTACAATTAACTACAGGACCATAATACCAATTGGCTCTTAAGGTTAGGCAAAAAGACTGCAAACAGACTTTTTGCTTCTCTTTCTAATAACTCATCTCCTTATTGTGTCAACAAACTCTTTTCCAGGGCAGTCTTCTCCAATTCAAAGTTTAACTGCTGTTTTAGCTGTAGACACCTTCTTCTGTGAAAGTGAAAGAGTCTTTTACCCATTTACAAACTGTAAATCCATGTCTTTTCCTCACACTGAATTTCAGGCAATATTGGCTTTCATAACAGTCACAAATAAAATGAAAAATAAAAAAAGAGCAAGAATCTTTCAGTCAGAGGAATTTTTTGGATTTCATTTGTCTTCTGCCAGTCTGAACAAATGCACCTTTTTATCAAATCTCTTACCTGTTTAGATAATAAATGATTTCCAGGAGCAGATGTGAACTGGGAAAGAAGGATGCTTTGAGCAGGGTGTTGGAAACTCTCTTGATACTGCCAGGGGGAGAAGGAACAGTTTTCCAATCCCTCTAGGACATATGACAAACCACAAAATCAATACTTTTTGCAGGAAAAAAAAATAAATATATAAACCAGTGAGAACGGATTCTTGTAATTATTTGGATGGACAACTACTTTTGTCCCCAGATGTGTCACCCTCTTACCTGCAGGCTGTAAATACAAGTTGTCATTATAATTTTTACAGGATCCCAGCCTGGCTGGGGGTGGAAGGGGTCTGTGGAGACCACCCAGTCCAGCCCTGCAGGGTCACCAGAGCAGCTGCACAGGGTCACACCCAGGCAGGTTTGGGGTCTCTGCAGAGAAGGAGAATCCACAGCCCCTCTGGGCAGCCTGAAAAGAAGATTTTCCTCATATTTGGGTGGAACTTTCTATGTTTCAGTTTGTGCCCATTGCCCCTTGTCCTGTCTCTGGGCACCACTGAAGGGTCTGGCATTGACCTCTGGGTAGAGGGCACTTCCATCCTTAGAAGCACTGATGTAAAATGCACTGGTTTTGCTCAACAGATCAAAAATCTTTGGGCTAAATCCAGATTTCTAGTTATTGGGAGAGACTTTTACTTCTGGATCAGGCCCCTTGTGGATATCCACACATGGCATGCACTTACAAGTGCCTGCAGGGCAGAGCACATCTAAGGAAATGAACCCCAGAAATAGAAAAGAGGTGCAAAATCTGTTTCCTGCTTACTCAGCCTGTAGGGAACACCTCCCAAGCATCCCACTCAGATGTAGCAGAGGCAAGGGGGGGATTTTACTGGGAAGTCTCCCTTTCCCCTCTACTCCCTGACATGCAGAGCTCATTTGCTTGGAATTTAACCCTTATCTTACAAGCCAGTGCAGACTGGTGGGATCTTACAGGATCATTCCCCAGTTCCCTCACTCTTAGATGATTCATGCTAAGACATTTCAGTTCTGAAGTGCTTTCACTCCTCCTGTACTTGCTGTTTATCCCTTGTGCTATTTGCAACGTGCTCCTGGTGAGTGAGAATAAAGCATTTCTGCTTTATTCTGTGCTGCTTGGTGACTGAGCTGCCTCTGAGGCAGGAGGTAAATTAGATTTAGTCATTAGGAGCTACAAAATACCTTTGTATGAATATAGGTCCAGCTAAGTATGTGGATGGTGAGCTCCTGAATGAACGTTCACAAAGGTGTTGGGAATTTAATCACAAACTCTGGGTGAAAGGCAAACAACACCACAAGACAAGATGCAGAAATAATTCCCCCTTGGATTCCATCAGGGGAGGAAATTTTTCAGTGCAGATGTTATAGAGGCTAAATACCAACCAGACATGCACAAAAGGGAAGCCACATCCCTCCCTCTTGTGTCCCTGTTGATGCTCATGGCAGGTGAGAAGTTTGAAATCATTGATGTCCCACTAGCTGACTCAGTAATCTGACTATCAGGAGTCATAAAAAAGAAATACATCTGAGTACATTCTAGGTATAATGTATGTGCTTTTTGTCAAAATTCATTAATTCATTTGCACCTGTTTCATATGCATAATGCAAGAAGATAGTGAAGCTGATACTGATGGATTCTAGTTCTGGAAGTGGAATTTCAAATGCTAGGAAGCTGATAAGGCAAAAAAGACATAGAAAGGAAAAAAAAAAAGTATTACAAGGATAAAAAGATATTAGGATAAAGAGAAATCCTACTGATAGGGCTTATTCTCTGCAAGGTAAAAGCAATAATATGGAAAAAAATGCATATGTCCAGTAAACCTTTCTGTTTTGACCTTGGCAAAATGTCAGACAATTACAAGCATAAAGCTGATGAAGAAATACTTTCCATTTCATAGAGGGCAAATATGTTTAAGAGCTTACTATTTCCTGAATGGTTTTCTTTCTGATCACCACGTGTAGGCAATTGAAAATGTTAAGGGACACAGATGAGATGTGCTCTGTACTATCTGCTTCTTTTCCTCCAGGGAGGTTGCTCTGTTTACCCTGCTCATGTTGCAGTGTTTCTCTCTATTGTCAGGTCTCTATACTAAAGTAGAGATTTTCAGGAGGCTGCTCAGCCACAATGTAACTAGCTCCCTTCTTTTTCACCTTGGATAGAAAAATCGACCAGAACAAGCATTTAGTAAAGATTTTGGCAGACTGTCCATTGTTTAACTGATTGTAATGAGCATTGAAAGTTCTATGACCTCTGCTGGTAAGGAGAATTTTTTTTTCACTTGCCAATCTGTGAGTAACACAGTCTTGGATATTACTTGATTCTAGATCTGGGTGAATCCTCTCTTTAAAAGTTAATTTAATTTTTTTTTTCATAGCAAATATTTTATCTGCTTCCTGTTTTGGAACTGCTAGCAGGTAGAAGCTTAATATAAAATGAAACTGCCTTCATCTCATCTTGGCCTTATTCAAACCATGGCCTCAGGCATTAGAAATCCTGAGGAGTTTAAAGAAGGTAGGAGGAGAAAACCACCATTTATTCCCTCAGTGAGCAGGAATTTCAGCTGCATGGGAAAACCTTGGATTCAGGCTGCTACTGCCATGCCAGCCCCTTCCAAGCAGCCATGCTCTCACCATCCAGGAGTGAAGGTGCCTCATTTAGAAGACATCAAGAGAAAGGGACACAGAAGAGTTCTCTTGTATTAGAAATTGTATGAAGTTCATTTTCCAAGAGTGTTCTCCACGTTATGCCACAATATTATTCAATAGCATTTATGCTTACCAATAAGAATATTGATTTATGAAACATAACAAATTACTTCAAATGAGGCCTAACATGGTTAATTTTGCCTGGGCTCTGTTTTGTGAGGGGTTGACCTTAGGTGGTTAGGAAGTATCCACCAAACTCACAGTAAATCTCTTTCCAGGCTGATTCAGTCACTGCAATGGAAGAGATTATATTCCCATTTCACATCTCCTCACACTACCATTTTAGAGTACAATGGCATTTCAAAAATTTCCTTTATCTAGTTGTTTTATAGAGAGCTTTCCATAACTCCCCATGCCATAAGATTTAAAATGAATACAGTGATAGAAGCAAGTGTATAATTAATATACACATTTGGAAAAAGAAGCTGTGGCCTGAAACTCAAAGGAGACACTGTCAGCCCTAGGATTCCTTTCAGATCCAATTTAAGCTTCTTTGAAGAGAAAAACTTGTCCAAAACTTGTGTGATGCTTTACCAACAGGTCTTTCCTGTCAGAACACTAATGGTTTCCTGAGATTAAACATCTCTCTCAATGTCATTAATAAAAGAAATAGTGTTGAAATGACAACTGCATTTTAGAGCGTGCTTCTCCTCATCCCACATTAACTCTCTGGCTGGTCATTCTTCACGGGAGCTCCAGGGCTCCCATGGCCAAGCAGCCAAGCATCCAGGGATCAGATTTGGGGCAGCACATGCAAATCCATGGCTCTGATAGCTGGGAAGATGGAGAGGATGCTGCCCGTAGCCTGGGGCTCTACTTATGATAATAACATGATTCCATTATAGGCTTCATCCTGGGAGCCAGCCTGACTGATTTCCTCTCCCTTGTGCAAGCCTGGGAGCTCTGAGCCATCATCCTTCTCCAGAGCAGGCTTTGCCTGGAGCACTGGAGAGCTCCATGCAGTGAATCATCACCCTGGGAATAGATGGGCAGCACATCCACCTGCCATTCTCTCCTTGAGAGCACCACGGAAGCTGCTGGGCTGGGCTCTTACAGAGCACAGGAAGAGCAGGAAAGGCCAAGCTTCCCTTAGCTCCAGGGTTTGTTCTCAGTGGAAAATCAGTTTTCTTGAGCAGCAGCCAGCAGTGATGCCCTGCTGTTCCATGGGAGGTGTTCTCCTGATGGATGGAACTCAGTGGCTCTGCAGAGCATCATTTTCTCTGCTCAGAGTAAGAGGGTGAACTTCATCAGACTTGCTGCTCTGCCTTTGGCAATGGGCAGGAGATTGATTTCCAAAGGGGAATAATGCACACTGGGTACTAAACCAAATGTTTGGGGCTGGAGAGCTTGTGCAAGGCAAACAGGTAAAGAAAGGGTGACAAGAGAGGGTTGTGAAGTGAAATTAAGATTAAAACCAGAAATTATGTATGGACAGGTATATAGATAGACATATTTATGTGTCATATAAAAAGGAAGATAAGGATATGATTTAATTTAGAGTGACATTGCTAAAAAGGGAAATCAGCTCTAATTTTAGGAGCTACTAGTGACCCAGAAAGCATTTGTGAAAACCTCCTCACTCCATGTGCTAGAAATAATGCACCTTAACCCCTCACCCTGAACTTCATCCCAGCTTTTACCCTGCTCCTGCACTTTGCTCTCATAAACCCAGCTCCTTCTGAAGTCTGAAATATTTCCTCATCTCTGGAAGCTGCTCATCACTCCTCTCTTGTCCAAATCCAGGCATCCCTGCTCCTGCAGACAGGGAGACACTTTTAGTGTCCTGCATCCCTATTTTATCTTCAGAGATGAACCTTCTTGTCTCTCCCAGAGAGTTTAGATCTCCATCTCTCCATATCCCAAAACACTTCATTTAAGAAAGACCTCAGCAAAACAGAAAAGCTGTTTTCTAAAATCTCTAAAAGCTTCAGCTCTGTCTGGGGCACAATTATAAAACTGTCATCTTTTTAAAAGGGTTCCATCTTCCATGTTCTACTCCCCCAGATTCCTCAGCAGTGAATTTCAAAGGATGATTACTTGCTGCACTAATCAATGCTCCCATTGATATGTTCTGAACAAAAAAAACCCAAAAGTTTTACAAAAGCATTTTCCTACTTCCTCTCTAAACCTACAGCAAAAATAATAATAATAAAAAAAAAAAAAAACAACAAAAAAACCAATCCTTCTGTAGCAAAAAACTGTGGAAGGATCTCCAATTTTCTTAAGCCAAACAAATATCTCTCAGTGACAGAGATAACCCAGTCCCTGGATTCAGTAAATAAAGGATTTGTAGTAGATTTCCCAACTTGGAAATTCTTCTGAATTTGTGAATTTGTCCTGGATGTGGCCATTGTTTCCAGTTTAACTCTCCCAGGAAAGGATTTGCTGCTTGTGGAGAAGGGCTGTGAGACATAATTTCTGAGCCCACTGTTGACAGAGAGACACCCAGGATGGCAATGGGCTCAGCCCAAGGTTAAGAGGGGATTCAGACAAGAGCTGCAATTACTTGCACAGATTGTATCCAACATTTAGAAAATTTTTCAGTTGCCCAGCATGAATTAAGAGCTCCAAAAACTGGAAACTGGAATTGGCAATGTTCAAACTGAAAATAGAATGGACCCTCTGTAGTTAAATGCCACAACAGATTGCAGAGGATTTCTGAGAAATCCTCAGAATTCCAGTCAGGATGAGATGTTTTTCTAGGGGACAGTCCCAAAGGTTTGACAGCAAGAGGTATTTGGGGGGTTCACTAAAAAGGGGGCAGGTTGAGGGGATTAGGGTGGTCTTCTCTGTCCTTAAATACTCACAATGAACATCAGATCAAGGGGGGCTGCAAACTGTCTTTTATAAGAATTGTATCTTTTCTGTTAATACTATGTTTGACCCTCAGCTCAGATAGAGAACTTAGAGCAAAAAACAAAAAACCCACAAACAAACAAAAAAAAAAAAAAAAAAAAAAAAAAAGGAAGATTTCTTTGTATTTTTTTTTTTGTGGTTTGGTTTGTTTTTCAGTTGAAAATTACATTTACAGTGCAGGGTAATTCACTGTTTTTAGTGTCTGCATGAATGTGATCCATATACACAATGAGGATTTTTTCACTTTACAGGCAAAAGATATTTGTGTGTAATTTTTTTCATTTCTCTCTACTCATATACAGTAGTTCCATAAAAATTGTAAATAGAAGTTAGAGGTGTTCTAGTTTCCTAACAGCAAAGGAAACTTGTGAGAGGAAACTTCAAAACCTGACAACTAAGATGGAAAACCCCCAATGAGAAAGCAATTCTCACATAGCAATTTAGCCCACTGGTGATGTGTAGAGTCTTTAAGAACTATGGGGTCTCGTTTAACCTCGTGCCCTTGACTGGTAAATCACATTAAATTTCAGTAATGTTACGGAAATCTCTCCCCACCATCATTCTTCACGTTTGTTTTTGATTAAAACGTGGCATCTGCCAGAATGTGTCTGAGAGGAAAGGCAGTTTGGATCTGGGAGAGAAAGAGGGGGGTGCTGGAAAGGGCTAAACACACAAATGTGTTTATCTGGGTTCTGCTGCTAACTGTGGACTTAAAAGAATTAAAAAATCCCAGTGTTTAGTATGTGTCACACAGCCCTGGCCATCCAGCTGCTGGCAGCCCTTGGTTCCTGGCATCCCTCAAACATTCTTCTTTTTGTTTTGCTGCATCTTTGATTCCTGCTTCTGTGTTAATTTTGGACATGAGTGTTTCTCTCTGTTTACCTGGGACCTTCAGCAGGACCTTGCAAGGTCGACAAGCTCTCTGCTTTTCCACCACCTTGTCCAAGAGGAATCCTAATTGGTGTGGCTGTGCAAAAAAACTCAACCAAGTGGTGCCTTGCACTTAATTCCCAGAGTCTGTAACCAAAACTGCTATTCCTGTATCTGGGAGAAGCCAGGTTACTGCCAGGGCTGTCTAGATTTGAGGACAAGGAGTCCTTCTCACTAATAGCTCTATCTGCTGTGTTAATTGGCAAGTAAATTAATAAAAGATGTGTTTATTGCTGGGCAGTGTGCTTGTTTGTTTTCCCTGCTGTCATTGATTTACTTTGGAGAGGAGAAGGAGGCAAGTCTTTGAGTTCACTTGTATCCCTCTTCCAATGGAAACATCATCATCCCTTTTTAGGAATCACTCTTTCTGTCTTTGTGTTTTCTCAAAATGGAGGCCAGAAGTATAGAAAACTGGAATTATCACAGGAAGGTCAAATGTGGAGTGGCAGTGTTTCCTTAAATTACCCACTTTATCTGGTTCTGTTCCTAAGTGACTTAACATCAAAAGGCAAAGAAGATGGGCTCTTTCTTGCTATGATTTTAAAATTTACCTTTTTCTGACAAAAATACCTGTTGCATCTGGTCCACATTTGGGCAAATCCTTGCTTTAATTGCAGTTTCTAACAAATTGTGTTGTTTTAGAGCTGAATTCACATCAGAGGCCACACAAAACCAACGGGAGCAGCAGCAACTTAAGTGTCTTCATTCTTATTTATGTCTTTCTTGTTGTGATTTTAAAATTTACCTTGTTCTTACAAAAATACCTGTTGCATCTGGTCCATATTTGGGGAAATCATTGCTTTAATTGCAGTTTCTACCAAATTTGGTTGTTTTAGAACTGTATTCACTTCAGAGGCCACACAAAACCAACGGGAGCAGCAGCAACTTAAGTGGCTTCGTTTTTATTTATTCCTTCCCCAACAATTATTTTATTATGGAGTACTTTCCCCACCTCTAATAAATAACCCTCGTTGCCTGTCCTGTCCATGACACATGACAGAGTATCCCTGTCAAGGCCCCTTGTAATTCCCAGCCAGTCGCCCCCAGCTACCCAGCAGAGCAGAGTCGTTTG